>NC_139226.1:92718260-93918260 GCF_055691185.1 Crinia signifera | reverse complement strand
ACACAAGTATATTTATTTAGAGAGTTTGAAGTAAGTTTATAGCCAAGGGTGCAGCGTTTTCTCAAGTTCTCCTTCCCCCAAGGAATGCGAACGCAGCTTCTGGGTGCATTGCCGGACCCTACAGGCGATTGCCCCCCAGACGGTTTTCGGACACGAGGCTGAACTTTTTACTTTATTTTAAGCTCTGTTTTTTCCCAATATGGGACGGAAAAAGAAGACTCTGCACGATTATGCGGCAGAGTTCACAGACTTGGCGGTCAGGAGACATCTGATCGAGCACAATGACACTGGGGAGACCTCGGTCATGGAGACTTTGTACTGCAAGTCATGCGAGCTGCCTATGCGGGTGAGGAGAGACCGCATTTTGGAGCATCTGGCTTCCGGAAGGCATTACAGGAACCGGCGGCTGATCAAGCAACACTGGAATAGAGGCCCTCTCTTACTGTAAGTAAATGTATGTTCCATAGTGGTCCATGTGGCTCTGCTTGCGGCAGACCTAGTTGATCATGGATGCGGGACCATTTGTCTACAACAAGAAGATAGACAGCCATTAGGTCGACACCATTAGTTCGACAACTCAATAGGTCGACATGCCATTAGGTCGACAGTCAAAAGGTCGACATGGTTTTTTTCACTGGTTTTTACCCAAATGTCGACACAGTCGACATGGACACCGTTTGAAGTGAACCGCAGCCCCTCGCATCGCTCGCTTCCCTCGCGATGCTTCGGGCACGGTGCCTCGCTGCGCTCGGCACACTATTATAATCTAACTCCACGCCGTAGTGGATGGTAGGGCATGAAATACCGCCTGTCGGCTCAAAAAACAGTAAAAAAATCATGTCGACCTTTTGACTGTCAACCTAGACACTGTCGACCTAATGGCATGTCGACCTAATGGCATGTCGACCTAATGGCATGTCGACCTATTGAGTTGTCGACTTAATGGCTGTCTATCTTCTTGTTGTAGACAAATAGTCCGGATACCGTTGATCTTAGTCATCCAGATCTTCTCTTATCTATGAAAACATGACAATCATCTAGTCCTCATCAAGTCCTAAAATGTGATCAATCTAATCTCACGAAACGTATCTTGACATATTTTATGTTTTCTCCATGAGATCTCTCTTAAATTGATTGTTGAGGGCTTTAGCCCACCTTCTAGTACTGTTCAGTTGTTGTTGGGGGCATCCACCTGTGCACACTCTCTCTTAAAGGTCCACCGTGGCATCAAAGTCCTGTTGAGATCTGGACTGTGGTTTCAATAATCTTTTACAATGGCTGTGCCAATTATGCAGATGTGACTGGGTCAATGGAATGTGTTTGGCATTCCGGCGATCGTGATGCCCTTGCAGAAGATTGCCACCGGAGTCCCAACAGCCAACTTCCCCAACATAGGTATTGGGGGTAGGAGTGACTTATTAGATACAGTTAATAGGTCTACCTCAAAAGGTCACAATATTTTGGGTGTCAGTGTTGACAACTGTCCACATGAACCACCAATTATTTTGTAACGTGTACCCTCGCATGCTTTGGGCTGTTATATTCTCCCTCTATGACCACATGGATGGTGAAGTAAGAACAAGCTGCTTTAAAAACATATATTTTTTTTTTTGGGAAAAACTAATTTCGACCTTGTCATGTGTTGACTTTTTGGGGTAGACCTGTTGACTGTCTATCTAGACACTTTAGATCTATAAACTGGAACCAGGTTAAAGTTTCGCTAACTTGTTTTGTTATTTTTAGTTTATGGAATCCCTGGTAACTTCACACTGCCTGTGAGAGATATATATATATATATATATATATTTTTTTTTTTTTTACATAAATTACTATTTGGATTACTTTTCTGCAAAATGAACCCAGCCAGTGCTGTAATGGCACCTTATTTACCAAGCTGGACACACATGTTGCACCATTTCTGATTATGATTTGCCTACTGTCAGCACCTGAATACTGAGGATACACCAGATGTTAGCAATTAATGAGCCGGCAGCTATTGTAGACCTATTAGCGTTTTGCAGACCTATTAGTTCCAGGAAGCCCTGATTCACATCTCCGATGTCCCTCCCTACAACTGCTTGTCGTTAAGCTTTGTCCTTGTGATATCACCATGATACCTACGTTTCTAGTTGGCATGTTATGGGTCATAGGGTTGACAGTCAATAAGTCGACCACTATTGGTTGGCAGGCCACATGAAAATGTGCTCAAAGCAATAAGTCGACATGAAAAAGGTCAATATGCGGTTTCACCAGTTATTGTTTCTATGTCGACATAGGTCAACATAGACACCGTATAAGTGTACCGCGTCACCTCCAATGGCTCACTTTGCTCGCCACTTGGATAATAAAGTATGAAAACTCATGTCGACATGTTTGCGTTGACTACTTTTTTCTTTACTGTTGACCTGCCAAACACATCCTGGTCACAGTAAACACTGCTTAGTAATTAAAAAAAAAAAGTGACCCAAGTTTTTGAAGTCAGTGTTTTTTTTCTGCAATGTTTGTACTCCCCGCACACTGATCCGGGGGTGGTGGGTGACAAACTGCTGTAACTTGTGTAAATCGTGATGTTAGGAAATATAAACAAATTGTAACTTTAAGACCAAATAAAGTTATTTAAAGGCTCTATAACACAGCTGCTCCAACCCCCAGTTACGCGGATGTAGCTCTTGTGACTTATGATGCTTTTTTTAAGCAAATTTTATGTTTAATCTAATAGTTTCCTTCTAAGAATATTCTTTCACGCTCAGTAGGAAGAAACTTACTGCTTCGAAGAGCAGTTGTTAATGTATACAAATATATGTCTGTAAAATGTCACTTTATCCAAAATAAATGTTCTGTTCAAAAATATTACAGATTGGTCCACCAAGACCGCCTGTTGGAGCAAGGGCGCATTTATCAGATGACTTGTATAGGACGAGAAGCATGACCACAGACGTGACCCTGTTAGTGGGGTCTAAGCGTAGTTTGGAGATTGATAGAAGTGACTTGGGGGTGTATTAACAAAGCAGGCCATCTCTTCTCTACCGATTTGTATCTCAGAATTTCAAATGGGACCTATATCAGTCCATCAAACCTGCCAGATTTGCTTGTCCTTGCAAGGTTCTAGCACTAAGGCCATTAGATTTAAAGCAGCAATTTGTTTTATGGCAAAAGCAATTCGGTTTTCCCTTTAACTAAATGGTGCTTTAAATTAAGCAATTATATTGCCTGAATCAAACCTGCACCAGTAAGTCAGAGCCTCTTGCATTTTAATTAAACCTCTGAAGCTAAAATTCCTAAATAAAGCTAGTTCTACAAACTCTTAGAAAAAAGGCAAAACAAAAAATGAGGATTTGTAACTGGAACAAGGTATTGTTTCCATTGATATCAATAGCCCTGAGTTGATGGTATTAGGATCCTGGCACTTGGGATGCACTACATGATGATAGAATTCAGAGATCTTGTTTACATATATTTGTGCTGTAATCAAGGCTATAGAGCAGGCTTTCCCAACCACGGTCCTCAAGGCACACCAACAGTGCAGGTTTTAGTGATATCCAGACTTCAGCACAGATGGTTTTATCAGAATCCCTCAGATACTAATTAAGTCACCTGTGCTCAAGCCTGGATACCTACAAAACATGCACTGTTGGTGTGCCTTGAGGACCGTGGTTGGGAAAGCCTGCTATAGAGAAATAGCAGGGGTGGCCAATCCAGCCCCCAAGATCTACCAAAGGTCCACATTTTCCAAACCACCTAGCTGGTGCACAGCTGTAGTCATTTTCAACCATGCTGCATTCATTCCTACTTCAGATCCACAGGTTGCCTGAGACACATGAACTGTTGGTAGATCTTGAGGACAGGTTTGGCCAGCCCTGGGTTATGGCACAGCTGCTTCTATGTGAACTGGCAATATTTTAGATAGTTGGTTTTATCAGCATGAAAAAACCTCTTGGTTTCTTTAATAGAACGGCTGGTGCAGATCATGGCATAAACCTATCGATGCCTCTAGACTCCTCACGCCATCTTCAGTCCTCCTACACACTGCAGTCTAACGCCACCAGTAATACGATCAGTACAAGTAACCTGGTACCATCTCCTCCACCTCACTGCCATCAGACCTCGCTTCCTGGTCACCCGAACACCATCAGCTCCACCACTAACTTCATTTCCGGCAGAGAAGACCAAGCTCCGTCTACCTCTTCCTCACTCCCATCATCGTTCGGTACCATCCACATCCAGAATCCATCCATCTCTTCAAAACACAGCAACCAAAGGCATGTTATCTCAGAAGCTTCCAATAGTGTGGTCACTGGAGGACTCTATCCCGCTGGTGGTTCCCGAGGGAACGGCATTGGCCTAGCTCTGATAGGAGTTGGCCATGGCAGCAGGACATTGCTTCAAAGCTTAACGGAGGAAAGTGGCTGCTATCTGTACTACATTGTAGAAAATCAGTTTTCCGTGGTGGAGAAAGCGTTTAGTGATGGGCTCTTAATGAAGACAAGAGTATTGCAGGAGCAGGATGTAGACATTGTCCTCAGTGACCAACGGTAAGATATTGCTGTGCTTAAAGACTAGTTACATGTTTTGGGGCTTTTTTTATGGGGGAAAGGGTTAAAGGAGCCTACACACTATATACGACCTAACATTAACAATATGCATGATACAATCTCATTAACAATCTATTGGGCATACTGTCTAGTGTGTACACACTCCTGTCTGTCGTTAATGATCTCCTCCGTCTTCTGAACATGACTATATTGTCAATGACTGGTATGTTCAGTAGGGGGCCGGGTGACATCACTGAACAATATTCTCCAGTGAGGATGCACTATATCGTTTGCCCGGAAGCTCCAGCGATAGCGTTAACAATATTGTTTGGGGAGTAAATTATATTGTGTGCACCTTTAAGGCCCCCATACACAGTTATTTGGAAGTAATTTCACCCAATTCCGGCTTCGGGCTAAGAAATCTGGTCAAAACAGCCCCAAATGCATATGTATGACATCAGTTACGATGCGCAGTCCTGTGCACATCGGAAAGGATTCGGAGGTTGTTCGACTGCACGGCTGACCTCCAAGTTGGACCCCCTCTGGGTGGAGTGGAACGGGATCGCATGCGATACATCAAATGCTGAAGGACCTTATGAGGTCCTGCCACCCAGGAAGGTCTTGGGTAGCTCAAGGGGGATCAGATACTTCTCTTCTTAATTCTCCAGTCGCCTATACAGTACCTCTGCAATCTCAGAGTGCCCTGATTAAATCTGGCTTACACAACAGAGGCCTCTTGCTGCATCTTTGTTCCTCACTGTCCCAGTGCTAGTATTAACAACTGTTCAGGTGTGGTATAATTGGGGAACCAAAACAGCACAGAGAGCTTCAGATGTTATACTGTTTTCATATTCATTCATCATTTCCCATCTTATTTTCCCACAGTCTGTGAAGACCACCTTATCAAGTAAAAGCTGGCCTTAAATCTAAAGAATTAGGGTAAGATGTATCAAGCTTTCAAAAGTGACAACGAGCCAATCGGCTCCTAACTGTTATCTTACAGACGGGGTTTGAAAAATTAGAGTTATTAGCTAATTGCCTGGTTGTTTATCACTCTCCACTTTTTGAAGCTTGATACATCTGGTCCATAATATGTTCCTACGTATCTGTATCTTGGAACTGCATGTGGTCTCCACATCCTCCTGCAGATATCTGTCTAGGTTGCAGCATATGCACAGCTGATGTTTGGGGTTATTCAGACCTGATCGCTGAGGTCTAGTAGGTAATCGCTGCCCAACCAGAGTGAAATCCAGCTCTGTGCTTGCCCGCAAAAAGCTTGTGAAAATATTGCATCCCTGCCCTGCAATAAACTGAATATCCATCCGCAACCGCTCACGCAGTCTAACAATTATCGCCTGGCCTGTGAAATTGCAGCGGTGCGATTGGGTCTGAATAACCCCCATTGTAGGTGCTGGAACAGTGACAGACATGTATACAGTGACTCCATGCATACAGCATTTAAGTAGCAGGTAGCATCCATATTCCAGGAATTGTGAACCAGTACAAGCGACAGGGGATTAACCAGCAGGATGGAAACCTTTTTTTTCAAGGTAGTGCAGATTTTAAAACCATAATGATAGATGACCACGTGATTGTTGTGCTTGGCCAAGCATTGGCTCCAAATAATGCGGTATCCAGCATTGTCACAAATGACACTGGATGTGCAACTCGCAAGCAATGGAACTGTTGCATATTATTTTGAGACTGTTTCCGCTCTTGTTTGATCTTTTGTCTTATTGTTGCTTGCAGAGTGTCCGGAGTCGTGATTTGCTCTCCACCGGAAGTAGCGGCTGTTATGACTCTGGAGACCTTAAGAGCTGGTAAGTGGGGGCTGCTAATGGAGCCTACACACGTAGAGATTTTGCTGAGCGATGCTGTATCACTCAGCAAGATCACACAGGGCTGCACATTGACGTGTCAGAGCTGTGTGCTGAGCGATCTGTCGGGGCCTGTGTTCTCCAGTGAGAACACTGGCTCTGACCGGCTCTAACTAGATTTATCCAGCATGCTGGATCTTAATTGCATGGGCTGCGCATCGCTATCGCCCCCTACATACGGAGCGATGTAGGGGCATTTCCTAAGTGATTTAGTCAAATTAAGTCATATAGCTTCCAAAATTCCTGAAATCACCCTGTGTGTAGGCCACCAAACTATTGAGTCATTACACAATAGCAAACAAACCAGATTATTATGCAACATGGAAACAAGCCCACCTTTTGACCAGAGTTTGTAGGCAAGTGCTGCAAAAGATATGTATACCGGCTATTTATGTCCCAAAAAGGTAAGTTATCGGTTTTCGAATGGATCTGGTGTACAAATAGAGCAGCAGGGACTCATATTATGCCTAATTGTTACCTATATTGTCACTGCAACTAATTGGAACCCCTGAAGAAGTCCATTGCTGAACGCATAAAACTCTCCCTTTCCCGTTACACTCCACATTAAACTAAATGAAAGCACTGTTAATATTCTGTACCAATTTAATGTAACATTTGTTGCATAAAACTCCCCGGTACTTGTGTATTATCTGGGCGCCCGATATTTTCATTGTACAACCAAAAATCGCGTCGCATCGCATGCGATCATATCGCATGTGATGCGACGCAATTGGACTCAATTTTTAATTGTACAGGCACCCAGATGCCTGATTCTTATGTTAAATGCCCCCCCCCCCCCCCGAATTTTTTTTTTTATTTTATTGTACCCCCACCCTGATGGGTAATTACTATGTTAAATGGCCCCCCATTGTTAACTCCACCCCACTATCAACGCCAACCCGAAGCGTGGCGAGCGCAGCGGTACGCGTCCTACCTTTTCATACCCCCACTATTCACGTCGGCGTGGAGTTGATTTTATATAGTGTGGCGAGTGGACGCGGATTACTTCAAATATATTCCGCGGGGCTCGCTGCGCACGCCACACTATAAAATCAACTCCACGCCGACGTGGATAGGGGGGTATGAAAAGGTCGGAGGATGCGTACCGCCGCCCCTCGCGGGCTCGCTCTGTTTGCACGCTTCGGGTTGGCGTTGATAGTGGGCTGGTTAGGGGCCTTGTGGACACATCATCGCATCACAACGCATGCCATAAAATTCTCATACAATGCGATTTGTACTTTATTAGCACCTCCCGATCATTTCAAGGGAAAATCGGGTACCATCGCATGCCTTAATTAGTGGCATGCGATATATCGGGCACCCATATAATAAAGTACCAAACCTAATCAGAGCAAAATCCTGTGTTTCTGAACATGTGTCACCTTCGTTTTGTAAATGAATGTACTAATGATGCTTCCATTTCTGTGTCCTATTTTAAAGGTAAAGCTGTTTTGTGTGAGAAACTCCTGAGCACAAACAGGCAGACTGTTGAAGCGTGCTTTGATGAGGCGGACAGATACGGGAAGCCTCTAGTGTGTGGATTTTACAAGTAAGTTATGTGTGCGTGGTTGTATGTGCTGTGGTTACTCAGCAGTGCATTGTTACACTGTCAGGACTCCTCTGTCTACCAATTCTGCTGAAGCAAAGCTCAGAGGGGATATGCGTACTGATTCTCACCGGCTTTAATCTTTTGACTTAACAGTAGTAATACAATCAAGCATGTTTTCCCAGCTGCTGCTTTAAATCCGATGATCAAGTTGTTGTTTTTGAGCTAGTTGGTGGAGCAGAGTTACAGGATGCACAAATTGGTTGGGCTGTGTTATAACTTTGAAAAACCTTTCACCGTGCTCAGCTGAGCGCAGGGTTGAATTCCACAATCTTAAATTTAAGCTATTTTTTTCCCTATCATTCCATTGTTGTTCACTGGAACAGTGGGTGTGGGTGGAGCTTCAGCAACAGGGCACCAGGGAGTTAAGAATTCTTGTGTGCAGCCCAGGCTCCTCCTCCCCATACCCTGCCCCCATTTTTTTCCTTGGTGCCTCAAGAGCAGGTCACTGAGGAAGGGCTCTTAAGCCATTTTTGTTAAGAGTTTGTTCATTTATTTATTTATTTTAACTTTCACTTCACATTCACTGCCGAGGCAAGCCCGTGGTGTTTGCGAGGTCTCCCGCGCGGCTGCCTCACTGGACTGGGCTGGCGTGCTGACCTTATATGGCCAGACCTGCCAGCCTCCTCTGCAGCACATCAGAGGATGCCGCCACCAGTTCAGGCAAGCAGGTCCCCGGTGTGCCGTCCGCCAATGTCATGCCACCAGTAAGGCGGTGTCACCGGGAGGTGATGAAGGTGGGGGGGATTTCTGCATAGCAGTGCTTCCCCAGAGGGGTGCATCCTCCGCTGACCCTGGCTGTGGCGCCCTGTTGCGGCAGCGCATCCACTAGACCGCCGGGATTTGGGCAGCCATTATAAATCCCCCCTGTGACCCAAAACGAGGTCATGCCCCTCGTGGGTGTCAGGCCTGGTCCGGTCGTCGACAGGCTCCAAAGCAGCCTGACAAGCCGGTAGCATGACGGTCCATCTACACAAGTCCCCGCCAAAGTGGGGGCCCGTCTGCTACATTTCCACATGAGGTGGCAGGCGACGACCTCCGACTCTTGGGTAAGGACCATAGTCACCCAGGGGTACTCTCGGGCGTTTCAGGTACACCCTCCATCCCGTTTTTTCACGATGGGCCTCCCATCAGACCCAACAAAGGCATTGGCCTTATCTCAAGCCATATAGACCCTTCTCACAACTGGAGTCATAGTCCCAGTACCCCCTCATCAGAGGGGCACGGGTTTCTACGCAAACCTTTTTCTGGTTCAAAAGCCCGACGGCTATTTTCAGCCGATTTTAAACTTGAAGGATCTGAACCTCTCCCTTTGAGTTCCAAAACTCAGGATGGAGTCTCTTTGCTCCATCCTTCAAGTGCTCGAACCCAGGGGCTTTATGGCGTCTCTCGATGTAAGAGATGGTTACTTGCATGTTTCCATCCAAGCAGACCATCAAAGATTCCTCTGGTTTGCGGTACAGGATCTTCACTACCAGTTTCAGGCCTTACCAGTCGGTCTCTCAACTGCCCCAAGAGTCTTCACCAAGGTCATGGCGGCCTCAAGTCAGATCCAGGGAGTTCGCATATTACCGTACCTCCACAATCTGATCTTGGTGCAGTCTCCAGAGACCCTCGCTCACCATCTGCAGTTGACAATACAGATGCTCCAGTCTAACGGCTGGCTAATCAGCTGGCAGAAGTCCAGCCTCGTACCATCTCAGTCCAGGGAGAAGGTCTTGGCCCTTCAGAGACTTCTGCGGGACTTCCTCAGACACCGCAGAGTGTCCATACATCTTTGCATGAGGATCCTCAGGAAGATGGTCGCTTGTTTCGAGATAGTGGGGTTCACTCAGTTGCATTCTCGACAACTGCAGCTAGAAACTCTCCGCAAATGGAATCGGTCGCCTCGAGCCTCCTTCCCAGACAGGTCCGCATCTCACTTCTTTGGTGGCTCCATGTTCCCAATCTACTGAAGGGACATCCATTTGGGATCCTCAACTGGACTGATTACAACAGATGCCAGCCTTCAAGGCGTGGGCGCTGTCCTGGAGGGTCATTCTTTTCAGGGCTGTTGGTCCAAGGAAGAGTCCAGCCTATCAATTAAATGTTCTGGAATTGGCCATTCACAAAACTGTAGGTGTCCCTCCGGCGGCCCTGTTGCCTCTGTAACTTTGGCGCCTCAAGTAGGAAGTTCTGGTAGCCATTGAAGTGGCCCCTAATTGGCCAAGGCAGGCGTGGTACTCTGACCTTCAGGCTCTGTCCATAGCCCCCCTTGGCCTCCACCGTTGCACCTGAACCTTCTTTCTCAGGGTCCATGTTGTCACCCGGACCTGCAGAGGTTGGCTTTGACGGTTTGGCTCTTGAAACAGAGATCCTAAGAGCCAAGGGTTTTTCACCAGAGGTTGTAAACGCTATGAATGCGGCCAGGAAGCCGTCTTCTGCCCATATTTACTATCGAGTTTGGTGCATTTTCTACCGCTGGTGCGCAGAGAACGGTTTTCCTCCAAATGAATATTGTTTGTCTCGGATTTGGCCTTTGTACAGGCAGGCCTAGATTTGGGCCTTCGTTTGGCCTCTCTGAGGGCTCAGGTTTCAGCCTTGTCCGTCCTTGTTTCAGCGGCGCATGGCCATCCAAACATTTCTTCAGGGCCCCCTTTGTGCACCCGGTGCATCCTTGGGATTTACCTGTGGTGTTGCATTCTCTCCAGAGGTCTCCTTTTGAGCCTCTAGATGGTGTGGATCTACGATGGCTCTCTTGGAAGACTTTCTTCTTGCTGTCGGTGGCACGTCGAGTCTCAGATTTGTCGGCCTTGTCCTAAGCTTCTCCTTCTCTGGTGTTCCATCCAGATAGGGTGGTTCTTTGTACACGCCTTGGCCATCTCCCAAAAGTGGTTTCTCGGTTTCACTTGAACCAGGAGATTGTCATGCCAGCTTTCTCCCCATCAGAGGAATCTCCTGACCTCTGCTGTTTTGATGTGGTCTGGGCATTACATATTTACGTGAACCGGACTAAACCTTTTCAAATAACTGATTTGCCGGGTTTGCCGGCATCAAAACAACCCAATGGTTACTGTTGGAAAGGGAAAAGGGAGGGGGTGGTAGACCAATGCACAGGTTTAAATTTCAAGCAATAATTTGAAAAGCAGTAGAAAAATCCATAGTAAGTCTGTCTAGAGTGGTAAGACTCTTTAACAATTGATGAGCGTGGAGGTGCACCCTTGAGTGTGAGGTATTTGTAAAAGAAAGAAAAAAGACTCTACTTTTTTTGGGGGGCACTCCTTTAGTTAAAGATTACGTATCGTAATCAGTAGGTTGTCCTAAATAGAGACATAGTATGAAAGTAATGTGGGGTGGGGTGGGGCACGGAAAGGGGCAAACTAGTACATAGCCTCAAAAAAGTTTAGAGTAAGAATTAAATTGAATGCTAGTAACACACTATTGTAGGGAAAGGTGCCCTAGTTATAGTTATGTGTGCTAAAATTAAAAATTTGTTACGCCTTACTATTAAACAGGCTTATCTTTTGGCAAACTGGCCTGTTCAGTCAGCCATTCGAGCCCATTAAGTTCGCTCGGTGGGACCTTCCTGGGCGGCGGGTCGTGGAGCCTCAGCGGAGCAGTTGTGTTGTGCTGCCACCTGGTCCTCCGTTCATACTTTCATTTGTTTCTATCATTTTGACACTTTTTCTTTGTCAGACTCAGCTTTCGGGTGTAGTGTCCTTTCTGCAGCTCAGGAGCCTTCCCTACCATGAGGGGACAGCTTTAGCATGTACCCAGAGGCGTAAATAGAACTTTGTGGGCCCCATAGCAAAATTTATAATGCCCCCCCCCCCCCCCGGCAATGCCCATTACACAATGTGCGACAAACCAAACGGCCCCATAAACATTATGCGACACACCGCAATGCCCCTTAAACATTATGCGACACACCATAATACCCTAACACAGCACGCACCCACTGTCACACCCAGCACGCACCCACTGTCACACCCAGCACGCACCCACTGTCACACCCAGCACGCACCCACTGTCACACCCAGCACGCACCCACTGTCACACCCAGCACGCACCCACTGTCACACCCAGCACGCACCCACTGTCACACCCAGCACGCACCCACTGTCACACCCAGCACGCACCCACTGTCACACCCAGCACGCACCCACTGTCACACCCAGCACGCACCCACTGTCACACCCAGCACGCACCCACTGTCACACCCAGCACGCACCCACTGTCACACCCAGCACGCACCCACTGTCACACCCAGCACGCACCCACTGTGACCCCCAGCACGCACCCACTGTGACCCCCAGCACGCACCCACTGTGACCCCCAGCACGCACCCACTGTGACCCCCAGCACGCACCCACTGTGACCCACACAATGCTCTCACTGCGGGTCCCGGCGTTCCCCTGTCTGACCTGCAGCTGTAAACCGTCGGGGGCCGGTGGACTCTGACTGCGGCTCTTCTCCTCCATGTGAGCAGTTCCCGGTGGCTGTCAGACGCAGAGCCGTCAGTGCAACAGGGGGGTGGGTTGGTGGGGGATGTCGCACGGCCAGATCATAGTGCTCCGGCGGCATCATACAACTGAATCGGGGGGTGGGGCAGCACGGCGCGGCACAGTCACACTGTGAAGCCCAGGACAGGGTTCAGCAGCAGCGCTAATGCAGAAAGTTCTTACTTTCTGCTCCGCTCCTTATGCAGGGCACAGTGCCAATTCCTTCCGCACGCACGCTGATGTACATTGCCTGGCTCAGTGGCTCCTATTGCACAGCGCTGCTGCATGGCGCTTCCCTCCACCCTGCTCCTTCCCCACGGCTGAGGCACACTGAAGCAGACAGCCGCGGCGGCTCTATAATACCATAATGAAACTACCGAGGGTGCAGGGGACTGCTTGCTCTTCACAGGCCGCCGGGACCCATAGCAGCTGCACCCCCTGCACCCTCGGTAGTTCCGCCACTGCATGTACCTCTGTTCCAGTGACCACCAGTGGAATGATAGGAAAAAATGGATTTTTTTTCTGTAAAATCTTTTTTCTGAATCCGTGGTGGTCACTGGACGCCCACCCTTATGCACCTGGCTGCCTCTAGGGTTGGACAATTTCTGTTTTCTTTTCTCCCTCTCCTTCTTGCTCCCAGAGGCTATCTTGGTACAATCTGTGGGCAGGGTATGGGGAAGAGGAACCTGGGATGCACACAAGGAATCTTAACTCCTTGGTGCCCTGTTGCTGAAGCTCCACCCACACCCACTGTTCCAGTGACCACCATGAACTCAGAAAAAAGGATTTTACAGGTAAGACAAAAATCCATTAAAAAAAAAAAATTAAAGGTAAGCATGTCCACAGTAACGAGGGAGTGTGCTTTTCAGAAGAAATCAATATGTGAATTGGACCTTACTGGATTGTTTTGTTATTTCCACAGGCGTTTTGACCCATCCTTGAAGTACCTGTATAAAAAGATTCACGAGACAAACACCCTGGGTAGGATACAGAAATTGTCTACGATCAGCCGAACATATCCCTCATCTTCTCTCAGCAAGATAAAGACATCAGGTATCTTCGGGTCTTGCTGTGAGATTCTAAATGACTGATTACCGAAGCGTGTCGGATGGGTGCTCTGTATAGATAATATTATAGCCTGTGAGAGGATTCACAACTGGTTAAGTACAAGTGCTGGGATTCTGGACTATCTTACCTAGCAGTGTAATTAAGTTAGGAATGGTGTAAATACAGGTGAGGGCAATCATACATTAATAGAGCAGTATTGTGGCACACTGACGTATGTTTCGCAGTGGCTTGATCACAGGGCAGGGGTATTTACATTTCCTATGTGGACGTGTATCGCCCCCTGAGGTAGTGCTGGCTCATGGAAGTCGGGTTATGGTACTGGCAAGAGTCTGCACTGTGTACACCACGTGATCAGCTTGTGACGTACGTTTCACAGCAGCTTGATCACAGGGCAGGGGTATTTAAAGAGGATGTAAGTATTTAGCTGATGCCACCAATTTATGCCACTATGTATTTTGTGAACATCGGGGAATATGCTAAATCATAGTTCTAAATCCTGTGTTCTTGTTCTTTTCAGGGGGCATTTTCTATAACACAGCTTTACACGATATAGATATTGCCAGCTGGTTACTTGGAGTAAGTGCGCCGGATACGGTATTCTCGCTAGGACATGCATTCTGCTCCGGTATGATTCTTAACTGGACTTTTCATTTTTATTTGCATTAATTATATTAATACTATAGAACAGTGTTTCAACCCCGGTTCTCAAGTACCCCCAACAGTTCATATTTTTCTGGTCACCTGTGGATATTTTAAAATGTGACAGTTGGTGACACACCGTGCAGCGGCTGGGTGACTTGAAAAACCTGAACTATTAGGGCAACTTGAGTACTGAGGTTGGGAACCACTGATCTAGAACCCAGTTGTGGAATGTTTTGCAGTGGCAAAAAAAAATGTAACTGTGAATACTGGTTTCCCCTGATCGGTAAAGTTCTGTAGGAAAGATATCTTAGTCTGATCATTACTGCCCCCTTAGATGTGATTTGCTGATAATTGCATATCTTAATGGATTTACTAGTCATTTCATCTTTGCTTTCCGGTCACAGACATGGCGGCGGTGAAGGACGCGGACACGGTTAGCATCAGCATGAAGTATTCTAGTGGTACCATAGTGAGTTTGGACATCAGCCAGCACTGCACCAAGTCCTGCGATCAGAGATTAGAGGTAATGGCATCAGAGGTGCTCGACCAAGGTCTATGTTCCTCTTGAATAGGGTATTGTATTATTAGCAGTGTAAAAGTATGTATTGTGCGTCTAGAGCACTGTGCAGCCCTGTGAGTCATGGAAGTGGGCTCATATGGAAGTATGTTCATATGAGAGAGGATGGTGGGGGGCGAATTTGCATAAACATACATTCGCAGCCTAGGGAGCGAGGACCACATAATTCGCTGTTCGCTGACTATCGAATGATGTGGAACGTACACTCAAAACTAAGACTCTCTCAGGTGCCTTAGTTTTGCGTGTCCCTGCACAAGCACAGGACGAGCAGCTGACATCCAATGATGTCAGCCGCGTCACTGCCCCATTTACTTTGGAATGCCCAGTGCGTCCATGGGAACACCAATGAAACGCCGCCCCCTGTCTGCACTGTTGGGTGCGAATGGTTCGGCTGCCAGTTCACACCCGGCATCTGCACATGCGCATAAATGCGTATGCGCTGACGCAAATCATCGGTCCTGTATATCATTTTGTGTCTGTATGGAATTTGGTCATCCTGATACAAGGATGATACAGCACCAATTACCTTCCTGATCATATATAAACACATTGCTTCTATCTTAGTTGAACGGCTCCCTGGGATCTTTGCGTCTGGACAATCAGAACCCCCTATGCATTATAGAGAATGGTGCCTCGTCTTCGCCACCCTCCCAAACACACCATGAGAGGTACAGAGAAGCCTACAAAGAGCTCTTCCGGCATTTCCTGCGTACCATGAAAGGTCAGTAAGAGCTGGAACGGATGCTTACTGTTGTTCTTGTGGTTCTAGGCATTTCTTCTGCAAAGGGGATTCATTCAGTTAGGGATGCTGTGCCGCAACATGCGCATTTAATTCAGTGAACCCTCTGTTTTCCCGCCACCGCAGCATTGTTTTCACTAGAAAACTGGGCTGTTTTAGGGGATTTTGTTCCCAATAAGATAGCACCATTGAGCCTATTAGAAGTGATCATAATTGGTACTGCCTTTTGAAAGAACATAATTATCTGTTATTAAATGCATCATTGGAAAAGATTTAGGACGGTATGCAATGACGCCCGCTACTTCCGCCTGCAGAAATAGTGGGTGTCACCTCTTCAATGCTGCCGTTAACGACACCATTGAAGGCAGATTCCAACAACACAGATCCGACTTTAAAACAAGTTGGGTCTGTTTTGTCGGAAACTGCCGTGGACTGTCTAATTCATTGGCGTTTTTTCACAATCTGATGCCGTTTGCAACAAACCTCTCACTTGACACTCGACAGTAGGAACATTGAATGTTGAGTTCCTGTCGAGCGGAATGAAAACGGGATGGGATTCCAACTGTCGGGACGATCCGATAGTCGGAATCCCGGATTAATTATGGGGGGGGTTAACAAATAATGGCTTTATGACCTGGCTGAGCAATCTGCCCATGTGCAGTGTGAGGCAGAAGTAACGGAGCTTTGTGTCTTGCAGGTAAGGAACATCCGGCCGTCACCAAGGAGCAATATGTCAGCGCCATCCAGATTGCGGCCGCGGCTGAGCAGTCCTTGCAGACGTGTTCCTCCATAGACATGCGGAATGAAGCTATGGACATATCTATTATCAAGACTGAGATTATATAACCCAGAAGCCGCCTGCTGATGGCTCAAGTATCGGCATGGATTATTTCTTAGAATAAAGCGATATCCCTTTCTCTGCGTTGATGTTACATCTGGCACCGTCCAGACAGTGTTCAGAATCGAGCTTCCTGCTAATCTCAAGGAATTCTTAATCTTCCATTATTCGTCTCTCCGGGAATGATCTTGTTGTCTCTGTTGTGATAGAGACTTGCGACCACGACACCGTTTTAAGGGGATGCGGTCATTCGTCAGAATGCATTTAGGTCTACAGTCATTAGGTCGACCCCACTAGGTCGACTGGCAGGAAGGTCGACCTGACTTAAGGTCGACATGGGCCAAGGTCGACATGACTTAAGGTCGAATTTGCATAAAGGTCGACATGAGGAAGGTCGACTGGTCATAAGGTCGACATGGGTTTTCCACTGTTTTTTGAGCCGACATGTGCCGACAGGCGGTATTTCATGCCCTACCATCCACTAGGGCGTGGTGGGAGAATAAAATAGTGTGCCGAGCGCAGCGAGGCACCGTGCCCGAAGCATAGCGAGCGAAGCGAGCGATGCGAGGGTCCGATTCTCATTGCCAACTGTGTCCATGTCGACTGTGTCGACATTCGGATCAAAAAACAGTGAAAAACCCATGTCGACCTTATGACCAGTCGACCTTCCTCATGTCGACCTTTATGCAAATTCGACCTTAAGTCATGTCGACCTTGGCCCATGTCGACCTTAAGTCAGGTCGACCTTCCTGCCAGTCGACCTAGTGGGGTCGACCTAATGACTGTAGACCTAAAATCATTCTGACGAATGATCCCAACCCGTTTTAAGGAACAAACAGAATAATGCTTTTACTTGTCCTCAGTATAGTGGGACAATGACTTGCGCTACGCAGGGGCAGCTACTTTGTAGGCTGTGCAGTGTTCTGCCTCGGGGAGGTCCCACCCTGACTGCTCCCTGGAAATGCTGTTACTAAGTGAATTATGCAATCGCTGATATGGCTGCGAGTTGGTCTTCAGGTCATAAATGAAGAAAGTTGGGTAGCTGGTGTATTGAAATGATTTATTTGCTCCAGTACTCATCCATGGTGTCTGTTTTTACCTCCGGCTTTGCTAGAACATCACGCGGATGGACGGCGCTTCACCCGAACCGCTGTCCTAGGCCATGTGGTGTCTCTGCGGTCGGCCAGGGATAGTCATAGTGAATTAGAATGACAAACCTGCTGAAAGTGTAGTGATTTATTTACATTGGCATCTGCTTTTGAATAATGTTTTTAAAGTGGATCCCGTCCCTTGGGTGCTGTGGTGGGTTCAGCCACATTTCCAGAGCCCACCACCGTTTTGAGGTTGTGGATCTTTCCATACCTACAGTATATGTATATGGCAAAGACCAGGACAGTGCTGAACGAGTTGGGGGCTCTGAGATATTTTATCCAGCTGGGGGCATTGACCAGTAAATCTCTGTACTAAATGGGGTTAATACTGTTGTAGGCTTAATATATTTTGTCATTAATATTATCTGTTTAGTGCATTACCCTATATAACATGAGCTGCATTGAGGCAGACAGTGACAACTTCTATTCAGAAAGGGGCTGCATTGACACAGTGACAGCTTCTATTGGGAAGGCAGCTGCAGTGAGACAGTGACAGCTTCTATTGGGAAGGCAGCTGCAGTGAGAGACAGTGACAGCTTCTATTGGGAAGGCAGCTGCAGTGACAGTGACAGCTTCTATTGGGAAGGCAGCTGCAGTGACACAGTGACAGCTTCTATTGGGAAGGCAGCTGCCGTGAGACACAGTGACAGCTTCTAATGGGAAGACAGCTGCTGTGAGACAGTGACAGCTTCTATTGGGAAGGCAGCTGCAGTGAGACATAGTGACAGCTTCTATTGGGAAGGCAGCTGCAGTGAGACACAGTGACAGCTACTAGTGGGAAGGCAGCTGCAGTGAGACAGTGACCGCTTCTATTGGAAAGGCAGCTGCCGTGAGAGACAGTGACCGCTACTAGTGGGAAGGTGAGTGAGACACAGATACAGCTTCTAATTGGAACACTTCTGCAGTGTGACAGTGAGACATCTGCAGTGAGACACAGTGATCACTTCTTTTTGGAAGTCAGCTGCAGTGAGACAGTGGCCGCTTCTAATGGGAAGACAGCTGCCGTGAGACAGAGTGAAAGCTACTAGTGGGAAGGGAGCTGCAGTGAGACACAGTGATCACTTCTTTTTGTGAAGTCTGCTGCAGTGAGACAGTGTGACAGCTTCTAATGGGAAGGCAGCTGTAGTGAGACACAGTGATAACTAATACTGGAAGTATCTCCTATGCAAATGTATTCAGCATCCATCTAACTGAAGCCTCATATCCCGGCTCTCTGCTGCTGGTAACATATAGCTGCTGTGGAAATAAGGTATGGAGAATCTCTGGGTGCTAATGAATAGAAACGCTAATAAATCACTATTTGATCCTATGATTAATGTGGGGTAAACGATACAATCTCGACCGATTGTATGTAAATCGGCCATGTTTTGGGCCATTTCGCAGCCCTTTTGATGCGATCCCAATCCGATGTGCAGCCCCGCGGGTCGGTCGGTCTTCTCTGAGATCCTTCTTGCTGCAGGTAGGATCTCAGAAACAACTATTGTAGTGGGTGGGGTTCGAGATCTGATCACAATCACATTAGGGGCATTTTCGCGGCGGGTCGGCGGCACCGCCAGCTCGTGAGGGGGTTGTACGTTCCTGTGACGACCTGCTCACGAGCACCATCGTCCTGGTGTGTACCGGGCATAAGCCCTAGTAACCCAAACAAGTGATACAAATAGAAAGAATGGGAGGAGCAGAATGAGTACATCAGGGTTCTGTGACTTGGACAGAGCCATGGCACCGGTTCTACCTAATATTGTATTGGATAATGATTGTTTATGATGACGGGTCCACTTTAAAATGCTGGAAACCAAAATTCATCAAAATTCATGGTCTATAAGCTGATTTGTTAGCGGAAGAAGTGAATGAAGATTCGCTGTGTGTATAGAAGGTGTTTCTATATCTGCTTCCTGCATTATATACTATGCATTTCCAAAACCAAAAATCCTTCTTACTGTGTGACAGCTGTAGCTGAGCATTGTCAATCAGTACTGTGTGATAGCTGCGGGTGAGCAGTGTGACTTAGTACTGTGTGATGGCTGCAGCTGAGCATTATGACTTCGTACTGATGATAGCTGCAGGTGAGCAGCGTGACTTAGTACTGTGTGGGAATGTGCATATAGTTACCTAAATTATATATACAGCACCTGGAGTATTTACTTAGAAAGGAATTGCTGTATGGCATAAATAATATATCTTTCTTATATTATTTAAGTTGACATGTACATAGTGTATAGACCTATATGACCTTATTATGGAGTCAGGCAATTTTGGTGCCCACACACGTTGCGATGATCGCATGCGTTATGAACTTTTGTAGATCATATCGCACCATGTTTCATTGCATATCGCAAGTCAAAAAAGTGTTCACATCCCATACTTCTGTTCTAGATCGCATGTGATTTGAACTATATGCGATCTAGTACAGAACGTATGCAGTGCAAAACGTACCGTGCGTGGGCACCTTTTAGACTTATTTATGAAGTATAAATATGTTGCTTTAGTTTTTATTTCTGATACTTGTATGTAGGTGATGTTTGTGTTACATTCATCCCTGCATTTTCTGGGTCCTGCTTTTGGGATCTGCCATGAAAATAGCTACTTAAAGACTGTTACATCCACTGTAAAGTGCTGTGTTCTTTCACCATTATGTGATTGTATGACTGAAAAATAACAAGAAGCTAAGATATCGATTGTTCCGGTAGCTGCAAGTATACCAGACGCCTACAGAGGATGGCTTGCATTTATGCCGTAGGCCAGCATACATGAGCTTCCGGCTCATGCAGCCATATATGTAGGCGGCTGGGACTCGTTAATACTTGCTTGTTCAAAACATATGTTTATGTAGAGCTGTTACAGTTATAGGAATGAGTTGTGTTATTATAGCCAAGAGATGATTATAAATACTGTATGTACGGAGTGGGTCTATGAATATTCTCCTTTCCCTTCCGTGCGTTTATTCCCAAAGTGCCTTTTTATGTATTACAAGTATGTATTGCTGTGCCTTTCTTCCCGATATTGTGTTTACTGTGTGCTGAGACTTGTCAGTTATGTTATCTCCCCTGATGCACGTTCCATTATGTAACAGGCGGCGTTCATTCTCATTCCGAATCCCAAGGCCCAGAGACTGGACTGATGAAGGAATTCCCTTTATTGGGACATGAAAGTGCATAGTTATCCTATGCACAGGTCAGAATTCAGCTAGAAGACTATAGGGCAGATGTACTAAAGTCCTAGCCAATCGGCTCCTAGCTACCATGTTACAGGCTGTGTTTGACAAATGGAAGAAGCTGATTATCTGGGACTTTATCTCTTAGTACATCTGCCCCTGTGACTCAGAATAAATGATACGAGAGAAGTAAATTTTCACCAAATGCTATCTTCCAAGCAAAATGTGAATATATCAATATTATAAAATTTCAAACGTGGCCCGTTGTACCATTCGTTACATTAAAGTCTGTTATTCTCTCATTTTTAACTTTGTAAATGTGCCGCTTGTACAAGTCCTACAGTCATAGGTTAATTTTCCTGCCTACCCAAAGAATAAAATCTGGAGTTAATTACTTAAATGTCTAAAAGACCGCTTTGTACATATCAAATGATGACCTATTGCCATTCTCTGTAATGCAGATTCAAAGTAAAAGTGGACTTCAGTAACATGGAATACATATACTTGTTATTGGTGCTTCAGTGATACTCTCTCCTGCCACGGCGGCTGATGTTGTAGTGCCCCTCCCCTATATATACAGGAAGTAGATTAAGGAGGGGCATAGACAACCATGTTGCCTGTCTTGATAAAGGATAATTAATTGCACTGTAATGGTGTACCGTCATGGAAGGGATATTCCATTATTTCAAATAATTTAGGATGTAGTTTTGGGTGGATTTATTCTTTTAATATGATGTCTTAATAATAACGCTGTGTTCTTCCACTTTGCCGGGTGAAAGGTCCATACTTAGGAAATGGGGGTAAAGAGTAGCACAGGGGTGTATTTTTTTAGCCCAGCTGGTTGAGGTTAGCAGTAGCATTGATTACAGTGATTGCAATCCTGTGCTGTGTACTTTCTCTGTGACTCACTAGGGGGCAGCGAAGGTCATATAAGAAGGAATATTTATGGGCACTCAAGGATATGCAATATCCTACATTACATTTCTCTTTGTAAGTAAATGGCGGATTAGTGACGGGACCTGTACAGGTCACTGCGCCGTTAGTATAATAACACTGTACCACTGCGTACGGAGATCCAGTGGTAACAGGATTCGCCTACACCTATGAATCTGCCCCACGTCATTGATGTGAAACACTGATTTGTGGAAATGCTATTTATGTATTCTATTTAATAAGTTACTTTAACATTTGAGTTATACAACCTGTGGCTCTCCATCTATTAGAGGCTGGCTGGGATTTGTAGTTTTACACAAGCTGACGACCTACACATTGCGTAAGTTCCCATTTGCTAACTTGCAGATGTGTATGCTGCATGGGACTAGGCTGTATCTGCCAGGTGTTCCCCTCCTACACAATAGATGGCAGTGTTGGATTCTGATCTTCAGAAAAATACTATATGTGGCATCAGTGCTTCCTGACTTCCGCTTTAGTGTCTGCCCACGATTCTAGAGGCCTTAGAGCAGAAACAACATACAGTCCGCGAACCGATCCTGACTGGCCCGCTGCCCTCCACCAGTGCGCAATGACAAGCGGCCCCAATTGGCTAAGCGGCTTGTCATTGCATTTACAGCATTACAGCAGTAAACAGTCCCAACCCCCAATGCCTGTGAGGAGAGCTTCAACGCATCATCTGGACAGCCGGGATTCCCTTTGTGATGTCAGACGCTGGGCGGCGCCAGAGTTCCTGATTTCTCTCCCACGGGCCGCTGCCTGATACCAAACCTGGTTCCCCTGCCACACAGATGGCCAGCCTCCCGTCCCTCAGGAGCCCAGCAGCCTCCCCACCACACCCTTTTTTCTGGAGCCCTCGAATATTTGCTGGAAGTATAAAGTACCCTCGCCCTTGCTAAAATTATTACCCACCCCTGCTCCAGAGCTATATGGAAGTGTATACTGACTGGTTGATGTAACCTTGACGCACAAGAGTAGCCATGCAGCCAGACAGTGTATGGATTTCCACATTCTGATTTCCAGATTTCCGCATTCTGATTGGTGGATGGCTGCAGCTATCCACCAATTAGAGTGCTGGCAGGCCACTCACTGTATGGAAGCAAATGGAGAAATGGTGCCGGACCTTAGAAGGAGTAAGTTGTTTATTATTTCCTATGAATGAGTTTGTAGGGGCCCCAATGTATTTCTGTACCCAGCACATACAATGCTGATAAGATGGCCCTGCTGGTAGAATACATCACAATTCTTCTTGAGCTCTTGTATGGAAATCGAGGAAATCTTGATATTCGCAACTATCAAGCTGAAATGAATTGTCCTAACAAGAACTACACGCTCTGACATCGTCACAGACCCCGATGACAGTTGAAGTCCCCCTTTCAGAATACCCCCATAGAGGGCTTAAAGGCAGATGAACCTGAATTTATTCTTCCGTTCATACAAACACCAAGGATTTATCACAACGTCGGGAGAACCATTTATTTTTTTTATTATGTGACATAGAAAACCCACAACAGAAATACATATATTCCATTGATATTACATCTTACACATAATGTATGTACAATCAAGTCTGGACTATATGTACTAATACTGCCCATACAAAGCATTGTATTACTCGGAACACTGAACAGGACATAAGGATCTCTAAGCCATAAAGTGCTTTACAATGTTGCTGATATACGCCACTTATCTGGCTGCTGTTCTCCCGGCTCAGGTTCAAATAATGGGGCAGGTGTATTAAGCCTTAACAAGAGATAAATGCAAGGTTGATAAAGAGAGATAAATGTCCAGCCAATCGCCTGCAAACTGCCATGTTACAGGCTGTGTTTGAAAAAGTCAGTAAGGAGCTGATTGGCTGGACGTTTATCTCTCTTATCACCCTTGCATTTATCTCTTGTTAGGGCTTAATACATCTGCCCCATTGATAGCTATTCAAACAAAATCCATATATGGGTCTGCAGACAGAGCTGCAACGTTGCAGCTGTTGTCTCTCCATGTTCCATCAACTCCATGCCAGGGGACTGATAGGGTACAATTTGCATAGAACCAATATTGGGAGAGATTACATGCTTCTGCCCCAAGCTTAATCCATATATGTTCCGGACGTTTTGGCGTCCAGTTTGTACTAAGCATTGTTCAGTAAGTTGGCAATGTACAAGTGGCCGTATCCGTGGGTAATGAAATGATCGAACCCAATACTGTCGGTATGAGAGACAAAGTATTACAGCCTGTGGGCTGTAGCACGTGCAGAGATTGTAGTAATTTAGCAGTAACATTGAAGACCCAATTTTTCTTTTTATAGCCTAAAATAAAACCGCTTTTTACATCCTGAGAATAAATGGTTGAAATCTGATCACTCGCCCAAACAAGCAGCTCGTTACACATGTCCGTTGTAGTGTTCATCCTAGCACCCTGCACCTTTCCAAATCTGTGTAGCCTTCTTTCCTGCCTAGGTTGTTGCTCTGCTGTGGTGCTTGTAGCACAGCAAATTCTGTATTTCAGCAGCAAGACAGACCAGACTGTGCTATAAGCACCACATCAGATAGGATATTGGAACTGCACCAATTTTGAAAGCTGCAGGGCTCTAGAAGGAACACTTCAGTTGTAAGGGATGGTTTCAAATAAATAATTGACCTTTTGTCAAACATGTAACATTTGTGTATTCATATATACAGTGAATTGGGAATTTTGATAAATATTCTGTCCAACCAAGATTGGTCACCATTAGGCATAAGCGTTACCTGACTGCAGATGCAAAATATAGCGATTGTCACTTTTTTTTTTCTTTTGTATTCGTTTTCTGTGCTCATATATAATGTCTACAAAATGACCTTGCCCTGCAAGGTATACGGAGCAATATATACATACAAAAAAATAAAACGGTACAAATGAAATCCCCCTATAGGGTACAGAAGATGGGAAGGTGTGGCAGAGGAACAGATGTGAGATGCATGCACGTAGTGGAGGCTGCAAATGTCCTCGTGCCTCAGTGAGAGCAGTGGTGGCGTGAACAGTACTCCCAGTCTGCCCGCGCTCGCCCGGCCCCAGTTACATAGTCCTGACTACTGCGGCAGAGCTATTCAGGAAATACATTTAATTAGGGCTAGTGTCCATTTTGTTACCTGTGTTATCATTGTTTCACGTTACATTTCATCTAAAAATGTTAAATCCAACATTCTATTGTCGCCCCCCCTTTAGCATAACTAAAAGCAGCTGAGCAGCCCTTTTCTGGGTCTCGAATCGGACCCCTTCTCCTGGAGTCAGAGCACCAGAGATCACTGGTTGCCATTCTCTAGTGACTGCCTAAATATTGGTTCCACCAAGAATATAGCTGCCATCGGGGTGTGTAGGAAGCAGGAATAATTCTACCATAAATAATAAGGATAATGACACACATGCAAGTAAAATATGGGCCATTACATTTCTACATAAAACAAAGCGGCTTCCTTAAGCTGCCCATCCCGAAATCCCAAAGGATTTCATGTTAGTGCACCTGTTACCCAGCATGATGATGTTGGCGGTGGGTGTATGAAGCCTGGTGAAGTGATAAAGTAAATCATAAATAGGCCGACCGTGCTGGCCTAACCTCTGTCACTGCTTTGGCTGCTGCCCCAGGTCAAATTGTGAAACTGGTCACCATTAGCGCAGTCAGGCGACACCCGCAAACACAACCAGATGTAGCATCATCTGACAGAACCTGATTAGGGGACACTTACCAAGCATTCTATAGGGGACAGATGGAGTTTATAGAATGCTTTAGGTAACTGATGGATAAATTCTATGGTTGCTATATATCAAATACTTTGCCATGTGGTTAGCAGCCTAAGACGCCGTAGCTGGCTGTAACACGGCATCAGAACTTTGTAAAGAGGATTGTACATGAAGCTGCATTGATGGTAAGAACAAATACGTTGTGACCTTTTGAAATTCTAGGTTGGTAGAACTGTTCTAGCTAAAAGCCTATCAAAATGACAGCTTCGACAATGTACTTTCACTTTGAGCTGTGACAGTTTTTACGCTGCAACTCTCCACCCCAGTTCCTAACTGCTCCTACCTCAAATCTGTGTCCTCACAGCTCCCTCCAGCAAGTTTGAATCAGATCAATTTCCCTGCAAAAATGTATTTCGCTTTCTGTTATGACATCTTTTAGCACACAAAGGAGCAATTTGGTCCGCTGAGTGGCCTCTAAGGGTCACCGGCGGTACTTCACCTCATAGAGGTGAGGAGTAGTTAGCTATATATACAGTATGTGTGTGTGTAGAGGACTCTATTGCCTGCCATTTGTGTTTTCCACTACTGACCACTAGGGGGCCTCTGTATGCTCCCAGTAAGGGATGACATTAATCTGAAGTCGGCGCTGGTCCTGTTCGACTGCAAATAATAGGTTGACAAACTTTTGAGCTGTAACTAAATTCCAGATGTTATTATATGTTCTCTGCACAAAGTGTAACATCATATAGCTCTTTGTTTGTAGTGACCATTTTCCTTATGCAATGCAAAATTACAGCAGGTAAATATTAAATTCCATAGCAATAACTAAATCTGGTTTGTTATATTGGAGTAATATTGTGTGTTACATGGGATATGTGTACTGACAATGTCGGGGGATGCCAGTTTGATTGGACAATGGCCCTTATTCTGGTTCAATCACAAAGACAAATTCCTTCTCAAATGGACAAAATCATTTGCACATTTGCTTTGCACGTGTTACATCTGCCCACCTGCAGTGCACATGGTTTTGTCCATTTGAGAAGGAATTTGCCTTTGCGAGTGAACCAGAATAGGTGCCATTGGGGCAGGTGTATTAAGCCTTAACAAGAGATCAATGCAAGGGTGATAAAGAGAGATAAACAGTCAGCTCCTTACTGACTTGGCTTAATACATCTGCCCCATTGTGTATTCCTTTACATAGCCGAGAAGGCAGAAGCTGGGGGTCCTCTGTATCACAGGTAAAACATATGGATGATAATATATTTACTTCTTATAATAGTTAATAATAAGTGCCAACAATGACGTCTGTTTGCGCTGTCATTTCAGATGTTCTGTTTTACGGTTTAATATACGGTAAATGGTACTTGTATAGTTTCATGGCGCCATGCATCTGTGTCCAGCTGCAGGGCTGTAAACTCCATGCCAATGTGGATAGTTCGTACCCCCACTATCCACGTTGGCATGGAGTTGATTTTAGATAGCGTATCGAGCCTGTAGCGTGGGAGAGCCATGCTGGCGCCGTACAAGTACCATATAAATATACTTTTCTAATACGTGTGCGTCTAGGGCTGTGTTCTTCTAGCTGGCATATATTGTAGCATTGTTGCATGCACTGTCTATCTCTGCGGGCAATGATGACTTGCGGGACCGTGCATCTCTATAGGGTGTACACATGCTACATGTTACCCGACATGGCAATATAAATTCCATTGTTTCCTGATCTCGCTCCACAAGGCATACTAACAGTTCATGTTTTAAGAATAGCCATGGTTAAGCAGAGTTGCTTAAATCAAAATAACTGAGGTCCTAATTTTATCCTGCTTTCATCAGAGTGCAATGAATATGTTTTTTATTTGCATTTTGAGTACTGAGCCTGGTAAAAAATATCCTTATGGGGGTTAGCAATAATTTAGCTAAGTACAATTCGTTTATTATAGGATGCAGACTGCAAAGCTGGATGTACCAAGTTTATTAAAAGTCCACAGATGATAAATTCAGGTATCAGAGGTAATCAGAATCATCAACTCGTGTCAGGCATGTGGAAGTACTGCAGTAACCTGCTACGCGTTTCATGAGTACGCTGGCTGCTTCCTCAGACTTTTTTTCACCAGACTTTTTTTCACCAAGTTAGCTTACAAGTTACAAGGGTACTTGTGTAGTTTCACGGCGCCAGCATGGCTACTTTCTGGGTGTACGCTCGCCACAAAATATGTCCAAAAAAGTAACTGAACTCCATGCCAACATGGATAGTTCATACCTCCACTATCCATGTTGGTATGGAGTTGATTTTGAATAGCGTGAATAGCGTGGCGAGCGTAGCGAGCCACCGAGCCCGCAGCGTGGGCGAGTGAAGCGAGCCCCGCAAGGCGCCGTGAAACTACACAAGTACCGTTACAAGTCCTGGTGCGGCGATGACATAAAATGCACATTACCTCCCCTTAGAGTCATATTTTGCCCTTGACCTGCATACTAAGACAAGTTATAAAACATATTGGTATACACAAGTCTGAGGAAGTGGGCGAAACGCGTAACTGGTTTATGCAATGTTTCTTTCACCTGCCTTCTGAGTTGATCATTGATTCATCTTCATTTCTATTGAACCTTTAATAAACCTAAAGCCATTACCAGTGAGTGGTATTGTACTCTTTCAAATAGTAGGACCCATGCCAAAAGGAACATTGGCGTTTATTTCCTGAAATGGGAGTTCTATTGAAGATGGGATTTTGCGATGGGCAACCAATCAGATTTTGCTTTTTTATTTAGCACCTTCTACTAGATAATAGAAGACTGGTTGCTATTGACAACACTCTTTCCTTGACAGATCCCTTGAGAACAGTTTCCTAAATGTCCCAATAAGTATGTTAATAACAGCTGCCTTGTTCTCTTCACTGCACTAACAATGTAAATTGTATTATAGAATTTTTACTGCTGTTCCATAGTCATCTTTGTCTTTTATGGCATTGCATGACTGGCGAGAGATCTCGGAGGCATTTTGTGGAATACTGGTGTAAACCAGGGATGTGAGATGGGTATTTTGGGATGAGTGGCATGAGGTGTACCGAAATCATTTGGGGGGCTGTATTTTTCCCATTCTTCAAATGAAGCGGAATGTGTGGCCCTTTTTGTAGGCTGAATACGCAGCCCATGAATTCGATCATGTTCCCCATTGCAGGTTAAAATCGTAGCGAATCGCATGACAATCCTGATATGTTGTAACATTTTCTTATTTATCTATATCTCTCTCTCTCGATAATATAAGATACTTTTACAACATTACATTTACCCTTGATATTGGAGTGCTAGTATTTTCATTAGGTTCTGGCTTCATTGAACCCAGTAGAATGCTAGGGAATATGTTCCCACCCTCTTATTTGCATAATATTGCTACTGGCACTAGGGTGCTAATACCAGCAGAGAATGCATCTCTGTAACAAATGCCAGGTACAGCCTTAATATGCTATTCAGAATATGGGGAACAGGAGGGTGCTGTTTTGCAAATCCCTAAGCAAAGTCTAATGCTATCATGGTGTTTTACTATTTACAATGTACAATTACCAGCATAGAAATACTACAAGGGTTTCTGTACTGAAGAATAGGAGAACGAAACGTCTATTATTTTGATTCAATTACAAACAAAAAAGAACACGCTAAACTACAGCCGGCCAGCGTGGAAGATAAACAACAGGTAACGAATGGACAATACGGTATACAATGGGGATGTGCTTTTTTTTATTGAATCCCATCCTCACATTCGGCAGCCTTGAGAAAGCCGAGTAGCTCTACAGATATAAATAAAACAAATGAAAAATATTAGAGGGCTGAGAATAAGGGAATATTTACAATAGAACAAATCGGTCACAGTCATAAATTACAGATGTATTTTCTTTGTGCCCCTAAAACGCAGCTGAATTGACTGAACCTCATAATTATACTTTTAACTTAGCAAACACCAATTTCGGTGCAGTACTTTTTACCTCTACGTCATGTTTCGTGAAAAACATGTAGTGAAAAACCCATACGAAACGTCTGTAACATCACACGCACAATTAAAAGACACTGGTAAAATACTTTTTTGGCAGTTCATCGGGGAGGGGAAGTTGAGCCATCCGTTTTTTTCCTCTTAAAGTGTTTTCTGCGCCAACCATTGGCAGACGTCTGGGGATAGAGGTGTCTCCCCAAATTGTGTGAAACCACGGGTCTTCGTGATTCGCAGGGAACCCCTCAATGGCGGTAGCCTTAACAGAAAAGAACATATATTCACTTTCGGGGTACCAACTGGGGTTATGTTGTCCAGTTCATTTGACCGCTGTGATTCCAACTCCATAAAACTGGGCTACAAATTTTTTTATCTAGAAATAGCAATGACCCATCTGTGTGCTCAGTTAATTACCCTACGGTGGCTTCCACCGGATGTGCACAAACCTATGACGTTATACTTAGGTCACTAGTCTTGGCGGCTGACGGCATACAGTTCTGCCATTCGGTTTTGGCCTTATTAAAATCAAGACAATGGTATCTGTATTTTTGGTCTGATTCATGCCCGGTGGCCAACTTATTGGCTCATATTAGTTGATATCAGATTCTGCAAACTCTTCCTTTATGGACTGTTTGCGCGCCTTGCAGTCGGGTAAATCAAAGCCAAAGTCTGCCCAGTCATCGCCTCCGCTACGGTTAGGAATGGTGATGGTGTGCCGTACGCGGAAGTGTACTGCCTCCATAACACGCTGGCGCTGGAGCTCACCGGAGCTGCCAATGGAAATGGTGGAAGCGTTACTGCTGGAGCGGATGAGCTGCTGGGCGCCGTAGTCGTGACTTTTGTTCAATTCCTGGATTCCTCTCCAGATCACGGCCTTGTAGTGTTCTGGGATCTTCAGGGCTCCGAGATCCTGTAACAATGAATGGGACAATAGTCAGTGGCCTGAGGTGTATCCGGACACTAATCGGCAACAGAAGGAAAATGCAGCTGCTGCTAATTGTATTGTAATGGAAAACCTATCCCCGGATCCCTTATTACCCTTCACTTGATGTGGTGGACCAGCAGACGGTCCAGCACAAAGTCTGGAGCCATACAAAGGACACCGCAAAGAGATGAGTCCAAGTGCCACACAGGCAACCGCTGTCCAAGTGATAACTTGCCAGTGCTAATATAGACCTATGTTTTGGTCTTGCTCCAAATCCTTTTGTGGGAATCTGGGTTCCTATACAGGGCAGAGTATGTGGTTCTTGTAGGACGGAGAACCCCAGTACGGTATGTTGTCGCAAGGAGGATTGGTGTCCTTGAACTGTATACTACCAGCATGACTAAGGGCCTGATTTATGGTAGTTAGGCCTCGGTAATGGTGCAGCAGCTGAATACTTGAATGGCAGCTGCTGTGCACAAATATGCTAATAGCACTGAAAGGGTTCTAAAGGCAAAAGAGGCATTGTACAATTAAAGACAGCACTTGGATCTGCATCGCAGGTCGCAGCGTCAGCTCAGAATAGCTGCCAAGGCCAGTAAATCTGTGTTTGAACATGACCCACTCCAGGAGGGACAAGATGCTCTGTTGCTGGACTTCCTTGCCAGTAGCAGTTGCAGAGGTGAGGTTTCAGCACAGTCCAAAATTCACGTAGGGGAGCCCCACCAACTGCTATTGAGCCCGACAGTGAGGGTTGCCAGTGAGGTTTGCCAGTGATTGGGGTCAGGCCTGGCGAAAGGTAGGGTCAGAGGGGCCCACCAGATATGAGGGACACCTACAGGGAACACGGATGCTGCGCCAACATTCCTCCCCTTACCCACTTGGTCCAGTCCCGCTCTGATGGCGCTGTGCCGGACCTTACATGTCACTTGCCGCAGAGGAAGTTCACGGAGCAGCCCTGTCTCCTGCCTGCGCTGTGAACTAGTGCAAGGCAGTGGCAGCCGCTGCCTTCAGCCCCACCGCTGAACTGTCCTCCTTAGGGGACATGACCTCTCCGCTGTTTCCGCTCAGGAGCCCCGCTGCCAGCCATTAGCGCCACTGCAATATACGCAGCCCTGCGGTGCAGTTGGAGGGGGCAGATATCAGGATAAGAATGACGTCCCCTCCCAGATCTTCTCCTGGCAGTGATGGGGTTCATGTGCAGCCCGAGGTGCCGGTGGCCTCCACACTTGCAAAGCTTCTACCAAAGGCTGAGGGCCCTTGGTCCCTACAGATAAGAAACATCCTGACTGTACCAACGGTGAGTACCCCAGGGTCATAGAACCCTTCCCTCACCATTTCACAGTATGTCAAATGTATGTGTATGTACTGTATATGTATGTAAGTATATGTATGTGTAGGTATATATGCTTATATTTGTATGTGGGTGTACATGTATGTATGGGATGCAGTCAAAATCCCGAATGGGTCATAATACCGACAAGGACAAAATCCCGACATATAGAATGTACAGGTGAAACTGTCAACATGACTTTGGGTCGACAGGTCACGAGGTCGACATGGGTTTTTTCACTGTTTTTTGACCCGACAGGTGGTATTTCATGCACTACCACCCACTAGGGCGTGGTGGGAGAACACAATGTGTGCCGAGCGCAGCGAGGCACCATGCCCGAAGCATTGCGAGTGATGCAAGGGGCTGCAGTTTACCTCCAACTGGTGTCCATGTCGACAGTGTCGACATTCGGGTAAAAAACTGTGAAAAAACCTATGTCGACCTCGCGACCTGTCAACCCAAAGTCATGTTGACAGTTTCACCTGCACATTCTATATGTCGGTATTTTGACCTTGTCGGGATTTTAAATGTCGGGATTTTAAATGTCGGGATTTTGTCCTTGTCGGGATTTTAAATGTCGGGATTTTGTCCTTGTCGGTATTATGACCCTGTCGGGATTTCATACCGAATCTGTATGTATGTATATATAATATATATATATATATATATGTATGTATGTATGTATGTATGTTTATATGTGCGCGTAGGTACAGTATATGGGATACATCTAGATGACTGGTGTTTGGATGCCAGCAGTCAGAATACTGACACCAGCATCCCAAAGGAGGGAATACCTCCCCCTGCCCCCCTTATCCTCCCTTCCTGCAGCCTAACCCCCCCTCCCCTAGCAGCCTAACCTTCCCAACTAGGACTTAACTCTCCTCGCTAATGCCTAACCATCCTCACTAGGTAGGAGTAGGGGCCCCACAGAGATATCAGTGTATGGGGTCCCAAGATTTCTAATGCCAGCCCTGATTGGGGTGGCAGTTGAGGTGACTCCCCTGTTTGAATTATGGCAGGGTTGCCGACCTTAAGATTCTCCTCTCCAGGAGAAGCCCGGAGAGGAGAGATTAAGCAGCCACTCAGGGGGCGGGGCTTGCGAGTGACATCACTAAGCCCCACCCCCATGCTGTTAAAGCAGCTAATTCACGGATCTCCGTGGAGGGGGCGGGGCTAAAATGACGCGATTGTGCCGTTTTAGCTCCGCCCCCTCCTCTGAGACCCGAGGATTGCGGCATTTTAATGCCGCGATCCGGGGGTCAGCGGGGGTCCCCCCTGAGTCCGGGAGGGTTGCCCACCCTTCCGGGGGGCCGGGAGGGGGACCCGATTTTCGGGAGACTGCCTGAAATTCCAGGAGGGACGGCAACCCTGAATTATGGTCTGTGCTGCAACCCCACCTGCAACCCCACCTCTGCATCTGCCACTGGCAAGGAAGTCCCAGAACAGAGCATTTAGTCCCTCCTGGAATTGTTCCAGTTGGGAGGTAACAATGTATCATGTTGTCACATCATGCTGTCGCTGGTTATACACATTGTTTAGTGTGTACCCAGCATAACAGAGTTGATTACTGTTTATATCACACCAAATGTTACTATTCCCAGTATCTGGAAGAAAATGTGATGTAACACTGGTATTACAGCATACATAGGGCTGGCTCAGTGGCGTAACTATAGCACCGCAGCCTCCGCGACCGCGAGGGGGCGCTATGCATGTGCGGGCGCCGGGGGCTGCAGTGCTATAGTTACGTTACACCCCGCCGCACCAACCCCCGCAAACCCCCCCATCCCCAGTCTTTAACTGTGTTCAGTATGCGCTGGTCCGGTCCCGGCTCCCTTCTTCTGCTGAGGACCACCACAAAATGGCCACCCCCATATAGCACACAGTTCTCTGAAACTGTCTGCTGTATGGGGGCGGACATTTTGTGGTGGTCCTCATAGCAGAAGAAGGGAGCCGGGACCAGCGCGTACTGAACCTAGGTAAGACTGCGGGGGTAGGTGCGGCGGGCGGAGGGGCGGGTGATTGGCTGGGCGCCCTCCCTTTAACGGCGGGGGGGGGGGGGGGGCGCCCAAAATGTAGTTACGCCACTGGGCTTGCTGTTATTGTGTGGCCAATATTTAATAGAATGCAGTACAATAAAGAAATCATTTGGATTTATCCTTTCCAGATGCTTTGTGCAGTCACATGCACCACACCACACACAGGAAGCCCAGGTCAGTATAACACGTTAGCACACTGATTACGGGTCGTCATGCGTTAGCTAATAATTAGTGAGGAGACAAGTCATATTCGTTATAAGAACTGAACATGCGAGTCTGATTCTATGCTCACCAGTAATGTGTTCCTGATTCCTGACATGGGATGCAGTTTAAATCCCGGCGTTCAAAATCCCGACGCCGGAATCCCGAACGCAGAAATCCCGACACTTTCTCCCCCCCCCCCCGTGGGTGTCCACGACACCCTCCGAGGGAGAATAAATTAGTGTGCCGAGCGTATCTAGGCACCGGGCCCGCTGCGTGGCGAGCACAGCGAGCCCGCAAGGGGGGGGGGGGGGGCGATCCACGTCCCCCCCTTGTCGGGATTTCGGCGTTCGGGATTCCGGCTTCAGGATTTTGAACGCCGGGATCCCGACCGCCGAATCCCCTGACATAAGTGCTAGGGTGCATTGCATTTGACTATAATCATTAATGTAAATGCCAAGTTAGTGATGCACATTTGTGGGGGTACAGTGGATATCTAGAGTGACACAGTTAATTGCTGATTGGTCATGCACATTGTGATTCAATATTGATACAGGAAGTCTGGGGCAGATGTATTAATCTGGGTGAAGTGATAAAGTGGAAGGTGATAACGCACCAGCCAATCAGCTCCTAACTGCCATGTCATAGGCTGGGTTTGACAAATGACAACACGGCAGCCAGTCAGCTCCTAGCTATCATTTGTCAAACCCAGCCTGTAACATGACAGTTAGGAGCTGATTGGCTGCTGTGTTATCACCTTCCACTTTATCACTTCACCAGGCGTCATACGTCTGCTGCTCTCTGTGAAGCAGTTTTGCTACTTATATTTCTGATGATTAACCAAAGTATTTACCTCCATAGTTAGGTTCTGTAGGTGATAAATATTCTGTAAACCTTGTGATGTGAAATATTCAATGCAGTTTGAACACCCCAGTCCTGTCAAAAAACTGCAGAAACAAACAAACAAGTTTGGAAAAAGTAGCAGAAACTCACAGGCAGACCAATGGTTTAATACAGAACATCAACATATCGCCATGGTTCTTAAACTCGGACCTCAGGACGACCCGCATCAGCTCACGTTTCCCAGGTAACCCGGCAAGTGCGCAGGTGTATTCATTATTCATAATTATTCCATTTGCTATTCTTTGAGGAGATCTGGAAAACATGTCCTGTTTGGGGTCCCTGAGAATCAAGTTTGAGAGCCTATGACCTAATGCAGGGGTTCTCAAACTCAGTCCTAAGGACCCCACACAGTTCACATTTTTCAGATCACCTGGCAGGTGCACAGGTGCATTCATTACTCATTGACACATTATTTAAAAGATCCACAAGTGGAGCCAATTATTTCACTTGTGATTCTGTTAGGAGACCTGCAAAATATGCACTGTGTGGGGTCCTGAGTACCCAGTTTGAGAACCTTTTGACCTAACCGACGGCCAGTGAGAGACTCCGCAGCAACCTCGTTGTGGTCTTGTAGAGTGCAGGAAATGAGAGAAAATACAGATGTATACTCCTACATCTGTGTTGCCGACCCTCCCGGAAATTCCAGGAGTCTCCCGAAAATCGGGTACCCCCTCCCGGCCCCCGGAAGGGTGGGCAACCCTCCCGGATTCAGGGGGACCCCCGCTGACCCCCGGATTGCGGCATTAAAATGCCGCAATCCTCGGGTCTCAGAGGAGGGGGCGGAGCTAAAACGGCTCAATCGCGTCATTTTAGCCCCGCCCCCTCCACGGAGATCACTGAATTCGCTGCTTTAACAACATGGGGGCAGGGCTTAGTGATGTCACTCGTAAGCCCCGACCCCTGAGCGGCTGCTGAAACTCTCCTCTCCGGGCTTCTCCCGGAGAGGAGAATCTTAAAGTCGGCAACCCTGTCCTACATCCAGCCCCAGTACGCCATGCAGAGTCCCACGGAACCTGGTGCACCAAGAGGGGCTGCTTGGTGCTACAATCTGCTATGTACAACACATATGTACATAGTTGGTTGCTATGGTAACACCATAATTGCCTATGCACCAGTCACCTGTAACAGGGAACATCCTGTAGTCTGACTATTCTGTAGATAAACCAACAGTTAGGGGGAATTATGAAGATGGGAGATCTATTTTACAGGGGATGTTGCTAATCTACTTATTTATTTAGCACCTTCTAGAAGATAATAGTATTTACAGTTATTGTGAAGATATACGATGTATGTAGCGGCATTGATGAGTTTCACTATATATTGAAAGTCACGTGTCATGGTGCAGAAAAAGTACTACTACTCTCAGCAAAGGAATTGGTTGCTATGGGTTACGTACAGTTCCCCAAGTTGGTGCAGGCCACTACCTATAATTATAAAGTGATCTGACAGAGATAGATGACAGCACTGGTTTAGAAAATACCTGCATGCGTGTATTGTTTGCCGTGTGCTTTCTCTACATTATTATTCTGATTGTTTATTTATATGGCGCCACAAGGGTTCTGCAGTGCCTAGCAGAATGTTATCCATACGTGGTTAGATTAGGGGGGTCACTGTACATCTCATTAGGACATAAGCTCAGCTGGCAATGCATCCGTTAGTCGTGCAGGCGCAAGCGTCACACAGGGAACTGGCTACGGAGGGAGAAGCTGATGTACCTGACAAGACTAGGGTCTGCGTTGTAGGGTGGCGGGGGAGTGCAGTGGGAACCGGATACCATCGTCTGGGAGGAGTGAGCGCCATTCATTTCCCCATTCGTTTGCATGGAGTGATTGTTCAGCATTCCAGAGCCTGGAAGCAGAGTAACATGACGATAATACACTTCTCCAATGTGCTGGATGTTGCAACTAGACAATTATATACAAACTATGATAATAATGACGCGATCGCATAAGGTGCTTTTTTGCCTTGGGAAAGAAATGGTAAACCGGCGCTTTCTGCCACGGAACTGTGGCCGCAATCCTCCATATACTTTAACGGCCGCATACACTCCGGGCTTCTGGGTCTGGTACACATGCCGCGACGGAGCCACGCGGGGGTATGCCATGCAGTGACAGAGCCACGCGGCTGTATGCCATGCAACATCGGAGCCACGAGGCTGTATGCCATGCAACATCGGAGCCACGAGGCTGTATGTCATGCAACGACGGAGCCACGAGGCTGTATGTCATGCAACGACGGAGCCACGAGGCTGTATGCCATGCAACGACAGAGCCACGAGGCTGTATGTCATGCAACGACGGAGCCACGAGGCTGTATGTCATGCAACGACGGAGCCACGAGGCTGTATGTCATGCAACGACGGAGCCACGAGGCTGTATGTCATGCAACGACGGAGCCACGAGGCTGTATGTCATGCAACGACGGAGCCACGAGGCTGTATGTCATGCAACGACGGAGCCACGCGGCTGTATGTCATGCAACGACGGAGCCACGAGGCTGTATGTCATGCAACGACGAAGCCACGCGGCTGTATGTCATGCAACGACGGAGCCACGCGGCTGTATGTCATGCAACGACGGAGCCACGCGGCTGTATGTCATGTAACGACGGAGCCACGCGGCTGTATGTCATGCAACGACGGAGCCACGAGGCTGTATGCCATGCAACGACGGAGCCACGAGGCTGTATGCCATGCAACGACGGAGCCACGAGGCTGTATGCCATGCAACGACGGAGCCACGAGGCTGTATGCCATGCAACGACGGAGCCACGAGGCTGTATGCCATGCAACGACGGAGCCACGAGGCTGTATGCCATGCAACGACGGAGCCACGAGGCTGTATGCCATGCAACGACGGAGCCACGAGGCTGTATGTCATGCAACGACGGAGCCACGAGGCTGTATGTCATGCAACGACGGAGCCACGCGGCTGTATGTCATGCAACGACGGAGCCACGCGGCTGTATGTCATGCAACGACGGAGCCACGCGGCTGTATGTCATGCAACGACGGAGCCACGCGGCTGTATGTCATGCAACGACGGAGCCACGCGGCTGTATGTCATGCAACGACGGAGCCACGAGGCTGTATGCCATGCAACGACGGAGCCACGAGGCTGTATGCCATGCAACGACGGAGCCACGAGGCTGTATGCCATGCAACGACGGAGCCACGAGGCTGTATGTCATGCAACGACGGAGCCACGAGGCTGTATGCCATGCAACGACGGAGCCACGAGGCTGTATGCCATGCAACGACGGAGCCACGCGGCTGTATGTCAAGCAACGACGGAGCCACGCGGCTGTATGTCATGCAACGACGGAGCCACGCGGCTGGTGGTGGTACACAATCACAAAATGGTCATAACATCTGGTTCCAGTTGAGAGTCAATAGGGCTATCCCAAAAGGTTGACATGCAATAGGTCAACAGGGTCAAAATATCGACACTCAACCAGTTGACAAGGTCAAAATGTTGACAAGAAAAAGTAAACAAAACAGGAAAAGGTTGACGTGTTTTTCCTGAGGTTTCTTTTTTAACCGGCTTGTTCATTATTATTATTGCATGGAGCATGACTTACTGCTATAGAACATCCTTATACCTAGAATACCTAGCTGGGAAGACATGGGGAACAGTTCTTACCCATAGGGATCATTCCCGAGGATGCATTTGCGCTGTGCTGGTTTGGCGGCCCCACCAACTGGTTGACGGACGGCAGTTTGTTGATCCCTGCGTGAACCTTATTCATAGGAGAGAGGCCTGGCCCGTAGGATGACTGAGACTGCAGGTGTGCGCTGTAAGACAGCATTATATTATTACTGGTGCTATTACTGCCTATGTCATCAGGGGAACAGGTGACGTATGCCATATTCCCATTTATCAATGTGATCAGGGGCGGTTGTGTTTCTGCAATTCTCTATAACCCAGTGATGTCACAGCTCCGCTCTGTAAGGGGCAGGTGGAGTTATAGATGGCGCCATGACTTACTGTCTCTGTAGAAGCTGCTGCTGTTGTTGTCTATATGAGTCCACTAACTGCTGCGGCACTAACTCAACCAGCTCCAGACTTTCCTTTATCTTCATTAAGATTTCAAAGTTCTCCCGACCTCGCACCTGAAGCAGAGACGGAACAGAAGTTATTCTCTAGCTAAATCATCGGGGAAGCTGCCATACTCCCTCTTTATGCAATGTAACAGGGAAAACATGTTAGACAAATCTGTATATGGGATGCATAAAGGGTAGAATAAAATGTAGAAGCAAAAGATCTTCACCCCCATTCTCTGCTCCTTCTGAGTTCCCTCAACAGCAGAGGGCGCTATAGGATCGTAAAGACTCACCACCCTGCAGGAATAGAGCCCAATCTTAGGAGTTTTCATTGAAGGGCTGAATGTGAACTGTGGTAAGTTACGTAAAAAACATTTGTATCACCACTTAGCACCTTTGCATCTCGTTGCGGCAGGTGAAATGAAGCCTACTCATCCCTTTAATAAACTTCTGTAAAACTACGTATAGGAGTTGTCTACACAAAAGGAAAATATTGGATGCGTGTAAGTATTATTAGACCTGACAATAAAGCAGATGCCAACAATTTTCCAAACTTTGTCCTCAGGACCCCTAACAGTTCAGGTTTTCTAGTTCACATGTGACTTTTTCTTAAATATGACAGTTCACAATGATTACATCTGTGCCCCAGATAAGAGATCTGAAAAACATGATTCGCCTAGGGACCGAGGTTTGAGAAGATTGAAGCTTTATAAAATAATTTCCTGAAGTTGTCTGCAGGTACAAAAAAAATCGACATGGTCAAAAGGTTGGCATAATAATGTTTGACACGTTTTATGGGGACTTTTATGTTTTTCCAATTTTTACTTGATTTACTATCCACGTGGGCTATGATTGGGCGAGCACAGCGGTAGTGGTACGAGGCACTTTCCTGAAGCCACACCTACCACATGGTTTTACTCTAGGGGTCCCAGAGATCTACCAACCCCCCCCCCCGGGACAGTTGCCTCATTCTCAGAAGTCATCACACCCTCTCTTGTTGTGGCCGCATGCTAGTCATCCACAGGAAATCTTGATGAACCTTTGTAATTTGAGAAGCTGACACACAGTATTTACTACACATGTAACATTCCTTTATTACTAACGTGTACATGTTTATTCAAAACAAATGAGTGGAATTACAAGTGTGGGCATATTGAGCTTTTACTGGTGCATGATAATAACTTCGATAAGAATCACGTTAAATAATTTTTTGCATTCTTTGTAATTTCACAGGTAGAATGCTAAGTAATAAATCATAAATCATTACTATCGTGACTAAACGTACGCCATTGACAAATGTATTCTGATGTTACTGCAGTTTTAACAGTATGTTAAATTTATACCACTCCTGTCTTGTTCTCTTGCCACTGTATAAATTATAAGCCCCGCCCCTCTGACCCTGCAAGGTCAGAGGCTGACCCCACCCCTTTACTTACCGGTACATAGTAGATCTCCTCTTCTCCGTGCCGTCTCTTCTTGATGTTTGTGCCCAGTGTTGGCACTCCCTGGGGGCTCTGCTTACAGGCTGCAGATAGAGGTGGGGATCCTTTAGTGACTCACAAATACAGATCAAGAGACAGACAAGACGCAATGGGACATGGGTGAAAAACCGCCGACAAAACACAAAATGGCAGGTTGACAAAGAAGAAAAAGTGTCTAAGACAGTTGTATATATTATGCCCCTTCCAGGAAATAGATGATAAAGCTGTGTTCTTGTGTAAGCTACAATGCTAATGAAGACAGGACACGTGACACAGATGCCCTTACTAAAAAAAGAAAAAAAATGAAACAAAACCTCAAAATAATAATAGATTTAAAATATACCACCTCCTACACACAGTAGAGGCAGCCTCTCCGGCTTATTATCTGCTTGGTGACTTCCGACTCACATGACTTCTGCGTCATCATACAGCTCATCCAATCAGAGGAGTATGTTCAAACTTATTTTGTTAAGCCTATAATCTCCAGCTGTATAAGTAAGGGGTGTGTAGGTGAGAGGCATGGAGAGGTCTGATGGCATGTGGAGATATCTGGGTCGTGTGGTGGCCTAACTGCATGTAAGGGCCATATTAGGGGGTGGGGGGGTTCTGATAAGCAAGTAAGGGTCATGTGGAGAGGATGTGGGAAGGTCAGATGGCATGTGGGAGGTACGAGAAGTGTGATATCTGGGTCACGTATAGGAATAATAGCATGTAAAGGGCATATAGGGGAAAGGTCTAATTGACCTTAGTGCATATGCGAGGACTTATGGCATGTGGGGAGTTCTGATAAACAAGTAAGGGTCATGTGGAGGATGTGGGAAGGTCAGATGGCATGTGGGGAGGTATGAGAGGTGTGATATCTTGATCACATGTGTAGGAATGATAGCATGTAAAGGGCATTATAAGGGGGGAATCTAATTGACATCCTGAGTGCAGGTGCGAGGACTGATGGCATGTGAGGAGTTCTGATAAGCAAGTAAGGGTCATGTGGAGAGGATGTGGGAAGGTCAGATGACATGTGGGGAGGTACGAGTGGTGTGATATCTGGGTCACATGTAGGAATGATAGAATGTAAAGGGCATATACAGTAGGGGAAGGGTCTAATGGCCATGCTGAGTGCATGTGCGGGGACTGATGGCATGTGGGGAGGTATTAGAGGTGTGTCTCTTTCTGGTATATGCAGATATTGTTTGGCACTTAGTCTATGGCTGCTTGGCCACCCTTCTATTATACAATAGCAATTTCATAATATCTACTTGTAGTACAGACATTGAGCAGTAGAGAGCATCAGAACAAACACACAGATGAAATGAAAACTTATACTTATCGTACACTCACTGCGCTTGTTGGCATTCACATTTTTCACCGCTGTTTCATTTAACGCCGCCTGTTCTCGGAAGTGGTCTTCATCGGCTTTCCTGTCTCTGCCCGGACAGGCACAGATCCGTCCTTCAAACGACCTTCTGCCCAATACTTGTCCGCTATAAAACAATGCAAATATTCACTTTACGTTACATTCCGTCCAAGCAATGAAGGGAACGGAGTAATAATCAGTGGAGGACACTCACTCTCTGGTCTCTAGAGTGATAATGATGAGGATGGGTCTCCTGTTCATCCCTCCCACACAGCTGCTGTTGCACATAAAGTTATACAGTATAGTGGTGAACTCCGTGCCGACCTGAAGGAAAAAAATTAAAACCTAAATTAACTAAAATCAACAACCAATAACTGATTGCAGTGCCCATGCAGCTAGGTCGATATTGACAAAAGGTGATTGTTGCAGGAATAATGCGGTGATTGGGACATTACCTGCGGAGGCTCGTATGGGACCATTACACTTTGTCTACCGGTAACTCCGTCGTCAACGTACTGTGACAGATTGTTTCCTTCTACGCGGATTAGGTGGCTGGCCGGCGCTGCCTGACCTAGAAATAGCAACGCAAATATTATAGAGAGTGGACTATGGAATCTATTTTTATACTAGAAGCCACTCAACGGACCAAATTTCTCCTTTGTGTGCTAAAAGATGTCATAACAGAAAGTGAAAGCAACTTTTTCATGGACACTGATCTGTTTCAAATTTGCTGGATATGGAGAGAGACAGAACTATGAAGACAGATTGGAGGAAAGAGCAGATAGGGACTAGAGGAGGGGTGGAGAGTTTGTGGGCTAAAAACTGTCACAGCTCTAAGTAATAGTACATCGCAGAAGCCGTCATTTTGACAGGCTTCTAACTAGTGTAGACAATAACAATGTCACCCTTGTTCTCACTGAGGTCTGATTAGATAGAAGAGCAGGGGTTTCATTTACTAAACCTTCTAAAAATGAAAAGAGATGATAAGAAGATGGGATGTTGCCCATAGCAACCAATCAGGTGCTGTCCATCTTTTCTCTATTGTATCCTTAAAAATGGTAGACAAAATCTGATTGGTTGCCATGGGCAACATCACCTCCTTTCGTTTTTAGTAAATTTACCCTTGAGTTCTGTGACAATAAATCGAAATGCAAATTTAGGGGGATAGGTCGACAGTGAATATGTTGACCCCATATGGTCGCCATGCAATATGTCGACGGGTACAAAAGGTCGACGTGGCCAAAGGTTATATTCCAAAAATGTTATATGTTCACCTTTGACCTACAGTAGCTAATTCATAGGCCCTGATATGATATTGAATGAATGTTATTTAGATCTGGTTATGTATTCTAAATTGCACTGTTCTCCCTCCCCACCTACCTTTTTCCCACCCCTCATTGAATTTTGTTTGTATGATATTGCAGCGGTTCCTGATTGGGACCCGCCTCTTCATGGTTACCGCCCTTTTTCTGTTTTCTTCTCTTTTCAAATTGTACCCTACTCTTGATTTCTTTTCTCCTCTTTCCCTCACAACTCTCTTCTATTGGCTGATTAAAATAACTGTAGATTACACTAAGCTCCTCTCCTAATCATGGCTCTGAAATTATTTTCTATCAGTGTTAATGGGCTTAATTTCCCTATGAAACGCACTGTAGTTTTTGGAGCCTGCAAATGAGAAAAAGCAGATATTGTTTTTCTTCAAGAGACCCCTCTTACTGGCTCAAACACCAAATAAAATGTAGACAATACTCCCAGACCTTTTTTTGCCTCAGCCGACTGCAAAGAAAATGGTTAGTTGCGGTCTTAATTCATTGTAATGTCCCTTTAATCCATTCTAAAACTGTAACCGATCCAGATGGGCGATATATTATGGCACAGGTTCTCAAACTCGGTCCTCAGGATCCCACACAGTGCATGTTTTGCAGGTCTCCTCACAGAATCACAAGCGAAATTAATAGCGCCACTTGCGGATCTTTTAAAATGTGTCAATGATCAATGAATGCACCTGTGCACCTGCCGGGTGACCTGAAAAAATGTGAACTGTGTAGGGTCCTGAGGACCGAATTTGAGAACCCCTGCCTTAAACAGTTGGATCTCTGTGACTCATGGCGATAATGACACTCATCGACTCGAGATTACACCCAGTAATACACCAGATATTGCCCCTGGAATCATTTGGGAAGTACCCAAGGCTCTTCGAGGTCACATAATGGTCAAAACCTCTATTATCCTCAGATTGAAAATCATAAAGGTCAGTTGAATACTCTTTGTTTCAAACAAGAACCCAAGCACCTTGGTTGGGGATTGTCCAATAACTCTTTCATCGGCAGCAGAATGGGGCTTTTATTGAGCACTGCTGAAGTAGAGTTCGGGGAAGTGACAGTTGCAGGTCGGATGCCTTGCAGCCACACAATACATTGCGTCTAGTCAGCGACCACCAGGGAGAGGGGAATCCCCCCTGGTTTAATATATGAAGCAATGCCAGCCAATGTAGCTTTGAATGAAACATATAATAACATGATATTTTTATTATTATTATTATTATTAATAACGGGATCTACAGTATGTTCTTTCTTTTATCATTAATGCCCTCTTAAAGTCAATGATTGGGTTGGTACTGTAGATAGGAATGTGGAATTACCATCATGCATCTGAGACATGACGAGACAGTTCCCGCTGGATAAGGCAGGGTGGATCGGTGCGGAGGTTTGGAAATCTGGCGTAAGGGCCCAAGAGCCGAATCTAGCTTGTGTGGTTCATGATTAATCACAAATTATGAAAGCTTCTACAGGTAATCAGCACCACCCACTCAGTGACTACAGTATGAGAGGCTGTGTACGCACATGCTATACAGGCAGGAGCCCAAACTACTCATATATACCATGCAAATAAGACAGACTCCGAGTCCAACATTGTGTCATTATACTCCCAACACTACAGAGTGGAAGGGAACAGATGCGCAGCGTTCATTTACTATAACAATAAGACATATTTACTAATTCTTGGAGAGACATAGTACCAGCCAATCAGCTCCACAAGGAAGCCATCTGCAATGTGCTCAATGAGCTACTGGGGACCGTGGACCACACAAGCACAGTGCCCATTGCCGGAAGTACATGTGCAGCCCATAGCCTATAGCGGGCTACCGTTATATTCAGAAGGCGGCTGCGAAGACTAATCTACGGAATTATTTGCATTCCAGAAATCGATAAATCGGGCAGCATCGCATCCCCCATAGAAATCTAAGGCCTCATTCACACCGGTTCGTTAAGTTGCACATATTCGAATCCTAGCGAGCAGGTAAACACAGAATTACCCCCCCTCCCCCCGCACCAGCGCGCCCACCCTGATTCTGCTCACTAGCATGCGAGCAGATGCGTTGGCATACACATTCACTTACGCACAGTGGATAAATTGTTAGATGGCGAGCAACCATCAAGTTATTTCTCTCCCGTTCAGCCGCGGGCAAACGGATGAACGGGAGAGAGATCATTCGAAGGTTACACAACATCTTATGATTTCTCCACTGTTCAGAAAAGAAAAGTCAGCCTGGACTGACTCTTCAAGCGTACACTTCCCTAATAATTCGGGCATGCGCTGGCGTCATGTGGCATCAGCCACCTATCCCAAGCAGGCATCCCTCACGCCTGTGTTCTCAGGGGTACACCCAGCATTTCTATGGGGTGCCCACCTTTTTGTGGACACACCCCCTGCCCTCCCATCCCGGTGAGTGTGAAACTCGCTGAAGGTGTTTGCTCCAGGGGGTTCACATATTCGCACATGCGCAAACCCCTAACATCGGACGGGGGAGCGGGGTCTGAATCCCGTTCCTAGTGTGGATGCAGAAGCCTGTGGGAATGAAGCAACCGCAGTAGTTGGACTCATTTCTTATTTACAAGTAAGTGGCCAAACCTTTAATAGACGCATTATCCTGGCCAGGTACAGAACCCAGTATAAGCTCTGCGATTGTGCCGGATGTCATTCCCGGCTGTACGTATCAGAGAACGCAGCAGAACATTCACACTTACCATCATTAAAGTCCCGTCCCAACTCATGGTTCGGGCAGCGCTTTACAACTTCTGTAACGTGTTCGGCTTTCTTATAGACTGGCATGGCCCGAATGACCGTGCCCGGCGGAGGTTGGCTGGATAATTTGATTTGTATGGGACACGTTTTGGCAATCTGGCAGTAGAGCTTCTTCAGCAGCGGAGAATACTGAAATAGAAATTGGACGGTCAGACAGCACAGGACACAAGTAGGAGGCTTAACAGCCTGATAAACTTACTTAATACAGAGCAATTCCTAATAATTCCTGTAGGCACATAATGGAACTTCTATTGTGAAGCTTGGTGTCCCTTCTTCACCTCAGCTACAGACCAGATTGAACACTCTTCACACTATGATGTGGTCATGTGTCCAAGGTGGATCGAGGGTAGGCTACAATGATGTCATCTGGTGACATCGCTCATGTCACCAGATGATATCATTATAGCTTAACATTGAACCTTATTCTGGTTGACTCGCAAGGCTGCACATTTCGCAGTCTTGGGAGTCCACAAAGCGCTGCCCGCCGTTCACACGGCCGACCGCCCCCCCCCCCCCCCCCTCGCATGCCGCGATCCGCAGCACGGCCGCAAATGGATGTTTAGCATAAACATCCATTCACAGCGTTGGATGTGGGGGAGAAATCATTCAATGGCCGCCGACCATCGAATGATTTCTACAGCGCTCGCAGAGGTAAGATACTTCTCTGGTGTCTTACCTCTGCAAGCGCCCTGTGCGGGAAGCCGACAGGCAGCTAAAATCCGCTGACATCAGCTGCCCGCCACCAGCTCCCGCGTCACCGGGCCATTTGCAAGGGAACGGCCATGAAATTCTGGGTGTTCTCATGGACTCTGCCCCCCGCATATGCTAAAAATCGGTCCCCCGTGCGAACACGCGGGGGACCGATTAAACCAGAATAACCCCCATTTATCCTTCCTTGGTCAGTTTAGAACTTCCAGGACAACCGTCTAGACCAGTGATTTTCAACCTTTTTACCTTGCGGCACACTAAATAACATTTTTTAATCGCCAAGGCACACCATGAGATCTCCGCAGGGCAAAAAATATTGGCCCCCACAGAGAAAAAAAACAACCTATTGACCCTCATATAAAAAAACAATCCCACTGGTCCCCACAGGTAAAAATAAAATACATTGGCCCTTTTCAAGAAAAGATGAGACCAGTAAACTACAGTTGACTACAGGTGGCTGTAAACTGGTTTGGGCATCTCTAGATCTGGGGGCACACTTGAGAACAGCTCAAGGCAAACTAGTGTGCCACGGCACAGTGGTTGAAAAACACTGGTCTAGACCTAACAGAAGGATCAACATTTGCTTTAGCAGAATGTATTATTCCTAACATTTAAGAAGTGCAAAATTGGGCCAAAATTAGCCCCAACAACAATCACCCATATTCATACAACAGATATTATTGCGACCTTTGCATGTCCCGATAACCTCTGCTACATTTGGGATGGCATAACCTATTCAGCAAAGTGCCAAAACCCTCCTCTCCCCCCCCCCCCCCCTTTTACCTATAATATAACCTCCTAATACCCCTTTCACACCAGCCTAAATTCTCGGGTTGAGTCCGGGAACAACCCGGGACTAGCTCTGGTGTGAAAGGTTCCAGGGACAAATTCCCGGGTTAATTTGCCAGCAATTCAACCCTGCTAGGTAGCAGGGTTGCTCCCGGGTCCTTCCAGGGTTACTGGCTGGTGTGAAAGGTGCAGGGACATGTCCCTGCTTCCCGTGTTGCCTCTGCTAGTGCTGATTTGCTAGCAGGGCAACTTCCTGTTGTGGTGGACACTCACAGACATGCCCAGAGGCAGCATACAGCGTGCAGGGAGACAGTGTGCATGTTCTGTAGCACCACAGACCCCAGAAGTGCATTTTAACCCCTGAAAGCCTGCAATGTGTGCCATGTCTTGGACAAATGAGGAGGTCAGAGAGCTATTAATCATTAGAGGTGAAGATGCTTTCATATGCCTTTTAACGTGTTTTACACAAGTAAACAGAGGCTGAAACACTACAAATGTTTTGTGTCTTTAATTATTAATAATCAATAATCTAATGTGAGCCTAAAAAAGGCCATTTTCAATGCTATTCTCATAGAAATGCAGGGTCATCCCGGGTTCAGTGTGAAAGGTGCCGACCCGGGTTGTCCCTGCTTCAAAAGCATGTGTGAATGGGTCCCAACCCGGGAATGTCCCTGCTTGTCCCGGGAATGTAATTCCCGGGTTTGTCTCTGCATTTCTGGTGTGAAAGGGGTATAAGTGTCAGTCTTGCACTTGCTCAGTGTGTATACATGCAGTCAAGGTATGAAGGTCAACCAACATGGGAGATACAGGAAGGAGGGGGGGGGGAGTCTCTTTCTTTTGTAACAATATAGATAAAGTGTTATTTTACACAACCGTTTACTAAGCTCTATGGTACAAGGAGTGATCAATGAACTTATTGTGTTACGTCTTTTTTTATTTTTTTTAATCAAGACTAGACATTACTTATTATGGGGAATATAATCCAGAACAAGTCAGTACCAAGAAATCGCCATTGTTGATTTAATTCCCTCTCTGTGAATGGGATGAGTCTTTCTTTAATGCATAAGTCGTGTTTACGTCTTTTTTGAGTCATACAGAACATTATGATTGCACACTGTACAGCGAGCGCTGAAAAAATGTATATAAATGATATTCTATTGCATTAAAGATTTTCATTGGCAGGTTAGGACAGGTAATATGCCTTAAAAATGATCCCAAAAATTCACCTGGAGCAGATGAAAGCCCTGGCTCGTAACTCAGATCTGCCAGTACAAGTTACCGGCTGTTAATGATGCATAAAGACACAAAAAGGGGCATGAATAGTGTTGATTTAATATTTTAGAAGTGGATTAATAGAGAAAATGGGAATTTCACTATGTGGTTATTGTATTAAATATTTTTGAACATTTATGTTTTATTTATGCCTCAGGGCTATAGTCAGGGCTGAACGAAGGGCAAGCCAGGTGCATACATGCAGAAGGACCAATCAGGGACACTGACGTAATCTCTAAGCAGTGACTGGCCAAGATGGTCAATGCTTTGTATGTGCTTCAATGTGTTGAGATCTCAATAGGTAAGTGTAATAGCCTATAAATATCCAAAGGGGGGGGGGGGGGGGGAGGCAATAAGGGTTATATTTAATTTTACAACCTGGATATTGAACTCCAATGAGAAAAATCAAGTTTTTAAAATTGTGTTCTATTCTGGGTTGGGCTGGCCAATAGGGTTACAGGGGAAATGTTGTTAATATTTTCCCTTTACCAGCAGAAATATCTGTTTAATGATGATGAATGAGGTAATATAAGTTGTCGAAATCCACATTCAAACGGAATGACACTACCAAACTTCATTTCAGTGTGCATATGGATGCAGTTTCCATCGTCACTTTTTACAGTTGGGAGCACTGTTGAGCACTGTTGATGGGTGAACTGAAATGTGTTCTATTATTACCAGCGGATGCTCCTACCTTCCTCTAGGAGGGGGGCTGCTGCTAGCCACGTTGCCAGGTCCCGCTCTGAACCACTCGCTGCTGCTGTACAAGGACCCGGCCCCTGTAGAATGCAGTGACAGGCTCTGGGTCCAGCTCATTTGCAGTATTGGCAATAGTACTGCACATGCCCATACCCCCGTCTTTTATGGTCTGCATTGGCTGCAGCCATAGAACCCAGCTAGGGCTACACAGCAAAGGCAGAGAGTGGGTTTCTACAGGAAGCCAGCTCTCTTCCTATCGCAGGCCAGATTGGCAGTCCTAGAGGAAGGTAACACCTCCGAATGGGACTGGCTTTAATGCGGGTGACTAGCAGGTCAGACTTCCAATGGGAAGTCATTGCCAGTCACAGTGTAACCAGTGCAGTCTCACGGACTGCATTTGACTTCAATAGAGCTGAACATAGTGTCAGATTTTACCTGGGGAGCCTGCAGTCCTGCAGCCCCTAAGTAAAACCCACCACTGATTATTATTACAGTAATTAGTAATTGACATCTTTATAGTGTCATATTAATCTCTATGGAATCGCGCTGCAAGGCTCAGTGTTACTAACCCTTGTGCAGCATTAGTGGATGACAAAACTGCAAGGCAGGCCCTCATACAGACGCAGCAGACCCAGCGCCATCTTAACAGCATAGTAGGCCCATGGAAAAGTAATGTTCTGAATCCCCTACACATATATTCATGGGAATAACGTTTAAAAAAAAAATACAGTGACTGGCTTTCAGCACTCTGATTGGTGGATAGCTCCAGCCATTCCCAATTAGCATGCTGACAACCAATCACTGTCAGGGTGCAGACTGCAAGGCAGGTAGAGAGTGCTGCTGGCTGCTCGGATTGTGGGTAGCATTCAAACACAGGTCGATACTGATGGAATAGCATGGACATTATATAATGGAAATGATACATGGCACTGTACAGGGGGTTGATATAAAGAGGGAACACTAATTTTCAGATCATAGTGGGAGAAAGGCATCATGCTCCCAAAAAGTACTATAACAATACTTGATATGATGTGATGTTTGCCATATATTAGCTGCCCCTTCGCCGCCCATTGCATACATAATTATCGCAAATATACTCTAACATATGTGATAATTATGGCAAAGGATAGCTCTTGCGTTAAGAGCTGTCCTTTGCGGTGAGTCAGCGGGTCCCATCGGGTCCCGGCAGCTCCCCCCCCCCCCCCCTTCCTTACCGGGCGATGTTGCTGTGCTGGACTCTCCTCCTCCCTGCACCCGGAAGAGGATCATAATGCAGGGAGGAGGAGGTCACAGGTCCAGGCAGCACAGCTCTGTGCTGCCCAGACACAGGTGAAGGGGGTCGGTGCGGGGCGGTGGTGGGTCACGGTAGAAACCCATAGTCACGGTAGAAACCCATATTTTTCTGGCGATGCCCCCCGCCGTGATAACCCAGCGGGGGATGCTTAGAGTATCCCAAAATGCAGTAAAAACCCAGATAACAGGGTTTTTACCGCATTTTTAGTTTAGTGAATCTCCCCCTTAAGCTTTCAGGACAGAGTATTGAGTTGAATTGAAATCTGTACCCATCCATCAGTATCTGAAGCAGGCACCCCTCCACCCCCAAAATGATTTTCACTGGATAAACCAGCAGATCAATCATACCCCAATGAAGTGCCCTGGAAACATAGGGTACAAAAATAGTGCCCCCTATTTGGATTCCCTCCATCAGGATGCCGACATTGGTATTCTGACCACCGGCAACCCCACCGCCTGTCATCCTGTGTGTGTATATATTTACATAAAACACACGCACGCACACAATCAATAGTTATATGTAAGGTATAAGGTACAGAACATTTGGGGGATTTTCTCTTTGTCCAGGTGCTTCCAGACTTTGTGAAAGGACCCTTTCATGTCGACATTCCCAGACAACCCTGGGCATGCCTGGGATATGAACTTTTCCAGAAGAGGAGCTGTGTATTATACTCATTATGCCATGTTGTGACACGGATAAACCTCCACTACACAGCTGCCTGCAGGAGTTACTCACTCAGAGCCCAACACAGACATGTCTCTGCTGATAACCTTATCAAGCCCTAACAGCTCTCCGATCCCACAGTGTCACTCAGTAGTAACCGCACATGTGCCCAGCACACGGGCGTCGGGAGCACAACATCCTCCCAGTGACTGCTGGCCGCATATATCCCGAGGCAGACAGGAGACCACATGGTTACAGGCAGGGTGGCATCTTCCCTTCTGCAGGATAATTAAGGTTATTAGAAGCCAATATGGAACCACTACAACTGGCATAGAGCAGAATACGGCTGAGTAATGGGTTTGCAATTACTGTGATATACTAGAAATGAGTAGGATTCACTGCTTGCCTACAAACCCTGATATTAGGGGTATGCAGTCCCTTGGTCGACAACGTGAAAAATTCATGTCAATCTTATTCAAGTCGACAATGTCGGTGTGTAGGTACAGGTCAGTAATGGGGGGCAGTGATAGGTGTGTAGGTACTGGTCAGTAATGGGGGGGGCAGTGATAGGTGTGTAGGTACAGGTCAGTAATATGGGGCAGTGATAGGTGTGTAGTTACAGGTCAGTAATGGGGGGCAGTGATAGGTGTGTAGGTACAGGTCAGTAATAGGGGGCAGTGATAGGTGTGTAGTTGCAGGTCAGTAATGGGGGGTAGTGATAGGTGTGTAGGTACTGGTCAGTAATGGGGGGGCAGTGAGTGATAGGTGTGTAGGTACTGGTCAGTAATGGGGGGGCAGTGATAGGTGTGTAGGTACAGGTCAGTAATGGGGTAGTGATAGATGTGTAGGTACAGGTCAGTAATGGGGTAGTGATAGGTGTGTAGGTACAGGTCAGTAATGGGGGGCAGTGATAGGTGTGTAGGTACAGGTCAGTAATAGGGGGCAGTGATAGGTATGTAGGTACAGGTCAGTAATGGGGTAGTGATAGGTGTGTAGGTACAGGTCAGTAATAGGGGGTAGTGATAGGTGTGTAGGTACAGGTCAGTAATGGGATAGTGATAGGTGTGTAGGTACAGGTCAGTAATGGGGGCAGTGATAGGTGTGTAGGTACAGGTCAGTAATGGGGGCAGTGATAGGTGTGTAGGTACAGGTCAGTAATGGGGGGCAGTGATAAGTGTGTAGGTACTGGTCAGTAATGGGGGGGCAGTGATAGGTGTGTAGGTACTGGTCAGTAATGGGGGGGCAGTGATAGGTGTGTAGGTACAGGTCAGTAATGGGGTAGTGATAGATGTGTAGGTACAGGTCAGTAATGGGGGGCAGTGATAGGTGTCAAGGTATAGGTCAGTAAGGGGGGTAGTGATACGTCTGTAGTACAGGTCAGTAATGGGGGGCAGTGATAGGTGTGTGTGTAGGTACAGGTCAGTAATGGGGGGTAGTGATAGGTGTGTAGGTATAGGTCAGTAAGGGGGGTAGTGATACGTCTGTAGTACAGGTCAGTAATGGGGGGCAGTGATAGGTGTGTGTAGGTACAGGTCAGTAATGGGGGGTAGTGATAGGTGTGTAGGTATAGGTCAGTATTGGGTGTTAGTGATAAGTGTGTAGGTACAGGTCAGTAATGGGGGGTAGTGATAGGTCTGTCTGTAGTACAGGTCAGTAATGGGGGGCAGTGATAGGTGTGTGTAGGTACAGGTCAGTAATGGGGGGTAGTGATAGGTGTGTAGGTATAGGTCAGTATTGGGGGTTAGTGATAAGTGTGTAGGTACAGGTCAGTAATGGGGGGGTAGTGATAGGTCTGTCTGTAGGTACAGGTCAGTAATGGGGGCAGTGGTAGGTGTGTAGGCACAGGTCAGTAATGGGGGTAGTGATAGGTGTGTAGGTACAGGTGAATAATAGGGGGCATTGATAGGTTTGTAGGTGCAGGTCAGTAATGGGGGGCAGTGATAGATGTGTAGGTACAGGTCAGTAATAGGGGGCAGTGATAGATGTGTAGGTACTTGTCAGTAATGGGGGGTGGTGATAGGTCTGTAGGTACAGGTCAGTAATGGGGGCAGTGATAGGTGTGTAGGTACAGGTCAGTAATGGGGGTAGTGATAGGTGTGTAGGTACAGGTCAGTAAGAGGGGGCAGTGATAGGTGTGTAGGTACAGGTCAGTAATGGAGGCAGTGATAGGTGTGTAGGTACAGGTCAATAATGGGGGGCAGTAATATGTGTGTAGGTACTGGTCAGTAATGGGGGGTAGTATGGGTCTGTAGGTATAGGTCAATAATAAGCAGTGATAGGTGTGTAGGTACAGGTCAGTCATGGAGGCAGTGATAGGTGTGTAGGTACAGGTCAGTAATAGGGGGTAGTGATAGGTGTGTAGGTACTGGTCAGTAATGGGGAGTAGTGATAGGTGTGTAGGTACAGGTCAGTAATGGGGGGCAGTGATAGGTGTGTAGGTACAGGTCAGTAATGGGGGCAGTGATAGGTGTGTAGGTACAGGTCAGTAATAGGGGGCAGTGATAGGTGTAGCTACAGGTCAGTAATGGGGGGCAGTGATAGGTGTGTAGGTACAGGTCAGTAATGGGGTAGTGATAGGTATGTAGGTACAGGTCAGTAATAGGGGGCAATGATACGTGTTTAGGTACAGGTCAGTAATGGGGGGCAGTGATAGGTGTGTAGGTACAGGTCAGTATTGGAGGTTAGTGATAGGTGAGTAGGTAAAGGTCAGTAATGGGGGACAGTGATAGGTGTGTAGGTACAGGTCAGTAATGGGGGCAGTGATAGGTGTGTAGGTACAGGTCAGTAATAGGGGGCAGTGATAGGTATGTAGGTACAGGTCAGTAATAGGGGGCAATGATAGGTGTTTAGGTACAGGTCAGTAATGGGGGGCAGTGATAGGTGTGTAGGTACAGGTCAGTATTGGAGGTTAGTGATAGGTGAGTAGGTAAAGGTCAGTAATGGGGGACAGTGATAGGTGTGTAGGTACAGGTCAGTAATGGGGGCAGTGATAGGTGTGTAGGTACAGGTCAGTAATGGGGGCAGTGATAGGTGTGTAGGTACAATTCAGTAATGGGGGGCAGTGATAGGTGTGTAGGTACAGGTCAGTAATGGGGGTAGCGACAGGCGTGTAGGTACAGGTCAGTAATGGGGGTAATGATAGGTGCATAGGTACAGGTCAGTAATGGGGGGCAGTGTTAGGTGTGTAGGTACAGGTCAGTAATGGGAGTAGTGATAGGTGTGTAGGTACAGGTCAGTAATGGGGGGCAGTGATAGGTGTGTAGGTACAGGTCCGTAATGGGGGGCAGTGATAGGTGTGTAGGTACAGGTCAGTAATGGGGGGCAGTGATAGGTGTGTAGGTACTGGTCAGTAATGGGGGGGGCAGTGATAGGTGTGTAGGTACAGGTCAGTAATATGGGGCAGTGATAGGTGTGTAGTTACAGGTCAGTAATGGGGGGCAGTGATAGGTGTGTAGGTACAGGTCAGTAATAGGGGGCAGTGATAGGTGTGTAGTTGCAGGTCAGTAATGGGGGGCAGTGATAGGTGTGTAGGTACAGGTCAGTAATAGGGGGCAGTGATAGGTGTGTAGTTGCAGGTCAGTAATGGGGGGTAGTGATAGGTGTGTAGGTACTGGTCAGTAATGGGGGGGCAGTGAGTGATAGGTGTGTAGGTACTGGTCAGTAATGGGGGGGCAGTGATAGGTGTGTAGGTACAGGTCAGTAATGGGGTAGTGATAGATGTGTAGGTACAGGTCAGTAATGGGGTAGTGATAGGTGTGTAGGTACAGGTCAGTAATGGGGGGCAGTGATAGGTGTGTAGGTACAGGTCAGTAATAGGGGGCAGTGATAGGTATGTAGGTACAGGTCAGTAATGGGGTAGTGATAGGTGTGTAGGTACAGGTCAGTAATAGGGGGTAGTGATAGGTGTGTAGGTACAGGTCAGTAATGGGATAGTGATAGGTGTGTAGGTACAGGTCAGTAATGGGGGCAGTGATAGGTGTGTAGGTACAGGTCAGTAATGGGGGCAGTGATAGGTGTGTAGGTACAGGTCAGTAATGGGGGGCAGTGATAAGTGTGTAGGTACTGGTCAGTAATGGGGGGGCAGTGATAGGTGTGTAGGTACTGGTCAGTAATGGGGGGGCAGTGATAGGTGTGTAGGTACAGGTCAGTAATGGGGTAGTGATAGATGTGTAGGTACAGGTCAGTAATGGGGGGCAGTGATAGGTGTCAAGGTATAGGTCAGTAAGGGGGGTAGTGATACGTCTGTAGTACAGGTCAGTAATGGGGGGCAGTGATAGGTGTGTGTGTAGGTACAGGTCAGTAATGGGGGGTAGTGATAGGTGTGTAGGTATAGGTCAGTAAGGGGGGTAGTGATACGTCTGTAGTACAGGTCAGTAATGGGGGGCAGTGATAGGTGTGTGTAGGTACAGGTCAGTAATGGGGGGTAGTGATAGGTGTGTAGGTATAGGTCAGTATTGGGTGTTAGTGATAAGTGTGTAGGTACAGGTCAGTAATGGGGGGTAGTGATAGGTCTGTCTGTAGTACAGGTCAGTAATGGGGGGCAGTGATAGGTGTGTGTAGGTACAGGTCAGTAATGGGGGGTAGTGATAGGTGTGTAGGTATAGGTCAGTATTGGGGGTTAGTGATAAGTGTGTAGGTACAGGTCAGTAATGGGGGGGTAGTGATAGGTCTGTCTGTAGGTACAGGTCAGTAATGGGGGCAGTGGTAGGTGTGTAGGCACAGGTCAGTAATGGGGGTAGTGATAGGTGTGTAGGTACAGGTGAATAATAGGGGGCATTGATAGGTTTGTAGGTGCAGGTCAGTAATGGGGGGCAGTGATAGATGTGTAGGTACAGGTCAGTAATAGGGGGCAGTGATAGATGTGTAGGTACTTGTCAGTAATGGGGGGTGGTGATAGGTCTGTAGGTACAGGTCAGTAATGGGGGCAGTGATAGGTGTGTAGGTACAGGTCAGTAATGGGGGTAGTGATAGGTGTGTAGGTACAGGTCAGTAAGAGGGGGCAGTGATAGGTGTGTAGGTACAGGTCAGTAATGGAGGCAGTGATAGGTGTGTAGGTACAGGTCAATAATGGGGGGCAGTAATATGTGTGTAGGTACTGGTCAGTAATGGGGGGTAGTATGGGTCTGTAGGTATAGGTCAATAATAAGCAGTGATAGGTGTGTAGGTACAGGTCAGTCATGGAGGCAGTGATAGGTGTGTAGGTACAGGTCAGTAATAGGGGGTAGTGATAGGTGTGTAGGTACTGGTCAGTAATGGGGAGTAGTGATAGGTGTGTAGGTACAGGTCAGTAATGGGGGGCAGTGATAGGTGTGTAGGTACAGGTCAGTAATGGGGGCAGTGATAGGTGTGTAGGTACAGGTCAGTAATAGGGGGCAGTGATAGGTGTAGCTACAGGTCAGTAATGGGGGGCAGTGATAGGTGTGTAGGTACAGGTCAGTAATGGGGTAGTGATAGGTATGTAGGTACAGGTCAGTAATAGGGGGCAATGATACGTGTTTAGGTACAGGTCAGTAATGGGGGGCAGTGATAGGTGTGTAGGTACAGGTCAGTATTGGAGGTTAGTGATAGGTGAGTAGGTAAAGGTCAGTAATGGGGGACAGTGATAGGTGTGTAGGTACAGGTCAGTAATGGGGGCAGTGATAGGTGTGTAGGTACAGGTCAGTAATAGGGGGCAGTGATAGGTATGTAGGTACAGGTCAGTAATAGGGGGCAATGATAGGTGTTTAGGTACAGGTCAGTAATGGGGGGCAGTGATAGGTGTGTAGGTACAGGTCAGTATTGGAGGTTAGTGATAGGTGAGTAGGTAAAGGTCAGTAATGGGGGACAGTGATAGGTGTGTAGGTACAGGTCAGTAATGGGGGCAGTGATAGGTGTGTAGGTACAGGTCAGTAATGGGGGCAGTGATAGGTGTGTAGGTACAATTCAGTAATGGGGGGCAGTGATAGGTGTGTAGGTACAGGTCAGTAATGGGGGTAGCGACAGGCGTGTAGGTACAGGTCAGTAATGGGGGTAATGATAGGTGCATAGGTACAGGTCAGTAATGGGGGGCAGTGTTAGGTGTGTAGGTACAGGTCAGTAATGGGAGTAGTGATAGGTGTGTAGGTACAGGTCAGTAATGGGGGGCAGTGATAGGTGTGTAGGTACAGGTCCGTAATGGGGGGCAGTGATAGGTGTGTAGGTACAGGTCAGTAATAGGGGGCAGTGATAGGTGTGTAGGTACAGGTCAGTAATAGGGGGTAGCGACAGGCGTGTAGGTACTGGTAGTGATAGGTGTGTAGGTACAGGTTAGTAATGGGGGGCAGTGATAGGTGTGTAGGTACAGGTCAGTAATGGGGGGCAGTGATAGGTGTGTAGGTACAGGTCAGTAATAGGGGGCAGTGATAGATGTGTAGGTACAGGTCAGTAATGGGGGCAGTGATAGGTGTGTAGGTACAGGTCAGTAATAGGGGGCAGTGATAGGTGTGTAGGTACAGGTCAGTAATGGGGGGTAGCGATAGGTGTGTAGGTACAGGTCAGTAATAGGGGCAGTGATAGGTGTGTAGGTACAGGTCAGTAATAGGGGGCAGTGATAGGTGTGTAGGTACAGGTCAGTAATAGGGGGCAGTGATAGGTGTGTAGGTACAGGTCAGTAATGGGGGGGCAGTGATAGGTGTGTAGGTACAGGTCAGTGACTGAAGTCTTCCAGTTACTGCGCTCACCAAGTCTAATTGTCAGGAAGGAGGCCTGCTCTGGCTGACTGCTCTCTGTGCTGGGCTCCTGCTGTGATGAGTCAAAAACGAGGAACACCGACTACACATCTATGGCCACACGGCCTTAAAGACATAAATATGCACCGACACAGAAGAGGGATCCGAAGATCCCTTTCCTCAGAGAATGCTTCCATAGGCTGTCGTTAATGACATTCCAGGATGTCATTATTCAAGAGGACCAAAATCTGAATATCACTGCTTTTTGAAGTTTGGTACATAGGGGTCAGACCGTAGTCCTCATACAGCTCCATTTAGCCTTGTGCAGGGAATTTCTGTGAAATATCCTACATAAATCTATTGTCAAATAGCAAAAATACATAAAATCATAGAACACCTGTAATAATTGCCTCCAAAGAAATGCCATCATTGGATATCTATGCATGGAGGGCTGGTGCATGTGCAATATGTACTGTGCGCATTCGCATTCAATTATAGGCGGCCCTGCAAACTGGTCTGAATTAGGCCCAGTGTCAGATACGGAAGCCAGGCGGAAGCTGCAGGAGAGGAATCATAAGAAGCCTCTCCGGTGAGTAGGCCTGCAAAGACTTAAACCAGATTACGCCAACCTCTATCCCTAGACTGACAGGTATGCTTAGGGCTTATGGCAAAGGCGACTCCATCTTTTTTCCAGTCCAGCACATCGATATTGTTCAACACTTGAGTGCAATTATCAATATGCATTACATCTACACCAACCTCACTTTCAACTCTACAAAAACAAGGCAGCCAAGCGTCCCCTTCTCTGCAGATCCGCTAGCCGATGTGTCCCAACACATTCGGAGCTGGTAAAATAGCAGTTATCTTCAGCTGCCGACAAGGCATTGTCTAGACTTGTCTATTTTGGGGTTATTTTATTCTATTTTTTATTTCTTTAAAGGAAATGATTTGCTCAAACAATTACATTTTTCCACCCATCGCCTCCCCCCTCTCCTTTCGTACATTCCAGTCTGCGCAAAAAGGACTGAACTAAACTTGCCTGAGATTGGAATAAATGCATCCACCACCAAGGCAGGCGCAGGAGAGGGGAGATAGGCAGCTGCAGGCTGTTAATTCTTCTTACACTCCAAGCAGGCAGCCGGGACAGGTTGGGACAAGATAGCGCCACAGAAGTGATAATAAAGTGTCTGTCATTCTACTCCGACATGTAGTGTCTTGTAAACCGCAAATACCGTTAACTGGCTTGAGTGAATCTGTTATGACAGATCCTGGAAATAACGCAGGGATTGTAATACATATCTGAATGTTTTAGTAACCGGCGTGTATAATTTTACCTTTTTTGGTGCTATTCTTCAAAACAGCACAAGGAGAGATTCGAACGGGCCGGTGGTGGGCGAGACTCAGGCAAGGGAGCGACCTTGGAGGAAACAATATAGGTTCTGGGGAATTGAGGTCTAATTCACACCTGTTCTCGCTGCATAGCGAGCAGCCCGACTGATTGCTAGCATGCTAGAGGATGCCTTCGCATAGGCAAGCGGCCGCACAGAAGAAAAACCATTCGACGGTCGATCACCGTTTAATTATTTTTCCCCCCCTTTGCTTGTAAAAGTCAGTTATTCTGGCCAGAGATTGTCGAATTTGGGGCGGGCGCTAAAGTCATGTGACATCAGGTGCCTGCACCAAGCAGGCATCAACAAGCTTGGGTGCCCTGATTCCACCCCTGCCCACAGTGGCGTAACAAAAGCCCCACAGACCTCTCGTGGCACTGAGTAAGTGTGGGCGCCGGTCTGCGGGACTGTAGTTATGCCACTGCTGCCTGCCGTGTCTGTGGCTGGGACTCGCAGATTACTTGTCTGTGTGGTCCCAGCTCTCCTCTCATCCTGCTGCAGTGCTAATAAAAACTGACCCTCACAAAATGGCTGCCCCCATACAGCGGACAGTTTTTCAGCTGTCTGCTGTATGGGGGCTGTATGCTAGAGAATGCTAGAGCATCCTCTAGCATCCTTAAAAACGGTCTGCTATTAGGGGCAGCCATTTTGTGAGGGTCAGTTTTCATTAGGAGTCCGAGCCAGAGTGCCGGACTGCGGCGGAGACCAGATCTGCGGGTCCCTGGCCTGCCAAGAATGCGGCGGCGGCAAGCAACATGCGGAGGGGTGTGTTTAACTTTACTTGGGTGAGAAGGCGGCGATGCCGAAATCGGCTGGGCACAAATATACTTGTTACGCCACTGCCCATCCTAGAGTGGACACAACAAAGGCATTCGCTCCGGGGGTCTGTACATGCGCATATTCGCACATGCGCAAGCCTCAAACATGGGATGGGGGAGCGAATTCTGCCTGCAACGAGGGAGTCTGAATCACCCGCTTAAAGAAGCTGTGGCGAGCTGGACAGATTATCCCATTTATTTACCAAATCTGTTAACCAGGACTAAATAAAAATGAAATTGAACAAGTGATTGCTTAAAATGAGTATTACTTTTTGATTTTGGTTATTATTTACTAGAACGTGTGAAGGAAGAGAAGATATAAATCAGACCGCGCACTTACTCCTAGCACACCCTTGATTACCATTGTATCTAGACCGTTGCTGGTGTCTGGTTTCATACAATGACCCCAGCCACAGGTTAGTTAGGGTTACCATAGAAGGTCTGTGTACACCATCTGTATTTGTGTATTTCAAAGTCGGTCATAAAGTTTTTATTTTACTCTGTAATATGCTGAAACAACCTATTACTAGATTCATAAAACCCTGGAGGCTTCCTGAGATTTGTTTTTGTTTTCCAACATTGTAGAACTGTCAAATTTGGCTGATGAATGGGAGAAGATGAATGTATCACTGGTGGCGGTATACCGGGAGGGATGCCGGTGTTGTGTACAGAGTGTCTAGGACTGGCCTTCAGGGGTACAGGGGAAATCCCCTTGGCCCCCACTTTCTGAGCACCCCCTCTTTCCCCCTTGGGGGATGCAGCTTGCAGACTTTGATTATACATTGTTCCTCTATTATAGGGTGAGGAACATGGGGGCTTATTAAATGTGCCCCACAATTCTCTCTCATGCCAAACAAAGTGAGTGGTCATGAGGCAGCCCTCTTCTTATTGGCTATAGGCCAACAAGAAGACGATGTAGACAGTTCCTGTGATGTCATTGTAGCTCTGCAGTCATTCACTAGCCTGCAATTCATCCCAGTGGTAAGAGCTTAGGTGCTGTCATTGAGTTTTTAATAGCATGTATTCAGGGCCCTTGGCAAATCAATGCACTGGGGCCCCTACACACCCAAACAAGGGAAGCAATAAAGAGAAAGAAATCAGAACCTGCTCCTCCTGCTGTTCTGTGCGTTCTCTCCACACTCATCCATACAGTGACCGGCTGTCAGCACTCAGATGGGTGGATAGCTCCACACCTGGACAGAATGCTATCTTGTCACTATTTTTTGGGAACATTGGGCATTGCCTGCTGCCGCCCTCTTCCCTCCCCTCCTCGAGCGAAGGGCTCTTTGCGTATGCGCATACTGGCAAACTACAAACATCGGGATGAATTAGGCCCATTAAAAACAGGTCTGAATAGGCCCCTTCATTTGTGGTCTTGTAAATATGAACAGACAACATTTACTCAGTCAGGGAATGACTTTACAGCAGGGGTCTTCAACCTTTAAGACAACGTGGGCCACCTAAAAAAATCCAGTGAAGCCCGAGGGCCACTAAACTCTACTGCGGTATTTCGGACAGCCCCATAGAATCACAGCTCCCCTATAACATCAGCACAGTCCTTCATAGATAGTTGGCACAGCCGCCCATACTCAGCACAACCCCCCCCACACACACACACACACACCCCAATAGTCATCAGCAGCCAATTTGGGATCCAGTGCAAACAGTGAAATATGTGCCCCCCCATATATAATTTGATATTGAATAAATTGCACGCGCCGTAGGCGCGCTCCCAAAAAGGGGTGTGGCCTAATTATAAGGGCGTGGTCTAATTTTAAAGAGTGTGAACTAGCAGGAAAACAATTACCTGACACCTCTTTTGCAACCTGCATGACCAGACATTGGTTACCGCAGGAATGGTCTTTGTCCTCACACGCTTAAGTTGACTGAAGGCTGCACAGTGACATATAAGCATGAAGGCCCAACACAGTGAACTAGTATGCCTCACAGATCAAGCCCAAACAATGAAAGGCTACTTAAATCAATATAAACTGTTACACATTGTGCATCACACCATAGTGTCCATTAGACATTATGCCACACACCGTAATACCTGTTGTACATTATGTCATACACCGTAATGCCCATTACACATTATGCCCCACACTGATGCCCATTATGCCACAGACCATAATGCCAGCAGTACTCCTGCTTTTACATATGATGCCCCAGCAGTGCCCCTCACCCAATGCCCCAGCAGTGCCCCCACACAATGCCCCAGCAGTGCCCCTCACACACAATGCCCCAGCAGTGCCCCTCACACACAATGCCCCCAGTAATGCCCCACACACAATGCCCCCAGTAATGCCTGCAGCTTTGCCAGGTCCCCTGCTCCAGCCAGCTGTACCTCCTCATCCTGCAGCTTTGCCGGGTCACTATCCATGCCTCCTCCTGCAGTTTCGCCGGGTCCCCTCCGCCAGCTGTGCCTCCTCCTCCTGCAGTTCCTGCGCCAGGTCCCCTGCTCCCGCCAGCTGCGTCGCCTCCTCCCGCAGCTTCGCCGGGTCCCAACTCCCCAGCTCCCACCAGACGTGCCTCCTCCTCCCTCAGCCGCGCTGGATCCACTCCTCTGCCCTGCCTGCAGCCAATGAAAAATCGGGTAGGCGGCACCCGGGGGGACTCCATTACCCTGCCTCCCTCGGCAGCGTTTTCTTTTACTTTAAAAAAAAAAAATCCTGTGCATGGCTGGCCGGTGGGCAGAGGGCCACTGAGATCAGCTCCGTGGGCCACTCGTGGCCCGCGGGCCATGGGTTGAAGACCCCTGCTTTACAGCATCCGGGCAAAACTGTTTTGTGGACCTTGAACGGGATCTGGACTTTGGGTCAACATGCATTGTGTCGATAGTATTTAGTTATTGGACAACATGTCGACACAAGCAAAAGGTAGACATGGTCATTTTTTAAACTTTTTATACTTTACCATCCACGTGGACTACGACAGGGAACAGTACCCGACCCAAAGGCCAACTAGCGAATCATGCCATGCGAGGGTACACAGTACACTAATTGGGGGTCCACGTGCTCAAATCTACAAAATGACACCGATAAAGGGTGAGAAACTCATGTTGACCTTTTCATGTGTCGACCCTTTTGGTGTCGACCTTTCTCACATGTTGACCTTGTGCATTTCAGCCTTTTTGGGTTGACACTGTTGTCTTTTTGAACATGACAGATCTGTTCTGTGCATTGGACACAATTCTGTTCATAGAGCAGCTGTGCATTATATCCAAGGGCAGCAACAAGAACAAACCCCTCAGCCTGAATAATATAAATCCTTTACTGAACAGCACAGAAGAAAGCCAGAAAGCAATCTGTTTAATAATAATTGTACGGATGCGCACATTATACCACACATTAGTAATTACACATAATGCCACACTGTAATTCCCCTTACACATTATGCCGCACATTAGTACTGTCCTTATACACATAATGCTACACATTATTACAACCCACTATCCCCTAATCCCTGGCGCTCCCGCTGAATCAATTGTATATCTGATATTTCCCTAGGCATTCTAAATGCCCATGGCATTTGCCTAGTTTGCCTATGCCTAAGGCTGGCTCTGGCTATCGTCATGTACCATGCACCTGGCGTCATGCATGCGCAGTAGACTCTGACACAAAGCCAGAGTTTTACAGCACTGTCAGTAAGGAAGGGGGCCCGTCCAGAGCTTGTACACTGGCCCCACCTCTCCTATAATTACTGTACTATTACTATATTGTATTACTATATTGTTTGCAATTCATCCGTTGTTTATCCAGGTAACAAACTTTGTGTGAATTGAGAGGAGGATGTCATTTATTAATAATCTATTTAGATTCTTTATTGCATGTGACTCCTGCATCGATCCTAGAATCTGGTCACGTTTACCAAACTACGAACGTGACAACAGTACTCACATTCGCCCTCTAGTGTACAAATATGTGTATTAATCCTATCTGCAAGGCCAGCTGCAGAAGCTTACAGATTATAAGGTCTACAGCATGGGTCTTCAAACTGCGGCCCTCCAGATGTTGTGAAACTACAAATCCCAGCAAGTTTTAACACTCCCTTATAGCAAAACTGTGGCAAGGCATGCTGGGATTTGTAGTTTCACAACATCTGGAGGGCCGCAGTTTGAAGACCCATGGTCTACAGTTTCTAGATAGACAGTCAAAAGGTCGACCACTATTGGTCAACAGCCAATGGGTCGACACATTGAAATGGCTGACATGCACTCGGTCGCGAGGAGTTTTTCCCGGTTTTCATGAAATTAGTGTAATTTGTTCCCTCACATGGCTCGTCTGGACACAGTGCATCACTGCGCCCAGTACTGGATTCATGAAGTCTTTCAAAAAAAAATCATGAAAAACTAATGTCGTACCTCAGTCAGCTTGATTATACCATCTGTAAATAAGCAGGGATAGCTATAAAACCTGGACTGTTGCTCTGCCTTGAAGGACCGCGGTTGAGGACCACTGCTCTACTGTGACATTTACTCAGCTGAGCGATTATCGGCTGACTTCACATGCTCAATGGTTGCATGCACCAAGGTCGCTCGAAGGGAGGATTTGTTTTTACCATAGAGTTATCATAGAGTCAATGTTTACATGATCTGCTTCCGATGCTGCGTATGTGCTCATGGTTGCAGACAGCGGCAATGGCTCCCGTGGGCATCCTCATACAAATCATGGCTGCCATTGTATTAGCAGATTTTACCTATTTACAGCTACATAAATCACAGATGCGGCATCAATGGCGTACAACTTTAAATCAGGTCCAGTCAGCGTGGCCATTTTTGCCGGCCAGACCTATTGGTGGGAGAATGCAACCAACCAACCAACTGACTATGTACACATTGAGCCAAGAGTAGCGATAAGAAGACTCAGTAGTCTTCTTATTGCTACTTATGGCAATAGTTATAAGACAACACATCTGTGTGGAGTAAAAATAAGCTGATTATTCTGTAAGCCATAATTATTGTAATGGTTTGAAAATCATGATGGGAACATGTGGAGACAGGCACACACATGTCATCCCAGTGTAAAACCATGATATAATAATGACAACCCAAAACATCATTAGCAGTGAAGTTATATCAGGAAACCAGCTCTGGCGGAATTTGCCCCTACTGTAGGTTATGTGCAGGTAAATGGACACTCCATCATGCTATCAGGGGAACCAAAACACCTTGGAGGATATAATCACTTCTCCCGCTGTCACAGGACTGCCTAGGCTTGTTGTGTATACAACACACAAGTCATCAAACAATGCAGCGGCCTATAAGCAGACAAGCTGCGTTCCTGCACCTGCTGTGTTGTCACAGTACACAAATGTGTGGCCACACTTTGCTCTTCCCAACCTCTTCTTGTCTGGCTGCAAACCATGAAACAGGGCTGTAACCAGAACTTTGTGGGCCCCACAGCAACATATTCAAGGGGTTCTTGTCCCAATGCTTCTTGAGAGATACCTCTAACCAGCAGTTATTCATTTTATGCCCTAGTTCCTTTTCTGAACCACAGTAGTGCCCTGATTCATATTATGCCCCATAGTAGAGCCCTGATTCATATTATGCCCCATAGTAGTGCCCTGATTCATATTATGCCCCATAGTAGTGCCCTGATTCATATTATGCCCCATAGTAGTGCCCTGATTCATATTATGCCCCATAGTAGTGCACTAGTTTATTTTAGGAACCATCTTAATTCCCTAGTTTACATGATGTCACATTGTGGGGCTGCCAGTATCTCAATTCACCTTATGGCATACAGTGTCCCCAGTTCATTTTATACCACATTACAGTGCCCCCTGTTCATACTGTGCCACAATAGAAAGTTCTCCATTTCATGCTGTGCCACATTTCAGTGTCCCGGTTCTTCTTATGTAACATTATAGCGCCCTCAACATTACAATGAGCATATCAGGTTTTTATATTGCCCTCCAGTTCATTATATGCCACATTACAGGTTCATATTTAGTTCATATTATGCCACATTACACTGCCCCCTTACCATTATACGGTCTCCTAAGTGAAGTGTGAATATTAAGATCTCTTTATTTTCTTATTCTCGCCCAGTTCACCAAAGCACAAGCCACTAAATATATATTACATATGCCTGAAACAGTGACCAGTCCCCTTTAAACACATATATATGATTTGATTGTGCAAACTTTCACCATTTTGCACACTCAAACCATAAATTGTTGATTATTGTTCTAGTAGGAAGGACATCAAATAAGTACCACCTGGCTCATTTAGGGGGTTATTCAGTTTGGTACGGTGGGACCATATATGGGCGGATCGGGCTTTTTTTCATCTGCGCATGCGTAGCTTTTGCAATGCACAGGTGCGGCGACCTCACACCGCTCACGGACGAGTCTCTCCGTGTGAAAAAACCTGTCCGCAAGAGCACGGTCATCGTGGGCGGCATGTGGGAGTTTTTATGGGAGCAGCCAGAATAATGATGAAAACTGGGCGTAAACATTTGCGTACACAGGGGTGTGCACACAAAATGCACGGTGCCATAACCGCCTCGATCGGCAAACGGTGCGTGCATTTTGGCCCAAAAACAGGCGGACGCCAAAGATTGCTCCAGACCACCCCTAGAGATACCGCATGAGAGCGGATGCCTGGGTCTGCTAATTAACGCTGATTACTAGTCAAACATATACACCTGAATGTAATAAGCAATGCTGCAGGCTATTAAGTGAAAACCATTATTTCACTACCTGCAAGCCACACACAGCCCTCAAACACATTGGAAGCTTATCTTTCTACACTTCTCTACATGTAAAGGTTGGTTTAATTTTAGGTAATATTCATTCTAATACCTGGTTATATATGTCCAGGTAGTTATTTTATAACCATCTACACCCATTCAGAAAGTGTTTTTTTATACTATAAAAAGCAGGACACTCAATTCACAGGAGTCAACATGTGTCAACTTTTTCACTGTAACACAAACATACCAGTTTTTTATTATGAAAAAGACACATAAAACACGTCTTAAGGCCCCCATACATTAGGCCGACTTGTCCTAGGGACAAGTCGGACCCAATTTACCTGCGAGCCGCCCGGCAGCTACCCGGGAGGCTCACATACAATTTGGCACTTGATGTGCCATTTTTTACATGGGTTAAATCGCTTGCGATTTATCCCATGTTAAAAAAAAACCGGGGAGCTGCAGGGCGGTGAGGAGTAGTGGGGGCGGGCAGCGGCAGTAGTGGGGGCGGGCAGCGGGGGCGGGCAGCGGCGGCTGCGGTGGTGGGGGCGGCCAGCGGTGGTGGGGGCGGGCGGCGGGTGCGGTGAGCGCTGCTGACCTGGCCGGGCAGTGTACTTACTTACATAGCAGCAGCGGGGACGGGCAGCGTAGTGGCGGCTATTAGATTTTGAAAATACTTGTCAAATGACCGGCCGCTCTCTGATTGACCGGAGAGCTCTCAGCCAATCAGAGAGCGGCCGGTCATTTGACAAGTATTTTCAAAATATAATAGCCGCCACTGCGCTGCCCGTCCCCGCTGCTGCTATGTAAGTAAGTACACTGCCCGGCCAGGTCAGCAGCGCTCACCGCACCCGCCGCCCGCCCCCACCACCGCTGGCCGCTGCCCGCACGCACCACCGCCCGGCCAGGTCAGTCAGCCGGTGCTCAGGGACCCGCTGCCCGCCCGGTGTCTGCATGCATATGCCTGTCAGGTGGCAGGCATATGCATACAGGAAGGTCAAACACACACACACACATTATACGAACACACACATCTATCACATTATACGCACACACACATCTATCACATTATAGGCACATACACACACCTCTATCACATTATAGGTACACACACATCTATCACATTATACGCACATACACACGCACATCTATCACATTATACGCACACGCACATCTATCACATTATACGCACACACACATCTATCACATTATACGCGCACACACACACGCACATCTATCACATTATACGCACACACACACCTATCACATTATACGCGCACACACACGCACATCTATCACATTATACGCACACACACACCTATCACATTATACGCGCACACACACGCACATCTATCACATTATACGCACATACACATCTATCACATACGCACACACACGCACATCTATCAGATTATACGCGCACATCTATCACATTATACGCACACACACATCTATCACATTATACGCGCGCACACACACATCTATCACATTATACGCGCACACACACATCTATCACATTATACGCACATACACACACACCTATCACATTATACGCACACATACACACGCACATCTATCACATACGCACATACACATCACATTATATGCACACACACGCGCACATCTATCACATTATATGCACACACACACACATCTATCACATTATACGCGCACACACACACACATCTATCACATTATACGCGCACACACACACATCTATCACATTATACGTGCACACACACGCACATCTATCACATTATACGCACATACACACACCTATCACATTATACGCACACATACACACGCACATCTATCACATACGCACATACACATCACATTATATGCACACACATGCGCACATCTATCACATTATACGCACACACATCTATCACATTATACGCGCACATCTATCACATTATACGCACACACATCTATCACATTATACGCGCACATCTATCACATTATATGCACACACACATCTATCACATTATACGCGCACACACACGCACATCTATCACATTATACGCACACACACACCTATCACATTATACGCACACATACACACGCACATCTATCACATACGCACATACACATCACATATGCACACACACGCGCACATCTATCACATTATATGCACACACACGCGCACATCTATCACATTATACGCACACACATCTATCACATTATACGCACACACACATCTATCACATTATACACACGCACACATCTATCACTTAATATACACGCATAGCACTATATATGTGCACACACACTTCTTTCCCCTCAATCACTTAAAAAATGTGCATGATGCTCATAAACAAAATTAACAAACACAAAGAGACCTGCTCACATTTATTACAGATCGCCCCCCACCCCCACTCTGTGATGATGTCAACTTTTATTTTAGTGGGGTTGGGGTGCCCAGTGCTCAGCCCTCAGCAGCATCAACCTCCCCCCTCTTCCTCCCCAGCAGTTAGCTGCAGCCTTCCTCCTCCTAAGCATTAGCATAGTAGTGCAGCACTCCACATACCCAAGCCCTTAGGAGTACCTCACCTCACCTGCAGACAGTCCGCAGCCACACCACCAGATGCTCCGTGAGTTCCTCCTCCCCTCGCTCCCGCCGTGGCGTGGAATGACAAAAGCGGCAGCTCTTCCTCTCTCCCCCCTTCCCTTTGATCCATGCGTCGCAGCGGAGCGTACCCCCCGGCAAGCGGCAGTGTGCCCAGGGGACTGCTGTTGCCGGGATACATACAGCTGGCTCCCAGTGGTGGCTGGGTGTTTATGAGGAGCCAGGCCAGAAGCCGACTAACTCCCCCCACACCGCACACATACCGCTTCTGCTCCCGCTGATGCCGGCTCCTGGGTGAGTTCAGTTGCCTGATGCGACTTCGGCAGCCAGCCCCAGCATTACTGAGCAGGCATCAGCGGGAGCAGAAGCGGTATGTGTGCGGTGTGGGGGGAGCGAGTCGGCTTCTGCGGGGGGAGGGAGGAGAAGGGACAGCCAGGGAGAAGCTGTCACTTTCTCCCTGGCTGGCGGCGGCTGTCTGGTCACAGCCTGCCGCCCATAATAGGTGCCCTAGAAATCTGGCCCTGATGGGGAGCGGGCAGGGGAGAGAGCAGGGAGCGGGGTGCACGGCTACGGCGCCAGTTGCTGTCTCTGCGCCTGGAGCACGTGCTCCACCGGCTCCGCCCTCCCTACGCCTCTGTGTACAGACCGTCCGACCTCCCTGATCCGGTCCGATGCGCACGGGACCGCGCATCGGATCGGATCAGACATCACACACATACGATTTTGGTCCGATTTCATCCGATTATCGGCACCAAGTGCCGAAATCGGATGAAATCGGACCAAAATCGCATAGTGTATGGGGGCCTTAAGAGCAACAATGATGTTTTTGGACTCAATTTCTACTTGCAATGGTGGAGCAATGTCCTAAGGCGCCATGGCCACTATTTTGCACACAATCTGTATATTTTTTCCCAAGAACATACATTATGCACTTTCATATCTGCTATGAACTTTATGTAGCACACTCTGTATGTAAGATGCCACCAAGCACATTATTGCAATCACATATCTCTAAAGCCCCGTACACACGGGGGAGATATATTGCCCAGCCATATATGGCTCCTTTTCATCAGCGGCCAGAGATGGTCACTGATGAAAAAGAAACTGCCGGGGGTAGCCCGGCAGTGGAAATCAGCTGGTCGCAGGAGCATGTTCCTGCAACCAGCGATCACTACAGGGGTAAAAACGGGAGCGCGCCTGTGCTCACTCCCGACGCAGGCAATATGGTCGCTTAGCGACCATATTTCCCGGGATATTACACAAAATCGCCCCCGTGTACGCAGCATAACAAACATCCCAACATCTGCCTATCACACTCTAAAGTCTTATTTTGAACAATATTAGAACATGTTTGCATGTGGCGTGAGCTCAGATATACGGAAGGTGTCGGTGGAAAAACGGACGAGATCCATCCATGCACTGTGGCGTACGATCAGATGTACACCTGGTATCGGTGGCTAAGAGGGAGATCTGTCCGTGCAAGGTGCTCAAGTTAATGCCACTCCCCATTGTCGGTGTCTGTGACCGTCCGTGTGCGGCTGTTCTGTGGGCGGACTTACGCTCACCCTTAGTCTGCTTGTAGCCATAAGGTTAGGGTTACCACCTAGTCCCTTTAATTCCGGACACATGTTAATTACACAGGTTCTGTGGCAGTTTAAAATCAGGTGAAGTGGAGTCTTGAAGTCAGCCAGCCACAGAACCTGTATAATTAATATGTGTCGGGAATTAAAGGGACTAGGTGGTAACCCTACATAAGGTGTGTACCATTGATATATCTGTGAACGGCGTCGTTCACATATATATCACGTCAACTGTGCAAAACAAGCAGTGGCTTGTTATATATCTAAAAAAATATATCAGCGCATCGTACTGAGGACCTTATTCAGATCTGAGCTCAGTACAAATTTGTTTGGAGATTGGGCAAAACCATGTGCACTGCAGGTGGGGCAGATGTAACATGTATAGAGAGAGTTATATTTGTGAGTTATTTTGTTTCTGTGCAGGGTAAATACTGGCTGCATTATTTTTACACTGCAATTTAGATTTCAGTTTCAGCACACCCCACCCAAATTGAACTCTCTATGCACAGGTTACATCTGCCCCACCGGCAGTGCACATGGTTTTGCCCATTTGCAACAAATTTGTATTGCGCTCAGATCTGAATAAGGCCCAGTGTGTACGGTGTGCGCAGGGAGATGCCAGGGATTGACAGCTTGTGCCCCCCAGTTGTGATGTCAGTCCCGACGGATCGGGCATCGTGTAAGGAGAACACTGTGCCCAATCCGTCTGTAGATATATCTGGTAGTGTGTACCCAGCTGGTAGTGTGTACCCTACTTTTGATGTCCTGGAGCCCTGAAAGGAGACCCATATACTGCATGACAGGTGGGGGGGACGAGTCTGAAATCATCAATCCTCGCCCCCATGCAACATAAAAGTCACTATTTGTGAGTTCGTTGAGAAGGGACACAAAGTGATGCAATTCACATCATTATAGTCCCCGCCGGGGGGGGGGTGCGGCAATATGTAATGGGCAGGGGGGGCGGGGCTTGTGGTGGTATGTAATGGGGGGGGCGGCTCACCTGCTGCTGCTGCAGCTTCTTCTTTCTGAAGGCCCAGGGTGGTGCTGTGCCGCTTGAAGGCCCTGGGAGGTGCTGCAGTGCACATGGTTTTGCCCAATTTCCTTACAAATTTGCACAGCGCATGCGCTGCAGCCTCCTACAGCCATTTGGGATTTGGGCCGGTTTCCCGGTGGGCCAATCCGCCCCTGTGGCCCAGCCAGCCCGGGGGGGAGTACAGCCGGCCCCTTTTTAAAGAGTTTTGGGCCGGCCCACCGGGAAATGGCCCGGTTTCCCGGTGGGCCAATCCGCCCCTGCATGCGCACACTCTAGAACCACTTTGCCCATCTAAGTGGTTCTAGTGTGTAAAGATTAGAACTAATGTACCCTATGGGGTTAATTTTTATCAGGAGCCAATTAACCTTCCAGTATATTTTTGGATTATGGGAGAATATCGTAGCACTGAGAGGAAACGCACGCAGGCGGCACGGGGAGAATATACAAACTCCGCACAGTTAGGGCCAAGGTGGTAATTGAACCCATGATCTGAGTCCTGAACAGCAGTAATGCTAACCATTACACCAACCGTACTGCCCCATCATCATCCGTACTGGCCCAAATGTCCTGTCAGAGATCCATTCCGGATGCTAATTGGGAAGACCAAGGTGTGACAGCACGTCTCCCCGTTACACATAATCCTTGGCATGCATGATGAGACACGCTGGGCCCGTGTTCTTGCTGGGATATCTCAGAAGCGGCTGCTGTATACAGTTGTCGGGGCTTGTATTGGGCTTGACAGCGCTGATTGTTTATCCTCTCTGTCTAGCTTGAGCATAATCTTTGTAAATACTGTGCAAACACCCCTCTAATTCATCATGTCATGGTCTGGCCACTTTCAGAGAGCGAGGTCAGGAGGTGACAGATCTCTATGGATCATACAACGTTAGTCTGAAGATCTTCCCGATACTGCACACAATACAATGAGACATTAACAATGCAACATGCAGAGGGAAACTTTACTTAAGATTCGAAATGTGAACAGTGGGGGCGTTGCCGACAGCAACCAATCAGATTATTCCTATCATCATAAAATGGGAGTTTTATTGAAGATGGGAGGTTGCCCATAGCAACCAATCAAAGCTACTTCTTATTTATTTGGCACCTTCTAGATTCTAGAAGATAACAGATGGAATCTGAACGGTTGTCCATAGCAACATCCCATCTTCAATAGATCTCCCATCTTAGTAAATGTACTATGCTGCCCATAGCAACTATGGTTGCTATGGGCAGCATCCCCACTTCACATTTAGAACCTTTAGCAAATTAATCCCAGAATTAAAGAGAACTTTTCAGAAGGTTGACAGTGTTGGAAGGTCGACACAAGCATTAGGTCAACAATGGGAAGGTCGACATACGTTTTTCATGTGTTTTATTTTTGTGAGCCAACATGTGCCGACGGGCGGTATTTCATGCCCTACCATCCACTAGGGAGTGGAGGGAGAATATAATAGTGTGCTGAGTGTAGCGCGGCACCGTGCCCCAAGCATGGCGTATACTTCACATGGCGGTATACTGTGACCATGCCCATGCCGACTATGTTGACATGTGAACCATTTGACTGTCGACCTTCCCATTATTGACCTAATGCTTGTGTCGACCTTCCAACTCTGTCAACCTTAGACATGTCAACCTATTTCAGGTGTTGACCTTCAGTGGTCGACCCAATGCATGTTGACCTTAATAGGGCCAACCCAATGACCCATGTACTGCATGTAGTGGCAGCTGGCCAGGGGGGAGGCAGGGGGGTTTCCAGGCAACTGGAATGCCCTCATGTGTTTGCCTATGGCCTCAATAACCAGAGTATCAGTAGTTGAATGTGTGAGGACAGGGCTGCATGTGACAGAAGCAGTGACATGATGTGAGGCTGGAAATAGTGACATCAGGAGTTATATAGTGGAAGGAGCAGGGTCCTCCAGCAGCACAGAGTATATCAGATGAGTGATGTGTCAGTGAGGACTTGTCCGAAAGACAAGTTGGACCTACAGTAATTTCCCCTGAGCTCCCCCAGCAGCTGCCCGGGAGAGCTCACTACGATTTGGCACTTGATGTTCCCTTTTTTACATGGAATAAATAGCATAGCGTTATCCCATGAAAAATTCCCAAGGAGCTGCAGGGGCAGGAGAAAAAAATACCTGGGCAATGTGGGGTCCCAGGCTGCATGAAGCACCTGGGGGCTGTGGGTGCAACGCCAGAGTGGACAATCCGCAGTGTCCGTGATGCGCTGAGTGTGTGGACACTGTGGACAGTGGTTGTAGAATTTAAAAAATGCAAAAGATAGTCTGGCCGCTGATTGGCTGAGAGAGAGAGAGAGAGAGGAGAGAGAGAGAGAGAGAGAGAGAGAGAGAGAGAGAGAGAGAGAGAGTGCACTCTCAACCAATCAGCGACTGGCCTATTTTTTGAATTTCCAAATTTTGCCGCCGCTGTCCACAACGTCCGCTCACTCAGCGATTCACGGACACTGCGGACTGGCCGCTCCACCACTGCACCCACAGCCACCAAGCGCTTCACGCAGCCCGGACCCCATGCTGCCCAGGTATTTTTTTTCTGTGCTGCAAGCCCCCTTCACCGCTGGCACACACCTACCAATCGGACCAAAACATCGTGGGTGCTAAGAAGCACCCGCGATGTGCAGCTGATGGGTCCGATCCTACAGATTGAACCTGCAGCAGGTTCAATCCGTAGGGTCCGACACGATGCGCACGGAACTGGGCATCGGGTTGGATGGGATGTCAAACACATACGATTTGGTCCGATTTCTCTGCCCGATCCATCAGAATTGGATGAAATAAGCCCAAATCGGATAAGTGTGTGGGCACCTTAACATGATGTGAGGATCGGAATGGAGGCAGAAGGAAGTCACAGCTGAGCGTTATACATTGGAAGGAACAGGGTCCCCAGCAGCACAGAGTAGTGATGCAGGAAGTCTGTGCTGCAACAAATCCCATTACATGAATTAAAGGTCATATATTGAACTAGTTTCCAAATTGATATAGCTAAGTAGTGAAATATATCTATATTATAATGTGAAACAGTGACAGTGTTTCTTTGTCCCACCATTGAATGTCTTTCATAATACGAAAAAATGCATTCTCGGCAGGTTATCTTAGGCATGATATCATGGCCTTTGAAGTGGGATTTACCTCATATCAAGTCTGCAGAAGTGCCCTATCTTCCTGTGCCTTTAGGCCAGGCTTTCCCAACCACGGTCCTCAAGGCACACCAACAGTGCAGGTTTTAGTGATATCCAGGCTTGAGCACAGGTGACTTAATTAGTATCTGAGGGATTCTGTTTAAATCATCTGTGTTGAAGCCTGGATATCACTAAAACCTGCACTGTTGGTGTGCCTTGAGGACCGTGGTTAGGAAAGCCTGCTTTAGGCAAACAGAATAATGATGGAGCAGGTACCTGTGGTGCTGAACTAAAGAAAACAAATAAATGTATAGGTTTTGGTGGGTACATTTTTATTAGACGTCGGATTTGGGTGGTTGCTTAGAGAACAGTATCATACCTCCCAACATGACCCTCTCCACGAGGACACAATGCTCTGTTTCTGGACTTCCCTCTCAATGTATGATTGCCATCACCTGTTTTAAACAGGTTAATTGATAGAAAGGTGCTTCTACACAGGTGATACTAATCATAAATAAAGAGGAAAGTCCAGAAGCTGAGCAATGTGTCCCTCCTGGAGAGGGTCATGTTGGGAGGTATGCAGTATATATATATATATATATATATATATATATATATATTATATATATATATATATATATATATACATACATACACCATATTGACTACCAGTTAACATCAACAGTACATCAGCAGTGGTCTGAGTCTGTGTCCTGGGAAGTGGGGGACATGGAGCGGACGGTTAATGTCATACTGGGGGGGGGGGGGTGTAGTTAAGCTTCATAAGTAAACCAAACACAGGTAAAGAAAGGAAACACTAATTTGTCAAATACAAACCACCTGTTTTATAAAGCTTCAGCCTGACACGCCGTCACAGTGACAGGTGTTTGTAATAGATGGAACGCACACACTGCACACTGATTACATTACCTGGTCATGCAGGACACAAGAGGCACAGCAAATGCCTTCATTATTAGGCCAATGATTAATATTGATTAATGCATACCTCCCAACATGACCCTCTCCAGGAGGGACACTTTGCTATGTTTCTGGACTTCCCTCTTAATGTATGATTGCTGTCACCTGTTTAAAACAGGTAAATTCATAAGAAAGGTGTTACACCACAGGTGATGGCAACCATACATTACCAGGGAAGTCCAGGAACAGAGCAATGTGTCCCTCCTGGAGAGGGTCATGTTGGGATATATGTTAATGGACAAAAAACAATTAATATTTATTTTCTGGGGGTAAAATTCACTGATGCCAATATAACCAGTGACCAGTGACCAATAAGATTTTATCAATATTTTAAAGGGACAGTATTATTTTACAATTAGGTTATGGTGCCAATAGGTATTACTGGTGACGTCAGAATCCTGCTCCAAGTGATAAAATGGAGAGTGATAAATCAGCCAGCCAATCCGCTCCTACCTGCCATGTTACAGACTGTGTTTGAAAATAACAGGTAGGAGCTGACTGGTTGTTTATCACTCTCCACTTTATCACTTTTTTCAAGCTTGATACATCTGGTCCATAATGAGAAAGCAGGTGGAGTGTTCCGGTATTCCCACCATCACACACCTTGTGCGCATAACACCGTAAACATTGTCATTGTTTCTAGTTCCTTCGCCCACTCGGCTCCATAACATTCTTCTTGGACCTGGGAAATTCTTTGTGGACGTTTCCATCATCTTTATCCCATATAATGTATTTAAAATACATGTAAACGGCTTCTCTGCTGCCCTATATCTTGATTCCAGTGCAGTAAATTTACTTAAAGTAAATGCACAGTCGTTTGATAATCAATTTGCGAAATTGCACATCAGCGAGCAGCTCTGAATCGGGCCCTGAGTTTCTAAAAGAAATGACATTTCTGGTTGAATTGCATTGCCTGTATATTATCCAGTTTACTAGCCAGTGTCACCAGGGCCACAGTAACAATAGGCCTGCACATACAAATCAGACATAAAACCATTCATAGGATGCAACATTGCTGATGGAAGGTTCTACTACCTACATAGACTCAGTCACTGTTCTGAGTCTTTATTAGCAGGACCACGCTCCCAGTGAGGTGACAAGTTCCTACCCTTACTTGGTACTGTAGGCATCAACCTCGTGTTAAGTTGAAAAGGGAAACCACAGGCATTCACAGACTGGTGACTTTTCCCTGGCATTCATTAATGAGGTAATGAGGGCAAGTGGCTGCCCGTGTCCCAGTGTTGGGGCTTCCTTCTATATTGAAATCTGCAGCGTACCTGCTCCTGCAGGGAATCATTTCTATACAGCCCTCAGATGTCAGTCCAACATCTCCTCCGGTAGATTTCCTGCTACCTGTCCTGCAATAAGGCACTTATTTAGTTCTGTTTGGTCTCCATTGGTTGGATGTCTGGAGAACCCTGCATCCACCAAATAAGGACTTGTGTAGGTCTCAGAATAATTATATATTGCATATTAAAACTGCAGAAATGTTTCCAAAAATCTCTATATTTAGGAAGTGCAAGGGATGCACTGAACAATATTCATTGGTTTGGCACCTAGATTGTCATCATCCTCCCGCTGTTTACCCCTTCCCCTTTGTATTTAGGCTCTCCCAGCAGGGCCCTCCTTCCCCAAGTACTATCAATATCACCAGTGCTCACCTACCTTATCTCCTACTCACCTTCTGTGGCTCTGACACAGTTAAGCCCCGTACACAAGGGGGAGATATATTGCTCAGGAATATATTGCTAGCAATATATTGCTGAGCAATATATTGCCCAGTGTCTCCTTTGCATCAGCGACCAGAGATGGTCGCTGATGAAAAGGATCCTCTGCTGGCGGTGCCGCAGAGGTAATCAGCTGGTCGCAGAATAGAAAGGGGCTGAAAACGGGAGCGCGCACCCGGCGATTTATCGCCGGGGCACACTCCCAATCACTGGCAATATGGTCGCCAGCGACCATATTCCCAGCGATTATAGCCCCTATCGCCCCCGTGTGTACACAGCATTACTCACCCCTCTATATTGTCTACAGCAGGCATGGCCAAACTATAGTCCTCCTGCTGTTGTGGAACTACAAGTCCTATCATTCCTTGCCACAGTTTTGCTATTAGGGAATGCTAAAACTATGACAAGGCATGCTGGGATGTGTAGTTTCAAAACAGCTATAGGGCCACAGTTGGACCATGCCTGGTTTACAGGATCATTAAGTGCTGAAGTGACTTCCCTCAAATAACTCACCACTTTATGTTCCTACCGCCAGATTGAGTGAGTTCTCAAAGTCTGTGATGTGTTAGAAATGTTGTATCTGCTGTGTAGTGTAATCCTGCTTCTATATTCCATTATTTTTAAATGTTTGTACTGTATGTTTAACCCATGTAGGGTAGGCTAATCTATTGTTATACAGAAGCCGGTCCACTAAGAGCTAGTTATAGGAAAACTCTTTTAAGTATCTAGTCAAAAGATCGACATCCAGAATATTGACATAAATGTCTTGACATTCATACACTTTTCAGACCGCAAATGCCAGGTCACACAATGGATTGGGACACTGGTGTCTTGGGAGTGACCCAGCATTTACGGTCTGAAAGCTCCCGCAGCGACACGGTTAATGCCAGGTTGCTGATGTCACACGAAGCCGCAGCTCATCATCAGGGGGCAGGAGAGGACGCATCGCTTGGAGTTGACAATACATTTTCTCCCCCATAGTGTGAACGGGAACAGGGTAGCTCAACCCCCGGATATCTGGTTCACACTGCACAGCAACCCGGCTAACAGCTATGTTCAACCCTGGTGGGGACCAGGGTTGAAATGTCGGGTTGCGCGAACCTGGAAATATGGCTGTGGCGCTTTCACAGCGCTGCAGCGCAGATCAACATGGGTTGATTTGGCGGTCTGAAAGGGGTACCTCTAACGTCAACATGTTCATGTTGGCTATATTCAACATGTTGACACTAGCATATCAACATGCAGGTTATTCTTTTGCTCATCTTTGGGGCTGGGTTAGGTCTAGGGATAGGGAAAATAAGGGAAAAAATGTATGTGGAAATTCTGGTACCAACAAGTTAAATATAAATGTCGACAATATGAACACGTTAACATTTTCCCATAATTGAATATCAACATATCGGTTGTCAACCTAATGTCCACATCAACATTCTGTCGTGATTCAGAACTTGTCTACATTTTTAATGTCAACTTATCACACCTTTGGCCTCAGAGGCGGCTTCCATTGTGTACCTCATACATGGTCTCAGTCACGTCACTGCATTATGGTGGATTGATAGATTCCGATATTTGCTCAGCCCATAAAATGGCTCCTTACACTTTTTATGATGGCAATTATTTAAATAAATGTAATACCAAAAATATTTTTCCAAAGTTCCAATGGTACTTGTGTAGTTTCACGGTGCCACCGCGCGCACAGTGAAACTTTGAAACTTGGCAGTCTGCCAGACTCTGTGTTTACTGTGCGTGTGCCGCTCTAGCTGTTCTCAGCGCAGCTCGTGGCTGCTTTCCTTATGTAAGCTAAGTTATCAGCATAGCGCTGGGCAGCAGCAGTGCACCCAGCGCTGACAGGTCACTGTGGTACTTGTAGTTCCACAGTGAAATAGGCAGTCCTGCGCACCGCTGACAACCCGGCAATTTAGACTCCTCCGGCAATTTAGAAGTCTAGATTTAGACGTCACAGGTATCCGCGTCCCCTCGCGGGCTTCACAGGTATCCGCGTCCCCTCGCGGGGCTCAATGCGCTCGCCACGCTTCGGGCTCGGTGGCTCGCTGCGCTCGCCACACTTTATAAAATCAACTCCATGCCGACGTGGATAGTGGGGGTATGAAAAGGTCGTAGGACGCGTACCGCCGCCCCTCGCGGGCTCGCTGCGCTCGCCACGCTTCGGGTTGCCGTGGATAGTGGAATTAACAAGGTCCACAGCTGTTACGTCGACTAGTGTCATTGTGAACAGGTTTAATAGTGTACCCCTAGACCCTACTAAATGTAAACGCTTTACCGTCTAAATTTAGATGCCCCCATCTTAGCGGTTTGCAGGGAGTCTGGATTTAGCCGTCTAAATCTAGACTTCTAAATTGCCAGAGGAGTCTAAATTGCCGGGTTGTCAGCGGTGCGCAGGACTGCCTATTTCACTGTGGAACTACAAGTACCACAGTGACCTGTCAGCCCTGGGTGCACTGCTGCTGCCCAGCGCTATGCTGATAACGTAGCTTACATAAGGAAAGCAGCCACGAGCTGCGCTGAGAACAGCTAGAGCGGCACGCGCACAGTAAACACAGAGTCTGGCAGACTGCCAAGTTTCAAAGTTTCACTGTGCGCGCGGTGGTGCCGTGAAACTACACAAGTACCGTTCCAATTTATAATGAGTAGAGATGTGCAGGTTCTGATTTACTTTGATTTCAAAGCAGGATCTTATTGGCCAGGGCCGGATTATAATGGGGGCACAAGGGGTCAGTGCCCCTGGGCCCCCCTCTAGCTAGGGGCCCCCTGTGGTTGGCATGTATTTTTAAAAAAAAGCTCATTACATGCTTCTCAGGCCCATGGATAACAGCAGCAGCAGCCTAGTCATGGGAGGGTTTTTAATCAGAGGCTGCACTGGGACTGTGAGGTTTTCTACAGAGTAAGGTGCAGACGGACAAACTCAGGCTTTTCATGTGGTATGTATGTATGTATGTATGTATGTATGTATGTATGTGTGTGTGTGTGTGTGTGTGTGTGTATGTATGTATGTATGTATGTATATATATATATATCCCCTGAAGTTACCCATTGACCAAGTTTATACTGCCTTTACTCTGTGTTTTGACAGTGTAATATTCCCCCATGCAGTTTGCGGCCAGTAATGACAAGTGCAAGGGGGCCCCCCTGTCTAAAGTGCCCCGGGCCCCCCGAAGGCTTAATCTGGCACTGTTATTGGCTATCCCAAATCACATTACAGTTGTTAACAGTTGATAGCCAATAAGATCCTGCTTTGAAATCAGAGTAAATCAGAGCCTGCACATCTCTAATAGGGCCAGATTCTCTAAGCTTCAAAAGTGATAAAATGGAGAGTGATAAACAGCCAGCCAATCAGCTCCTGCCTGACATTTTTCAAACACAGTCTGTGACATGGCAGGTAGGAGCTGATTGGCTGGCTGTTTATCACTCTCCATTTTATAACTTTTGAAGCTTAGAGAATCTGGCCCATAATGAGGACGATGTTTTGTACAAATGTAAATTCACTTTAATAAGAATTTAATTTAAAAAAAGTAGTTCAAAAATGTTGTATAACTAAAATTAAACTGTTTAAACATAAAAAGCAATATCTGCCCCAAAGAATGTTTAGTATAAATACAATTAACATTTTTAACATTTAAAACCTCATTCATTCTACTTTATTGTTTTGGTGTAGTTCTTTTATCTTTTTTTTTTATTTTTGTAGATTATTATTATTATTATTATTATTATTATTATCATTTATAGGATTAATGAGGCATGAGGTAATCATATTATGAACCACACTCAGTGTGCCTCATACCAGGGGGGGGATTTACTATCTAAAATGGGAGTTCTATTTTAGATGTGATGTTGCTATGGGCAACCAGTCAGATACTATCTATTATCTTCTAGAACAGGTGTGGCCAAACCGGTCTTCGAGATCTACCAACGGTCCACGTTTTCCAGGTTACCTAGCTGGTGCACAGCTGTAGTCATTACTAACTGTCACATTTTAAAACATGCTGCAGTCATTCCTACTATAGATCCACAGGTTGCCTGGAAAACATGTTGGTAGATCTTGAGGACAGGTTTGGCCACCCCTGTTCTAAAAGGTACTAGATAAATAAGTAGATTTCCATTGGTTGCCCTAGCAACATCCCATGTGAAATAAAACTCCCATCTTAGTAAATTCCCCCCTTGGAGCTCAATGACTCCAATAATAAGTGAGATTCAAAAATAAATCTTGTAGTATATGGACAAAACAACCTCGTCTATTCTGTTTTAATAATTCTAGGAGCTCAAGTTGTCAACAGGATCATTTGTTTGATAACAAAGAAACTCAAACAACCAATCAGGAAGGTGATAGGCATCTGGTCATCAGCAACAACTAACCTCCAACATACAAACTTTCAGTGGGAGTACCGGAGTTTGCAGCACAATTTCCATCTCGTGTGTCCCTATGGTACTTGACAATGAGCGACCAGGTACCAAATAAATGGGATAATGATGAGAAACCTCAGTGTATTAGCTACAAAAACAATGATGACATAGGAACCTCAACATTTAGGAGTCATTTTTAATGGCAAAGAGATACGGTTACTTTTAGTCTGTTATTGACAATGTTCCAAGAGTAACAGCATCTGATAGGTTCATTTTAATTCCATCAATGCTCACACCACCGATAAAAAGTTTTCAGTGAATGCACAACGAGCTAACAATCTACCCTAGCACACATATAATGAGTGTCTGCTTGGTTTGCTATATATGTTGGACGAATGGACACAGGTATCCTTCCAAAACCCAACTGTATCCCATCGATGAGACACCATACGTTCTCCTCAACCTAGGATATTGGTACCTAGACACTGACCGCATCCTACAACACAATACAACAAATATGTCCAGGGTAGAACAGTAAACAGTAGGGTAACTCACAGTCCAGGTGGCCGATTTAGCGGTGCTGGATTGCTGGAACGTGACTTCAAAGGTGTGCGGTCCTGGGTAGTCTGTGTTTGATGGGATGACGGGAGCTGGAGACATGGCATCAAAGGTTGAGCTGGGCTGCGAGTAGGGGGAATGCGTGGGGACATTCGAGTTGTGTTCTGGGTTGTAGGGACTGGTCGAGGCTGCCCTGCTGCTGATGCTCTGATCCATGGTGTTGTTCAGCAGATTGAACTGGGACTGTGCAGAGAGGGGAGGAGGAGGAGAAAACACAGGTAAGAGGCATAGAAGTATCAGCGGCATATCAGAACTCGGTGTCTTGTTACAGGATTCTTAAAGGACATGCTGGCTTTGCAGTCATTCCAAAAATTTCCTGAGGGTTTTTCCTTTTTTTTTTTTTAACAGGTCAACACTTGTAAGAGGATAGAGTGACAGGTTTTGTTGTGAGTGGGAATACCTCTGTGCGAGTCAACACAAGGTGCACTCAGCAGCTTAAAAGGCTGGGAAACGTATTAGTGCCCCTTTGTAGAATGACAACTCAACTGAATAAGCTCCGGTCTGAATGGAAAACACATCGCACTCAGACACCGTTAAGCATTCTACAAAACGCCACCTCGTCAGTGACTGGTTCTGTTCACAGTGACATGATATAATAGAGTTCTACTCACCCAAGGACAGATAAATCATTTGGATAAGATATATTCTGTAGCACACTGTGGTGCAGATGTATTAAGCCTTAACAAGAGATAAATGCAAGTGTGATAAGGAGAGATAAATGTCCAGCCAATCACCTGCTAACTGCCATGTTACAGCCTGTGTTTGAAAAAAGTCAGTAAGTAGCTGATTGGCTGGACGTTTATCTCTCCTTATCACACTTGAATTTATCTCTTGTTAAAGCTTAATACATCTGCCTCAGTGTTGGATAATTATACAGAGGGGATTAAGCTTACATGTTTAAAGACACGAGAGCGCCACCTAGTGGATTCTATACATGGAAAAATGACCTCAGTTCTTATTATTATTTTCCACTCATGTAAGACGTGCAAAACTGCTGAGACGCATTGCAAAATCAGGTCTCCAATTCTAGAAATCTGATTGGTTGCCTTGGACCACTTCTCCACTTTACTTGTCCGGAGGGTTTGATATATCTCTCCATCCATACTAAGGTTATCAAGGGTGGTACCGCCTCCCTTCTGTGCATCATACATGCCTACCCTCCTAGAATGGCCGGTAGGCTCCTAAAAATCAGATCCACCTCCCGGTCCCCCAGAAAGGTGGGCAAGCCTGCCGCAATGTCCACAGTCTCCCACAACACCCCCTCCCTCAGCAAATGATCATTGTGGCCCTGCCCTCGCTGAGCAACCCCTGTAAGAGGGATATTTTGCACTGTTTGGAGAGAGATAAAGTACAGTACAGACCAATCAGCTCCTAACTGTCCTGTTACAGCTGGGTTTGGAAAAGGTCATTTGGGAGCTGATTTGCTGGTACACTACACTTTATCCCTCTAGACACTTACAGTTGGTCTCTATACCTATCATGCAGCAGGGTGGGCATTTATATTGCCCACCCAACTTTGACGTTAGCCCCTGGCAGCAAGTGTATGGGTGGTTGTCGGACCGGCCACACGTATAGCATGATGTGCCGATACATCCACCTTTATAGAGGCCATCAGCTGTACTGTAGGGCCGACGCACTATGGTGGTTATTCTGGTTGCGAATTTGCATCCTTGCGAGTCAACCAGATCCCGACTTGTGAATGGATGATTTACATAAACAGCCATTCGCAACCTGCAGGGTAATGCCCAGCACAACCTTACATCTGCGTGCACATTCTGAGGGAAGTGGGTGGGCAGCTGACATCCGGTGATGTCAGCTGCCCGTCCCCCTCACCTGCATCATCAGTCCATAAGCATCTCATGGGAACACCCACTAAACCCCACCCCTGTCCTCCGCTTGCAAGGATGGGTGCATGCACCCAGCGAGCAGCTTGTTTGCCGTGGCCGCACGCACCCTGCGTCTGCGCATGTGCAGAAATGACCCTACGCATGTGCAGACACAAAACATTGGACCCCCTACGAATGAAGGGGTCCATACAAACGGACCTGAAGTAAGTCCTATGCCTGTTCCCAGATATATCGTGCAATGGAACATCGTCGATCAGCCGTAGTGTAACCCAGGGCTGGGCAACACCGGCACTCCAGATGTTGATGAACTACACATCCCAGGATGCTTTGCAATAATTTTGTTATGTGGCCATGCTGAAACTGATGCAAGGCATGCTGGGATGTGTAGTTCATCAACATCTGGAGGGCCGATGTTGCCCAGCCCTGGTGTAACCTATTAAATGTAAGCCAAGATAACAATAACAGCATGGTGATTCAGAACCAGGAGACTTCAGGTGCGCCTCCTTTGAAACTTCAGAAGCATGGTATTAGGAAAATATACTACAAACAGAGGTTGTGGTTTTTTATATACAGAAACAGTGGGAAAAATGGTTCATTTTCAAAACTAAAATTCTTTTGAAACTCGATCATTTCAATTATTGGACAAGCTATTGACAGTGGTGAACAATGAGCGTTACGAATAGACGCAACGGAATCTGAGGTGTGTTTATTATTCCCATTATGTAGCAGTGGACGGACCAGAGCACCTAATCCGGAGTTAGGGGCTTCACACTTCAGCCAGATTGTGTTACTGCCGCTGAATAATGTGTATACCGAGCATTATACAGACACACAATGCTGGAGGATTACAGGTAAATGCAGTCTGTTTATAAGGCTAGTGCCTATGGGACATGAACTGAATGGAAAAGGTAAATAGGGGGAGGGGTGGACTAATTAAGGCCTAATCAACCCTCATCTGTCTATATGGCAGAAGAGTCCTAGGGCTGCGTACACACGGGGGCAATTTTGTGTAATATCGCGGGCAATATGGTCGCTGAGCGACCATATTGCCCGCGATGGGAGTGTGCACCGGCGATATATCGCCAGGTGCGTGCTCCCGTTTTTACCCCTGTAGTAATCGCTTGTCACAGGAACATGCTCCTGCGACCAGCTGATTTCCACTGCCGGGCTCCCCCCCCCCCCCCCCCCCCCCGGCAGTTTCTTTTTCATCAGCGACCATCTCTGGTCGCTGATGCAAACGGGACACTGAGCAATATATCGTTCATCGCCAGCGATATATCGCTCAGCGACATATCCCCCCGTGTGTTCGGGGCTTAAGACGTCATCTATTATTGTTGCAAATAGTGGCGATAATCAATGCTAATTACCATCCAAAAACTGTTCATTGTGCTATATTGGTTTCGGGTTGATAGATCTACACAGTGTTTAAAGACACAGTCAATAGGTCAACACCAAAAGGTGAACATGCAAAAGGTCAACATTCTTAAAGGTCGACGTGCAATAAGTCAAAAGGCTGACACATGAAAAGGTCGACATGGGTTTTTCACATTTTTTACACATTTTTGGGGACTTTTTCATTCTTAGGGCCAGATGCATCATGCTTTAAAAAGTGATCCAGTGAGGAATGATAAACAACCAGCCAATCAGCTCCTAATTTCCATTTTTCAAACTTAGCCTTTAACATGACAGTTAGGTGCAGATTGACTGGTGCATTATTACTCTCCGTTTTATCATTCTTTAGATCTTGATACATCTGGTTCTTCTTACTGAGAATGGTAAAGTGTGCCAAGTGAAGGTTTCGACATTAACATTGAAACATTTTGAAAAACTCATGTCGGTCTTTTCATGTATTAATGTTTTTTTTTTTCATATCAACCATTTGACCATGTCAGCCTTTTAAACTTGTCGACCTATTGCATGTCGACCATTTTGGGTCTACCTACTGACTTTCTATCAGACACTGTGGGTGAAATGTAATAGGGTGAGAGAATCAGAAAGTGAGAGATTTGGTTAAAAAAAAAAAAGTTTTTTTAAAGCGGCAATCATTTACACTGCAAAATCAAACTGGTTTTGCGGTGTAAATTATTGCCGCTTTAAAAAAACTGATTTTCTAACAAATCTCTCACTTTCTGATTCTCTCATCCTATAACATTTCACCCTGTCTATCTAATAATCCACACACTTACTATATAGGCCCCTATATCTCTTTGGACTGACATCGTTCACAGACATATCTGGTGTATGCTAGTTATACATACAGGTCCGAAACAGAAAAAAAGTAGTTATTTGGATCCAACCCTTCCCCTCTCTCAAATAAAAATAAATTACATTATGCCAAACAGTAGTGCAACCTTATTCAGTTTACACCACACTGTAGTACCCTTTATTGAAATTATGCCAGACAGTAGTGCAACTTTATTCACATTACACCATGCTGTAGTACCCTTTATTGACCTTATGCCACACAGTAGTACAACCTTATTTACATTACACCACAGTGGCAAGTGGGGAGTTTGAATGGGGTGGTACACCTGTGAAAAACCCATGTGGACCTTTTAGTGTCCCCACCATTGCCACTATGAACTTTTGCTTGTGTCAATCCTTTCTTGGTGTCGACCTATCAAGAACTATGAGATCCTACTTAAATAAGCATCCGGCAAAGATCATCACTGTTACAGCTGTTGCCGGTTGCTGAGCTTGTGAACCAGGGAGAAGCCCTGTCTCCGGTGAAACGTGAGTTCAGGGCTCTTCTCCGTATGATGAATAGACCACTTAGCCTTTAAATACAATAAATGGTTTCATTGAGTGTGAAAAGCAGCATCAGGCCATTATGTACTGGGTGAAATGGACCATGTTAGGGAGATACTTATCTATCATTTCCAGATATCTGTCACTTTCACTCAGTTTAAAGCTCCCTTTTTGAAACAGAGACCAGAGCTATAACTCACAGTTAATGAGGCAGTTACTATTCTGAGACCATTTCCAGGACTGAAAAGGGAAAAATAAAAAAAATAAAAAGTGTGATGTCACCACCAGCGCCCGTCAAACGGCAAAATACTTTCTACAATCTATTTTAATGAATCAGAGTAAGTAAAGAGTAAGAATATTGATTAAATATATATACATTACATATTAAATCAGAGATTATATTGCCCGCAGCAACCAATCAGGTTATGTCTATCATTTATTGCATCCTGGAAAATGATAGAAATAATCTGATTGTTCGCTATGGGCAACATCACCTTGTTTCATTTTTATAAGCTTTATTAAATGTGTCCCTAGTGTAGGATTCCATTTTCTAAGCAGCAGCCAGATCCTGCTGTCAATCTACTCCAAAAAGATAGTGTTAAGTAAAGACTGTAGGCTAGCGAGCAGGGCCCTCCTACCATTTTGACTGTCTGTAACTACCCAGTTTGTTTTATCCCCATTTCCAATTGTAAAGGGCAGAGACATCACAGGTACTGCTGACACCAGGGGAATAACCCCCACATGTGACCAAAAAGGTATATGGCCTCACAATTTCCTCATAAAGACATCATGGGAAATCCTGTGTTCCCACAATCTGAAAGTGTGACCTAGCTGGAAGCGGCAGTGGCGTAACTACAACTTTTGTGCCCCCCCCCCCCCACTGAAATTTCAGCAGCGCCCACCACAAAATGTCTGCCCCCATACAGCAGACAGTTTTTGAGACATACTCAAAAACTGTCTGCTGTATGTGGGCGGACATTTTGTGGTGGTCCGTTTAGAGTAGAACAAACAAAGCAGAAGCCAGGAGGGAACAGGGGAGGCGGGACCGCAGAAGTGGCAGGTGAGGTCCTGGCAGTTGGCGGTGGCAGCGGCATTACAATAGCCCCGCAGACTCCCGGCGTCCTCATCTACAGGGGCAAACGCAGGATTTTCAGAAGGGGGTTTCCAGAGGGGTGGAGCAAAGCACGGAGATGGACGCTTAGGTGACCCAGTATATGTGGGGTCAGTTAAAGTATTAAAGATAGACCAAATTTATATAAATAATAATAATATATATATATATATATATATATATATATAGACACACACACACACACACATATATATATATATATATATATATAACAGCAGTGTAGATCCCTTGGCATAGCAATGTATTGGGGCCCCTACCTATCCTCCAGCGGTAGGGGTGGGGGAAGCTTTGATGCCCCGTGGGTGGTAGGGGGTATTATATCAACCGCTCAGCATGTAGGGCATGGATCAGTGATTTCCACTAATTACCGCTATACTGCACAGATGGTGGGAGATGGGGTGGGAGAAGGGGGCATTGGTCTGAATGAAGGGGCCCTGATACATACTGTAACTTCCAGGGTGGTAGAGGATGTTTAATACGCAGGAGGGGGAGGAGGGGTGTATAGTGGAGTGGGCTTATTATTCATAATTTTCTGGTGGGAGGACAGCTTGCTTGACTGCAGATATCTCCAGTTCCCGGAAATAGATTTCTTAGCTTTTATTGGAATTAAAAACTAGAGAATCCCACCTACCAAATGGTATTAGGGACTAGGGGATCAGAGTTCAGGAGGCAGAGCAATCTGCCAACGAGTATATAAAACTACATACCAGGTGTGTGGAGCTGGAGCAGTAACCAGCTGCTGAAAGGCTGATATCTCTGGTTCTGGGAAAAGTAGAGACCAGCTTTTAGTGTCCCTCAAAGGGGGAGAGTCCCAGCTTTTGGAATATACCCTCAGAAAAACTCTAAGTCAGACAGAACTTGAAATATCTGACTGGGAAGAGCAATTCATAGGCTTGGATGGGGATCACTATTTTGAAGTCATATATCTCCGGTTCCCAAGGGCCGATTTTTAAAATTCTTATACCCCTGGAAAGAGGGGACCCTCAGCTTTCAGCCTAGCGTCCTTAGACTCCTGAGGGGGTTTTTGTGTACTCAGAAACCCCCCCTGCGTGCGCTACTGATCTACACAGCGCCTCCTGCCACCGCGGGGTCTGCGGGGCTATTATTATGCCACTGGGAAGAGGTCTGGTATCACAGAAACCCCCCTCCCCAGGGGTGCAACTATGGCGGTACGGGGTGGTACGGCGTACCATTAAAACAAATGGTGCCGGTACCCCGTACCGCCATAACAAATAGGCCGAAATATTTACTGCGCATGTGCGCATATGTAAGTGGCGGGGGGCGTGGCCACTTACATATGCGCGCTAGCGCCGCTCCCCCCCGCCGGGTCTTCCCTGCTCTCGTCTCCCCCGCTGTGTACGCGGGGGAGACGTGCTGCTGCTGCTGCTGCTGCTCTCATGATTTCGTTACAGCTCCTGCTGCTGGACCGCGCGCGGCTATTGGTTAGCGCGCGGTCCAGCAGCAGGAGCTGTAACTATCAGGAGCAGCAGCAGCAGCAGCACGTCTCCCCCGCGTACACAGCGGGGGAGACGAGAGCGTGCGGGCGGGCAGGCACAGGGGGCTGTGTATGTGCCTGCCTGCCGGGGGGGGGGGGGTTTCTATCCCCCTGGGCAACGAGCAAAGTGGCACAGATATATCCCCCTGGGCAACGAGCAAAGTGGCACAGATCTATCCCCCTGGGCAACGAGCAAAGTGGCACAGATCTATCCCCCTGGGCAACGAGCAAAGTGGCACAGATCTATCCCCTGGGCAACGAGCAAAGTGGCACAGATCTATCACCTGGGCAACGAGCAAAGTGGCACAGATCTATCCCCCTGGGCAACGAGCAAAGTGGCACAGATATATCCCCCTTGGCAACGAGCAAAGTGGCACAGATATATCCCCCTGGGCAACGAGCAAAGTGGCACAGATCTATCCCCCTGGGCAACGAGAAAAGTGGCACAGATATATCCCCCTGGGCAATGAGCACAGTGGCACAGATCTATCCCCCTGAGCAACGAGCAAATTCAGTCCACCTTGGCATCGGCATGAAGCCCCTGGCATTGAGCATGTAGGTAAGTGGCACTTATGTGTCAAATGTGTATGGTGTGTTATACAGTATGTGTTGGGCATTGCGTAGTGTTATATAGTATGACATGGGCATTGCGTAGTGTTATATAGCATGTGATGGGCATTACACTGTGTTATATAGTATGACATGGGCATTGCGTAGTGTTATATAGTATGACATGGGTATTACAGTGTGTTATATAGTATGTAATGTGCATTATGGTGTGTTATATAGTATGTAATGGGTATTACGCTGTGTTATATAGTATGTAATGGGCATTACGGTGTGTTATATAGTATGTGATGGGCATTACAGTGTGTTATATAGTATGACATGGACATCGCGGAGTGTTATATAGTATGTAATGGGCATTACGGTGTTATATAGTATGTAATGGGCATTACAGTGTTATATAGTATGTAATGGGCATTATAGTGTGTTATATAGTATGTAACGGGCATTATAGTGTGTTATATAGTATGTAATGGGCATTACAGTGTTATATAGTATGTCATGGGTATTGCGGTGTTATATAGTATGACATGGGCATTGCAGTGTTATATAGTATGTCATGGGCATTGCGGTCTTATATAGTATGTCATGGGTATTGCGGTGTTATATAGTATGACATGGGCATTGCAGTGTTATATAGTATGTCATGGGCATTGCGGTGTTATATAGTATGTCATGGGCATTGCGGTGTTATATAGTATGTAATGGACATTATGGTGTGTTATACAGTATGTCATGGACATAGCAGAGTGTTATATAGTATGTCATGGGCATTGTGGTGTTATATAGTATGTCAGCGGGCGTACAGACTCTGTGGGGGGGGGGGCGGTGGCATGTAACCCCCCCCCCCTTGTGTCATATGACCACGCCCATGGCCACTCCCCTGACCACGCCCATTTTTCGCTGCGCGCCGAAGGCGCGCAGCACAGTACCACTAAGTCGTTTTTTCTACTCGCACCACTGCCCCTCCCCCAGAACAGATCACTCCAGGGGTATACACTGGTCTGACGGCTCCTCCTCTGTGACAGCAACAGAGTGCTGCAGGACATGTCACACTGCAACACCCGTCTCCTGTCAATTTGGAGGAGCTAGCATTTTAGTGCCACCCACTCCAAGGTTGCTCGAACACACATATTAATGCCACTGGTGGAGGATTTGCCTTAGTGAATTCACTGTAAAAAAAAGTTTTACATCTCTGAAAATCAGGAGACCCCCTGAAATACAGCTTGGACCTCACATAGAGTCCCTAATTTTTGAGCTGCACTTGACGCATCGGTCATACTGCAATGTTGACCAGCAACTGAGGTCTCATAACCAATTTGTATTGTAACGTGACAGCCCAGTATTTACCATTAGTAGAGCTTTAAAAGTAACATTACTCTGGATAAAATGTAACTTATGCACAATGCACAATTATCTGTCTTCCACTAAACAAACAGTCTGACTGCTGCAGCACTTACTACACACAGTGCACATTATACTGGGAGAAGGGGAAAGGGTGAAGGCTCAATTAAGGAACAAAGTGTTAAGATCATCACGTTTCCTATCTGAGAAATCTCCGCTCTTTTATTATTACTATTACTGGAAAGTAGGTGCCTGGGCATCAAAATGTAACCTCTAAATACACTGTTTGCATAAATCTGATATTGGCCCTTTTTCTGTTACACTCGCAAAGGCAAATTCCTTCATAAATGGACAAAACCATGTGCACTGCAGGTGGGGCAGATGTAACATGTGCACAGAGTTAGATTTGGCTGGGGTTTTACTTCAAAGTGAGATCTATATTGCAGTGTAGAAATAAAGCAGCCAGTATTTACCCTGCACGGGAACAAAATAACCCACCCAAATCTCTGCACGTTACATTTGCCCCTACTCTGCAGTTCCCATGGAATTTGCCTTTGCAAGTGAACCAGAATAATGGCCATTGTCTTTGGTCATGGTCGGCGACCATTGAATGATTTCTCTCCCCTTAGACCGCATGCAAGGGGATGTGTACAGCATTCGGACGGGCAGCAGGCAGCATTTATGGGCTCGTTAGGTAGCGAATGTACGCTGCTTAGCAAGACTCTCTGAATCAGGCCCAATGTGTACAATAAACATAACTCTAAGACATGAGTGACTTTATGTAGATGGCGCAGAGACAGGATGCGTTTGCAGCACTAACCCCGGCTGCGGCTGTGCATGGAAGCTAATGAGACTTTCAGGGTACATTTTCAGCTGAACCCTGTTAGAAATGGGGGGAGGTCGGGGGTGGGAGGACAAAGGGGAGCTGAGAGGAAATAAGTGAGGACTGGTGCCTCTAAAAAGTTAGAAGGGGGGGACAAACTGCCCCTTTGTCCCCCCTTTTCCAGAGCCTTTGCCTACGCCTAGTCTAAAAACAAAAGAGTTGATGTTGCCCCAACAACCAATCAAATTCTATATTTAATTTAATAGGATGAAAAATAGAAACTATACGCAGAATCGAATTGGTTGCTATGGGCAACAGCACCTCTATATTTGTAGACGCTTTTGTAAATGTTCCCGTTATTCCTCCCATATAATATTGACCACAAGCGCCAGTGATATCACCCAATCCTAAATGGTAATGGTTAGCATTACTGCCTCACAGTGCTGAGGTCATGGTTTTGATCCCCACCATGGCTCTAACTGGGCGGAGTTTGTATATTCTCCCCGTGCTTGCGTGGGTTTCCCCCGGGTACTCCGGTTTCCTCCCACAATCCAAAAATATACTGGTAGATTAATTGGCTTCCAACAAGATTAACCCTAGAATGTCTGTGTGTGCGTGTACATGTGGTAGGGAATATAAATTGTAAGCTCCACCGGGGCAGGGACTGATGTGAATGTTCAAATATTCTCTGTAAAGCGCTGCGTAATATGTATGCGCGATATAAGAAACTATAAATAAATAAATATATATATATATATATATATATATATATACACTAACTAGAGAAGTTTATATACTAACTAAACATGTTCTAAATTAAAACCACGTTTTGCATTCATTACAAGGACGTCCTTTTCAGGGCCTGCAAAATTTGGGGGCATTTTCTTGTGAATTCCGCTGACACTCTATTTATCCAAGTAAGTATAATAATTATATACTGCCTGTCATTTTAAGGTGATAAATAACGCCTGATATAGTCACTTTGAGCGTGCGTTTAGATGATCTATACGTGGAGACTATCATTTGTTATGGTGGCAGTTAATAACATGACGGTGGACAAGTAGGTCATTATTTATCATGTACTCTGCTGCGGAGACTTGTGTGAGCAGCCCCATATTTGCTTTCTAATTATCCCTCAATTGAGCCTGCAAAGATCAGGAGAGATAACAATCCCAGCCCACAGGCTATCAGTATAGTGATCAAATGTGAAATGATGACTTGGGTCTGAGGTTGAGGCAGAGCCGGCCCTAGGCATATGCAAACTAGGCAAATGCCTAGGGCGTTTGGAATGCCTATGGGCACCAGCAGCTTGTGCTGAGTAAAATGATATGCAGCATGCCTATATTCTGTGTGTGAGTGAGGCTGTATCTGCATATGAAATAGTCTATTCATGTAAATCACTGTAACATAGCATTCCGTATACAGCCACAGTCGCACACAGAATATAGGCATGCCGCATATCATTTTAATCATCGGAAGCTCCTTGTGTGTCCTGGTCACCCAACATTAGCAGAACTGGCCAGGCGCTGCATGGCCTATTGAGGCAAGATGTATGAGGAAACATCTGTATCAAAGCAGAGGCAGAGGTCACAGTGTTTGCGTCTGTGCGAGTGCTGTCTGGGGGTGGGTTGGTTGTGCAATAGTGTTCAGCATATGTGTAAGGGAAATTATGTGTCATGTATAAATGCATTAAACAATGTGCGACATATGTGTAACAGGCATTATGTGTGTCATGTGTATAAGGGCATTAATAATGTGCAACATATGTGTAAGGGGCATTACGTGTGTCATTATGTGTATGAAGGGCATTAATAAAGGTTGGCATAATGTTTAAGGGGCAAGGGCATTATGTTTATAAGGACATTAATAATGTGTGTCATGTGTAAGGGGCATTGCTGTGTGGTATTATTAGTAGAGATGTGCACCGGCCACTTTTTGGGTTTTGGGTTTTGGGTTCAGATTACCTTGAGGTTTTGGGTTCAAAACACCTCCTAAGTGTTTTGTGTTTGGATTTTTTGGGTTTTGGGTTCTGATTTTTTGTTAAAAAAGCATAAAAACTGCTAAAATCGCAGAATTTGGGTGAGTTTTTTTGCTCCTACGCTATATTAACCTCAATGACATTAATTTCCACTCATTTCCAGTCTATTCTGAACACCTCACACCTTACAATATTGTTTTTAGGGCAAAAGGTTGCACCGAGGTAGCTGGATAACTATGATAAGCCACACAAGTGTGCGGCACAAACACTAGACTGATATGGCACACTTAGCATACCCTCTAGGCTGATACTGCACACCTAGAATTACCCCTGGACTGATATGGCACAGGTAGCATCACCCCTGATACGGCACATTTAGCATCACCCCTGGACTGATATGGCACACTTAGCATCCCCCCTAGTCTGATACGGCACACCTAGCATCACCCCTGGACTGATATGGCACACTTAGCATCACCCCTGGACTGATACGGCACACTTAGCATCACCCCTGGACTAATACAGCACACTTGGCAGCACCCCATGAATTATACGGCAGACTTGGCTCACCCCAGGAATTATTTGGCAGACTTGACTCACCCCTGGACTGATATGGCACACTTAGCATCACCCCTGGACTGATACGGCACACTTAGCATCACCCCTGGACTAATACAGCACACTTGGCAGCACCCCATGAATTATACGGCAGACTTGGCTCACCCCAGGAATTATACGGCACAGATGGTGGCACCCCTGACCTGATACAGCACACATGGAATTATACGGCACAGATGGCGGCACCCCTGGACTGTTACGGCACACATGGCGGCAGGCATGGAATTATACGGCAGACAAATTCCTGCAGTAAAAATAAAAATGTGTATTCTTTTAATTATAAAAAAGAGCAGCACACCTTACTTAGCAACACCCCATGAATTATACAGCACTCTTGGCTCACCCCTGGACTACAGCGCATTTAACAGCCCTTGCAGTAAAAAAAAAAAAAAAACACCTTCATTTTATTTTCATTAAAAAAAAGGGCAGCTCCCCATGTCTGATATGGGACACATGGGGCACCCCTGGAATTATACAGCACACATGCGGGCACCCCAGGACTGATACAGGACACATGGGGGCACCCATGGAATTATATGGCATATACAGCACACATGTGTGCACCCCTGGACAAATACAGCACACATGTGGGCACCCCTGGATGGATACAGCACACATGCGGGCACGCCTGGACTGATACGGGACACTGGGCAGAGCAGCTGGACTGATATGGCACACTTAACACCCCTTGCAGATTAAAAAAACAAACCTTTTTTTATTTCAATTAAAAAATGGGGGCAGCTCCCCTGGACTGATACGGGACACTGGGCAGCACAGCTGGACTAATTCGGGGCAGCCCTGTAGTAAAAAAAAAAAAATTCAGAGATCCCTTTAGATGTCCCCCACAGTGGTCTCATATAACACAGCCCCCTTTAGAAGTAGCCTTAGTAATGCCCCCTTAGTAGCTGTTACCTAAATATGTTTCCCCCTCAGTAGTTCCCCCTCAGTAGATGTACAACAGTTAATGCACATGTAGTTCCCCCTTAGTAAATGTATCTTTTGTTAAGCAGCCCCCATAAATGTATAGCTTCTATTAGTTCCCCCCTTAGAATGTCCTCCACAATGTTATTAATTATTATTGTCCCCTTTCCCTGTGCACAGAGACAGCACGGACACATCCGTGCTGTCTGACTCCTACATGCCGAATGAAAATGGCGCCGGAGCCGGATCTTATATAGATCCGAATCCGGCGCAGGGTGATGACGTTTCGCCCTAGTTTTGGACCCGGGAAGATGGCGGCGACCACCGAACTCCCTGAATCCGGCCTCGGATCAGGTAAGTCCGTGGGGGTTCGGATCTCTAGGATCCGAACCCGCTCATCTCTAATTATTAGGGGTGCTGAGAGAAAGGGGTATGGTGTACAAATTACCCAGACCAAAGTCTGATGAAAGGGCTCAGTGGGGGCCCCGGGCCCCCTCCCCTTAAGTGACAGAAGCAGCTGCAGCTCTTCTCCTCTGCCCAGCTCACACTGCTTTGTTCTGGGTTGCAGTGTGGCCATGGAAGTGCTTGAAATACATTATTTTCTCAGGATTTTTTTTCTAAGGGTATAATGTGAATAATATGAGGAGTAATGTATATAAGGTAAAGTGGTACTACTGTGTGATGTAACGTGAATAAGGGACACCATCGCATGATATAATGTGAATAAATTTGCACTACTGTGTGGCATAATTTGAATTGGGGGTACTATTGTGTGGCCATTCCCCTTCCCAGCAAGAACACACTCTTGTTTGTGCTGCGCAACTAATGTGTGCACTGTTTCTATTTAAAATATTGCGGGTAGGAGCACCAAAATGATGACTGCTATGATGAGGGTTGATGGTGCTGGGAAAGGGGAGCAGGGTCAGAGGCGGAACTAGTGGCGGTGCTAGGGGGCAGCAGCCAAAATCTTGCCTAGGGCGTCATTTAGGCTAGGGCCGGCTCTGGGTTGAGGACAGAGGCTTCAGTACCTGTCATGTGTGGGAATGGGGATCATACTTGTCACATTTCCCAAGTAGGCTGCAAGCAATGATGTCTACAATCTAGAACCTCTAACTTGGAATTCCTGAACTCTCTCTTTATGATTCTTCGAGGACCCTGTTTATTAAAGTAAGGCGGTGTCTCTGCAAGCTGCAGACTGAGATCCGGGTTGTTCAAACACATTACTTATACATTCTTGCAGACCACAAGAATGAATGTTATTAGCTTTGTCACTAAGTGCTCTATAATAGAGCAACCGAAGACAATGACCCATTCATACAACACATCGCTCAGCTATGTTACACAAAATATAAGGTAAAGGAGCACACACACATGCTGAGATTTTAACTTACATTCTAAACGCTTACAAATAAAGCACAATGGGCCTGATTCAGGTGCGCTCTGTAAGCAGTGAACATTGCAGCGTACTGAGCACCTGAGACGTCACCCATCTGAACTCCCCCCCCCCTCACTGCCGCCGATTCCCTGCGATAACATGCGAGGGGATGTGTAGCGAGAACACATCCCCTCGCATGCCTCCGCTAGCTGGAGAAATCATTCGATGGTTGCCGACCATCGAATGCTTTCTCCTGTCTTCGCAAATTATATGCGAGTGCTACGACAAAGACGGGGCAGGCATCAGCCCGCCCGCACACCCATGGGAATTCCCAACATTTTCATGGGGACACCCATTAAACGCTGGGTCTTCCGATGACCCACGGCCGTTACTGGGGACTGCACATATGCAAATACGCAATTGCTCATGCGCAGTCCCCCCAAACGGGGAGGATTCGCCCCATTCTGAATGAATCAGAATCGGGCACCAAGTGTACACCCCATATTGATCCACGGTCCAACAAGTCGTTGTCGCCAGCTCGGATCTTCTGTGTATGCCGTCACAATCTAGTTAGATCGCTTAGTAAGTGAGTTTACATCACTAAGTGTGGGCAGAAACAGCGATAGTCATAGCAATCTACTATTTAAAATAAAAGATTTGTGCTACGCATAAAAAAAGGTTAGCACACACTGGTTAGCACACACTGGTTAGCACACACTGGTTAGCACACACTGGTTAGCACACACTGGTTAGAACACATTGGTTAGCACACACTGGTTAGCACACACTGGTTAGCACACACTGGTTAGCACACACTGGTTAGCACACACTGGTTAGCACACATTGGTTAGCACACACTGGTTAGCACACACTGGTTAGCACACATTGGTTAGCACACACTGGTTAGCACACACTGGTTAGCACACATTGGTTAGCACACACTGGTTAGCACACACTGGTTAGCACACACTGGTTAGCACACATTGGTTAGCACACACTGGTTAGCACACACTGGTTAGCACACATTGGTTAGCACACACTGGTTAGCACACACTGGTTAGATCACATTGCCTAGCCATAAATAGCTTAGCATAAAAGGCTAGCTCGAATCTCAAAGCGTGCATGCCCCTTTATGGGTAATCTTATGTATTTCAATACTTACAATATTAATGACTTCTACAGAACCCATTAATGGCATGGCACACTTATTTTAATGCGTTCTGCATCCATCCTATGTTGAGCTGTTAGTGATGTTTTACGGCTGGCAGAAAGCATAATACCACTTTTACACCAAAGGAATTTGCTAAGTTATTCCCAGGTCGCCCTCAGTGTAAATGACCCCCTTAAAAATAACTTGGGTCGGACTCGGCAGTCCAACTCGGGAAATGCTGCGGGTTGAACATGGGTAAGAACCATTTTATGGGGCAGTCACAGTGTAAACTGGAAAACAGGGTGATCAGACCAGGCACCTGTTTACATCAATGGGAGAGCCCATACCTGCGGTCAGTCCGGAGGTTGGGACCTCCGCTACGGTCTGCTGTACTATGCAGCGGTGCTGGGGCACAGGTGTTGCCTCGTCTGTCTCCTCCTAGGTGGCCAAGACAGAGGTTCAGGGGATGAGGGCATGATGTCATCTCCATGCACAGGCCTTCAAGTCCCTGCATCCAAGTGCAGTGTGAATGGAGCCAACCTGGGAATATCCTGAGAAGGCACTGTAGTGTAAATGTGGTAAATCCCGGATTTTAACCGGACTGGAACTGAAAATATGGACAGTGCACGCCGAAGATCCGGCATATAGTGTGGGTCATATCCAGTGCAGGTCAGATACAGTGCGCCTCAGACACAGTGGGGTGCATAGTGTAGTTTGGATACAGTGCAGGTTGGATACAGTGTCGTTGGATACAGTTAGGGATATAGTGATATAGTGTGGGTTGGATACAGTGCGGGTCGCTTACAGAGCAATTTGGATACAGTGTAGGCAGGATATGTGTTGGATGCAGTGCAGGTTGGATACAGTATGGGTCAGATACACCCGTAGTACACTTATGGTCACATGGGGTGTCGGCAGAGCAGGGTTGCTGTCAGTGTCCTCAGAAGTGGAGGCAGCAATGCAGGAGGGCCGGCTGTGTCAGCAGTACTGGTGTACTGGTGGTGCACTCAGTTTGAGGGTAGTGGTCTCCTCAGTTTGAGGGAGACGACGGTGTCGGCATTGCATGTGGCAGTTGTGTCAGCAGTGCTGTGGGTAGCTGTGTCGACAGTGCAAGGGTGCCATCGTTCTTCTAAACGCGTGGCTGCCGGCAGCACAGTCCTTAATGCAAGGGAAGGGGGGTGGTGCCATCCTGCTGCTGCCCGCTACTGCAGAGAAAGAGGCTGGCAGTGAGGAGCAGAGGGGTAGAGCTGCCTGGAAACTGGCAGGGGCAGCGCCAGACGGGCAGGAAATTTTAAAAATCCCATTGAATTAATGGGCAGCCACTGATTGCCGGAGAAAGCCGTCTGTCAAGGCTTTCAGCCAATCAGCAGATTTCCCATTGAAATCAATAGGAAACCTCTGATTGCTGTGGGCAAGGCACCGCTGGCACACACCTAGTTACAGCCCTGGCTTTTTAAGTCTAAGCAGCCATACTGTACTGCTGCTATTAGGTTTGCCAAATGTTATCCTAGTAGCCCTGATGCCGGATTCCTTTCCCCCTGATACCTGGGTAACAGGGATTACACTTCACTTGCCTTAAGGTTCCCATACATTAGGACAGTGGTTCCCAAACTTTTACGAGTCACGGCACCATAGAGCATCAAAATATTTCCAAGGCACCCCTAGGCCAAATGCTTCTTATCAAGAAATTCAGGAAAAAAAATATTAAATTAAGTGCATTGTGTTTATATGTCACAGTTATCTGGTGAGGGACAGGATTTGCTCCTGTTTGTCCACATATATTATGATTGGCAGCCACAAGCACTGGTTTTGCCTGGTACATTGACCATAAATCATATGAATTGATCTTGGTTCACCAACCCAAGGCACCCCTGCAAGTGTCCTGAGGCACCCCAGGGAGCCACGGCACACAGTTTAGGAACCACTGCATTAGGACCTTATTTCCCCGGCAGATCCCCGGGAGGGCTCTGACACGATTTGGCACTTGATGTGCCAAGTTTTGCGTGTGATAAATCACATAATTCTCTGCATCAAAGAGGTCTTCTTCATCAGTATCATGGATTAATGTGACTTTGTCACATTTGCCATCATTGTAGATATCTTCTCCTACACTGATCTCATCCATATATCCATTATCTGAGATGTTGGGGCTGGACATCTGGAGGTGTTTCTCAGCATCAGATGTGACTGCCTCCCTGCTATCACCCTCACCATTGTCATCGCCAGTATAGAATATGGCAGTTGGATAAGATGTCTCTGAGCTGGTCTCTGGCTGTTGGAGGCCACCAGGAGATCTTTCTTCCTCACCTAGGGACGTCTCTGCAGTGACATCCTCCTGTTCTTCATCATCCCCTGTGTAGTATACCATCTTTCCTTCACCAACATGGGATATGAAAATTGTGTCAAAAGTTACAGAATGGTAAGTGACTTCCTCACCTAGAGACATTTCTGTGGTGACATCCTCTTCTTCCTCATCATCCTCTGTATAGTATACCACCTTTCCTTCACCATGGGATGCGGTAATTGTGGCAAAAGTCACAGAATGGTAAGTGACTTTCTCACTAATACCCCCTTTTACACCAGTCAAAATTCCCAGGTTGGCCCCAAATTCCCAGGAAAATTTGCCGGAATTTCAACCGTGCTAACTAGCAGGGTTGCTCCTGTGACCAGCCGGGGTTACTGGCTGGTGTGAAAGCTACCGACCCAGCTTCTCAGCTTGCTGATGGGATGCAGCAGCATCTCCGGATCACTGAGCAACTCCTGAGGGCGGCGTCAGTCAGAGACGGATACAGGGGGAGGCGAGGTGGTACCTGGGTAGTGCATGGTCCGGGCAGAGTGTGGTCCAGGCAGCGTGAAGCACCCTGGGGCTGTGGGTGCAGTGGCGGAGCGGGCAGTCTGCAGTGTCCAGGAAGCGCTGAGTAAGCAGACACTGCGGACAGCGGCGGCAGAATCTGAAAATTCTAAAGAAAGGCCGGCCGCTGATTGGCTGAGAGTGCTGTCTCTCTCTATAGTTTATCTATAGTTTATCTGGCAATAATACCTTAATTGTTTGTATGAGTTTTTACAGTCTTATACAAACTATGGGGGTTATTCTAAACTGATCGCTTTAGGATAACGCAGGTGTGCCCAGGTGTTTTCAGGGAGGGTCTGTGACGTCAGCTCCGGCCCCAATCAGCCTGTTTATATCGTACAGGCAGAGTAGGTCCTGGGTTACGCACTGAGAAAATCTGATGAAGGTTATTAAAACCTGAAACGTTATACAATACAACATAACTTATTGCTACAAATATCATCTGCTGCTCCCTGAAAAATATGTAATCTAATTCTATTACTTTTATATTGAATTTACCACTGTTTTAATACTGCCATTTACTGTATTTTACTCTCTTATATTTTCTTCCTTTTACCCCACTGTATGTTATACCTCTACTATATTTGCCCATTCTCTCCACCTGCTGCCTCAAGTCCTGACCCTCCCTGCCATGCTCACTTCTTGCCTTCAAGTCTCCTTACCTGCACCTCATGTCACCTGTCTGTCTCCCCCTCCTTCTAGATTGTAAGCTCCTTAGAGCAGGGTCCTCTTCCCTCCTGTTCACTTCTCACATCACCCTTCTTGCATTTCAACTACAGCTCTCTTACCTACAATCTACACCTGCATCTCTTCTCACTCACTTCCCTATATCACAGCTGTATTGTGTACTAAGAATTGTGCTTTAATTGTGTTATGTCTAGTCGGTGACCGGCGGAGGGACGGCGGGGTCCCGGGAGGAGCTCTTTCGGAACGGGGCAAGCGAGCGTCTCCTGCGCATGCGCCCCCTTCTGTCGGCTAGCGATGGCTGGATAGAATCACCAGCCCCTGCCAACCATGCATCAAGATGAAACAGATCCATAGTGAAAGCAATACTTATATCAAGAGCGAGTAACTGGCAAGCCATGGATGTCCATTTGTTGATTACTCGTGCCCGACGGCCGTTTTGGTGGGGTATCACTGTCCTCAGGAGCGGTGGGGTCTCACCATCCTCTTGCTCCTGAGTGTGGGCATCAGGAAGTTACAGAAATAAGGCACCAGGTTCCCCAGCAGCACAGATATTTAGATATATGTATATAGCAGTTGTTCTCAGGATGATATGCAGTTGTCTTATCACTTGTACAAGGATAATTCTTTTACGTCTATCTCCCTGAAACCTCCAGTGGTTTCCTAGCAATTTGCAGCTTTCTCTGGTGGCTGCTGACGTACGCACAGGTACCACGGCTCCTCCTGTCAGACAGCTGTCTGTCATATGCTTCCCGGATGATGCACCTTGCAACACCTCTGATACCCCTCCTAGCTATGTCTCCGAGGTCTCCAAGGAGAGATCTTATTGATCCCTTCTCACGTGTGTACAAAGGGATCATTGATAGCCTTGGATGAGCAAAACCAAGTCTATTGTCGTTTCCTATGATACCCGTGTCAGTGCTGAATACACTGAAATAGACTTGTGTGTGTGTGTATATACACACACACACACACACACACACACACACACACACACACACACACACATACCCATGCAAACCTCCATGTAAAAAGAAAATAAAGAAAATAAGTATATATATTTATATATATTCAGCACGGATGGTTAACATTACTGCCTCTCAGCACTGAGGCCCTAACTGTGTGGAGTTTGTATATTCTCCCCATGCTTGCGTGGGTTTCCTCTGGGTACTCCGGTTTCCTCCACAATCCAAAAATATACTAGTAGGTCAATTGGCTCCCAACAAAATGAACCCTAGAATGTCTGTGTGTGCGTGTACATGTGGTACGGAATATAGAGTGCAAGCTCCACCGGGTACAGGAACTGATGTGAATGTTCCAATATTCTCTGTAAAGTGCTGCGGTGCTGTATAAATTACTGCCGGCACTTGCCAGCAACTGTAAGCTGTAGGTGTGTCCTGACGATGGGGCTCATACCCCCCAAATGTTGTGTTTAATACACCAGGATGTAAATTTACTAAGGTGGGAGTTTTATTTCACATGGGATGTTGCTATGGGCAACAATCAGATACTATCTATTATCTTCCAGAAGGTGCTAAATAAATAAGAAGTAGATTCTGATTGGTTGCCCATAGCAACATCCCATGTCAAATAGAACTCCCATCTTAGTAAATGGGAGTTCTATTGAACCCAGAACATGACACATACAAGTTACAAGAATTGTAAAGCGCAACGGAATCTGCTGCGCTATATAAGAAACTGTAAATAAATAAATAAATAAAACAAGAAGAGACAACACACAGTGAGTGCTGGTAACCTGCTATTACTACTCTTTCTTTTTATAAGAGTGAGTTATTTACTTATTTTCCTTAACCGTAATGACAGCAGTGCTCTGTAACATTATTGCATTCATCATTTATTTAGTGCATGTTACGGTAACTTCCTATAATGGATTCAAATGTTTTAGTAATACCGCTTTCACACTGCCTAAACGTTTTAAAAACCGGTATTTTGAAACGGTATTTAAAACGGGTCTGAGCCTTCACATTGCAGTAGATTACCATTTTAAATACCGTTTAAGTACCATTCACATCAGTCAACCCGTTTAATCCCCTGAGCACGTTTCAGGGCAGCCAGCCTATCACAGGTCTGTAGTCTGCAGTGTTGCAAGTAAGGGGGTACGGTGTGGTACGGAGTACCTGTAAGAAATATGTTGCAGGTACGCAGTACCACTTACCCCCTGACCCACTGTCAATTCTATTTTTATTTTAAGTCTAAATATAATGCATCCACAGCCCGCCTACCCAGCGTTATGATTGGTGCTGTATGCAGCTACTGCTGATTTAGCCTGTCACACTGACAGGCATCAGCGTTGCCGACAGCATGAAGAGCAGGCTCCACAATTGTAAGCACAAGCTGCCCGGCTCTCCCCCAAGCAAGAGCCAACCCACCCACAGTCATTCCCTGTTTCTCATTCCCTGTCTCCTGATGCCACGCCACTATTGTCATTTAGTCACTCCTCTAGCTTTGTGTGACCACGCCCCCTCATGACACATTGCCACGCCCATTTTTGGTGGAGGCCATCAGTACCACCAAGAAAAAAATTCTACTTGCACCACTGGTAGTCTGTTGTTTTTACTAAATACCGTTTCAGAGCCATTGTCACTGCATAAAAAACGGCTCTGAAACGTTTTGAAATACCGGTTATCTTTAACCGGTAAACGAACTCTGGCGCTAGCACACTGCAGCCTTAAACATTTAAAAATCGGAAAAAAAACGGCAATACACCGTTTAACAAGTGCAGTGTGAAAGGGGTATTATATTGTTCACCAGAAAGTTGTGTAGTTACAAAGGCATTAATAAAGAAATAACTGTATTTATCTTATTTACAAATATACACGTTTATTGTATAGTCACTAAGGGGGAAATTTACTAATATGAAAAACCTAGTTTTTCGTATTAGTATTTTCCCTACGACTGCATACAACTGTTTCAGTCGTATGCAAAGTCGTGTTCCGGAGGGGAAATTACAAAGCAGTCATATACGACTGCTTTGTAACCCTCCGATGGTGTAACCATTCGTATTAGCGGCACATATATACGGCCGCTAATACGAATTCGTACAGGCAGTCTGCACAGATCAGTCAGATCCGTGCAGGCTGCAGAGTGTAAAAAAAAAATAGAAAAAGAAATAAATTTAAAAAAAAAAAACAGCGTGGGGTCCCCCCCACAGCTGTAACCAGCACCAGGCTGAAAGAGTCGGGGCCGGTAATTAAAAATCAGGGAACCCGACAAATAGGGGATCCACGATTTTTATCAACCAGCCCCAGGCTCCAGGTCTGGGGCTGGTTCCCAAAATACGGGGGACAAAATGAGTAGGGGTCCCCCGTATTTTAAGAACCAGCCCCAGGCCAAACCAGCCAGCAGGGTAATGTCACAGCCGGGGGACACTTATTATATAAGGTCCCGCGGCCAAAACATTAACCCTACCGACCAGTCAGCCTGGCCAGGGGCCCTGGGGGAGTGGGGACCCCCCCAATAAAGGGGTCCCCCCCTCCAGGACTTACCTGACCAGGCTGAAGCCTGGTGCTGTCCCCGGTGACCCTGGGCTGTGGTCACCGGGCTGATAGTGGTGTAAAAAAAATAGATGAAAAAACTATTGTTTAAAACTGTGGAACTATGAGTCCCAGCAAGCCTCCCCTGCAAGCTGGGACTTGGAGAACCACAAGTCCCAGCCTGCGGGGCATTAAGGGGCCCACTGGGTCTTGTAGTTCCACAGTTAAAAAAATAGTACAATAAACACACACTGACACAATGAAAATAAAAGTTTAATACAGGTTGAGTATCCCGTATCCAAAATGCTCGGGACCAGGAGAATTTTGGATAACGGATTATTCCGTATTTCGGAATATTTTAATATTTCAATGATGTATTTTGAAGTATCTTGCATGTATGCTGTATAAACACATAATATACACACAAATATATTTTATTACCACATAAAATACACACAAATATATTTTAATTGTTCAAAAAACAAGGTTTCAAAACGTGAAACAAAATGTGTGTACTATCTCAGCACTGAATTTGAATGCCAAGCAATCATTGTCTTGCACATATATAGTGCCAGTTACATATCATGTCCCCAGTGATGCTGTTACAAATGTCCCCAGTGAGTTTTTAGCAAAAAAAATTTTTTTTTTCACTTTCTGGAATGTCCGTATTTCGGAATAATTTGGATAACGGATACTCGGATACGGGATACTCGACCTGTACATACATTACACACATACTGATACTTACCTATCTTGATCCCGTAGGTAGCCCTCTGTCCTGGTGTCCTGTGTCGTCCTCCAGGTCCAAGTCGGCGGTCCGTGTCGTCCTCTAGGTCCATGTCGGTGTCCGGGTCCGAAGAAATCCATGTTGGAGCTGTGGAAGGAAATCCTACTCACCTGGTCCTGTGCTGAAGATGTCTTGTCTTGGTCCGCCGTAGTCCAGGTATTCTTCATGCTGTCGCCGGTCCCCGCACTGTCCGCATCGCACTGAGGAGAGATGCAGAGATGTTTCATACTCTGCGCCTCTCCTCAGAATGATTTCTATTGGCCGCCTAGCGGCAAATCAGGAGCCGACTTTCTTGGCAAGGTGTATTTTCCTGTCGTATTTGCGTGCCTGTTTCACGCCAATTAGCAGCCGTATTATCAGTACGGCTGCTTAGTAAATCAGGAACCACCATTCTTTTGAATGGTGATTTCTGTCGTATTCTATCGATGGTGCAGACATTCGTATTTGTGAATACAAATACGAATGTCCCATCATTAGGAATACGAATTGTTGTATTTTCGGGATTGTAAATCCCAAAAATACAAATGTGTAAAAAATAGGTGTATTTCTGCCTACGAATACACCTATTTTTTACGAATCCATTTTGGTAAATTTCCCCCTAAATATTCTACAAAGCAGATGAGTATCGAACCTGTATGACAAGGTAAAACTGTCTACATCTAATTGCTCGGGTTATGGGAAAAATAATAATAATAATAATAATAATAATAATAATAAAAATAATAAAATACACATTTTTCAGAGGCTTGTAAATCACTTTTGTGGAATCACTTTTTTACAAGTGTATTACTAAATAGCTAAGGAAAACTAAATGGGAAATTATATCATTCTGACAGTAAAATAATAGTTATTGTGATGTTTAGTTGTTTATATTGTTTTACATTTCTATAGCCAATGTTTAAGGTGTATGTGAGTGTATATATATCAGGGTTGCCGACTCTCCCGGGATGTCCGTGAGACTCCCAGAATCCTGGGACATCTCACGGACTCCCGGAAGAGGACCCCTTTCCCCCGCAGCTTCACATAAGCGATGTGTACTGCGCATGCGCGATCACGGAGCAGCGTCATAGAGTTGGCAGCGTCATCACGCATGTGTCCAAGATGTGTACTATGCAGGCACGATGACACGGCCAACGCGATGACGCCGCTTGCGCGGAAGCAAAGCGGTAGCTGCAGAGAGAAAGGGTGCACCCTTCAACCTGTCCAAGGCCTCAGCTGCTTCTCGCCTGCTGTGGAACCAGCTTACATCATACAGCAGCTGCTTGGCAGACACACAAAGTAGATGGTCCTCTACTCTTGCTTAGACACCAGACTGCCCTGAGCCGAGCAGGGGAGTGCATTCTGGAGAGCTTCGGAGTGGCTGTCAGGACGTCCTGGAGGGTGATGAGAAGGGGGGTAAAAACCATGCATTTGTGGGCTGGCATAGTGATCATGGCCATACTGCTGTAGGTAGAGGGGGTTGGGCTATAGCATGTAAGTGCGATCCCTGGCCTCGATGGGCTGTGTAATAAATCCCAGTAATAAACTTTTGTAGGAGTCAAGGGCAAGGGCTCTGGAACCATTGATGGTTTTATAACCTCTTGCTCATTGTGTTATTATCATGTATACGGTGCCATATATGGCCTGTCAAAAGATCAAAATACTGTAGGGGCCCCCTGGCAATGCGAGGCCCGTCCCCGGCTTTACTTTTCTCCCTGATTTTTCAAAAGTAGGCTCCCAACAAATTAACCCTAGAATGTCTGTGTGTGCATATACATGTGGTAGGGAATATAGATTGTAAGTTCCACTGGGGCAGGGACTGATGGAAATGTTCAACTATTCTCTGTAAAGCGCTGCGGAATATGTGTGCGCTATATAAGAAATGGTTAATAAATGAATAAATATATAATATTAGATAGAAATAAATCAAAATCATCCATTGTCAAAATCTCAAGTAAATATGGCCAAGATTCTATGGTTCTGGGCTCCAGGGAATTCAAGGGAAATGTATACTGTATGTGCATGGCCAATATCTCACAGTGTGTATGTACCTTTAGGTTACAAAAAGTTGAGATTTCATAAAAAATGTTTGACTAGATGGGCCATCAAATTTTATGTTTCTATGACAGATACACACACACACACACACACACACACACACACAGGTCTTCCCTCTCCAAAATGCTGGGGACTAAAATTATTTTGGAACTTGGAATATTTGCCTACCATAAGGAGAGACCTAAACCCCAAATGCATGTACACCTTATAAACACAGCTGGAGGGTCATTTCATGAGATATAATTAAGCAAAGGTGCCACAAGCTAAAACAAAATCCATATTTCACAATGTTGCAAAAGGAAGACAACGTACACCAATATATATATATATATATATATATATATATATATAAATATATATATCTTAGCATGAAACCAGCAAAGTCCGATGACACTAACAAGCCAGCACACCAGTGTTGTATCTGTTCCCATGAGAAGACCAGAATTTACTCATCTGACACCTGGCAGAGCTCAGATGGCAACAGGTGTGAGAGACACAGCGCAGCATTCGTGCTGCCCAAAAACACCCAGAATAAAAATAAATAACAGCCCAAAAAAAACAACAAAACAGGCAGACGCCCTGTATCACCTACCGTGTACGGCTGCATGGGGTCACTTATATAAAGCATCTTAGTCTTCCTGGAATAAACATGCAAAGGGGAATTGTCGCCGCAGAGTCATGGGGTCAGTAGGAGCGACGGTCACGCAGGTGAAGGAAAAGTGCAGACAGCACACCGGTGCGCCACACACAGACTATGTGTCTTAGAGGATGCTGTGGTACATGTAAGCGGTGTGTTATTTTTTTATTTAATTTTTTTTTTCTCATCTCCCTTGGTTCTGTCAACTAGCTGCATCCAACAACAAACTTCGACCCTCCCCTTTTCCTTTCCTCATGACTATTCATTAAACCACCAGGCAGGCCCAGGCTTGCCCAGTGTTGTATTGGACTACACCAAGTGTCCCACTGGGGGGGGGCACGACTCCTTCTTTATTATTGAACTCAATGCGTTTTAACTCTGTTAAGCTGGATTCTGGCAAAGGAGAAGAGACTACGGGATAAAAGTCGACCAGCAACTCAGACACGAACATATCAACAATGACAAAAAATGCCCGTGTCACTGGAAGAGCAGAGGCTGCGCCGACTGGTCGCTCGTCCTGGAGTGTTATCGTTACGGTAAAATCAATAGGTCTCACCTCCGAGCCAAGATCAGGGAGACTCACAGTTTACCTTCATAATACAATAAGACCTCTAGCTCATTTTATGGTTAACAAGTATTATATTTATGTTGACATACAGTGTTTGCTGAGGCATTAAAGGTCTCTTGCAAGATTCTGGAGACACAGAACGCCTCAATACAGAATAACTTCTACGAAACGCTACAGGATAATTTTTTGCTGTATACACAAAATATGAGGGGATACTAAGAACCATTCCGCAGTATACAGACTGGTCCATAATGGTTTGTTCAGGGATGCTTCATTCCCTAACCAAGATGGCCACCAACCTTGCATGGCGCCATCTTATCATGGTGTTAGAACACCACACTGGGAGATGGACAGCTTCCACTTAGCTCACAGAGACCCAGCTTGTTACTGCTAACCGCAATGCTATAGAGTCGCAGCATCCTGCATGGCTACCGAAGTACAGTCACCGGCTGCGGACCTGAATGAAGCATTGCGTACAGAGTCTAGGAGTACGGCTGTGCAAATCACATGGCTGGTCAATAAACAGTCTCACTGGTTAAGTTCTGGGTTCCGCTTGTTAAACCTGCTTTCTGCCATATAACTGCCACTTGTACACACATATTCCAACATACAGATTATACATCATTGCTGCAGTCATGCCAAAAAGGCCCCTCCTGGCACGCCAGGTCGCAGGAGAATCTTCAAGAATTTGGTGTCTTTATTGCTTCTTTTTTGCTAAAAAATACATCTAATGCTTGGTTCACACCAGAACGATTTGGCCTCAATTCTCCCAATTTCAATACAATCTCGACCGATTGTATGTAAATTGGGCATGTTTTGGCATGTTTAGATCCAGTTCCGATCCGAGGCGCGCCCTCGCTGGTCGTTTTACAAATTCCGACTGCAGCAGGTAGGATCTGCCAAAGATCCATTCAACTGGGTACAGATCATGACCGGATCGTATGCAGATCGTGAGCAGATCGTGTGCTCCAACAGATCGTGCAACCATCGTAAGATCGTCTTACTATCTGCTCACGATCATGATCGTTCTGGTGTGAACCCTACATTAGTCGCAATGCAATGTGACTAGGACTGTTACGCAGCAGCAGCCGCAGGCTTTCTCCAATACAAGTCCACTTCTGCTCCGTATACAGACTCAGTCGTGCACAGTATACAAAATTCAGGAGAGGAGACTCCCATGTAAGTGTGAAATGATTGCAGCAATATTGTGTTATTACAGTTTTGGAGACATACGTTACGGCGAAGCTTTGTTCTCACCTCGGTGAAAGCTGCACATCACAGTGTAAATAGAAGTTTGTTTGCAGGTCCTGTAATTATCAGGACTGTTATTCTTTTGTCTCCATGCAATTCTAGGCCTCAGCAGCCAAGGTAACCTCTCCGCAGCAAGTTTACCGTAGCAACCAGAACATCGCTGATCTGCTAGGGTGACCATAGGGTTTCAGTATGGTTCCCGGGAGCGGGGAGACATAATTCCCAGCCGCCTGCTGTTATACTGGCTATAATGGCCCATGCACATTAGACGATGTGTTTGTGTTCAGTGAACGATATTGCTGAACAATTTCCCTTGAACTCTCTGTGAACTACATAGCTGAAATTGATTAATCGCAATATCTGCATTGGAGCGAATAGGATAGCACCCTTACACCTACATCTCACTGAATGACTCCTGAATCCTACAAAGAATGAATAAATGCCCGTTGCAAAATAGCATTCACAGATCTATTCGCGAAACCCAGAACCATCGAACAGAACTTTCCATCAGAGCAAGTCTCTAGGTGCCCATACACTAGTGCGTTTTGAGCATTTTTCAAACAATTATGAAATGAAATGTGTCAAATCTCTCGTGGTTCAGCTCCAATTCGATCTGATGTGCAGTCCCGTGCGCACCGGATCAGAGCCGGAGATAGCAAGGCCTGCACTATAGATTTATCGGATCCCGCAAGCCTTGCTGGGATCGCATACGATACATTGTATGCAAAAGATGTATCGTATGCGATCCTGCCATCCGGGAAGCTGCCGGGCAGTTCAAAGGGGAATTGTTTGTGACTTCTCCCCTCTTAGGGCCTTATTCAGATCTGATTGCAGTACAAATTTGTTCGGAAAATGGGCAAAACCATGTGCACTGCAGGTGGGGCAGATGTAACATGTGCAGAGAGAGTTAGATTTGTGTGAGTTATTTTGTTTCTATGCAGGGTAAATACTGGCTGCATTATTTTTACACTGCAATTTAGATTTCAGTTTCAGCACACCCCACCCAAATTTAACTCTCTTTGCACAGGTTACATCTGCCCCACCTGCAGTGCACATGGTTTTGCCCATTTTCCAAACAAATTTGTACTGAGCTCAGATCTGAATAACGCCCGTAGTGTATGGGGAGGCCTTAAGGCTTCCACAAATCTACTAAGCAACCAGGCTGGAAGCGGGCATCGCTGACATCAGACACCCTCCCCAAAAATGCCTTGGCAGGCTTGCACTTTCACAAACACACCCAGAAAACATCAGGTTTCCACCCCTAAACACTGGCTTCCTGTCAATCAAACTGCGTCTGCTATGCAAACGTTATGCGTACGGATAGTTATTTGTAATTTGTGGACTGCAAATTCTCTAAATAGCGATCCATGCTGAATAAGGCCCTATTTCCGATAGCAACCAAAACTTTGTATGGATGCTTCTGCTTTAACATTCTTCTTCCTCAAAATAACGTGTTCCAATTATATTTATTAACAAATTAAAAATATAATAATAATTGATTATATAAAAAACATATTAATAATCACTCATTCACTGATGTACTTCATGGGCCTGATTCAGGTTTGCTTGCTAAGCTTTTTAGCAAATATATTCGCTAATTCAGCCCCTTCTGATCAAAGTTGAATTAGGCCCTATGGGGGTTATTTTGGTTCATTCTTTCTGACAAATTACTTCTTAGATGGACAAAACCATGTGCCCTGCAGGGGGGCAGATGTAAAATGTGCAGAGAGAATTAGATTTGGGTGAGTTATTTTGTTTCAGTGCATGGAAAATACTGACTGCTTTATTTTTACACTGCAATATAGATCTCACTTTGAAGTAAAACCCCACCCAAATCTAATTCTCTCCACACAAGTTACATCTACCCCACCTGCAGTGCACATGGTTTTGTCCATCTAAGAAGGAATTTGTCAGAAAGAGTGAACCAAAATAACCACCTATATCTCTAGGGATTTACTTGTATTTAAATAATGAACAGTCTCCAAAAAATCTATTATTTTACTGTGCCCATGGCTCTAAATGACCGCTACACCCAAGTGGTGGGCCTGCATTATATACAGGAGACTGTGTAACACCATCTTGGCAGCCCCCAGTAATGAAGTCTCCGTCACACAGGCCAGGGAGTAATGAAGCCACAGTCAGCAGCTTGGCTTGGTCTATAATTAGTATTCCACTCTCCACCTGATCCTTCTGTCTTATTTTTTGCCAAAATGAACAACAAAGCATGCACGGTGTTAGGAAGCAAAGTGGTGAGCCTGCGTCTTAATGCTGCAGGCTGGGGACACACAGACTTTACAGAAGAGAAAGGAGGACGAGAAATGGTCAAATGAGTCATTATTATACGTATGACACATTTACTTCTGCTGCAGTGAGAAAACACTACAGCTGAAATGCTCTCTCATATATATGTGTGTGTGTGTGTGTGTGTGTGTGCGCAAAACAAATATATGTACACTACCATTCAAAAGTTTGGGGTCACTTAGATATTTCCTTATTTTTGAAAGAAAAGCACTGGGTTTTTGTTAATTCAATATAACATTAAATTAATGCACTCTATACATTGTTAATGTGGTAAATGACCATACCAGCTGCAAATGTTTCATTTTTAAAACTAATAGCTGATTAGAAAAACCTTGAAAAATTATGTTAACACAGCTGAAAATGGGTTTGCTCATTAGAGAAGCTATGAAACTGGCCTGCTTTGAGCTAGTTGAGTATTTGGAGCATCACATTTGTGGGTTCGATTATACTCAAAATGGCCAGAAAATTAGAACTTCATGTGAAACTCGACAGTCTATTCTTGTTCTTAGAAATGAAGGCTATTCCAAGCGAGAAATTGTCAAGAAACTGAACATTTTCTACAATGGTGTGTACTACTCCCTTCAAATAACAGCACAAACAGGCTCCAACCAGAGTAGAAAGAGAAGTGGGAGGCTCCGGTGCACAACTGAGCAAGAAGACAAGTACATTAGAGTCTCTAGTTGAGAAATAAATGCCTCACATGTCCTCAACTGGCAGCTTCATTAAATGGAACCCCCAAATGGCACTATTGGTGGACAGGCAATAGGTCGACATGTGAAATGGTCAACATGGACTAGGTTGACATTGACAAAAGGTCGACACAAGAAAAAGGTTGACAATTGTCGACATTGGTGCTGTATTAGTGTACTGCTTCCCCTCGCCAAACTTCAGAACGTGAAGTAAGAACATTTATGTTTTAATGGAAAAAAATCATGAAAAACTTGTTTCGACCTTTTCCTTTGTCAACCATTAACATGTCGACATTTTATTGGTGTCAACATTTTGCTAGTGCATGTCGATCTTTTTCACATGTCAACATATTGGCTGTCGACCAATAGTGCTCAACCTAGAGGCTGTCAACCTATTTTGTCTGGATACCGATTTAAGAGATATTGGGGGAAATTTACTAAAGGAAATGTGTGAAAAATAGGTGTAAAAATAGGTGTATTTGTATCCAGAAATACACCTTTTTTTGACATTTACTATCCCGAAAATACGGCAATCGTATTGATGTGCTATCAATACGAATTGCCATATTTTCGGGATAGTAAATGTCAAAAATAAGTGTATTTCTGGATACAAATACACCTATTTTTACACCTATTTTTCACACATTTCTTTTAGTAAATTTCCCCCATTACGGCAACCCTAGTCATGGTAGAAGCTTTGCCCTTGTGCACACCAGACCGCCTGCAGTAAGCAAACTGAATGACACTGCAGAAAAACATTAGCTGCTTTACAGCTGATACCTGAGGACAATAACTAGAGGTACTTTATATAACAATGCATTGGAGGGCTGGCAATTATTACCTTATGTTACGTATAAGCAACAGGAACATAAAAATCAGACATGTTCACAATAATATGTGACTATTGGAATAACGTACAGATCGTCGCCATGAGCCGGCAGTTTATAGGATATCTCCCATCATGGTATGGGGATGGAAGCAGTCAACAGATGAATGATCCAATGTGCAAGAGAAAGTGTCCTATGAATTCACTAAAAAGCGCAGGATTCTAAAAAAATTTATTATTGTCTGAAATTTAAGATGGCAATGCACAGCTAGCAAAATCGTTGCCCTTTTAATTTCAGATACGAACACGATGAGGAGATCCAAGTTTTACAACCTAACCCTTCGTAAACAAGCCGCCACTAAGAGACACGAGGTACAAAATGGCTGCCCACACTGCACAGGTGACGGCTGCACTTTATAATGTTCTATAATGACTTGTCCAAACATGCCATTGTAAAAATTGGACGTGTGCCCCCCCCCTCCCCCCCCCCCCAAAAGACAATAAAAATACTGTTAAATAAAATTATTTACAGTCACGTCTATATTTGTCTGTGAATGTGTTCAGGCATTATAATAACGTGAGGTATAATCTATCAGAGAGTGCCAGGGAATATATGAGCGCATTTCATTCCCTTTTTGGAAAGCAACGCTCATCGAATTCTTAAAATTTAAACAAGAAGAAAAAAATGTATATAACATGTTTGCATTCGGCATCCGGCATGTCCGTACGGAGCCAGATCAGAGAGTGGGTTTCTTTCCGGAGTTACGAGGTAACGGCGGTGCCAGGTGTGCGTGTTCCAGCACAGACTATTATAGAATGACTGTACAACCCAATGTCAATCACAGCGAGTGCCAGCATAGCTCATGCTTGGACAAGGTCTTGCCTCTGTTGTGTTATTGACTATCAAAGCCTTCACACATTCAGCACCTTTTACAGTTCCAACGCTCGCATAATGCATATGGAGGTTCTGGTTCTGAATCAGGCGCTGCTGTGACTTTTGCCGGCCTTGCTTCTTGGTGTTCGGGTCTATTTACTAAGCCTTGGAGACTTATAAAGTGGAGAGAGATCAAGGGGGAAATTTACTAAAGGAAATTTGTAAAAAAATAGGTGTATTTGTATTCAGAAATACACATATTTTTGACATTTGCTATCCCGAAAATATGGCAATTCGTAGTCGTATTGATGTGCTATCAATACGAATACGAATTGCCGTATTTTCGGGATAGTAAATGTCAAAAATAAGTGTATTTCTGGATACAAATACACCTATTTTTTACAAATTTCCTTTAGTAAATTTCCCACAAAGTATCAATCAGCCAGCTCCTAACTGTTATTTTTCAAATACAGCCTTTAACATGGTAGCTGGGAGCTGATTGGCGGATATGTTATCTTTATCTACTTAGTGGGGAATTCAATCCCGGACGCTATTTCAGACAGGGGAAATAGTGTCCGTCACCTATCCAATGTTGCCATTTCAGACAGCTTTGAAGGCAGTTTCCGACAAAAACAAGGCAGATCCAACTTAAAACAAGTCGGATCTGTTTTTTTCGGATATGGCCGCGGATTTCTGTATTCACGGCCGATTTTCGAAATTCTGCAGCCGTTTTCGCCAAAGCTTGGACTTTCCGACACTCGACAGTCAGAGCAATGAATTCCGGCTGTCAAATTCCTGTCGAGTGGAACGTAAATGGACGGGATTCTGACATTCCGACAGTCGGAATCCGAGATTGTTGAATTCACGGCCCTTTTTCGACAGATTGAATACCCCCCTTAATCTCCTTTCAAGTCCAAGGTTTAGTAAATAGAACCCTAAATGTCTTTTTTTTCTACACATCAGTTTGGAATCATTTTAGTATAAGAGTGTCTGTTATATGTAATGCTGGGGCAGATGTATTAAGCCTGATGAAGAGATAAAGTTGAGATAAAGTGGAAGGAGATAATGCACCAGACAATCAGCTATGTCTTAAAAATGACAGCTAGGAGTTGATTGGCTGGTGTTTTTATTACCTTCTACTTTATCTCTTCACCAGGCTTAGTACATCTGCCCACTGTCTGTTAAGGTATTGGAAAGCTGAATATTTCCTCCATCATCATCATCGTCATCATTACTATTATATTATTAAAATAATATTTATTATTATTCTCTTAAAACATCAGTACTCTGAATTTTAAGAGATAAATCACTTATCACTCAAACAAGGTATTACAATAAAACTGGTTTGGTGATTACCCTGGGGTGCAGTATCTAATGCTGCTTTCAGACGGCAAAACTGGCTTTGACCAGGTATTTTTAAAACCTTTTTAAAACGGGTCTGCCAGCTAAAACCCCTTTCACCCCGCATGTCTTTAAACGGTATTTCAGTGCAGTTTTTGTCCTTAAACGGTATTTCACTGCAGTTTTTGTTCCTTCACAACACTGAACCCATTTTAACCCATAGAAAACAGTGAATGAAAAAAAAAAACGGGTCTAAAACGGGTAGGACCCTGTTTTATTACTGTTTAGAAATACCAGTTCAATAGAAGAGGTAAATTCACTCTGCACCTTTCAGACTGCACAAATTACCGTTTTAAAACGGTAAAAAAACAGCAAAATATTGGGTAAAAAGTGCGGTCTGAAAGGGGCATTAATCCAGTCACTAGTGCAAGCCAATGCACTTTACACACAATATTCAGAATGTGGCAAAGCATGTCTACAATACAACGGAAGGACGAACAGCGCCACCTGCAGACCAGTGTTCCCTATAACGTTTAAAAAAAACTATCTTGAAATTATAGTGTTAAATGCTTAATTAAAACTAAGCAACGCAAAACATTGTCAGGGTTACACTGAACATCAGATTCTCAATCGATTTCTCTTTAAACCCTTACATTTCCAAGATAACTAATTTTACAGGGTACAATGGCCTTAATATATTAATTTAACAGAAAATACATTATCGGCCAAATGTAATAGGATTTTTAAAGGGGCAATCACTTACACGGTACGGTTTTGCCTTGTAAATGATTGCTTTTAAAAAAAAACTTACATTAAAATTACACTTGGCTGATTGGCTTTTATGTTCCAGCAACATAGTAAATTCTATATATACTCATTTGTGCTATGTGGTTCATCTTAAACGCACCATTATCGACTCATTCATGTTCCTCATCTGATAGACGTCCATGTTGACCTCTGTACGACTGGAGACCTCAGAGTTGTTTGAATGACTCGACTGTGGCAAATCGAAATAGTTACTGTCCGGTTCCCTGATTGGAGAATAAAGTAAAAGTGGAGTTATTATTATTATTAATAATTTTATTTATATTTTTTAAAATAGGACTCAAGGCGCTTAACAGATAGAATTAATGTAATACAGTACAGGAACAATGAAGTACAAAACAGTTTTTCATAAACACACTTAAGGGAATTACGGTAATGCATGAGTAAACAGGAAAGTCTTGATTCTTGTTTTTGAAGGATTCTAGAGTGGGGGGCCTCTCGAACTGTGCGGGGAAGTGAGTTCCATAGAGTCGGAACCACATGGCTAAAAGCTCGATCCCCAGATGAATTACGGGAGATTCTAAGTACTGCTAAAAGTCCTTCCTCTACAGACCGCAGTAATCGGGTGGGACAGGATGGAATTAGAAGCTGCGTATACTATATAAGACATGATCTAAGATTATTAGAAGTCAATTAGGCATTCTGTCAACATATAAAGTGACGGGGGCATTTACACAAGCTTCAAACACTACAGGTGACTTCTAATATCTGTAATAATTTACAAGCAATACAAAGAGGAGTGAATCTTCACAGCGCTATTCCCAGGAATTATCCGACTTTTTTATTTAGAATGGAATGTTCCATCCAGGGTCTCCAAACCATGGTTTGGAGACCCTGGATGGAACATTCCATTCTAAATAAAAGAGTCGGATAGATCCTGGGAATAGCGCTGTGAAGATTCACTCCTCTTTGTATTGCTTGTTAATCTCTATCTACTATCCAACTACGCATGGAGTTGATTTTATATAGTGTGGCGAGCGCAGCGAGCCACCGTGCCCGAAGCGCGGCGACCGCAGCGAGCCCCGCAAGGGGACGCGGTCTCATAAGAAAAACGGGAGCCCAGATATTACATAAGTACCGAATAAATCTGCACAGAACAGGGGAATGTGAAGCAGCTAAATCGGAGCTCTGTTCTGCTTGAGCTCTGGACTGTCTCACATATTAGGGGGAGTTGTATCAAGACTTCAAAAGTCGGTAGGTAAAGAATTTTGCCCTTAGTAATTACAAATCAAATTAGTTGCTACGGGCAAATTCTTTACTGTTTTGCAGTTTATTGCACTATAACTATTGTTTTCAGATACAGCTATTTTTGGTCAATGGGTGATGAACAAGACTGCGCTATAGTAAACAGTGGGATGCAGTTGCGGCTCCTACCTCTTTTGGGGAGAGGGGCTGCCTCTGGCCTCAAGCACCCCCCTCCCCCTGTCACCGCCGCCATTGCCGGCATTGCCTTTTCCCGTCCCCGCCGCCTGTCCTATGATGTAATCATGGTCCCGGCGCCTGTACAATATAAGTTACAGGCACAGGGACCAGCACGTGCGCAGTACCGATATAGGTACGGCGCATGCGCATTTGCAGAAAGGCATCCCGGAGGGAGGTAACACCTCCCAATGAAATTATCATTGTGACTGGCAGGTCGGATTTCCAATAGGAGGTCACTGCCAGTCACAGTGAAGCCAATGCAGTCTCACAGACTGCATCTGGCTTCACTACAGTGGCGGATTTTACCTGGGGGGGGGTGGGGGGCTGGTGCGATGCCCTGAAATAACCCCTGTACTACTGTGTGATACAGATGTAGCAGGAATGAACCCCTAAACATGTTACATGGGTTCCACAAACATACCAATACACTGGACTGCAGTAGTGAACGCACAGCTAAATTGCACGCAAATCATTGCTTGAGATTACCTAGGGAACTAGAAGTACCAGCAGACTTTGCCAACCAGGGCTGAAAGCATCAGCTATCTAACATACCCAGGTCTTAACTTAACGACTCTCATTATATAGCGCCTCCATGACCAATCCTTTCACATATACTGTGTACTAATAGGAGAATTCATTGTAGAACATGATAGATTTATCAACGAGTGATAAAACCTGCTGTAAACCGTACAATAAATGGTGCTCCAGGCCTCATTTTTTTAAATGCAGGACAGTTGGGAGCTGGACATATGGCAGTTGAGAGCTGATTGGCTGGATCATCATTTATCATAGCTGCGATTCATCGCTCACAATGTGTTCTATCACTTGTTGATAAATGGGCCCCCTAGCTTGAAATTAACATTTGCAAACCCCAACAGTGAATGGCTTTGGCGATTTGCACACTCGCCGGGCCGTTTGCTGCAGGGAGGGAGGGCCGGGCGTGGATGGGGCTGGGCGTTCCCATGGGTACGTGGGCAGGCCAATGTCTGTTGGATGTCCTGTGATGTCAGCCGCCTGCCCCGTCTTCATCCTAGCGCTCCTAAATAAAAGTCAGTTGAGACTGACTTTTATTTGTGAAGGCAGAAATCATTCGATGGTCGGTGACCATCAAAGGATTTCTCCTGCTAGTAGAGGCATGTGAGGGGGTGTGTTCTCGTACACATCCTGTCACATGGTACCAAGGGGACTCGTCGGTGGAGGAGAGGGCGCGTATTCGGCCGGGCGGCGTCTTTGGCGCTTGGTACGCTGTGATGTTCGCAGCATATTGGGCCAATCTGAATTAGGGCCTTTATGCAGCCTATACTAAAGCAATGGACTACAACAAGGTGCTGAAACTCTATAGCTCTGGGGTAGCCAACTCCAGTCCTCGAGAGCTACCAACAGTGCACGTTTTCCAGGTCTCCTCACAGAATCAGAAGTGAAGTAATTAGCTCCAGCTGTGGATCATTTATAATGTGTCAGTCAGTAATGAAACCATCCTAAATCAATTTAACCCTTTGGAGTTAAAAGGGCCGATACCAATTGACTTTGTTTACATATCAAATAGTATATATTTGTGCAGAAATATCATCCAGAGTTGGGTTATACCAGAATACTAACAAAAGTTATTATTGGCTTTTGCCTTTATTGCATCCTATTGAGGCTTAATTTTATTGCGATATTGTGTCTTATGATTTTTTATGTAATTTTATTGTTTTTCTTCTCTTCTATATAATAAAAAATTTTTTATATGTATTTGATATTACAATTCAGATGTGTGGCGCTCTCTTTTGAGTTAGTAATATTATAGTATATTCCTATACATAAAGCTAACTGATTGTTAAACTCCCAACTAAATCTCCATTTTCAAGTGGCAATCTCCAGAATTGCCTTTGGGAGCAGCCATAATATTCTTTACATAGAAACCAACACAAATTGGTATAGAGACTAATTAGCGGAGCATAATTAGTGTCATTGCGCCCGATTGTTGTTCTTACAGTAATGAGTGCACCTGCGAGGTGAGCTGGAAAACGTGAACTGTTGGTAGCTCTCGAGGACTGGAGTTAGCTACCCCTGCTAAAGCTGGTTTTAACAGAATTATCTATATTTTTCACCTTAGGTAACTGTGAGAAATGCCCGGTACCCACAGAAGAAATACCAGCCTGTATCTAGATGTCCCAAGATCTAGATGTCTTCTACTCAGCCTTGACCCTAAATTAAGTGCGTCCACAAATCTATACACCCTGATGATACACCTACATGGAGTTAGGGGTAACAGGGAATCACATGGACCTGCATGCCAGACATGGTTTCATTCTTCTGGTCCCGAATAAGATACAAGTGTAATGTAGACTATACAGATGTGTCTACGTATATAGAGCCTCCTTTTGCTCTGTAGCGCTCTGTGCTTTCTTGCAACTTTTTTAGTGAGAATATATTCTACTTGAAAAACTGTGTGAATAGTACACACAGTTCTAATCTTCTGTTGATTAAAATGATATGCAACATGCCTATATTCAGTGTGCGTCCAGTGTGCAGGGTGCATATCATTTTAATCAGCAGAAACTGCTTGTGCTTACCTTTTCACTCCTTTTTAATGGAAACGTCAAACAAGATGCCGGAACGCTACAGAGTCACACGGAGTTCTCACATCGCGACTTGTTATGCAGAGAGGATAGATATATGTGGGCACATCTGTATTTATAATAGGGTTCAGTTTGATTTCCCGACATTCAAAATACAGAGGGTCAATATACCGACAACATCGGCAGTCAAAATACTGACATGTTTAAAATGCCGACATTCATTATGCCAACATGTTCAAAAAGCCGGCACTGTTAAAATGCTGACATTTAAAATGTCAACATGTCGAAAAGTCAGCATGCTGGTTTTTTTCCTTCATTTCGACATAGGCACCGTAAAAGTGTACTGCGTCTGCTCGCCAAGCTTTATTATACTAAGGAAAAATCATGAAAAACTCATGTTGACTTTTTGACATGTCCACATTTTAAATGTCGGCATGTTGACCGTTTTGACATTTTGACCATGTCGGCATAATAAATGTTGGTATTTTGAGCATGTTGGTCTGTCTGCCAATGGTTGTTCGTACTTTTGACCGTCTGTATTTTCACTGTCGGTAAATTGGCTGCATCCTGTTTAATACGGGGTATATGGTAGGGCTGTGGTCCAGTACTTCAATAGTAAGTTAAACCCACAATTGTACATATTAGACTGCGGAAAACCATGCTTTAACATCACCCCAGTCCTGTAATACTAAGGGGAATTTAGAACGACATAGAGCTGTGACTTACAGGGTATTCCAGAGGTGTTCAAATGTCGTCCCTTCATCAGCAGTGGAAGAATGGGACATCTTCACCGAGGGGGAGTCAGACAAAGGATAGATCACTCTGTGACCAGAACAGACAGGTATCAGTATTACATCAGAGAGCACAATCTCAACAATCTGCCCTACGTGGATTCTACTATACTGTGGGCAACAGCAGCGGCTCTGACATAGACATCAAGGTATTATTCTAGCAGACATATGACAGAGCGTGCTCTGGGAAGATGGTCACACACAGGGCAGATAGGTCACTACGCCAAAATGTACAGAACTTAGCTGGAACCATGGGTGACTAAACTGGACAAATATGACTACTAAATGCTGTTAATGCCACTGCTATCTGATGGTCTATGTATACCATATCGGCCTATATTCCAATAGCAACAGCTATACCGACGCATATAGTAACAACAGTAACAACCAACAAGCTCCTGTTCTTTTTGAAACCCAGCCTGTAACATGGCAGTTAGGAGCTGATTGGCTGGTAGGTTATCTCCATCCACTTGATCTCTCTCCGAGGCTACTGAGACCCCAAAGTGTCGAGAAATGAAGCATTAACCAGCTCCTCACTGTCATTTGTCAAACAGCCTATAACATGAGATTAATACTGAGCAACATGGCCAGCAGCGATGGAGAGGGCGTTCCGCAGCATGGCCTTCACTAGTGATGTCACGGAAGTTGTGACAGTGTGCAGCGGCATAGCGCGTACACACTAGACGTGTGCCCCATGTTCAATCCGCTGGAATGGATGACATCTCATCTAGTGTGTACACTTAGACAATTATGTCGACTAAGTTGACATAGGGACAAAAAAACGTGAAAACCCCATGACAATCTTTTGACTGTCGACCTTCCCATTGTCGACCTAATGCTTGTGTCGACCTTCGGACCCCATCGACCTTAGCCATGTCGACCTATTTCAGATTCCTCTGTCCTTTCTATCTGCCCGCTATCACATGGTTTAGTTTTATTACTGTGTTGCTCCCAGTTGCAAAGTGTAACAGAATATGGTGCCACAGTAATAATAGTGATGGGGATAATGAAGTGATGACATATTGGATTCCAAGGAAAGCCATTATCAATAACCACTACCACTACTTACACAGCTTCAGAAAAAAAAGTATTTTTATTTATAGGTATTATGGATTATGTTACCAATAGAAAATAAAGAAGTCAGACTCCGATATTAAAAATATTATAGTATTATAAATTATATTATCAGTAGAAAATAAATAATAATAAAAATAATAAAAAAAAAAGTGATAGCATATTGGATTGTAAGGAAAGTCATCTTCTATAAATTGGAAGTTAATAAGTTCCGTCACCATATAAAAGTAAAGGCGGCTTTCATACAAGTTACAAAAGCTACAGGTGACTTCTAATATCTGTAATAAATTATAGTTGGGGACCATTAAAAGTAAAGGCGGCTTTCATACAAGTTACAAAAGCTACAGGTGACTTCTAATATCTGTAATAAATTATAGTTGGGGACCATTATTCTTCCCAACAATACACTAATACACTTGTTTTCATGATTACTACTTAATTGATGACATCAGCATGCACTGATTATAGGAGATTACAGGGTACATTTACTAAAGCTTGTACATATGAAAATACGTGATGTTGCCCATAGAAACCATCAGATTCTCTACTGCATCCTAGAAAATTATAAACAGCATCTAATTGGTTGCTATGGGCAACATCACCACTTTTTATTTTTAGAAGCTTTCGTAAATTTATCCCAACATAACTACAGGTTGAGTATCCCTTATCCGAATATCCATTATCCAAATTATTCCGAAAACCATACATTCCTGAAAGGGAAAAAAATATATATTTTTTGTTTGTTAAAAACTTACTGGGGACAGCTGTAACAGCACTACTGAGGACATGATATGTAACTGGCACTACTGGGGACATCTATAACAGCACTACTGAGGACATGATATGTAACTGGCACTACTGGGGACATCTATAACAACACTACTGAGGACATGATATGTAACTGGCACTACTGGGGACATCTATAACAGCACTACTGAGGACATGATATGTAACTGGCACTACTGGAGACATCTATAACAGCACTACTGAGGACATGATATGTAACTGGCACTACTGGGGACATCTATAACAGCACTACTGAGGACATGATATGTAACCGGCACTACTGGGGACATCTATAACAGCACTGCTGAGGACATGATATGTAACTGGCACTACTGGGGACATGATATGTAACTGGCACTACTGGGGACATCTATAACAGCACTACTGAGGACATGATATGTAACTGGCACTACTGGGGACATCTATAAAAGCACTACTGAGGACATGATATGTAACTGGCACTACTGGGGACATCTATAACAGCACTACTGAGGACATGATATGTAACTGGCACTACTGGGGACATCTATAACAGCACTACTGAGGACATGATATGTAACTGGCACTACCGGGGACATATATAACAGCACTACTGAGGACATGATATGTAACTGGCACTACTGGGGACATATATAACAGCACTACTGAGAACATGATATGTAACTGGCACTACTGGGGACATATATAACAGCACTACTGAGAACATGATATGTAACTGGCACTATATATATGTGTCAGTATGTGTCAGTATAAGAAAATGATTGGTGGGCATTCAAAGTCAGTGCCTGATATAGTACACAAACTTTGTATCATGTTTTGAATCCTTGATTTTTGAACAAATAAAACATATTTGTGTGTATTTCATGTGTTCGATGTGTTTATACAGCCTAAATGCAAGATACTTCAATATACATAATTGAAATATTAAAATATACCGAAATACGGAATAATCCGTTATCCAAAATTCTTCTGGTCCCGAGAATTTTTGATAAGGGATACTCAACCTGTACTCATCCTTATATACAGATATTATTTGTAGGAGTTGATGCCTATAAAAGTATCACTTAAGTATGTAGTAGTTGGATCCTGGCCAGGTTTTACGGGGTTTGGGGGCCCTGTTATTGTTCACCAGGCAGAACTTTGATCCAAAGACCTGTTCTGGGACTTCCACTACATGCATTTGGATGAAAACTGTAATAATTGACTGAAATAACCAGTGGCAGTTTTTACCTATGGGCTGCAGGGCTGAGCAGAGAGGAAAGCTGGCAATTACAGTAACAATTACAGTTACATCCAACTCTTTGATAACTCCCTAACTTGAAGATTTAAACCTGATACTTCAACTAGTAATCAATAATAATATTTTTTTAAATACAACAATTATTATGCATGTCATCACAATTATTAATATTATTATTATAGATTCTCAAAAAACTGCTACTATCAATATAAAATAATAATAATGATAATAATAATAATAATAATAATAATAATAATCTAATGAACCTGAGATTTCTAAGCATCCCAGCATGGAACTTTGTTTATTTTTTTATTAGCCATCCATGGAGTGGTTAGTTGGCAGCAGTGCCTGCTGGGAAATCTCCCATGAGCGCGCAGTGATTAGGAGAGTGTGAGCATAGCTCTGCAGGAGTCAATTACATTAAAGTGCTGCCACTTCCATCCATGTTCTCCTGTTCTCAGCTCAGATATCGCTGAAGCCTCCAGAGGTCTTCAGCATGTGGAAGACTGAATCAGAAGTTGCGCTTCCCATCGTTATAATGTGCTAAGCTTGACAAGCCTGAACCCGTCTAGCGTTGGCCATAATATGTCACGTTATTGCCTTCCTATTCTACGCATAGAGCAGATGATAGTCTGCCAAGTAGGTTCTGATTGGAAAACTTCACAATGCACACGGAGATAGTGACTACAAGTCAGCACCCCACTGTGTGCACTGACAACGGCTACGTCTGGCCTCTAATGTCTAGAGACAAGCAATGCATATGTTACCATAGCTGTCAACTGTCTGATCCGGGGACACATCTAAGCTTTGAAGATGTGTCTCTAGATTTGTGGGTTCTAGTACTATTTGTCTTGTAACTTGTTCCTTATTTTTGTTTCTGGATATATTGACCATTACCCCTACCGCCCATGATATGTATTATTACAGAGGCATGCCTTGGAATTGTCCTAGAATGCCATTGTCATGTAGTTCCCCATGGCTGCACAGTGTTGGAATACTGAACCTTATTGATCACCTCCAACACAGTGACTGGACAACACAAAAAAATCCCTTACTGCTGCCTTCATTTCCCAGTCCCAAAACAGCAAGTCAGAGGGTTACCGGCTTACACTACAATCCAGGACCCATCTGTTATTCCCCTTACTCGATTCTGTTTATAGGGCGTAATAAAAGTATTATGGCCATAGTCATGGCCAGTGGTCAGGTCATGTAGTGCCCTATGTCTGTATAGGGTGTAATAGATGTATTATGGTCAGTGGTCAGGACATGTTGGGGTGTAGTGTCCTATGTCTGTATAGGGTGTAATAGATGTATTATGGTCAGTGGTCAGGACATGTTGGGGTGTAGTGTCCTATGTCTGTATAGGGTGTAATATATGTATTATGGGCAGTGGTCAGGTCATGTTGGGGTGTAGTGTCCTATGTCTGTATAAGGTGTAATAGATGTATTATAGCCAGTGGTCAGGACATGTTGGGGGTGTAGTGTCCTATGTCTGTATAGGGTGTAATAAATGTATTATGGCCAGTGGTCAGGACATGTTGGGGTGTAGTGTCCTATGTCTGTATAGGGTGTAATAGATGTATTATGGTCAGTGGTCAGGACATGTTGGGGTGTAGTGTCCTATGTCTGTATAGGGTGTAATAGATGTATTATGGTCAGTGGTCAGGACATGTTGGGGTGTAGTGTCCTATGTCTGTATAGGGTATAATATATGTATTATGGCCAGTGGTCAGGACATGTTGGGGTGTAGTGTCATATGTCTGTATAGGGTGTAATGTATTATGGGCAGTAGTCAGGCCATGTTGGGGTGTAGTGTCCTATGTCTGTATAGGGTGTAATAGATGTATTATGGGCAGTGGTCAGGACATGTTGGGGTGTAGTGTCCTATGTCTGTATAGGGTATAATATATGTATTATGGCCAGTGGTCAGGACATGTTCTCTTCGTTCTGGTACAGGTTGACTGTAGTTTTATTTGTTCAAAAAAATCTTCTTCCAGAACTGGGGCTGTCTTTATTGAGTTGATCTGTCCTTTCCAATTATTAAGTTTATGAATGGTCTACACTGGAGTTGAGCCTTCGTTATGGTAGACTTGGCTAATGGTATAGAGAGTTTCTCATTGGCTGAATGTTGTGAATGGGTTTTTTCTTTACCATGGAAAGGATCCTGCGATCACCCCCCACTGTAGTTTTCATTGGGCGTCCAAGTTTTTTATGTTGCCAAGCTCACCAGTGCGTTTTCCCCCCTTTTTTCCCCCCAGAATGTACCAAACTGTTAATTTTGGCCAGTTCTAAGGCTCTTGGATTTTATTTTGTTATTGGATCCTAATGTCCATTTGCATTGAGAGCTCCAACTTCCAAATACCACACTTGGGATCAACTCTGGAACTTTTTGCCAACTCAGTAGAAAAAAATAAGGTATAGCCCAGACCTGTCCATGACACAGCTTTTAAATGAATTGTCCAATTACTTTGGTCCTGTGAAAAGGAGGGGGCCGCATATTAAACATCTGTAATCCCCACACTCTTCCTCCGATTTGCATGTGTATACCATTCAAATGAAAGCGGATAGGGATAATGGGCCTTATTCTAGTTCACTCTTTCTGACAAAATCCTTCTTAGATGGACAAAACCATGTGCACTGCAGGTGGGGCAGATGTTACTTGTGAAGAGAGAATTAGATTAGGGCGGGGTTTTACTTCAAAGTGAGATCTATATTGCAGTGTAAAAATAAAGCAGCCAGTATTTTCCCTGCACAGAAACAAAATTACTCACCCAAATCTAATTCTCTCTGCACATTTTGCATCTACCCCCTGCAGTGCACATGGTTTTGTCCATCTAAGAAGGATTTTGTCAGAAAGAGTGAACTAGAATAAGGCCCCATGTAACTTGAATATGTTTTGGTAAACAGCTTAAAGAAAAATATTAGTGTCCATATAGGCAGCTAACTGTATGACAGAGATAGTGTAACGTTTCTTATTGCAGAAAACAATATAGTCATTTTATTATTGCATTATAGCCGCATGCGTCATTGGTTTTGCTTCCTGAGCGTCATAGTTCAGTAGAAACATTTGCAAAAAACAAAATACGATAGTTTAAACACGTTACTGGCATTAAAAATAGGTATTTCATTTCAATTGATCATTGAACCGGCACAAAAACTGTCTTTGTACTCTGCTGCCACCATCAGGCCTTCTTCATTATGGCAATTATTGTCACTGATACTACTAAAATATGCATCGAATAATGAAAAGAAAGGTGCAGAATTGACCAATTAACCAATTAACAACTCAAAAATTAACCAATTAACACTCAAACATTAACAACTGTGGCCAAATGTAAAAGGGTGCGAAATTTTGGACCAAGCCAGAAATCACTTACAATTTTTTAGTAATAGAATTGTGCAATTTTTTTTTTAGTAACGGGAGTGGGTGGTTTTTGGGTTAAATTGAAAAGAAAGGTGGAAAAACACTGTTCCGGAACCCCGCACTTGAAAAGACGCATCTGTTGTATAGTCAGATGTGGCTCTTCCCAGAGACTGAGGGAACTCCAGGGATCTCAGTTACTGTGTCTGCCCTCAACCAATCAGGACTGAGCTCCAGAGGAGTTCCCCCACCTGATTGGATTGTAGCCATCTCAATTGAGACAGCTATATCTAATCAGGGCTAATCAGGTTGCACAATTAAGGTGTGTACATACTGTATGATTTTTGCTATCGATTTTGACTATATAGTCAACATAGATAGCAAGTAAGTAAAAATCCCACTGTGTTTAGCTGCATCTGATGCCAATATGATGCCAATTCGTGGCCCTGCGGCATTGGTATTGCAAGTAGAAATACACAATACAATCAATTTATACTATCTGGTAAAGAGGGCCATGCAGCTCAATGCAGCATGGCCAGGGCTAGATTATAGGTGAGGCGACAGGGGCGGTTGTCCCAGAACCCCCACACATTGGTCTAACAATAGCCCCTGCAGACCCTGCAGGGGCTTGGAGGCACCGGATAGTTTGTCGGTTCTGGGGGTCTGCGGAGGCTTTTGGTGACACTGCCAGCACTGGGTACCTGGTTTTACCTCTGTTCCGCCTATGTCTGCTGATGGGGTCCTGTTGCGACTGCCAGCATGAAAAAGTCCTTCCCAAAAAGGCCGCCGAATCCTCTAGCACTCACTGAGAGTGACATTTTTATTGCTGGCAAGACCACATCGGCAGTGGTGGATGGAGGCAGGAGGGAGGAGGAAATCCCAGGGAATGAGCAGGTACCAGTGGCCATCTGACCCAACTGACCCTGGAGGACAGAGACCAAATAACTGGGGGACAAGCTTGTTTTCCAGGGCCCCACAAACCATAATCCGGCCTTAGCATGACCCCCTCAGCCCCCACGTGCTATCATTTGTCGCAGGACTGCCAATACCAGCATCTTGCAGGGTCCTCACGCCCGACGTTCACCATGTGTACACAGCATAAGAGTGACATACAGAATTTGTTATATTACTGTCACTAAGGGAATGCGACTTCTATGACCCTTTGGGGGCTGCAACCGACCTTTTTTGTGGGAAGGTCAAAAAGACAATGCAGGTGTGTCTGGACGGCTCGGGTTGGAGGGGGGTTTGAGGGCGCAACGGCTATGGACAACAAAAGCAGTCACTGTGATCCTAAACATGGCCAATGCTGCGCAGCCAGGGGGCAGCCGGTGCTTGCCCTCTAGCGAAATGCCCACAAAATTTTGCGGGACAGGACCTCGCATGCGGTGAAGCCTTGCCCTGTGCAGGGTGCCACCCTGCAGCCTGCTGCCGCGGGTTGCCGAGCTAAAGCAAGTCCATAGTTCTGTGCTTGGCTACATTGCCCTCAATTCTTGCAGAGGTAGGACATTGCCAGCATCATGCATTGCTCGTTTCTCCTTGGAATATTTACTAAAGTATGAGTGGTCCAGAATATACGTGATCAGGATAGAGGACCAGATGCACTAAGCTTCAAAAGTGATTAAATGGAAGAGCGATAAACAGCCAGCCAATCAGCTCCTGCCTGACATTTTTCAAACACAATCTGTGACATGGCAGGTAGGAGCTGATAGTTTATCACTCTCTTATTTATCACTGTTGAAGCTTAGTGCATCTGGCCCAGGGGCAGAGACAATGCAATCTGCCATTAGGTCGAAGTGCAGTATTAGCCGAGGTTACAGTTATATCTCCTGAGATATAACTGTAATGTGATAGCCATAACCTATAAGCATTACTGTTGCATAACTCCCAACTTTATTCCTTCCCGAGGAGGGACACCAATATGTGCTCTGAAGGCGCGCCGAAAATTAAAGGGATGTGGCCACGCCCCCATTTTTTATGCTGTTGGGGCATAGCCAGCAGCTCCATGAGCTGCCGGCTGTGCCCCCAGCCCCTCCATCTGCAGGAATAGACGCTGTGCACAGCGTCTACTCAGGGTGGCGGGGGGACTCCCAACTGACCCCTGCCGGCTGCGGGAGGAATGCGGGAAAGTCCCAAAAACCTGGTTGTTCCCGCGATAAGTGGGACAGTAGGGAGGTACGCTGTTGTGTGATGGCCCACAGCTGGTTAGGGGAGGACGGAACATCAGTGCAGTGCGATAAACAAGGATGCTGCATGATAACTGTGAGACAAGCAGGTAACTCAGCATCATTAAATTCATCCATAAAATGAGACCACATTTGTGGCAATGTCAGTGCTGACGGAATAATGTCATGTACTCGTAATTCCTTCTTATCAGCAATCAATAAGACAGTAAAGGTTGACAAACGTGCGTCAATTTCAATGGCAGCTAAGCACGTTGTGCTGGCAGACGACCCCAGCCATGCCACTGCAGATGAAGTCATATTCAATAATCAATATTCAGAAAGTGTGTGTGGGTCAAATGCAGATGATATTGCAGAATCCTTAATACGCACATACGCAGTTATAAATTAGCTGGTGGTGACGCGCGAGAGACTACAAAGGACATTGTGTTGATCCCACCAACTGGTAACCGCAGACTGCGTAATAGCCCGTTCCTCGCTCAAATACATAAGCACAAGCTTTGGTGCAACTGCAAATCATTTTAATATAAATCAACATACTCAATATAATAGTTATGTTTGTTTTTTTACTTATAAAGCAGATTTCTAACTCATATATTTGAGGTCTGAATTGCAAACATAAAAGAATCGCAGATTTACCCCCCAGAGTGCCAACATCTCTGAGAGATGTGCAAAATATCCGTTAAAAACACCAGCGTTGCTCACATTTGTTATATAAATTCAAATAAAAAAATGTTGTGTTATATATGTTGTACAGTAGATTCCCTATATAAGATAAACATTACGGGTGAGATTTAATAGGATGAGAGATTCAGAAAGTGAGAGATTTGGTAAGAAATCTCCATTATTATTTTTTAAATGGCAATCATGTGCACTGCAAAACCAAACTGGTTTTGCAGTGTAAATGATTGCCGCTTTAAAAAAAACTGGAGATTTCTTACCAAATCTCTCACTTTCTGAATCTCTCATCCTATTAAATTTTACCTTACATGTTTTATGATGAATTCAAATGTTTGCTTGGCAATTTTCAAACCAATTTTGACAAATTCAAAGGGTTAAACAGTAAAAGCAAAAACAAAACACCTTTCCTATCTCCAGTTAATATTTATCACAAAACAAACAAAGGGCCAGCTTCACAAAAGGATAAAGTATAGTTATAAACTACCAGCTAATCAGCTTATAGCTGCTGTGCTACAGGCTGTGTTTGAGAAATGAGTTAGAAGTTTATGGGCTGGTAGTTTCACTTTTTGAAGCTTTGTATATCTGGCCCAAAGACAGATGTCTGTGGCACTGAGAATTCTATCTTTATAGCAAGTGACCTCCTGAAAATGTACCACGGGCAGGGCTGGCGCCACCACTGGAGGGCGGCAGTGTGCAGCGGGGACTGGAGCAGAGAGCTGAGTGGCACCGGCGGCCACGATTCCCCCCTGCCCCCCTCAGGAAATGCCGCCGCATCACATACTACATCGCCCAAGTCCCCCCCTCTGCCCCGGAACGCCGCAATCACCGGCACCCACCTTCCGGTTACAGCGGCCGGGGGCGGGTGAGCACCGGCTCTGACCACGGGCTGAATTCGCTACCCCTTCCGATGTTTGGGATTTGCGCATGAGCTAATATGAGCATTTGAATAACCCTGGAGCAAAAGCCTTCTGCATTTGCTCCAGAATGGTCGGGCAGGGGATGGATGTATAGGAATGCCCAGCATTTTTTGAGCGCACCATTGCCATTGGTGCAGCGGGTGCAAGGCACCGGGCCCTTGAAGATTTAGGAGCCCACTGCTGCCTCTGTCACCCTCTTACTGTCATCCACTGTTATATACTATGACTCTTTGTTTGTCCATGTCACCCACTGCTGTGTTGCATATTGTGAACTTGGTTTGGGGTGTGCACCACCCACAACTTCCGCCATTGGATGGGGGTGGTGAGCCCAAGTGCTCACTCTAACCCAAGTCAGGGTTGCTTACTTTTAAAGTCTCCTCTCCAAGAGAAGCCTGGAGAGGAGACTGTTAGCAGTACTTTGGGGGGCGGGGCATGATGTAGACATCATTAAGCCCCACCCTCCAGTACTGCACATCCAGCAATTTGCGGGTCTTTGGGGAGGGGTGGGGCTAAATGATGCAATTTGCATCTTTAGCCCCACCCCTTAATCAAAAGCCGCAAATCGCAGGAAATCAATGTTGCCGCGGCGGAGTTGCGGGGGCCAGCCGGTACCCGAGAGGGTTGCCCACTTTTTCTTTTCAGGAGGGGGACCCAGTTTTTGGAAGCCTCCCAGCCATTCCAGGAGGGTAGGCAACCCTGACAAAAGTTCACAATATGAAACACGACAGTGGGTGACAGGGAGAGAGAGGCAAAGCGTTGTAGGGAAAACAGTGGATGACAGGAAGAGGGTGACGGGGGCAGCAGTGGGCCCCCAATTCTGTCAGCGTCTTCCCCTACAGTGATGAAAACGGTCCCATTCTCTTGTTCTGGTTGTGTGAGGGGATACTGGCTTGCTGGCTAGTTGTGGAGGTTAATCAAAGCAGTACAGTCACATGATCCTTTACTTTCATTATGAACCATTAATGATGCACTATTTTGAAAGTCTTCCACATCTGACAGACAATAAATAATAACTTTCCTCTTACCTTACAAGTGTCTGAAAGCATTTGCTTTGGCCGTATGTGGCATACTAAGGATCTCATCTGTTATTGTATATATCATGGAAGGCAGCATTCTACAGGATATGTGTCACAGATCACATCACGTGTGTCATTCATTGTGAGATGAAACCAAACCTCTCGTCGGACGGCCTGTGCCCACGTTAAACGTTTTTAAAATACGACATAGAAGACAGCATACGCTCTATACAAGAATGGCACACACCGGCTAATGTAATAGAGACATAAGTACAACGGTTCAAAATGAGAGGCCCATTCTGCTAAGTGGGTACGTGAGGAATAATACAACATTATACTTGTAATAATCTGCTACTTAACCCCCCTAGAGGGACTCGCATTCCATCACACAGCACACTGGCTGCCAGAGGTTAATACTTTTCACGTACTCACTGTCAGCATTAAATACACAAAAAACAATATTAATAGAAGTACACACATAACATGAAGTGTAAACGGCACTTGGACTGGGCATACGTGTAGATCTGGCATGAGTTTTGGGAACTTCCCGGACGTTCCGGGAGGGTAGGTAAGTATGAGCAATGGGCATGGAGTTCCTCTGCCATGGTCGGGCAAAGGCAACAGTAACATCTCTAAATTGCCTCACACCCCATAATAATAATACTAATAATAATAATAATATGTAAATCGCTCTTTGTACAAGGAACTTGTATTTTATTAAACTAAAAACACACAGAAATAATAAAAAACAGAAACCTGGGGCTAAATTAACTAAGAGCGGAGTTATATTGAAGATGCGATGTTGCCCATAGCAACCAATCAGACTGTGCTTCTTATTTATTTAGCACTTTCTAGAAGATAATAGATAGAATCTGATTGGTTGGTCTCCCTTCTTAGTAAATCTACCCCCTACAGAGCACAATAAGCATATTGCAGAGTCGGTGTAGACATTTTCGTTAATAATTTCTAGGGGTCATCTATTCCACCAATTAAAGGTACCGGATGAGGCAGCCATCTTGGTTGCACTAAATAGGATTACACTGGGTGGAATAAATGACAATATAATAGGTAGGAGTAGGGTCCCACCATAAACTGTCAGCTCCATGTATTTTGCACCCCAAACACAAATGTATTAGGTGAGGCAGCCATGTTGGGCGCACTACAGAGGTTGCACTGTGGGGAAACGCTGATATGCGTACAGTGAGTGTTGGGATGCACAATGCTTGATGCCTCCTCAGGTTCTATATGACATTCTATAGGTTAGTCGCTGCATGGGAGAAGCCTAGACAGACTACAGAGATAATGCTGAGATCATCTACCTCATACAAAATACGGTACTTGTTTCCTAGCACGGTGCCCACGATTTTGATCTTACTGCATCTTATACATCTCATCGCATTGCATACAATATAGTGGCATGCGATGCATGCGATGCATGCAATGCGATTTTTAATTGTACAAGCACCCAGATGGGTGCTTACAATGTTAAATGCACCCCCATTGTCAACGCCACCCCTACTATCAACGCCAACCCGAAGCATAGCGAGCCCGCGAGGGGCGGCGGTACGCGTCCTCCGACCTTTTCATACCCCCACTATCCACGTCGGGGTGGAGTTGATTTTAGATAGTGTGGCGAGTGCATCCACACACCGCAAGGGGACGTGGATGACTTAACATGTATTCCGCGTCCCCTTGAGGGGCTCGCTGCGCTCGCCACGCTTCAGGCTCGGTGGCTTGCTGCGCTCGACACACTATCTAGGTTCAACTCCATGCCGATGTGGATAGTGGGGGTATGAAAAGGTCAGAGGACGTGTACCACCGACCCTCGCGGGTTCGCTGCACTCGCCACGCTTCAGGTTGGCGTTGATAGTGGGGGTAGCGTGGGCAATTGGGGTGCATTTAACATTGCAAGCACCCATCAGGGTTGTACAATTAAAAATCGTATCGCATCGCATGCTATTTGCTGGCATGCGATGCTGTGCGATATTTAATTGTACAATCCAGGTCATTTACCCGATTAAAGCATTGCATACCATCGCATACCTTATGTAATGGTATGCGATGGGCACCATGCTAGGAAACAAGTACCCAAAATACATATATTAATCATACGCAATCTGAACAGTCTACGACATCAGAAGAACATTCCGGTTGCAATCTTTTCGGATTATTTGTTACCTTCGCTCCACAATTATTTTTTGCTGACATTTTTTAAAATATGTGCTCATAACCATGATTTTTTACTGGCACTTTACATGCGATATGATAGGGGGTAAAAGTGAATGGCGGTGAAATACCCCAAAGAGAGAAGCGATTTGCAGACTGAGCATTAAGGTGAGTGCTTTGTCAATACTCAAAATAACACAAAATTGACCTTCTCAAAAATAAACAAAAATGTCATTCCGTTTCCCACCAATAAACATCAAGCAAAAACCTTAAGAATAAAAATCTATGCCTTTAAGAGAAAAAAAAATGCTAAACGCGAAAGTCACAATTACAGTAGACGCCTTAAAATGTCACCTTTTCCAACAGCGGGACATGCGAAATTTAACCTTAAAATGGCGCAGAGCGACTGAAGAACGGAAACACATTTTAAAATGGAAAAACTTCCCCCCCACCCAGTTCTGCTGACCGTATCAGATCCTCATCTGGACAGACGTCCGTTTCGTCATGACAACAACCAACTAAAGAATGATATTCCGTAATGAAAATGGGAATCTCTTGCAGAGAAGCTACAGACGCCGTTTATTTATTGAATGAATAAAAAATGTTATCTTCAAGTTTCAGTTTAATTGAGAGAGAGAGCAGGCGTGCACACCAGTGTGGTCATAAGGGGCGAGAACATCATTGACCATGTGACCTCATTCATTCTACAGAAGTATTTCTTATTAAGGTCGTCCTAAAAGTTCTCTCTTTCCACTATCAAAGTGACAAACACAATATACTGAAAGCAACATGCATCGTGCTCAAACTAACTGACGGGGAGATATATTGAATCATCAAAACAGATAATGTGGAGTAGTTGCCCCTAGCAACCTAACGTGAAAAACGAAAAGAGAGAAAAAGAGAAAAGAAAAAAAACCCGAAAAACTGTATTAAATTACAGGGTGACAATTTCCCCATCTTTCCATACAGTGCAAATTATTTTAGAAAGACACATAGTTCTCCTCATGTACTTCTCATATAATGATATAAAGTATGGCCTAACAAATGACATATATCATATAATGAACACATGTAAAGACAAAGGATTTTTTGAGTATCACACAAAGACTTGCTCTAGTTCCTCTTCTGCAGTTACAAGTGAGCTGGGAGACTTCTGCTAGGGACACAAAGCAAGATGGCGCAGAAGGTGGCAAGTCTACATAGGAACACGGGAGGGCGTTTGTGGAACGGGGAAAAAACAAAGTCTGGTTTTACAGTGCAAGGTTATTCTAAGGGGTAAAAAGGGCACATTTTTAGTGGCATTAACTGCAAAGGGGAAATGAAATATTCCGATGTCCTCTGACTCTAGTGATTCAATGAAGTCACAAGTAACACTAATAACAAAGTTAATCGCAAAAAATTCATGCAATTAATCGCGATTGAACATTTTGATCGTTGCCCAGCACTAATATATATATATATATATATATATATATATATATATAAAAAAGGCAGCACCTTACAAACAACAGTTACTGTATAACATCAACGTCACACAAGAAAAAAATGGCTCACTTGTAACGATCTTGCACAACTACACACTTCGTTATCACCATATACTCGCTCGTTGCGATTCCTTTGCAGCTGCAATGTATCATGCTACAATCAGCATCAGACAGTAGTTTTAGGAGCTATAATGTTAATCAGCACTGCATGGACTAACTTCCCCAATAACTGAGCAGCCACGTGCTGCACACAAGCCACGTGAGTGGATGGTGGCCAACAACGATTAAATCCTATATTGTGAGATATTTACCAACTTCCTTCATGGGCAAACCACTATAGCATGACAATATATGAGTGCATTTTTTTCACGTGGGGATTCTTACACCATGCCACGGATAGTTCTGTGCATTTCCAACACGAGGAGACCCTGGGAACTTTGAATGCATGGTTAGCCAGCTGCACAGAATCTTTAGCTCATAAACTTACTCTGGTTCCATTAGTATTATTGTAGACCGTGTCTCTGTGGTTGGAAATACCCTCTCGGTTGCACAAATTATATTTAGGGCGCTTCTAGCTGCATCATTTATACTGAGAGTGGGCGTCATCGTCACAGCCCACGTGATCTGATTTGTCATCAGTTGCTGAAAGTTTTAAGGACGTTCTGAAACTTCCACTTTTGATACGGTTTATTTGGGGTCAGAGGTTTACAGAAATAAGCTACAGTTTCATTCTGAGTTTGTTGTTTTATATGTTGCTGTCTAAACTTTAATGCACATTATCCTTCCGGGCACTGATGCCGTTCCACAGTAGTGGGTGGAAACATTACTTTGATTGGCAGACAGATAGCCAACCTCATTGGAGTTAAAATTGCACAGGCCAGATAGTCACCACCGAGACCTAGTGAAATCCCTCTCCGTGCATGTCTGTGAAATACTCTGTGAAAATCCATATGTAACTCTGTAAAAGTGTGAGTAACTCTGACCCTTCCACAACAGACCCTCCCTGAAAATGCCTGGGCATGCTTGTGTTGATCCTGACAATCCCCCAAAAATGGACGGTTACCCACCACAAACGGTGGCTTATTCTCAGTCAAGTTGCGACGGCTTGCTAAAAAAGTAAATCGCTGATTTTTGACGGTTTTGCCTCACGCATGCACGCTGCGATCCACACACTTTCGCACAGTAACGATCAGGTCTGAATAACCCCCATTGTACGGTGCAATTTAGGGACCACTCAACTAAAGAAATCAAAATTTCAGATATGAAATGTCGGTGGCAAAACAAAGTAAAAAACAACAATAAAGGGGGGAGGGTCCATATACCCTTCATCCCCCATCATAGTTCCTACTGGCCAGGGCTGGGCAACACCGGCCCTCCAGATGTTAATGAACTACACATCCCAGGATGCTTTGCATTAGTTTTGCTATGTGGCCATGCTGAAACTCATGCAAGGCATGCTGGTATGTGTAGTTCATCAACATCTGGAAGGCCAGTGTTGCCCAGCCCTGCTACTGGCAGACAAGAACTGTTGAGTGAGGGGAGTGTTCACTTTGAAGTAGTGAATCCCAATCACATATATTGGGGGTCATTTTGGTTCATTCAGTTCCTCGCACATTCGCACATGGCACTGCAATGATTTATGCACATGTGCAGGTTCCCTGGGCGAACAGACGCAGCGACTTGCATAGTCGCCGAGCCATTCACACAGAGCTATGCAAGCTGAGGGCGGGTGCCGGACGAGATCCCGACAGTCAATTACCCGACGTTGGGATCCCGACTGTTAAAATAGTGATGCACAGGTTTCCGACAGACACCAGCTATTCTCCCTCGTGGGGGTCCACGACCCGCATAGAGGGAGAATTGAATAGATGGCGAGTGTAGCGAGACTCCATGCCCGCAGTGAGCCCGCAAGGGGCTTTGTTGCGCTTGCCACGCTGTCTGAGTCCGGCCAGTCGGGATCCTGACATCGGGCTAATGACTGTCAGGATCCCGACTGTGGGATCCCTGTACAACAACCGCTGGGGGTGTGGGGCGGTGGAGTCGGGTGTCACTCATGGGAACACCCAGTGTTTCATGAGATTGCGGGTGAGACGAGGTGTGCCAGGGGCGGGTGTGTCTTTGAGTGGAAGCCCGCCTGAAGTCTCCACTAGGGAAGCCAATCCCGGAGCATTTTTTCAATCCCGGATTTCGGGATTGAAAAATGCCCAATCCCGGGATTCCCGGGATCCCGGGAATGGCTTCCCTAATTTAAAAAACCCACCCCGGCCTCCCCGCATATTTACTTACATATGGGCTGGGGTGCAGTGAGGCCGGGTGTGTGGGTGGGCAGCCGGCCAGCCGGCCGGGTGTCTGTGGATCCAGGCAGCCGGGTGGGTTGGCGGGCGTCAGGGGAGCCGGCGGGTGGATGGGCGGGGAGCCGGCAGGTGGATGGGCGGGCAGCCGGCCGGATGGATGGGCGGGGAGCCGGCCGGATGGATTGGCGGGGAGCCGGCCGGGTAGATGGGCGGGTAGCGGCTAGCGGGGCGGGCAGCGAGCTGGGGGTGGGGGGGGCGGGCTTCTGGGGAGCCAGCCGTGTTGGTGGGCAGGGGCAAACGCATGCTGCACAGAGCCACACTGGCTCTGTGCAGCTGCTTGGCCTGCGCAGCGTGACCTCTGTACTCGTCACGCTGCGCAGGGATGTACTGCCGGGGAAGGGAGAAGCCGGGCAGTGTCTGAGCACACGCTCAGACGCTGGCCGGCATTAGACTGCGCATGCGCAGTCTAATCCCGAAATCCCGGGATTGGAAACTCCAATCCCGGGATTGAAATCCCGGCGTTTTAGGGGCCAAATCCCGGGATCCCGCCGATCCCGATCCCGGGATTGGCCACCCTAGTCTCCACTGACTTATATATGTGTGCCCTGGAGAAATCATTCAATGGTCGCCGAACATGGTGCCCGCATGTGTCGTTGGTTGGTTGCGAGGAGAAACGTGCATTCGCCGGGACGTTTATCCTTAGACTATAGACAAGGTTTAACAATCTTTTATTTGGTAAAGAAAAGAAAACTGTGAATTTCCTCCCCCTAGTGCGCCCCCTTCTGGAACACTACACATTGCTGTCCTACACATTGAGGTTTAGATGTAAAAATTGGACAAACTGGGACAACAAAGTAACATTTACTGAATTTGTTCTGAAAACTTGTGACGTTCTAGTCGCGTTTTTACTGTGTGTAAACAAAAAAATCTACAGCGATACCAAATGTAACAAAAGTGACTCTTGTGGGGGTTTAATAAAACATTTTTTGGCAACTATGGGCGATTTTTATTATTATATTATTATATCAGCTTTATAAAAAAAATCTAACGTACTATTGGGGGGGCAGCTTTTACCTGCTCGCTGGGCCCCGAACACTCTCGGCCCAGTGAGCAGGCCTGAATCAAACCCACAGTCTCACCACATTATGCACAGTTGTACGGCCAATATGGAATCTTTCTCATCAGTGCTAGGGTACATTTGTGTGAGGAAACTAGCACAAACACAGGGAGAACATACAAACTCCACATAGACTCTGTTCAGAATGGAACTCCTGACCCTACCACATCCTAATTGGATGAAAGTTTGTTGTCATAATCTACCAAAAAATGTATTAATATTCGTAGTTGTATACTCAATACGGGGAATACAATTTGGCATGATGTGCTGGTAAGTTTTACCCCCACCCCCAATAGCAGATATGTACTCTGTATACTAAATGAAGGAGGGTGAGTTGGAGTGAGAGGAGAGGGGGAGGGACAGAGACAGAGAGAGGATTGTGGGGTGGGGGAGATGTACTTCGGGATGGCCATCGACGATTCAAAGTCGTAGATGGTTTATGACCGATGTAGAGTTTTGCAATTGTTTGGAGAGAACCAGGCGGTTTTCTTCCTTTGATGGCACAGCATAACCAAATAGGGTTTTTTTTCTTGCGAAGGTGCACGCACACGGGGCATAGCTCAACCCCTTGACCCTGTGAAGCCCCGCCCCCAGGTTCTGATTGGCTCATGGGCCAGTCAGTCAAAGAAAATAGATGACGATCGATAGTAACAAAACACAGATGAGCATTCAATAGATATTATGGTGCCATTGATGACTGTTTGTACTATCGCCATTGATGGCAATAGCACCGATGGCCATCCCTAGGTACAGTTCCTCCAGCCTTCTATGCCTGCATCTGTGCATTTTACAGCATCTGCATCGGCCAATCCCCTGTTATCTCCCAGGTACGCCCACTGAATTCCACAGGCCGTGAATCCAAATCTGGGTACTTGTTTCCTAGCACGGCGCCCATCGTGGGTGATCGCATACCTTTATTTATTTATTTATTTATTTACAGTTTCTTATATAGCGCAGCAGATTCCGTTGCGCTTTACAATAGTAGACAGTGATAAGACAAACTGGGTAACAACAGACAGACTTGGAGGTAGGAGAGCCCTGCTGCAAGCTTACAATCTATAGGGATATAGGGGGGAAACATAAGGACAGGCACCAGTAATAGCATAGCAGTTACAAGTCCAGAAGGGAAGCTATATAATACATAAGTGCCTCAGAGGGTTATGCATGTAGAACTTAAATATGATAGGCTTGCCTGAAGAGCTGAGTTTTCAGGGAACGCTTGAAAGTTTGGAGACTAGTGGAGAGTTTTATTGTGCGTGGAAGGGCATTCCATAGGATGGGAGCAGCCCGATAAAAGTCCTGTAATAATGAATGGGAGCTAGTGATCTGTGCAGAAGAGAAACGCAGATCTTGTGTAGAGCGTAGTGGTCAGGATGGGAGATATTTTGTGATAAGTGCAGAGATATATGCTGGTGCAGTATGGTTAATAGCTTTATAAGCAAGTAGAAGTGTTTTATATTGAATACGGTAATACCTTAACTTAAGGTATGCGATGGATGCGACCAACGCGATTTTAGGGCTATTTTTGTCCTTTTCCCCGACAATTAAAAAATCGCGTCCATCGCATGCCTTTAGTTAAGGCATGCGATGAGACCGACGCGACCAACGCGATTTAACATTGAATGCATTGTATTCAATGTTAAATTCCTATGTAAAATCGGGTCCATTGTATGCCATTATAATGGCATACAATTCGACCGAAGCGATGGACCCGATTTTACATAGGGAACAATGTTAAATGGGCCAATGGACCCGATTTTTCATTGTATACCCACCCTGATGGTATACCCCCCCCCCCCCATTGTTAACGCTACCCCACGATGAACGACAACCCGAAGCGTGGCGAGCCACCGAGCCCGAAGCATGGCGAGCACAGCGAGCCCCACGAGGGGACGCGTAATACCTGTGAAGTAATGTGCGTCCCCTCGCGGGGCTCGCTGCGCTCACCACGCTTTGGGCTCGGTGGTTCGCTGTGCTCGCCACACTATATAAAATCAACTCCACGCCGACGTGGATAGTGGGGGTATGAAAAGGTCGGAGGACGCGTACCACCGCCCCTCGCGGGCTCGCTGAGCTCGCCACGCTTTAGGTTGGCGTTCATCGTGTGGTGGCGTTAACAATGGGGGGCCATTTGACCCATCAGGGTGGGGAAACAATGAAAATTGGGGTCTGGGGGGCATTTATCATTGGGGCCAATGTCAAATCGGGTTTCAGGGACCATTTTACATTGGTTTCAATGTAAAAATCTCGTTGATCGCGTCGATCGCATCGCATGCGATTTGGTTGCATGCTATGCGATCGACGCAATTTTTTGGGACCCGATGGATACAATTTCCATCACTGTCGCCGTGCTAGGAAACAAGTACCCAAATCTGTTCTATTCCGATTGCAGTGAACCAGGACGCATGCACTGTGCAGCTAGGATGCAGGTGCATACTCAAAACATTGACCAAACCATGTGCATCCGTCACTGTGTGCAACTCAGAATGGGCCCCTGTATTTCAGCGGTAGGCATAGGCGTTGCGCACAGGGGGTTGTGGGGGTGGCCCTATTGACCGGCACACCCCCACCACCACAACTGCCACCTCCGGGTTCAATTGCAAACCTTCCCGGCTGCATGTGTACGGGGACGGCCACTCCAAAAATGGCCGCCACCTTGGAGGAGACAGACACTAGAGGTACTGCCATACCTCTAGTGTCTGTGAGAGGATACCAGCATGGCCAGCGCTACCCGGAAGTGTGGATTCCAGTAGCGCTGGTATGCTGTTTGAAAGAAAACCCCCAGGCAATGAACATTTACCCCTTTCTTCTGACAACAATTATATACAGTACAGCATGTAACTTCCCCTTCCCCTAGAATTGAGCATGTAGCACTGCATAGCAACAAGCATGTAACCCCTGGCAAGAAGTATGTAACCTCTGGCAACGAGCAATATGCCTCTGACAATGAGCATGCGGCACTTATGTGGTATAATATGTAATAGGCATTATGGTGTGTGGTATAATATGTAATGGGCATTACAGTGTTGGCATTATGTGTAATGGGCATTAGAGTGTAAATTTTTGCAGGGTGCCTTCGGGGCGCACTGTCACCATTTCTGGTATATGTGTGTGTCTGTGGAGGAATGATTTATTCTGAGGCCCATATACATAAATATGTCACCTTCTATTTAAATTGCATTGATACCCAGTTGGCGGTGATAGACAAGCCCCTCCAATGGTGCATTCCCTTATGAAATGGTCTGCGCATGCCTATAGAGGTAGGTTGGCGCTGTTATAGCTATTGTGCATTATAAAGAGACAGAGGGAAAGCAGCACATTGGGCCCTACCTGCTCTGCAGTCATGTGCTGACATTCTTGTAGAGCGGAGGAGCGTGTTCTTACGAAACAGCTTTCACTGCACATAAGACATGTAGCGTCTGCGTCTCCTAGGCGATGACATGGAGACTACTGGCGGATAGGTGAGAGTGTGGCTTGCTTTGTGTGCTCTTTCCTGGAACAGTGAGTGCATACAAGCTGGGAGTGTTATTCTTGGCTTACAAAGAACTTCTAAATTCTTATTACACACATGCCAACTTTACAGACTAACCAGTAACTCTCCTCTGTTACATACTCCTGTTTAGGCTCAGTATACAGTATAGAACAGGAAAGTGCATTGCTTTAATGTGATTTCAGCATTGGTCATCGGAGAAAGCCAGAGGCTATGCAAAATAGGTGTTTTACCTGTGTAACCCAGGTCAGGTAATCTTAGGGTTACCAACTCATACCTTTAATTCGGGACACATATTAATTACACAGGTTCTGTGGTTGGCTTTCTGACCTGGTTTTAAACTGCCACACCTCAAGACTTAATTTCACCTGGTTTTAAACTGCCACAGAACCTGTGTAATTAATGTGTCCCGAATTAAAGGGATGAGTTGGTAACCCTAGGTAATCTGCGTATTCCTTGTCACAATTTGAAGCGTCCCATTGAGCAGGGCCAGACTAAATATGGGGCAGATGGAACCAGGCCCATCTGCCCCATCATGATGACAAAAATTATGCCAAGCTGCCCAGCTGACCACACGGCAGCCATAATAATAGTGTTTTTGCTTCTCAGTATAGGCCCTGGATCATCTCCAGACCCTTATGGCCCTAGATCTGTCCCTCTATCTATCTATCATAAGGTCAACTACTCCTCACCTCTATGAGGTGAAGTACCACCAGTGACCGCTAGAGGCTACTCGATGGACCAAATTACTCCTTAACAGAAAGTGAAAGCACTTTTTGCAGGGACACTGATCTTTTTGAAACTTGCTGGATATGGAGAGAGGGAGCTGTGAAGACAGAGATTGGAGGTAGGAGCAGGTAGGGACTGGGGTAGGGGTGGAGAGTTTGTGGGCTAATAACTATTACAGCTCAAAGTGAAAGTAAAACCTGTCACAGCTCACTGTGGGGCAGATGTATTAAGCCTGGAGAAGAGATAAACTGGAGATAAAGTGAAAGGAGATAAAGCACCAGCCAATGAACTGTGTTTGAAAATGACAGTTGGGAGTTGATTAGCTGGTGCTTTATCTCCTTTCACTTTATCTCCACTTTATCTCTTCTCCAGGCTTAATACATCTTCCCCAGTGAAAGTAAAAACTGTCACAGCTCATAAGGAAAATAAAAACCGTCACAGCTTAAAGTGAAAGTAAAAACATATAGAAATTAGGCTAGTACTGTTATTTAGTTGTACGGTGGCATGCTTTGCTTCTTTGCTCCAGTCTCCTCACTTTCCATGTGTCATGTGCACATACTGTAGTGCAGGAGAGGAGGAGACAGAGGACTGTGGGCGGGCGCTGATAGCCTGAAGAGGCCTGGCTCAGCAGAGAAAAATTATCTCTTTGGTATATGATTGGTGGATAACACCAGTTATCCACCAATCAGTGTTTAGCTACATCCATTAATGTGGTTAGTGGAAGGCAAGCACCATTGCACAATCAACACTATGATGGAGCCCATCATGACTGTGCCACTGCTTATACAGTGTGCACTGGACATAGCTAACACCCGCATGTGATTCAGTTGTTTCTATGGCAGTGCTGATTAACGGGCACCTGATGTAGAAATTCAATTATTGCACCAGGCATGAGTGCCAAGAATGGGTACCTGAAACAATTGAACACCTCCGTTGGCAAAAGTATTGTGTGGCAAACAATTGAATTTCCCCTTTAATTATAGTTGCAGATGACTTTGTATAGGAAAGGGCAGAGTAGACTTTATCTGTTGAGGAGACTGAGGTCCTTTGGAGTGCAGGGAGCGCTCCTGAAGACCTTCTTTGACTGTGTAGTGGCATCAGCCATATTCTACGGAGTGGTCTGCTGGGGCAGCAGTGTTTCAACAGCCGACAGTAAGAGACTTAAAAGGCTAGTAAGGAAGGCCAGTTCTGTCCTAGGAATGCCTTTGGATTCTGAAGAGATTGTGGGTGAGAGGAGAATGATCAGCAAGATAACATCATTATTGGATAATGCTTCACACCCTTAAAAAATATTTTGACGGATCTGTGTAGCACTTTCAGTGATAGGTTGCTTCACCCTCGATGCTCAACGGAGAGGTACCGCAGGTCTTTTCTACCTGCTGCAATCAGAATGTACAACTGTCATGGTCTGTAGAGACCTACATGTTCTTAGATTCTAGATTTATATTGTTTGGACTTCTTATCTTATTTGATATTTTCACTCTTATCTGTACTTGAACCTTGCTGTAACAATTGTACATTTCTCCATTGTGAGACGAATAAAGGAATTCTATTCTATTCTATTTTCTATGTAATAAATGTTGCAAATATTAAGTACCCCCCACCTGCATCTATCACCGAGGGACCGCAGCAGAAATCTTCGATACCCACTGCTCTCCCTCCTGCCCTACCGACAGCTGCATCCCCCATAGAAACCTATATATCAATATCAGGTAGCGTTGCACCATTCGGAGATGGCAGTAGCCCATTGTAGCCTATAGGCTTCAGATGGGACAGTGGACAGCACGGGACACCGCTCACCACACATGCGCAGACTCCAAGCAAAGCAGATCGCAGGGATGGGCTTCATTTCGGAGCCCCTTTCTCTGCATCTGCATCCCGCCAATAGCATCACATATTGCGGTAGATCCCGCCCAGATCGCACAGTACATGCGATCCTATGGTAATTGGGACCCCAAGTCAGATATAGGATTTATTGTGACAGGATTGTTTGGTTCGTGTAGAGGATCATAATTATCATGTATATTATAGTAAGTGACGAAGATTACAGTCTGTAAACCAGGCGGTGTAACCTCTGGGAATCTATTCCAGTCACCTCAGAACACTCTGCTTCTCTCTAAACAATTAGTGTGAGCTGGTGCCTGGGGGCTTCGCTGAATGAGCTGATTATGTGATCATTTCAGTAAGTCCGTACAGAACAGCCGTGACAATGTAACGGGGCCTAAACACGCGGAGATGTGATGAGTGATCTGTCAGGGATAGTGTTCTCTGGTGAACACTGGCCCTGACCGGTGATTATAGATTTAGCCAGCATGCCGGATATTAATCGCCGGGTGATAGCGCCGCATAGGGACGTGTACCGTTATGGAGCCTACACACCGAGCGATGCAGGGGCATTTTCTAAGTGATTTAGTCAGATCGCTTAGAAAATGCCCTTGAATCGCCCCGTGTAGTCCCATTAAATTCTATCCTGTAATAAATGTATCATGCAAATTACAAATGTGTCAACTTTTGTTTTGATATTCTTTTCCCTTTTTAAAAAAAAAACTAAATTAAAAACACAGTTAATTTATTTTTACAAATGTATACAATAAATCAGAGCTAACAAAATTTCCTGGCTCCATGGTACACTTTTATTTCTTACAGAAGGCTCTCACACCAGCCAGGCTGCCATCGGGGGACACATGTGAGGGGCCCGGAGTGTTTTTAAGGGCCCGCTTGTGTTTAATTGAGTTTCATTCTTCCTAATTAATATTAAGCTCCATCATGTGACATATGGGGGGGAGGGGGGGGTGCAGGAAGAAGTGATGAGTGGAGAAGCAGTCCAGTGGATAAGTAGCAACCAATCAGCTTTCAGACAGCATTTATCAATTACACTCTTTAAAACAATAGGTAGATTCTGATTGGTTACCTTTGGCAACTTCTCCCCTCTTGTCGCTGCTTCGTACATCTCCCCCGTAGTTCCATGATTTTCTACCAAGCATTTTGATGTCTGCATCTATTTTTCATGCCTTGTATGCAGAGCTGCAGAGAGTGGGTCTTGGCCACGGTACTGCAGGGGGTGTGGCCTGATCAGGGAGGCAGGTCCATGCACAGTGCCACACAGGGGCACACTGTGGCCCTGCTACCACTCAGCCAAGATCAAAGCCATGGCGAAGGGGGTAATCAGTGCAATCGCTTTACCATGCACATAATGCAGCCTCTGTGGACTCACCGCAGCCCAAATGGGATAGGGAAAGAGACTGGTAAGAGGTGTGTGTGTGTGTGTGTGTGTGTAGGGGAGATGCCTGGACATTAACCCTTGAGATGCTCAAAATAACAATTAAAAATGCCAGCATCGCTCACATTTGTTATATAAATTCAAATACAAACTGCTGTGTAAAAAAAGGTATTTCCTATATGAGGTAAACATTACAGGTCATTATAATGAATACAAATGTTTGCTTGGCAATTTTCACACCTATTTTGACAAATTCCCTTGGCACTCAAAGGGTTAAGCACCACTGAGCCTGGGTATCAAGACCTGTGCCCACAAGGACCCCAGCTTCTATGTCTGTATGTATCCACACTGTCTGCCCATTCAGAGCACTCTAGCACCTTACAAACAAACCAACTACAATAATAGTAATAATAATAAACCAGATACTCCAACATCCATCCAAGTCACATTGGAACTGGAACCCATTCTCCTGGTAACAAAGCTCTATATTCTCCCATCCTTTATACTTCTGCCTGGTGCAAATCACATCGTAACTAAGGCAACCAGCACTATTACGTATTGTGCTAAATCTTTTTCCTACAATAAACTCCGGAAGCCAATCAGATGTCTCTAAACTGTTCCCATGGTCTTCTGGAGTTCTGATATGTTCTTCTATGCAGTAAATAGAAGAATAAAGACACCCCAACAAATTTATGGATGATCTAGCTCCTAATGGCGGCATTCTCTACGTGTAGAGGACTGGTGATGTTTTTGATAAATGCCCCCAAGCCCAAATTTCTCAATGAGAATCGGTCCCCCGTAGAGTAGGTACCCCCCGTAGAAAAGGTTTAAGCCAACAAAATAGGTTCAATATATCAGACTATGCAAATGACGGTACCTCGCTTATATCCATAATTGGAAATGACGCAACTAACGCCTTTATTCCCTAATATAAGAATAATATGTTTATTTTATATATAACGCAATTAGCCCCTTGTTTACCAATGTCATTTTCGTAATTTGCAGCTTCCTGCAAGCTCGTGGAAATGATAACGAGTTGGAGGCTTTCATATTGTAGAGAAATAATTAGTCTGAATGCTGTCTGAGGGTAGAAATTAAGGATCACAGTACATGTTTGGGCACGCCGTCATAAAGGGAGAGAAAAAGGATAGAAGACTGTTAATTACCGGAATGTTTTGGTAACATAGTTGGGACTACAGGGAGGAAAATGAGAGGAAATAAAAATGGAAATAAAGGTGTAAGCGTTCCGTGTTAGATCTGCTGACGTGGCGCGTATTACACAGGTACTGATGCCAATAATGACAGCTCTACACAGTATCTGCAGTACTAGAACCAATATTGTCATTTATGTTTATGCTTAGGTCTTGATTGTTCTGTTCAATAGAATATTATATCTGCATTAGACAATCAAGAGTTTTAAAGGAAAACTAACCTCAGTTGTTAAAACAGATTGAGGGGGCGATTCAGGTTGATCAGTGGCGTAAGTTCGTTCCAGTTGACCGGAGGCAAGATATATATTGGTGCCCCCACACACACACACAACCCTATATAACCTTGTATAAAATATATATTTCTGTTCAGAAATATAGATAGATAGATAGATAACACATAAACACCCACGAAGAAAAAGAAGTATCTTACAGGGTGCACCCTGTAAGATACTTCTTTTTCTTCATGGGTGTTTAGGTCTAACTTTAAGTAGTGGGTAGCACCCCCCAGACTAACCTTGGGGAAGACTAGATCTCCCTAATTTTTGAAAATAACTGGGGGAGGAGAATCTAAACAAAAGGTACTGGTGCGTGAATTCCTTCTTTTTTGTGTCCTTAAGATATATGTATATATATATTTCAGAACTTAGCCACAGAACGAAAAATAGTAGGCTTTTAAATAACTGATTTAAACTTCCAGGGGGAGAAGAGGTGCCCCTTGGGAGCAGGAGCCCGGCGGCAGATGACTCCATTGCCTCCCAGAGTTCTGCCTCTGAGGTTGATTTGTAAATAGTCTAATTAGTTAAAAAGACTGATGGTGCGTCTCTGGACAAGCATACATGCGGATATACGCATGTGCAGGGATGCTGGGCGAATGCCTTTGGCGACTTTCGCAGTCATCGTTCACATAGTGTGTGTGTGTGTGGGGGGGGGGGTAAAGAGGCGGACAGGGGGCTGGCGCCAACACCAACGTTTCCCAACACCCAACGTTTCGCCAACACCAACGTTTCCTTGGCATGCCCAGAAAAACAATGGATGTGCCCAGAAAACCGCTGGTCGTCCCCATGTGAACGCAGGTGTGCCGATGCCTGCATGGGGGGGCGGTTGACATCACATGATGTCAGAGCCCGCCCCATTTTGTGACATTTCCGAAAACAAAATAAAAGTCAGTCTGGACTGACTTTTATTTGCGTAAAAAAAAATGGCTAAAAAATAATAATAATTCAATGGTCAGTGGCCATCTAATAATTTTTGACCCATACGGCCGCATCCGAAGGGATGTATCAGAGAACACATCGATTCGCATACTGCTGCGGGCATTCGCTCAGCACAGGGGGCGGGTGTTCGCTTGCCCGGTGAGCGGCGTTTAAGTGCTCGGTTAGCAGCAAACTTATGCTGCTTACCGAGCCAACCTGAACGGTCAGAATTCCGGCAGCAGGGTCATCATCTAACCCCAACCCACCTATGCCACAACCTATGCCAAACCGCCCCCTGCAAGCTAACCCTGTCACCTCTGGCAGCCTAACCCTGACTCCTCCCCCACATAGTCAAACCCTAACACCGCCCCCCAGCCTAGCCCTCCCACATCCTAACCCTAACCTTCACACTTACCTTTGATGTTGTCGGTATCCTACTGCTGGTAATTGTTGAGATTGTTGGGATTCTGACCATCGGGATGCTGGCTACGCTACATTAAAACGTATCCATGGATGTTTGGTCCCGTTTCTCTGCGGGATCTTGGGCTCACACCTTAGACGTGCACCCTGCGGGTTTATTTACTAAGATGGGAGTTCTATTGAATATGGGATATTCCTATGGGCAACCAATCAGATTCATTTCCTGGACACGCCTGACTTTTTTTTTAAAGCACCCCGCACAAAACGGCCGGTTTCCACCCCTAGGTACCTACTTCCTGTCAATCACCTTGTGAATGGCCCGCGACCAGAAAAAGTACAGTACTGTAGCAGGATTTCATTGCAGGACAGTCTAGCGCATGTGTGCTGCAACTCGTATGCATGCGCAGTGTATCGATAATCGGACGCTGTGCGAACTCGCAGCTGTGTGATCAGATCTATGTTCCTATTCTCAGAACTATATGTCATTTCATAGACCTAAATGTATTACTAATAGCAATATCTTCTGCCTGAACAATGATCTCCTACAGTTCCATGCCTTGGCACAGGAAAGGTTAAATGACATTTTATTGCACAGCCTGTAGTAAATATGTCCAACAAATGACTGAGCTTAAATAACATCCAGAACACCTGCCTCAGTGCATATGTGTCTCCCAAGGCCCCAACTCCCAGGACGGCACCTTACAGTGAGAAACATCACAGAGGCAATTAATTCACCCGGCTCAGCCAAGGCAACAAAGAGAATTGAATCTCCAGATGTAAAAGATACAGAACCAGGTGTTCTCCAATGTCATGGGTATAGACGGAGCAGCAGCCAGGGCAAATAGATTTATTAAGTCAGTTGTGAGAATAATAGTTATTTGAAACATTTTCACAGACTTACAGTATATTGCTGACATGCGCCTGGCTTAGGCCCTTATTCTGGTTGGTGCGGCCAGAGCCGCACACGGGGCTCCGGCCGCACAAACCAATCCCCGCCCACCCTACGGATCGCCACGGCCGTCCGTACACGGACGGCTGGCGATCCGCATAAAAATGGTGGAGGCGTACGCCTCCACCATGGTGGGAGCTGCCCCCTGCATTCGATGGTCGTCGACCATCGAAGGCAGGTCCGCACGCCCCGGCAGCTCCCGCAAGCTGAGACCACACGGACAATCGTCCGTGTGGTAGCTTGTATGGGGGCTGAAAGCTGACATCCGGCGACGTCAGCTTTCCGCCCCCATGAGCTGCGTCATGCCCTCATTAGCATGCGTACGCCCCGCGTTTGCATGGGAACGCCCATGAAACGCGGGGCGTATACATAGGGAAATGAGGGCATGAAGCCCCTCACTCCCCTATACGCCCCCTTTGCGGCGTAGTAACGTTATGTGCGGCGAATTCGCCTGCACATGCGCAGATTGACCTCTGCGCATGTGCAGACGGAAAACATCGGCGGTACGGCCGCACGCGGGCCGTACCGCTCGAATCAGAATAAGGGCCTTAATTCCTGAGACTGCCCGCTGCGACTCCACAGATTGGGCAGAACTGCAGCATCTTCACTCCTGCAATATGTACCTGATTGATGCCAGCCCAGAACATACCCAATATATGACATTAGCGGCACCTTTCAGTCAAGCTGAAAATCCCATTACAGCACTATGAGGATTAACAAGAACAATAGGGGTTAAATTTACTAAGATCAATGGGAGTTCTATTGAAGATGGGATGTTTCCCATAGCAACCAAACAGACTCGACCAATTATTTTCTAGATCAGTGATGGCTAACCTTCACACTCCAGCTGTTGTTGAGCTACACATCCCAGCATGCCCTGCATCAGTTTTAGCTTGGCCACATAGTAACACTGTAGCAGGGCATGCTGGGATGTGAAGTTCAAAAGTAGCTGGAGTGTCAAGGTTAGCCATCGCTGTTCTAGATAGAAGATGCTAAATAAATTAGTAGAATCTGATTGGTTGCTATGGACAACCCCCCATCATTGGAGGTATTAGGAGCGGGACCCTATGTGCATACCCTCCAACATGACCCATTCCATTAGGTACAAAATGCTCTGTTCCTGGACTTCCCTACCAGTGGCAGTTACAGAGGTTGGACTTCAGCACAGTCAAAAATTCAAAGAGGGGGTCACATCAACTGCGAGTGAGTCCAGGACAGTGATATTTGGAGTGGCATTAGGTGTGGCTCCCCTTTTTGAATATTGGACTGTGCTGCAGGCTCACATCTGTAACTGCCACTGGCAGGGAAGTCCAGGAACAGAGCATTTTGTACCTAATGGAATGGGTCATGTTGGAGGGTATGTATGTGCACCAAAGGTGTGCATGCAAAAATGGGTGGAGCCTCTTTGAAAGGGTGGGGTTTCGCTGCACAGGTGCGTGCCCAGCACTCTCCGAGGTGCTCTTCCTTCACTTTAAATAGATACTCACACACATTATCTACTACCCGCTACTTGCCACAAAAACACCCCCCCCCCCCCCCACCACCACCACCACAGGTGGGATAGTCCTAGGAACTTTGTACTCAAGGGCCTAAAGCTGTGTACACACGGGGAGATTTCAGCACATATCGCTGACAATATGGTTGCTGAGTAACCATAATGCCTGTGATTTCATGTGCTGTGGGAGATACATTGCTAGGTGCGCCCTCCCGCTGCCAGCCCTTCATGGTCGCTGGTCGCAGCAGCATACTCTTCCGATTATGGCTAAAAATTGCTGGTCACTGGCAGGGCCGGTGCAAGGCACCGGAGCGCCCCAGGCGAGGGGGGCGCCCCGGTGCCTACGGGGGGGGTACCTGCGGCACTGTGTGATCTGGCGGCGGGGTCCCTGCAGTGATTCGCGCAATCCGGCATCTCAGCCAATCAGCATGCGGAATGTATTCATACCCAGCAGCGCTTCCCGTGCCGCCGCCTGGCTGCCGGATAGCGCGCATCACTGCAGGGACCCCGCCGCCAGATCACACAGTGCCACAGGTACCCGGCACGGACACCCCTGCAGCCTCCATGCGAGAGGCGAGAGGCGAAATACCGCCCTCCAGTGGCTGGCGCCCTAGGCAAATGCATAGATTTGCCTAGTGGTGGCGCCGGCCCTGGTCGCTGGTGCACAATGCACTGTACACCAGCGACCAGCGATTTCTAGTCAAAATGAGGTAGAGACAGAATAAAACAGAATAGCTTGTAATTTTAATCCAAAATCGCTGGTCGCTGATGAAAACGATACACTAAGCAATATATTGATGAGCGATTTTAAGCCAAAATCGTTCAGCAACCAGTCCCTGAAATCCCTGCTTGAGCACAGATGTCCTAATAAGTACCTAATTTATTGTGATTAACCCCATCTGTGCTAAAGCATGGATAGCATTACAACCTGGACCATAGGGTGCCCTGTGGATCATGTTTTGGAAACGCTAGTATTTGTTGATGCAGAACAAATTTGCCAGCATGGAAACAGAGAGGCAGATAGATTAACCCTTTAAGTGCCAACTGAATTATTATTATATATATTTTTTTTAAGGTGTGAAAATTGGCAAGAAAACATTTCTATTCATCATAATGACCTGTAATCAGGGCTGGCAACAGAAATCTTGGGGCCCGGTACACTGATATACCTGGGGGGCCCAATACCCTGCCCCCTTGAGCAGAACTTTTTTAGTACGCATATTGAATGTGTTTTTTTATTGTCACAAATATAAACATAATTAATATTCACTAATATCGGAGGGGGGTTCCAGGCAAGTACCCTTACAGGAATCCAGGCAGCTGCCTTTATAAACCATTGCTAGGCATTGCGCTGCCGCAGCCATGCTTACAGGCCCCTCAGAACCTTGGGGCCCCTAACAAGCTTGGGGCCTGGTACAGGTTTCCCCCTTGACCCCCCCTGTCGCCTGCCCTGCCTGTAATGCTACATTTTTTTATGAAATATAATCTGTTTTTACACAACATTTTTATGTGAGTTTATATAACAAATGTGAGTGATGCTAGCATTTTTAGCGGATATTTTGACTATCTCCCACCACAATGTTGGCACTCAAAATGTTTTGAGCTCAGATAAATAACAAAGAGCCTCCTCCCACATTAGGACACCCATAAATGTAGCCTCACAACAATTTTTTATCTAATTTAGAAAACTATTCTGGAAAATCTAAATGGTTTTTTCATGTGGGTGGTGATGCATCAAGAGAGATGCACATTTGTGCTCCCATAGATACTGCCATTCTGACGCGCAAATCAGGTTGTGCAAAATAGCTGTAGGATATCCTTTGTCTTGGATTCTAGTAAATCACCATTAGCGTGCATTCATAGAGTAGGAATTATTGTAGGTCGTAGTCTGTCTTAATCAATCTGCAAACACTGTCCCCTACAATCACCGATTCCTACCTGACCCAGGCATGGCTATTTGCATGTTTACTAGAATAATAGGCTTACATGACAGGTAAAAGATGACAGAACTGCTCAACAGCTTAAGCAGCTTATTCAGCAGAAGCCTGGGGAAAACGTGCTGCAGCACTCCTGAAGCTCTGGGCCTGATTCAGTACCGCTCGCTATGCAGCTTATTCAGCAGAAGCCCAGGGAAAACGTGCTGCAGCACTCCTGAAGCTCTAGGCCTGATTCAGTACCGTTCGCTATGCAGCTTATTCAGCAGAAGCCCAGGGAAAACGTGCTGCAGCACTCCTGAAGCTCTGGGCCTGATTCAGTACCGCTCGCTATGCAGCTTATTCAGCAGAAGCCCAGGGAAAACGTGCTGCAGCACTCCTGAAGCTCTGGGCCTGATTCAGTACCGCTCGCTACAGTGGCGTAAGTTTGTCCCAGTTGCCCAGAGGCAAGATGAATATTTGTGCCCCCCCCCCCACAGACACACACACACACCATTATTTAAAATGTATATAGTCTGTTATGAAATATAGATTATATACTGTATATATATACAGAGAGAGAGAGAACACATATATATATTTCAGAACTTAGCCACAGAAGAGATGTTGATGGCTTTCAATTAATGGTTTTAAACTGGCAGTGGCGGAGAGGTGCCCCCTTGATAGCAGGAGCCCGGCGGCAGATGACTCCATTGCCTCCCAGAGTTCTGCCTCTGGCTCGCTATGCAGCTTATTCAGCAGAAGCCCAGGGAAAACGTGCTGCAGCACTCCTGAAGCTCTGGGCCTGATTCAGTACCGTTCACTATGCAGCTTATTCACCAGAAGCCAGGGGAAAACGTGCTGCAGCACTCCTGAAGCTCTGGGCCTGATTCAGTACCGCTCGCTATGCAGCTTATTCAGCAGAAGCTCAGGGAAAACGTGCTGCAGCACTCCTGAAGCTCTGGGCCTGATTCAGTACAGCTCGCTATGCAGCTTATTCAGCAGAAGCCCAGGAAAAACGTGCTGCAGCATTTCTGATACTCTGAGCCTGATTCAGCACGGTTCGCTAAGCAGCTTATTCAGCTGTAGCCTGGGGAAAACGTGCTGCAGCACTCCTGAAGCTCTGGGCCTGATTCAGTACCGCTCGCTATGCAGCTTATTCAGCAGAAGCCCGGGGAAAACGTGCTGCAGCACTCCTGAAGCTCTGGGCCTGATTCAGCAAGGTTCGCTAAGCAGCTTATTCAGCAGAAGCTCGGGAAAAACGTGCTGCAGCACTCCTGAAGCTCTGGGCCTGATTCAGCAAGGTTCGCTAAGCAGCTTCTTCAGCAGAAGCCCGGGGAAAACGTGCTGCAGCACTCTTGAAACCCTGGGCCTGAATCAGTGCCGCTTGCTAAGCAGCCTACATTCATTATTTAGCGAGCCAATAAACACCACCAGCCGCCCATCCAAATGCCGAAGAGAGGGCAGGCGCTGAGGTCATGTGAAGTCAGCTGCCCGCACCATGTAGTCATCGGCCTGCCTGCATTCCCAGGGGATTGTTTTCATGGGGATGTCCATAAGTCGTGGGTCGTTCCCCTTCTCTGGGACGGTGTCCGCACCCTCCCTACCCAATCCGTGCGAACACCTTGGTCAGTGTGATACTCGTTGAAGGCATTTGCATGTGGGTGTGCACATGCGTAAATACATGCATGTGTACGCGCAGACTCCCCAGTATCGGAACGGGGCGGAATCACCCCCTCTAAGCACAAAAACAGGGAACATCCCAGTCTGTGATAGGGGTATGGGTCATAGGGTCGACAGTAATAACGGCAACCACTATTGGTCAACAGACAAGAGGTCGACACATGAACAGGGTTGACATGCATTAGGTCAAATATGGTCAAAAGGTTGACACAAGCAATAGGTCGACATTAAAAAGGGCCGACGTGAGTGTGTTTATGTTTTTAAGTGTCTATGTCGACATAAGTCGACATGGTCACTGTATTAGTGAACTGCTTCACCCGCCGTGCTTCGGGCATGGTGGTTCGCTCCGCTGGGCACACTATTATAATCTCACTCTATGCCCACTTGGATAGTAAAGTATGAAAATCCACCTTTAAAAAAAACGTGAAAAACTCATATTGACCTGTTCCATGTCCACCTATTGCTTGTGTCGACCTTTTGCCTGACAACCAATAGTGGTTGACCTAATTACCTATTGGCAGCATCCCTGTGAGATGACCATGACAACATCAGTTCAGACAGAAATATCTATATGCACATTATTCGCAGAAGAACAAAGTGCAAAACTGAAGATACCAAGGGGCGGATTCATCAAGGAGGAAGTTTTAAAACTAGTTGCGTGTGATGAATGGTGCTCCAACCAATCAGTTGTCAACTATCTTTTTTTCAAAACACATGACAAATAGGAGCTGATTGGCCATTTATCATAAGCAGCGAGTTGTATAACTTGTTGAATATGACAAAACCTGTTGAATAGTCCAAGACTGCAATAATGTACAATCACGCAAGCCAGATTTATCTGGGATTTGTATCTGTTCTGTAAACCTGATCGTGTCGATAATAATACAGAATAAAAAGCACACATACAATACCGGAATTTTTGCTTATTGACTTCTGCACTTAAAATCGCTTTTAAACTAGATGACAATGGGCCTAATTCAGTAAGAGTTGTAGTTTTGTAAATCATCACAAACTACAAGTCCCTGTGGAAGCATGCGGGGAGTGTGCGCAGAGCATCTATTCCCTGCAGAGCAGTGGCAGGCCGGCTGGACCCCAATTGCCCCTTGTGGGACACTGTCCCCTTTCCCGGGATTTATGTGAAAGGGGTATAACAGTTCATGTTTTCCAGGTGTCCTGATAGAATTGCAAGAGAAATAAATACAACCACCTGTGGATAATTTAAAATATTACAGTTAGTTATGAATTCAGTTGTGCTCCAGAAGATAAGGAAAACATGCCATGTAGGGGTACCTTGAGGACTGAATTTGAGAACCACTGATCTAAGTGATGTAGAGGGACTGAACAAAACACAAGTGCACGGAGTGTGACATTTACCTTATTACAGCTTCACTCCTTATATCAATTACTAACTTTTGAGCAAAAAGTTCAAAATAGATAAATAATGAAAGAAATGCCATTATATGAATGTGGCAAAATCTCTGCCCAAACCAATAACATCTTGAGGGCAGGTAAATATAAAGGCTGACTACACTGAGCCGATTTGGGACGATTCTGATGCCCAAATTGGGTCAGTTTGATGTCCTTTCTGGTCCGATGCGCGGTCCCATGCGCATCGGACCTGCTGGCCGCCCAACCACCCGACCTCAGACCTCCAACAACAAATTGTGATGGATGGATGGTTCACCCATGGATCTTTTAAAATCAGTCAGTGAGTAATGACTACATCTGTGCTCCCAGCTGTAAAAGAATATATATATATATGTATAGAGAGAAGGGAGGTCCGTCACTCAGGACTGAAGTGAGCTGCTGTTGTCAATATCTTGCCCCGGTGCCAGCTGACAGAAGGCAGCAACGTGGTACTGCCCTTAGTATATAACCAGGTAATGAATGGGCACTCAGGGACTCCAAGATGCAGGTGAAAAAAGGGACCAAAATTTATTCCAATCGTCAACGTTTCGGGGGCCGGACCCCGTCGTCAGGACAAGTTGCAGACAAGGTTTAACTTTGTCTGCAACTTGTCCTGACGACGGGGGTCTGGCCCCCGAAACGTTGACGCTTGTGAGACCACTGATGGAATATATTTTGGTCCCTGTTTTCACCTGCATCTTGGAGTCCCTGAGTGCCCATTCATTACCTGGTTATATATATATGTATATATATATATATATATATATATATATATATATATATATAATTTGTTCCAATGACAACAATCTATAAAACCTCCTATAAATGACGGAGTACTTGCACATACTGTATTCCGGCTAGCATTGCTAAAGCAATCCCGTGCTTTTGGCTTGGCCTCACCTGCGTCCTGCTCTCAGTTGGCTACACCTGCAGCCATGGAAACAGCCATAGTAACACAATGCAACTTGCTCCCAGCCAGCCCCAAGTGCTTCCCATTAGGATTAAACACACTGGGAGGTGAAATGTTACAAGACTGGCAAATAATTCATCCAGGCACGTGACTCCAGCTGGGTTTTTTTTCCTATAACTTTATATGTATAATTGTATGCAAATATCCTAAACCAAAAGTAGGGAATCCTTGGGTTCTATTTCTGCTAGGTGAGACTACAAGTCTCACAATGGCCTGCCAGATAACTGTAATGTGCAATTCAGGAATTCCAAATTTAGTTTAAATTTTTTTTAAATGTTTGGTAAATGACGACTGTCCAGCTGTTACCGAATTTTTTTTAAAGGCTACTGCTCACTTTGGCCCTTCCAGGCGACATTGTTTAAAATATCGCGCAGTGTGTATGCTACAAATGATGCGCACTCCCACAAGTTATTCACGACCCCCAATCCGTCTGTCGCCTGTGCATGAGCTCAGTTTGACATATTGTCAATGACTGCATGCACAGCTGATATTGGTTGCCCGTACACACTGGTGCCCCGTGCCATTGCTGCCGGGACCCGGTAGGGTACCAATATCAGCAAGTACATACACACTGCAATTGAAGGGGGGTGGGCTGATGGGGTGGGAACAGCGGCCATGCTGAATTCTGCAGCATGGCCCTCATAAACGAAGCACTCTTTCGTCTGTATATGCACAAATGACAGGGGATTGTCAATGACCCATAGGAGTGCACATCGTTTGTCTGGCAGAGTGTACACACTGGGTGTGATAATGAACAATGTGGCGCAGGTGGGTCAAAGTGAGCGATATCATTCATTATACAGCCCAGTGTGTACGCACCTGTAGCCTAGATTTACCAACTTCCAGGCGAATTCTCTATTCTCACCTTAACACCCCAGTCATGTTGGGAGAAACTAAGAAACAGAACAGAACATGGATAGAGTGCTTTGTTTTAAAGCAGGGAGGGGGAACCTTCAGCCCTCCAGCTGTTGTGGAACTACACATCCCAGCATGCCCTGCAACAATTGTAGCATGGCCACATAGCAAAATTGTAACAAGGCATTCTGGGATGTGTAGTTCCACAACAGCTGGAGGGCCGACGGTTCCTCAACCCCATTTTGAAGGCTCCTGAAGGAGTTAAGGGGTGGGTTTACTAAGCTCGGTAAAGTGATAAAGTGTCTGGTTTTTATCACCGGCCAATCAGCTCCTATCTGTCATTTTTCAAACCAAGCCTGTAACTTCACAGTTAGGAGCTGATTGATCGGTGATAAAAAAACAGACACTTTATCACTTCACCAAGCTTAATAAATCTGCCCCTAAAGGTGTGTACACACGGGGGGAGATATATTGCTTGCAATATATTGCTGAGCAATATATTGCTCAGTGTCTCCTTTTCATCTGCGACCAGAGATGGTCGCTGATGAAAAGGAACCTCTGCTGGAGGAGCCGCAGAGGTAATTAGCTGGATGCAGGAGCAAGCTCCTGCGACCAGCGATTAAAATGGGGCAGAAAACGGGAGCGCACACCCGGCGATTTATCACCGGGGCACACTTCCATCACTGGCAATATGGTCGCCTGCGACCATATTTCCAGCGATTTCAGCCCCTATTGCCCCCGTGTGTACACAGCTTAAGTCCCTTAAAAAGTACCCTAATTGCCTAAAATATGTCCAGGAGAATTTTTGGGCTCAGAGTAAATGATTGCTTATGCTCCCTACACACGGGTTGACACGGGGGAATTAGCATTGTGAGCGATGCTAGAAAGCTTAGAACGCACAGATCGCTCAGCACACAGCGCTGCACAGCAAAGTGCCGCTGAGCGAACTGTCAGGGCCAGTGTTCTCCTTGACCCCAGCGATTAACTAAATTTATCCAATGTGCTGGTTACTAGTCGCCGGGGCGATAGTGTCGCACGGGGCAGCACATCACTATTGCTATCACCCCATGTACCAGCGGAGCGATGTAGAGGCATTTTCTCAGCGATCTTGTGAGAACGCTTAGTAAATGCCTGGGGATTGCTACATGTGTAGGCCCCATTAGTCATATACACAGTGGCCCTTATTCAGATCTGATCGCAGTACAAATTTGTTTGGAAGATGGTCAAAACCATGTGCACTGCAGGTGGGGCAGATGTAACATATGCAGAGAGAGTTACATTTGGGTGCGGTGTGTTGAAACTGAAATCTAAATTGCAGTGTAAAAATAATGCAACCAGTATTTACCCTGCACAGAAACAAAATAACTCCCCCAACTCTAACTCTCTCTGCACATGTTACATCTGCCCCACCTGCAGTGCACATGGTTTTGCCCATTTTCCAAACAAATTTGTACTGCGATCAGATCTGAATAAATGCCAGTGCAGCTCTCTTTCCTCTTATCTCTGTGTGCTTGTTAAATAAGTCAGATAACTTCCCTGGAGATATTCCGATAGTAACAAATAACAGAGATGAATACAGACAACTATAAAAGCACCTTGTGCTGGGCAAGGCCATCGTGACATGACTACAGTTATGGAGGACAGAGAAATGCTACAAGTCACTCTGACATAATCAGCGCAGCTGGGGGGTTTATCTAAGCCTGCAGAGAGATCAAGTACCAACCAACAAGCTCCAAACTGTCATTTGCCAAAGCACAGCCTGTAAAATGTAACACAGAAGCCAATTGGATGGTACTTTATCTCTCCCAATGTTATCTCTCTCCAAGCTTTGATAAATCCCATAGTCTCTGGTGGGACAGACCACACAACTCAGCCTGTCATCCCTGGTCACACACTGTAAGTCACTGCACAATAGTTATGTTTGAAAGCAACGTCAAGATATTAAACTGTAGCACTCACAGCAAATTCCTCAGGAATTATACAGAACAATAGATAGGAGTCAGTGAGCTGAGCAAACATAGATGACAGCACACAGTATGGAGTTCTGCTGAGAAACTGGGTACACACTGGATGACAATATCTATCTATCTATCTATCTATCTATCTATCTATAAAGCAATATAAATGTAACTTATTCTATTTTGCTACATAAAATCACTGCCACTCTTCGCCACCCCAATAAATCCACACTCCCAAGCTCGTCCTCCATGCACCCTACTAGTCATGCCCAGCGCTCTCATTCATGTAGTTAAATTACATTTCTTGATTAATTTATGACATTGAAGTTATTTAGAAAAAAATATATATATTTTAGGGTTGTGTTAATTTAAGGCTGAAATTGCCCAATATCAACCTGCACCCACACCGTCTAGGCCAAACTGACCTCCAACTTTGTTGTACCACTGTCTCCTATTGTAAAGCACAACAGAATATAATGTGCCATATAAGAGACAGTTAAATATATATATATATATATATATATATATAATATATATATATATTGTTTTATATATATATATATTTAATAAATAATCTCTAAACTATCACTGGATCCCATGCATAGATCACTACAAAACTGATTAATCAGAGAATCCTAATGAGATATATATATATATATATATATATATATATATATATATATATATATATACATACCAGCAACAATGTAACACAACAAACCTTACTAAAACAAAGTAACAATTCTACATGTAACAACCCCTTATTTCTGTATAACCACATCTCCTATACAGTGTGCTGTCTATTAGATCATCATGATTACTGTATACTAAACATTCAACCAGTAATTGATATGCAAATGTCGGAGAACAATGGGAAGCCTATACAACCAGTTCCACCATATACTAAGCACAATGCTATGTGCATACTGTTAGGAGTTTATGCACCATGGATATAACATTTCAGCCAACAGTATACAGCCCATAGATGGTTGCACATAACCTGTACCGTACATTGGAACTTGCAAAGCAGTTGCTACTCACCCCAGCAGCCAGGGAAAGGCACTCAGATTATACAGGAATAGGTCATATGCACTGTGCTGTATGTGAGGGCAGACCTCTCCCTACTACAGCACACCTATCATACAATAATAGTTCTATCAGGCTGCACTGCTGCTGTATCTGCAAACACACTTTAACGATGACAAACATAAGTGTGAACAGAGGCGGAAACATGCAAACGCACTACCTTATATCATGCCAGTCCGCCCTGATGGTGCCCTGCACTGCCCTCTGCTTTATCACTGGCATGAACGTGGCTTTGTTGGGTCTGAAGCCGGGTAGGTGAGGTCCGATCAATCCACTCCTGGTCCTATAAAGTCCTTTAGTTGTGGTCTGGCAGCGCTGCTCCTGTGCCAGCTAGTTGGCAGTGGGCAAGGGCTCCCTTTAACCCTTACATAACCTGCCCGTGCATTTAGCAGGTGACACCTGTCTTGCCGTTATAGAGTAGCTGAGACTGACATGCGGGGAATAGGAGGTGACTGGGGTGGGTGGGATTGCTCAGATTACAGGGCTGAGGCTAGGGATGAGGTGACAGGTTTGCCAGGAGGAAAAGAGGGGAGGGCACCGGGCACTAGGCGCCGCTCATCTCATACCAGGCGGGAAGGGAACGACTTTGGGGAGGGTAGGAGGGCAGAGGAAAGCAAAGAGGGGGGCAACAACTGTTCTGCACCAGCCCTGCTGCAGCAATCCGTCTGCAAACTGCTCTCCAGGACCAGGGTACAGACAGCGATGATTTACTTACTTACAGTGTCCTGCATGCTTTGGGGAACCTGAAGAATCCCTAGTGAACGCTGCAACGGGAATATAACTTTCTAGAGTCGCGCAAACTGTTTCTGTGGCGACAGTCGCACTAAAGTCGCTTTCAGCGTTTCTCCACTGGAAGGCATCACTACCTGCTGAACCATGGCGTTCTATTCCCTGAGCTGGATACTCCGCCGTATATTCGTGACCAGAAAAACAAAATCCGCGTAGTGAATAGAAATTAAATGGAAAAAAAACCTGTATAAGTGAATCAGACTCAAATAGTATAGGTACTGTAATTATAGAATGGAGTTTATTTGATCTGTGCCGCAATTACTCTGGCCAACAGACGCATCAGTATTGTATTCTATCAATACATTTTCTTTTGTTTCTAATAGATATTATAGCTTTATGCCTTCAAAATCAGCAGATGTGTAATGTACAGCTACTGATTTTATATTTCATTTATATAATTATGCCAGTATTTATTTATTTATTTAATGTATTCATTATTTATGTATTGTTATGTATTCGGTACTTATTTATTTGATGTATTCAGTATTTATTTATTTTAGGTATTCGGTATTTATTTAAGGTATTCAGTATTTATTTTAGGTATTCGGTATTTATTTTAGGTATTCCGTATTTATTTATGTTTATGTATTCCGTATTTATTTATTTGTGTATTCAGTATTTATTTATTTGATTCAGTTATTATATTAAGTTTTCTATTACAATCAATAAAAAATAACACCCTGGTAAATTTGCAAATTAGTCCCTAACCATTTGCAGTATCACCATGGTATTTATTACTTATCTAATTAAGGATACCAAATTTACAAAAAAAATATAAATATTGTGAATTATATGTTATTCAATAAAATTGACTTCTGACAGGTATGAGCTGGTTAAATAAAACCTATTAAACAGCCATGAAATATGAAATATTATTCGGGTTTTTTATTGATATTTACTATATATATATATATATATATATATATATATATATATATATATATATATATATATATATATATATATCAGAATGTACATAAAGTTAAAATTAAACAATATATTATTGATGTAGTGTAGAGCCAGATCAAAAATTAAAAATAAATGATTTATAATTTAAATAGCATGGAAATTAGACTGCGTGTGTGTATGTGTGTGTGAGATGATACTTAAGCCCTGTACACATGCATCGATTTTTCCCGATTTTCAATCGATTTTGCTTATAGAAGCAAAATTGAATCGAATCCTAAACGAAATCGAATGGTTTTTGTGTCACTTTCGATCTACATTCGATTCGCTGCACGCTCCTGTTTTCACAAAATCGAACAGAAAAATCTACTGTGCAGCCAAGGAAATATCGATTTTGATCTAGTAAATCGTATGTGTACAATGTACCATGAATGTATATCGAATTCGATATCGAATTCGATATCTAATGCAAAAGTACAGATCTAATGCCAAATCGAATGGAAAGATCTAATGCCAGATCTAATAGAAAATCAAAATTAACATTGAATCAAAAGCAAATCGATGTGTGTGTACATGGCTATAGATAGATGATGGATGGATAGATAGAACTATCTATCTATCTATCTATCTACAGTATAGATAGGTGACTACAACATGAAGCCTACATTCTACGTATAACAATTATTGTACTTTTCTTAGAAAATAATATATATATATATATATATATATATCTACCTGCCACCCTGATAATTGCTTCAGTGTCCTGTCCCCTGATGCAACTATCCTTATTCACCATGTACCTGTCCTGAATTGTCTTGTACTGTAATTAGTTATTTGTTTTTTTGCTCTTTATGTATTGTTAGGCGCTGCAGAACCCTTGTGGCACCATACAATTAAACAATAATTATTATTATTATTACCATAATTGTATGTGCTTTAAGTAGGATGGGACCAAGTTTGAATTACAGATAAAGGTCATTATTTACTGTAATCTGTCATGTGGAATAAAATTATTTTCTAGGAACTTGGTTTCCTGGTAGAACAGTGCAAGATTTAGCAGAAATACATTTCGCTGATCTGTGTGGTATGGGTTTAAAAAATATATTTATGTCTGTGTGACCAGATAACAGGTCCGTCCAGGGCTGGGGTGGGTGTTTATTTGCTTAAAATGGTAACAAAAATAGTATAGTAATATGTTGAAACTCTAAATAAACACATTATCTTTCTTGTTTGGTAGCAAACAGTACAATAAATTGTGTTCTACAGTGAATTCAAGATCTATTAACGTGCAAAATCAAGAAAAAGGGTATATTGACTGAGCTGTGAATTTTCAAAACCTTTTTTAATTTATTTCTCAAGCCGGATTAAAAAAAAAAGCTACAATATATTTAATGCAAAATAAATCTGATTTAGAATTTACTATTATTGTTCTTTTAAATATGGCAGGCACAGTCAACATTTGTCATGGGTTTTAAAAATCCATTGCTTAGTAAATACACCCCAAAGTAGTAAATACTTTTCAAAATACATTAGCAAACTAGGAAATGGAATGATTTAACACAGCAATTTAAAAAAAAAATCACATTATTAATGTTTACTTGTAGGCAGTGATCTCAATTCAGGGGTATTTAGGGATCTATTTCTCAATAAATATTTGGGCATATACCCCGAAAACACCCAGGATCCGCACCAGGAAGAAGAGTGTTTGCTGATCCCGCTCTTCACCAGAATGGGCCTTAAATAAATCTACTTTGTTGCCATGTCTTCAATGGGAATTTCTCATTGCTGACCATATGCCCAGTATAATTTCTGTTATTCTGTTAGTTTTACATTTTCAGACTTTCTTCAAAGGGTGTAATTCCATTCTGAGCAGACCATGCACTCTCCAATGGTTAGTCAAGACTCTTTGGCTGCTGGCCACACCCCTAAACTTGGGCCTCTACCACTTCATTCCTCGTGGCCCTTTATACCCCAGTCCAACACTGACCGCTGGGCTGGTGTGGTGAAGGCACGCCGCTACTAATATCTTCACCCATGTCTCCTCATGCCATGTAGCCGTTGTCAGAAAAATGAGAAAAGATTCCATAATCAACTTGAAATATGCCAGGCTTGACATCACTCTTAACTGGGAGATGAAATTCTGACAGATGAACCAATTTTTGGAATGCAAAGCGTTCCAGAGATTGGAGCCCTTTGGGTTACACACAGCCAATGTAGTTCCAAAAGGTTCCCTTTGAAATAGCCACAGTACATGTGCTATCGGCAGGACTGCATATTCCCAGGACCTCCGTAGGCTCACTGAGCACATTGAAGGTTCTGTCTCTTTTCCGAGTCCCTGTATCCTGTCAATACCTAATTTCTCCCAGCATATAATTTCCATAATCATAATTATGACCATGCCCACTAAATTAATATAGTCTGAGATAAATATTATTCATATCTCATAAGTAAGGAAAAGATCGAATATTAATTTACATATTTTTAGATATAACATAATGTCATGTTTGGACTCAAAATGTGCGAAATTATAATAACTGTCAGATGACAGTTATTAGAATTCCATATCATATTACACTCACATGTTATTACAAATCATAAATTCACATAAGATTTAAAATACAGTAACAGAGGGGCGTGTCTGTAGGCTAATGAAAGGAGATGACTGAATGGATAGAAGGTGCAAAAGGATCCAGCTAAGCCAGTCATCAGATACTGTAAACATAAGCTAAGTGATACCAGGGGAAGACAATAGGATCAACCCCTCCCCCTAGAAAGTTTTCTTGAGGAGTAAAAATACAGCTTTTAGTTAGTTGCTTTTTGAACCTGACCCAGTCAACATGCAGTGCAACAGTCCTGGAGAAGAGTGGATAAGATTGGACACATGGCTTTGAGTAATGTATAAACTTGTAGGACCGATATATATTGTGTACTAGGACCCCGGTTACGGATATGGATTATGCTAGAGAGTTTAATAATAGTTAACTTCCATTTTTTAGTTGTCTTCAGATAAACACATGTGCATAGGCCCAGCGTATGTTTACCGATGGTTTGGACAAAGAAAGCTTCTGTCTGTAGTTGAAGGTGATCTGTGTGAATGATTTAGCTAGCCTGTAGTTCATGGAGTGTATTGTGGTTCACAGTGGCTATGTAGTAGGCAGCAGTCGGTAGATTGTATAGATTGGTTTGTGTAAGGATAAGCTGTAGTGATTGTACTGGTTTGGGCATGGTGGAAATGCTGAGACTGTGTGGGCAGAATGTGTGAACATGTGCTGTGAGGGTAGTTCACTATTGTCTGGATTCTTGGTTTTTGTGTGGTGTCCAGTGAGAGTGTCTGGATAGACTATCTGATGGAGCCTACTTATATATAACAAATGTGGATAGCGTGATGCTCGGATGGTGTGTGTGTAATAGCTTGTGATGTGGTAGTGATGTGATTGGTCCTTAGATTGTATGGGCCTGTTAGGTGTTCTGTACAGAGAAGTACATTGTAGCTTAAATGATATTCAATTGTGTATGCTGCAGGTAAAGTGTGTTTGCTGAATGTGCGAGTTATTATAAGGAAAGTACAGATAGTTTATTGTGCGATTACCAAGCAGCTGTTTGTGCCTGTAGATTGATAAGGTTCCTTTGTGTGCCATGCGGCAGTATCTAAAATGGCGGACACAAAGACTTGGTATCACAAAATGGCTGCTTCTTCATAAGCCACGCCCCCTCCCAGCACTGTAATACACATACACATTATATAACACTGAGGTTAGCTTTATTTAAGGATGCTGGAGCAATAATCGTTATTATGTATAAATACCTGTATTGTTATATTTTGTAATCCATGATACAGTTTCATCAGTTTACATTCATAAATAATATTCATTGGTTATAAATCTGGACATTCAATTATTTGGTTGCGTGCGAAATGAATAAATTAGATAGACTTTGCATATATAAATAAATGTACTTCAATAATCCGATGATACATACTTCCATTATAATCTCATGTTGCAATGCAATATTGTCTAAGGGGCCCATTTATCAAGGATCACATTTATAATGCATCCTGGGCAGAATATTAATGCCCAGGATCGCATTGTAAAATGTGATCCTATTGCCTGAATGTATTGTCCCCCACTCGCAGGGATGGGGCTCCGAAAGGAACCCGTCCCTGCAATGTCCTGAGCTGACCCTGCTGATCGCAGTGCAATGGGATGGTGGTAGGCCAGGGATGTGAAGCACTGCTGCCCGATGTTGATACATCAAGTAGCTTTGCATCCCCTTTAGAAACCTATGGGGGTGCAGCCAGCAGCGATGCAGCAGAGATCGGAGATTCCAGCTGAGATCCCTCCTGGTACATTCGGGGTATACTTAATATTTGCGGCTAACCCCTGAAAAAGGGGTGTTTTAGGGGATTTAGCTGCGAATAATGAATGGTAAATTCCCATCAGGCCTTGTCATCAATGATGAATATACTCCATGGTATTTTTCAGTCATGTGCGTAGTAGGGGTAATGAGAAGATACCAGATCATTTGATACAGTTGTCTCTAAGATCCATGAAGACTGCATCATGTGTTACATAATTAGATATACGGCTTACATCTGTAGAAATTAGGTATAAACATCAATACCAATGTTTGATTCCGACCCGGAAACCATGTCGCTCTGAGGTGCTGACACACTCTTGCAATATGAGGAACACGAGCAGGCAACTCAAGCCGGTGTCCAATTAGCTGTAGTAATTTACCTCAGATGATGAATTGGTCTGGGGCCAGTGTCAGATTAAACCTGATGGAGGACTCCAGCTAGTCAAAATCTAGGTCTGCCCTCGCAAATTAAAGTTTTTCATTTTACCAGCCAACAGTCTACGAACCGGAAACTGTATTGTGAATGTGATGACTATGATTTATGTACTTCAAATTGGGTACATTACATTAATACAGTAATTTGTTTATAGCATCTTTAATGTTAAATTTTCGTTGATTCATCTGTCCTTTGAAAACTACATAAGAAAGCCTGATAGTAATTTTATTTCAAGATCAAATCAATATTATTTTGATCTGTTGTCGCAGGGCCCATAGGCCGGTGTCTCCGCTGCCTATTTGATAATCCGGCAATGCCTGGGGCTATCCAATTAGCCTCAGGCACCCAACGTATAATCTACATCGATAATCAGCCGCCGGGGCCATGATAACAGATGGGATCAGGAAATTACCCAGATCCCATTTGGAATCACAGGATGGCTGGTCCTTTTTCATCCCACAAACCGGTTAAAAATTTCGCTATATTGCTGTTTTTATCGTCCGAAAAAGCATTGCAAGCAATTGAATACCAGCCTCCATTGTGAAAACGCGGCATGTTTTATCTCTGGCGACCGTAACAGCGTTTCTTTGCCTCAGAACTCTGCAGTTTCCAGGGTGTAGGAGCAATGTGATCACTGGTCCCTGTAACGGGATGTGTCTAGTCACATAAATATTCAGTAATTCAAATAAAAGTGACATAAACAGAACCCACATACTATGCTATTTATATTGTCTGGTGTCTTTAATGAAACACCTCCTAATTAGGAGCAGTTATGTGTAGGGAAGTACAGAACGTAACAAGATTGGAATATTTTGGGGAAAATAAAATAAAAAAATTATACAGTGTGTGTGTGTATGTATGTATATATATATATATATATATATATATATATATATATATATGCAGGACAATAAGCGAGACTAGGTAGTGGTGAAGAAGTGAGGATGTTTAATCCATGTGCATATAGTCCTATTTGCACATGGATTAAACATACTTACTTCTTCACCACTACCTAGTCTCTGAGGGGTGCTGGACGGGTTCCCGACAGTCGGGATCCCGACAGTCATTTGCCCGACGGCCAGCCGCTATTTTCCTCATGGGGTTCCACGACCCCCATAGAGGGAGAATAGAATAGGACCGTGCCCGCAAGGGGCTTTTTTGCGCTCGCCATGCTGTCTGACTCCGGGCAGTCGGGATCTCGATGTCGGGATAATGACTGTCGGGATCCCGACTGTCGGAGTCACATACCACACCCGTCTCTGAGTGCCGCTTATTGTCCTGCATATATATCGCTGAGGCCTCATCCCCTCTCGTCGGAGGGCACCGGAGCAAGTAACAGTGGCTTTCATTATTTAAGACCTGAGTGCCGGTCTCCTGGATTCCACATATATATATATATTGGGGTAGATTTATTATAGCGGCGCCTATCGCGCCGCTATAACAGTTCCTGCTTCGCCTCATTAGCGAGGCGAAGCAGGAGGGGACACCGACAAGATCTATTAAGATCTTGCCGCCGGAGTTGGGGAGTGCTAACTCCCCCCTCCGGCGATGTCCCTCCTGGAGACAGCGCATCAGTTAATACTGATGCGCCGTCTCCTTCCCCCCCCGGCCGGCTCACTGCGCATGCGCGGGATCTCGCTAGTCTCGCGAGATCCCAGCGCAGCTCAGCGTCAGCAGCAGGGACAGCGCTGTCCCTGCTGTTAGGTATAGGGCATCGCCGCCTGCAGCTGGCAAAGTAGACAGCTGCAGGCGGCGGAACGGTCAGCGATGCTGACCGTTCATAAATCTGGCAGGAGGCAGGGGCACAGTGCAAAATATCGCCCCTGCGCTATGCCTCCTGCCCCACACCGCCGGCATTAGAGTAAACGCTCGGCGGGTGTGATAGATCAGGGGAAGCGCTATCCCCTGCTATAACGCACGGGGATAGCGCAGATTCCCCTGATCGCCTAGTAATAAATCTACCCCTTTATTCTCTGCTGCCATCTCTGTACTAGCCCCACTGCGGCAGACATTTGGGGGGTATACAGTTTTTAGGTTGACAGTATTAAGTTCCATATGCATTGGATCGACCATTAAAGGCCGACAGGGCTTAACTTAGGTCGCCTCATGAAAAAGGTTGGTATGGCTAAGGTCGACAGGGTCAAAAGGTCGACACAAGCATTAGGTCGACAATGGGACAATTAGGTTGACAGTCAGAAGGTCCACATGGGGTATTCTCTTTCTTTGAGCCCACGTGTCCTGACGGATGGTATTTCATGCCCTACCATCCACTAGGACCTGGTGGAAGAATATAATAGTGCCCGAAGCATGGCAAGCGCAGCGAGTCATGCGAGAGGTCGCAGTGCACTTATTCGTGTCCATGTTGACTGTGTCATTAGATCTACAGTGTCTAGGTCGACAGTCAAAAGGTCACCTACTATTGGTCGACAGTCAAAAGGTAGACATGGTCAAAAGATCGACATGGTCGAAAAGTCGACAGTCAAAAGGTTGATAGGGTCAAAAGGTCGACAGGCAGATGTCTACATAGTGAAAATGTCAATATGTCTACATGAAAAAGGTCAATGTGGGTCTTTTTATTTTGTTTTGCTAACGTGCCGACAGGCGGCATTTCATACCATACCATCCACTACGGCGTGGTGGGAGAAAATAATAGTGTGCCCGAAGCATGGCGAACGTAGCGAGCCATGCGAGGGGACACGGTACACTTAGACAATGTCCATACCGACCTATGTTGACAGACAAAAAAAAATCCATGAAAAACTCATGTCGACCTTTTGAATGTTGAACTTTTGATTCTGTCAACCTTTTGACCCTGTCGACCAATAGTGGTCAACATTTTGACTGTAAACGTAGACATTGTAGATCTAATATACCATAACCTACTGTGTCAACATCTGGGACAAAAAGAAATTGTGAAAAACTCGTGTCAACCCTATGCTTCTGTAAACCTTTTGACCCTGTAGGCCTTCGCCATGTCGACCCAATGCATGTAGACTTTAATTTGGTCGACCGAATGATCCATTTGGGGATGTTATGTATAATGTAATGCTGAGTACACTATGTTCAGGCAGATATAGAGGAAGATGCCGGGGAAGCGTTATAATCCCCCTGTCATATTCTTAATTACCAGAGGACTGATTAGCTGTCCCAAATGCCAGTCAGTGCTGGCGGCACCGGGAAAGAGCCCGGGACGGCTGCGGGTGACACTGACATCCCGCACTGCCGCCTCTATTCCCGCCTCCCCCTGACTGACTGAGACGGGCGCTGCTTCCCGCCGCACTAGCCCGCCTCACCGCCCCGCCCCCTGCCGCTGTGTCAAATAATCCCAGGCGTCCTTGTCAACAATGCTAAACTTGACCCCGCCCCTTGCATGTGTTTGAACCGCTTGCCCCTATAACCACGCCCCTTTACCCACCACCCATGATGTCGCCTTCTTTATCATGCGAAGCCGCGCCCCAACTGGTGGCGGCCTCGGCAGTTCTCGCTATGACATTAGCACAGAGCAGTGAGAGCACGCCTTCCTGGGAGCACCACGCCCCCTCGACGCCATTCCGCATCCAGTGACCTGTACGTGCCCCGCTCACCTCTCAGATTATGGAGCCGGCGGCTGCGGTCTGACTGGAGGCGACACCATGAATTTCTCTGAGCTGTTTAAGGTCTCCGGGCAGCTGTGCAGGTTCTCCCCCAGCGGGAAGTATCTGGTGAGTGTGCCCGGCGCTGACACTGACCGCAGAGCGTTATCACCAGATCCTGTGGCACTACAAGTCACAGCGTGCCCTGTTCTGAAGCCACGGGTTACTAAAGGGTCTCTCAGGGATATTCACCATTCGGGTAACCCCTTTCCAGCCTGCTAGCCAACACACACATCTACTACCACCTGTACTACAGCCCCCAGCCAGGGACACTGCTGGGAGTTCTAGTGCAGGAGATAAGCCTGCCACATGACACCTCAGTAACCAGGCCCCATACAGGTACTGCCACCTGTACTACAGTCCCCATCCTACTGTTGTAGACAGATACAGTGCTGGGAGTTGTAGTACATGCGACTGCAACCACTACTACAGCCCCCAACTGCAGCCAGAGACAATGCTGGGAGTTGTAGTGCAGTAGACTAGGGTGTCACATGACCTCTTAGTAACCAGACCACCACACAGGTACTGCCACCAGTACTACAGTCCCCATCCTACTGCTGTAGCCAGGGACACTGCTGGGAGTTGTAACAAAGGAGACTAGGATGTCCCATGACCCTCTGTAACCAGGCTCTGTCTACACAGCGACTGCAATCAGTACTACAGCCCCCAGCTGCAACCAGAGACAATGCTGCGAGTTGTAGTGCAGTAGACTAGGGTGTCACATGACCTCTTAGAAACCAGACCCCACACAGCTACTGCCACCTGTACTACAATCCCACGCCTATTTCTGCAGCCAGAAACAATGCTGGGAGTTGTAGTGCAGGATAATAGGGTGCCACACGACCCCTTTGTAACCAGTCTCCACACAGCTACTGCAACCTGTACTACAGACCCCAGCCTCCTGCTGCATCCGCGGAGACTGCTGGGAGCTGAAGTACGGGTGATCAGGGTGTCAAATGACCGTCTGTTACCAGACTGGAACATGTACTAAATACATCCTGCAGTATTCTGCTACAGTCAGAGAGACTGCTGGGAATTGTATCGCATATGATCAAATAAGAAATCTGTATTAAAAGGTCTCTATACACCAGACAAAGTGATCCATAACACAGAAAACGAGCCCGAAGCATGGCGAGCGCAATATAATATATTTCAAGGAATCTGCGTCCGCTTCCCAAACTTCGGGCACTTTATAAAATCAACTTCACATCAACGTGGATAGTGGGGGTATGAACAGGTCGGGAGGACGCATACCGCGTCACCTCGCGGGGCTCTGCGCTCGCCACGCTTCGGGCTGACATGGATAGTGGGGGTGTTCTAAATCGCATTGCATGCAGATCGCGGGGCAGTGGCGCTGTGAAACTACACAAGTACCCAAAAATGCTAATTGAAAGGGTGACTGAGTGTTAAAAGGTGGAATAAAGGATGTTACAAGTAGATCTGAAGTTCTGAGGACTTTATACAGTAGGTTTGCATTCATTGAAGATTGTTGAGGCTCATCAGTCAGGTATATCCAATTTTCTTGGCCTCTGTTACACCTGTTTGGACGGGTTTGCATGGAAAAACCTGTGGTCAGAATCCTGACTAATACTCTCCTTGGGCATCTGTCGGCCCTGTGAGGGTCAGGATCCTGACTACATCTGGTTTGGACTATACAGTATGTTGCTGTCAGTAGTATAGCGTCTATGTAGCCTAGTGTTCCATGATGTCAGATGGTCTGTGTTGATACTTGCCCTGTGACTGCAGGCTTCCTGTGTGCAGTACCGGCTCGTCATCCGCGATGTCAGAACGCTGCAGATTCTCCAGCTCTACACCTGCCTGGATCAGATTCAGAACATTGAGTGGTCTGCAGATTCCATGTTCATCCTGTGTGCCATGTACAAGAGGGGCATCGTACAGGTATGTGATCGGACTATGCTGTAAAGTATTGGTAGGTGTGCTGGGACTTGTAGTTCCACTGCATAGTCACTGATTGCCTATTTCTGTGATAATGTGTAATTTCCAGATGTGTTCTCATTAACCTAGCATTTAAGCATTATATGGAGCGACTTAGACGCTCAACAACGGTCACACTCGCCATTTCCACCTTGCTGAAAGGAACCAGTGAGGTGGAAACGAACAGTGAAGGGGACACCGTTGAATACTCTGTCGGCGAGCTATCGGCAGTGCTCACTGTATAGCTTGCTGGCACCATTGAATATACCCCTATGGGGTACATGTATGAAGCAGTGATAAAGGAGAAGTGACCCATGGCAACCAATCAGCACTGAAGTGAAATCTATAATTTACATAATATAACATTATACAGAGCAGCTGATTGGTTGCCATGGGCCACTCCTCCTCTGGCTCACTTCTCCTTCCTTATAACTGCTTCATACATCTTCCCCTTTGTGAGAGTTCTTTGGGGTTTTTTCTTACTTTTTTTCTTCCTTAAAGCAGCAACCAGGTTGATTTTTCAGTGTAAATGATTGCAGCTTTAACCCCCCCTCCCCCCCCCCACACCACCACCACCACCACCACATCACCACATCAGAAGAACTCTCACAAAATCTCTTATTTTCTGAATGGCATACCCTTTTACATTCCCTCTTTATTTAGACCTGTTTACTAGGCTATAGATATATTCGCCCCGCCAAACGTCCGCCCCCGCCGCCCGAATCCCCCCCTGCCACATGCAAGCGTTTGCATACACATTTACTAGCATGTGGCAGCATGGGAGACAAATCATTCGATGGTCGTTCTCAATGGTTTTTTCCCCTTTGCTTACAAGTCTGTCTAAACTGACTTATTTATGGCCACAGATGGCCGAATTAGCAGACATGGACGCGCTTGCAGGGGTATGCCCCGCATTTCTATGGGTGCCCCCAGTGTTTTTGTGGGCATACCCATGAAACGCTGGGCAGTCCACTGCATCCACCTTCTGCCTGCCCATCCTGGAATGCCCCAGCGAGTGTGAAACTCACCAGATGCTTTCGCTCTGGGGGGTGCACACCCCAAACATTAGACCGGGGAGAAAATTTGGCCCACGCCAGGGCGTCTGAATTGTCCCCCCCCAAAAGTTTGCCTCTGATGCAAGAGACTCTACAAAATGCAAAATGAATTTGCAATGGAATTAAAAAGAAAGTTCTATTCGGGGTACACGTTCCAGCCTTAGAATGAAAAAAAAAATATATATATATATATATATATATATATATATATATATATATATATATATATATATATATATATATATATATATATATATATATATGTATGTATTTTGGTAGGGCCAGCACACACAAATTTCAAGTATCAGCAGCTGGGGTGCCAGCTCAGGCTTGTAGTCCCAGGGGTACAGCCAAATATAAAGTCCAGTATAAAGAGCACTCACCAGTCTTCCAATTCAATGCCAATAAAAGTTTAATACATCACCAGGTTTTCAAAGCAGGATGTCGACGTTTCGAGCCACGGCGGGCCCTTTGTCAAGACAAATGATGTAAGGGTCACAGCCCCAGAAGTATAACTCACCATGTCCATTAACACAGTATATATGTACCTGAGGCAGGAAGTACCTGCCCATCGCCACTTAATCAATCAAATAGTGAATGTATGTCTTCAGCTACTATTTATCACCTCCCCTGTGCCCACAAAAATGCGCCATATAGCGAAATAAACTAATCTGTCACTTACCTAACTCTGGGTATAGTGTAGCGCTTCATATGTGCATTCATTGGCGTGCGTTCCACAGCCTTGGAACGCACAAACCGGAAGATGCTGTTCGCGCTACAGCATCGCGCGTCATCCTCCAGCGACGCGCACCCGAGCCCAGCGTGCGCGCCGCTGGTGTTTCCCCACAGAACGGTATCAAGGGTCATTGGTTCCTATTGTCCAAGGGACCCACCCCCTATTTTACTGGCCAGGCTTGCGTTGCACATCAAGACTGTGAAGCGCACGGCCATTTTGGATTTTCTGGGACAAATATTAACGATTGAAAAGAGTCTATATATATAGAACCAACTCATTAAAGTTCAAAAAAATATATCATATTCAGCATATCGCTTCACAGGCACAAAGGATAGTGGTCCAAGGGAGCGTTATTCAAAAAAGACTATAATCTGAAAAAAATGATATAGGCGATCGGCCAGGGTTACTCATTGCCTCTGGTTTACAAAATATCGAAAACATCAAGAATGTATCAAACAGGACAAACAACATAAACACACAGATATTAAAAACTAAGTGTTGGAGTCAGGGGGCAACATACCAGGCAATAAATCAGCCTGGACTGTGGCACCCAGACTTCAAAGCACCTATTAAAAACAAATATCACATCACCAATTAGGTCCCATTGATATTGCTTTTCAGTTCTGTCTTTTAGAACATATTTGCTATATTATTATTGTTGCAAAGTAAATAAGTAAATAGATGCCAGAAATCTATAGCTACCGAGTCTGTTAAGTAACTAGTGGAGTGTGCTGTTACAAGCATATAGTTGTTATCTTCTAAACTAGAATTATGTCTAACAATCACCACAGGATATTAGCACAGAGAAATATAGATTATCATAGGAAGATATTCATATGAGTCTTCTCATTTAGGCCTCGGGGCCAAACAGTGTCCAAGCGGTGGATCCACTGGGCCTCCTTTTTCAAAAGCATGAGTCCCCTATCACCCCCACGAGGCGGTGGAGGGGTCCAATCTATGGCCATGTAACGCAAAGTAGACAATTGGTGTTTTTCTTTCACAAAATGCGCTGCCACAGGCTTATCAGTGGAGCCAGTGGAGTAGGCCAACCGGATCGAAGATCTATGTTGGTTAATTCTTTCGCGGAGGGTACGAATGGTTTTACCCACATACATTAAGCCGCAAGGGCAAATCAAGTAATAAACCACATGATCAAGTAGGCAATATAAACGATGTTTCAAATAAATTTTTGTGCCATTGTGCGGATGGCAGAAGAATGTGCCCGTAATGAGTGCCCGGCAGGTTGCACAGCCAAGGCATTTGTAGCACCCATTCTTCTTGGTAAGCCACCGATCTTGATCTGCTTTTGCTGGTTTCATATTTGGTCTTAGTAGGTGATCCTTAAGGTTAGGTCCTCTATTTACACTGAGCAGTGGAGGAGCATTACCCAGTTTCTTGAACGCCTGATCTGAAGTGATCAGAGACCACTGTGATTTAATGACACGTTGTGTGTTTTTGAAGTTGGTGTCACAATGGGTATTGATGATCATTCTTGCGTTCTGGGTTATACCTTTGGGAATCCTACTTTGTTCATGATATCTTCTTTTGGCTTTGGTGAGGCTCTTATCAATGGTTTTGAGGCTGTACCCCCTATCAAGGAATCTTTGCTTGCATTCAGACAATTGTCTGGTCATGGCCAACTCTTCAGAGTTGTTGCGCATAACCCGGAGGAATTGTGAAATGGGTAAATTGGACTTAAGAGAGTCCGGGTGGTGACTCGTAGCCCAAAGGAGGGTGTTCCTGTCGGTCACTTTCTGGTAAAGGGTATAGCCCAAAAATGCTCCATTCTTAAGGATAGTTACATCCAAAAAGTTCATAGAGTTGGAATCACAAGCATAGGTGAATCTCACCGGAGAGGGTAAACCATTCAGTGTGTTGACCATCTCAATAAAAGAAACTTCGTCACCCAACCAAATGAGAAAGACATCATCGATATATCTCTTTAGGTATTTGATGTGCCCAGAGTAATGCGGAAAAATGAACCTTTGTTCATACATGTATGCACCGTGCCCGAAGCATTGCGAGCGAAGCGAGGGTCCGATTCTCATTGCCAACTGTGTCCATGTCGACTGTGTCGACATTCGGATAAAAAAACAGTGAAAAACCCATGTCGACCTTATGACCAGTCGACCGTCCTCATGTCGACCTTTATGCAAATTCGACCTTAAGTCATGTCGACCTTGGCCCATGTCGACCTTAAGTCAGGTCGACCTTCCTGCCAGTCGACCTAGTGGGGTCGACCTAATGACTGTAGACCTAAATGCAGTCTGACGAATGATCCCATTCCAAAAAAATAAAGTTAGGTACTTGTGTACTATCACGGCTCCCATCTAATCCCATCTCATTGCATACCATAAGGCTTAAGATGGTATGCAATGAGATGAGATGTGCTGCGATGGGACCCGATCTTATACAATTTAAAATTGTATACCATTGTATATGGCATACGATGAGATGAGATGAGATGAGATTTTAAATTGTATAAGCACACTAATGGGTGCTTTCAAGGTCAATTGGCCCCCCTATAAGATTTTTAATTGTATGTATAAGCACCCTAATGGGTGCTTACAATGTTAAATGCACCCCCACACCACCCCCACTATCAACGCCAACCGGAAGCGTGGCGAGCGGCGGCGGTACGCGTCCTCCGACCTTTTCATACCCCCACTATTCATGTCGGCGTGGAGTTGATTTTATATAGTGTGGCGAGCGCAGCGAGCCACCGAGCCCGAAGCGTGGCAAGCGCATGCGTAATACATGTAAAGTATTACGCGTCCCCTCGCGGGGCTGTCTGCGCTCGCCACGCTTCGGGCTCGCTGCGCTCGCCACACTATATAAGATCAACTCCACGCCGACATGGATAGTGGGGGTATGAAAAGGTCAGAGGTCGCGTACCGCCGCCCCTCGCCGGATTGCTGCGCTCGCCACGCTTCCGGTTGGCGTTGATAGTGGGGGTGCATTTAACATTGTAAGCACCCATTAGGGTGCTTATACAATTAAAAATCTTATAGGGGGGCCAATTGACCTTGAAAGCACCCATTAGTGTGCTTATGCAATTTAAAATCTCATCTCATCTCCTCGTATGCCATATACAATGGTATACAATTTAAAATTGTATAATATCCCATAAATGGAAATCGTGGGAGCCGTGATAATACACAAGTACCTAAAGTTATATGTTGCAGGAGAGATTACCAAATACAATGCAGAATAACACAACACACGAATTCTAACATTGTTTATCCTATTTGGTTGGACCTGTGCTTTAGGTGTACAAGGCCTTTATAGAAATGCTGGTGGGTTCTTACCACACCTGTATTACACTTTTGCCCACATACTGGAATTATATTTAGTCTATTTAAAACACCTTCTATTTACAGGAACACAAAAAACTTCAAAAGGTTGGAAGTAATTTTGGTACTTGTGTAGTTTCACAGCGGCACTGAGATCGCATCGTATGTGATTTCCATGCGATGCCATGGTACTTGTGCAGTTTCACGGCACACCTGCCTGCGGATCGCATGCAATTTTATCACATGCCAAACAATACGATTTAGTACCCCCCCCCCCCCACTATCCACGTTTAGCACCCCCCCACTAACCACATCACCCTGAAGTGTTGCAAGCACGTCCTCCCGTCCTGTTCTCACCCCCACTATCCACGTCGGCGTGGAGTTGTTTTTATAAAGTTTGGCGAGCCACTGAGCCCGAAGCCTTGCGAGCAGACGAATAATATACGTCAAGTAATCCGTATCCACTCGTCACGCTTCGGGCTCGTTTTCGATAATGGGGGAATGAACAGGTCAGGAGGACGCGTACTGCATCCCCTCGCGGGTCTCGCTGCACTCGCCACGCTTTGGAGTGCCGTGGATAGTGGGGGTGTGCTAAGTAATAGTGGGGGTGTGCTAAATTGCATTGCTTCACATCACGTGCAATCAAATTGCATGCGATCACATGCGATGCGATCCCAGTGCCACCGTGAAACTACACAAGTACTGTAATTTTACTTTCCATGTGCTATTATTTAGCTGTGTTGGAGAGGGTTGTATTTTATTTTCCTGGTCATTTTTTTATATATGGATATTGTATCACCAGGTGTACATTGTACAGATATAAGCAGTCACCAAGCAGTTATATGATCATACAGAAGCACAAGGCCTCACACTGACTACTTTCATGTTTTTCTCATATATTTGAGATGAATTTGAAGAACTATAAAAAATTCTAAAGTAAATAAAGGGGTGTTATGATGAGTAGGGGACACTGACACCACAAGAAAAGTCAAGTTCAGGGCTTTATATAATAATAATAATAATAATAATAATAATAATAATTATTATTATTATCATCTAGCTTTGATGTCCGAGTACCTTGAATTAAAAACTTGCTGAAATATTATTTACAGATTTCTGGGTTTCTCCAACAGTATTACAGGTTTGTCTTCACATCTATACACACAACCAGCAAAACATGAAAATCATGTTATAACAATTTTTGGAATAAACCCCCCCCCCCCCCCCGCCGTTATTTCAGTTAAGCTGGGTACACACTGGAGTGACGAACATTCGTACTGACATCTCAACAAACCATCAGATGTGTGTTCAAGCTGGAATGATGTTAACGAAGGAAAGAACGATCATGTTCCGTCCTTCATTAGCATACAACATACACAATGTGCAGCATATCAAATCTGATGACTGCGCTAGCAACTGCGAGTACACCCATATCGGTACTTACAAACTGCCTGATATGCACCAAGGTGAGCGATATATATCGGTCTGATCTGATGACATATAGCTTAGTGTGTACCCAGCTGAAGTTACAGGTAGACCTATGCTAGCGAAGTGTGTGTGTGTGTGTCCTCATATTCTGTTGTGCTTTACGGTGTAACAGTTGCCCCTATTTTAAGGTACTGAAGTAGGGTGTGCCAGTACAGTATGTTAATGATCATTTGGTACAGCAGCTGCGCTGTTCTAAATAATTACCACAAAATCATTAAAAGCAAATCCATGTTTTGGCTAAAACCAAACAGATTATACAAAGTACAAATACAATTAAGTAAAACAAGTTTGTCCATTTAGAAAACTCTGTCCCATCTGGGTGAAATATTCCGTGGCCTGAGAACTTCTTATGGGATGATTCATGCAAAATTAATACTAATATTACAATACTAATGCTACGCTTGAAAGTCTTCTGTTTCAAGGTGCCCATACACTGTACGATATTGCTGTGCGATGCCATCCGAAGCTAGTTCAAAGAGACTTTGTGCTGTGCGATGGAATGCCCGCGGGAGCACGCATCGCACGGCACTGGTTTCACTAATGAGAGAAGTGTAATTTAAAGCGAGGATCGTTTTCTAGTTTGTTTCCTATATACAAAACATACAGTGGTGTAAGCAATAGCCTGTAAGGTGTCTGCCTGTGTTTTTTAAGATGCGATCATTTAAAAAACAAAACCAGCTAGGTACAGTATTGCCTTCTAAATGACTGCAACTTTAATACATCTTGGGTAGATTTGCAGAAATCTCCCCCAGAGCTTGCATCTCGCAGGTTGCTGCGCAAACCACACAGTCTGACTTGGAATAACAGGATGTTTCAGCTGCAAAGCCCAGACTGGCATAAAGTTATGGTCCTGCATACAAGCAGGGGCTTACTTCTGTAGTGGGATCCAGCGCCAGTCCTTCATGGTTCCAGATCCTGTAGCTGCTTCACGTCCTCTGGAGACTCTACACTCACTCTCTCACTCACTTTTTCCAGGTCTGGTCTCTGGAGCAGCCTGACTGGCACTGTAAGATTGACGAGGGGTCTGCAGGGCTGGTGTCCTCCTGTTGGAGCCCAGATGGCCGTCACATTCTCAACACAACAGAGTTTCATGTAAGCGTGGGCTGATGCCTCCTCCACTTCGTATCAAATGTTGATGTCTGCTCTCTCCCGTTCTGAAAATAAATCCCAGTGGGCTCAAAGGGATCGGGTTCCCAAGACGGAAGTGCAGTACTGTACTATTCCTTTTTAATATTGCCTCTTATGTTCCTATAGAGCGTCACTCATGCCTCCTTCATGTTCTACAGGCCGTGCATGAGAAGCTCATTTGGTCTCATTCACAAATGCTAGGAATAATATATATCTATCTATCTGTATCTCACACATCCTTTTATGTAGTTTTCTGAGGCTGGGTCCATTCAATCTCATACTTTTAGGCCCTTTTGCAGGTCCGTTTGCATGGCTGCACCAATGTTTGCGCATTTTTGTCCACACGGCGAACAGCCTTGTGAGCAAGGGGGGGGGGGGGGGCGTGAGGCACCGGGCTGGACCATTAGCATATGGGAACGCCCAGCGTTTCATGGGCATTCCCAGGAGAATGCTGGGCGTTCTCATGCTAATGCAGCCGTGACGAACTTCACCGGATGTCAGCTGCCCGCCCACGTCCCCCTGAGCGTGCACGCATATGTATGTTGCTTAGAGCCACCTTACATATGCGTGCACCTTCCACATCTTTCAATGGTCGGCGACCATCCGAAGATGTGGGTGTTCCCCCACAGTCTACGAATGGATGTTTATGTAAAACATTCATTCACAGCCATAGTGAACCTAGGTACCTTGCAAATGGTGGGCCGGCGTACCCCCATTCGCAAAGCGGGATCTTGATCTCTCACAAGGATGCAAATTTGATTAACGAGCGAATAAACCAGAATAAACCCCTTAATTTGTTGTGTTCTTGTCATGTTGATTTTTGCCTTTGTAACAACCATTCTGTTTTTCCTGCTATAAAACTATGGGGAATCCTATTATGTGGGAAAGGTGCGGCAAACTCGCACCCATCACAGTCTTAAATAAGTCCAACCTAGCACAGAAGTGTTCGGAGTCCTATGGGGCAGCAAACACCTTTGTGCAAATCTCGTCTGCCGTAAATAGAGCCGTCCCTCCAGGATCATCGCGGTTAATTGGATGGAATTAGTGATGAAATTTAATTAGTTCCTGAAAAATACAGAGCATTGTGGTCCAAAAGTAGGGAAATCGTAAGAAGCCTTTCAGTTTTTATTTTGCTATGTTGAATGCTGTGAATGACCCGATTAAAGGATGTAAACTTTTGTACAAACTCTAATATATACATTTTCTCTATGGCACTTAATTAGAATGATGAGGGGCGTTCTGGTGCCCTCTGCTGGGCAAATAAAACACTTCATAGTATTAGACGTTATGCCAGTGGTTCCCAAACTTTTTTGCATCACGGCACACTAGATTATCGGAATATTTGTCACGGCACCCCTAGGTGCAAAGGTTGCCACCGAGAATTTCAGAAAACAATATTAAATTAAATAAGTTGTTCTTATATTTCATCCTTAGGTCCAGTTATGTGGTGAGGAACAGAATTCACTTCTGTTTATCCACATATTTAAAAACTGAAAGCCACAAGCACTGATTTTGCCTATTACATTGACCATAAAAAGATTTGAAACTGTTCTGGACAACCAAACCAAGGCACCCCTGCAAGTGCTCCGAAGCACCCCAGGGAGCATTGCGTATTTATTATTATTTATTAACAATTTCTTATATAGCGCACACATATTCCGCAGCGCTTTACAGAGAATAGTTGAACATTTGCATCAGTCCCTGCCCCAGTGGAGCTTACAATCTATATTCCCTACCACGCACACACAGACATTCTAGGGTTAAATTTGTTGGCAGCCAATTAACCTAGCTGTATATTTTTGGTTTGTGGGAGGAAACCGGAGTACCCGGAGAAAACCCACGCAAGCACGGGGAGAATATACAAACTCCACACAGTTAGGGCCATGGTGGGAATCGAAACCATGACCTCAGCACTGTGAGGCAGTAATGCTAACCATTACACCGTCCGTGCGGCCCTGCTCTAGAACCAAGTGTAATTTCACATTTCAGTTGCATCTATGCTTTAGACTGAGGATACATAAGCATGCTGTTACAGGACAAAGCGGGTGATGTATCAAGCAGTGCAGAGGTGGTTCAGTGAAGAAGTTGCCCATAGCAATCACTCAGCTTCTACGGATCATTTTATACAATGTACTTGATAAATTCTTCCGTAAAGCTCATTTGTTGCTATGGGAGATTTGTCCGCTGTTTTCACCGCTTGTTCCATTAACCCCACTTTAGACCAATTAACCAGCTACCCATCATTGTAATGGCGGTATAATGTAAAACCAAACACAATATCACATAAAACAATGAACTCCGTAACAAAATATAACATTTTGGAAACCGTTATACTGTACATACTAAACTGTGAGAAAGTAGTTTTGCACAATTTCCATTAGTACTTTGTTGGGAAGCCTTTTGATGCAGTCAGTCTGGCAATGACATCCCACGGAATGAACCAATGATATTAGTTCATCGGGTGTTCTAATACGATACCATGATGGTACTTCAGGCTGTGGTTGTTTCTGACCAATAAGCTGCTGTAATCGGCTCCAAGGTTTTCGATTGGATATAGGTCCGGGCTATTGCCTGACTGTTCCTGCAACACCTGAAACCACTTTCTTCACATAGACACATGACAAGGCGCAGAGTCCTGCTGAAATGTTAATGACATTATAACGGGAGAGGTCCCGTGCTGACGGTTTCCACCACATTCACACAAATCATCCTCCGTTGCCTCAGACCATTTTTTTCTGTCACTCAAGCACTTTTTTTTTTTTTTTTTTATTCATTTTTTAGAGTATGGTGTTGTGGGTCTTTTTACCCAGTTTGGTTTTGAGTCTGATACTTACTCCAGTTCCGCAATTCCTCCTTTGGAGTTGTTGCCACCTACTTTTCTTATAATTTTGTTGTGTTACCTTCATGCAATTCATTATGTTGTATCTCTTCCTATATGAGCAGGTAACTCTTTTTACTTTTCTTGTGATCCTAAATAAGTTACGCAGCTTATTTCATATAAAAAAAAAATGGAAAACAAAACAACTCATAAAAAACTACTTAGTGATAATCAAACCACTAAAGACCATTTGTAGCAGCAACAAATATAAGTTTACTCGTGCTAAAACACCTTTTTATTGGATCCATTTTGATCGCTTCCCTATCTCTTTTTTTAGCTTGAACTTTTTAAGTAATGAAGTTAATTCATCGCTGTGAACTGCATTATAGTGTGTATTTATTATTTAGGTACTTGTTTCCTAGCATGGCCACACCAATTTCCATCGGGGTGGTCGTGTCAGAAAAATCGCGTCCATCGCATGCGATTTGGTCGCATGCGACCGACCCGATTTTTTTAATTGAATCAAATGTGAATAGGGTCCCTGGGACCCGATTTTACATTGGATTCAATGTAAAATATTCCCTAGACCCCCAAATTTTACAACGTAAACCCCACCCCACGATAGGCGCCAACCCGAAGCGTGGCGAGCGCAGCGGTGCACGTCCTCCGACCTTTTCATTCCCCTACTATCCACGTCGGCGTGGAGTTGAGAATACATAGTGTGGCGAGCACAGCGAGCCACCGAGCCCGAAGCGTGGCGAGCGGATGCGTATAACGTCACAGGTATACGCGTCCCCTCGCGGGGCTCGCTGCGCTCGCCACACTATATATTCTCAACTCCACGCCAACGTGGATAGTAGGGGAATGAAAAGGTCGGAGGACGCGCACCACCGCCGCTCGCCAGGCTTCGGATTGGCATCTATCGTGGGGTGACGACGGGGCCATATATAATGTGAAATGGGTCATATTGGCCCATTTCACATTTTTCACATTTTTTCCTATGTGAGATGGACTTAATCAAGTCCATCTCATCTTGTGCCATTATAATGGCACAAGACCGACGCGATGCTCCCGATTTCAATGTTAAAAAATATTTTAACATTGAAGCCTATGTCAAAATCGGGGGCATCGCGTTGGTCGTGTCGGAACCAATGTTAATGGTCCCGACCGACGCGATGCCCCCGATTTTTCCTTTGCCGGCAAAATGGACCTGGTTTCAAAGGAAATCGGGTCCATCGCGGGGATCGTGTACCTTAACTTAAAGGTACACGATCCCAAAGATTGTGGCCGTGCTAGGAAACAAGTACCATTATTTATTTATTAAGTTTCTTGGTACTTGTGTACTATCACGGCACCCATCGCATCGACCATAAGGCATGCGATGCGACGCAATTGGCACCCGATGGAATACAATTTAAAATGGTATACCATTGTATATGTCATACAATGCCATACAATGCGATGCCATGTTAAATTGTATAAGCACCCTAATGTGGGCTTACAATGTTAAATGCACCCCCACGCCACCCCCACTATGAACTTGAACCCGAAGTGTAGTGAGCAGCGGTGGTACGCGTCCTCCGACCTTTTCATACCCCCACTATCCACGTCGGCGTTGAGTTGATTTTATATACTGTGGCAAGCGCGCTCGCCACGCTTCGGGCTCGCTGCGTTTGCCACACTATATAAAATCAACTCCACGCCGAAGTGGATAGTGGGGGTATGAAAAGGTCGGAGGACGCGTACTGCTGCCCCTCGCCACGCTTCGGGTTCACGTTCATAGTGGGGGTGCATTTAACATTGTAAGCCCCCATTAGGGTGCTTATACAATTTAACATCGTATAGGGGGCTTATACAATTTTAAATCGCATCGCAGTGCATCGGGTGTATGCCATGCGATGCGATTAAAAGTTGTGCGACCAAATATCGTGGGTGCCGTGCTAGTACACAAGTACCAGTTTCTTATATAGCGCACACATATTCTGCAGTGCTTTACAGAGTATAGTTGAACATTCCCTGCCCCAGTGGAGTTTACACTCTGTATTCCCTACCACATGTACAGGCACACACAGACATTCTAGGGTTAATTTTGTTGGAAGCCAATGAGCCTACCAGTATAATTTTGGATTGTGGGAGGAAACCGGAGTACCCGGAGTAAACCCACGCAAACACAGGGAAAATTATACAAACTCCGCACAGTTAGAGCCATGGTGGAAATCGAGCTGTGAGGCAGTAATGATAACCATTACACCATCCGTAATGCTATACTTTACTTCACTGCTATACTATATTTTCTTTAAATATAACGCCGAAATTACAGAATTAAACACTAAGGGTCCATACACATAAAGCAATATTGTACACGATTGTTCTGATTTAGTTCAGTACGATATTGTATAATGTGTACACATGATGTGTGGTAAGATGCACACTCCTGTATGTGCTGCATGCAGGCTTGATGGTAAGATATTGTATGATGCTCTGCACATATTATGGTCGAATGTCACATTGTATAGTGAGTACATAAGATATTGCATGTCTGGGAGAACAAGATAAATTGTATACAACATCTTATCTTATCCCATCGTTCTAATGTGTACTGTACATAGCCTAAAGTTATGTGGCCATAAAAAGTCACCAAGCAGTTCTGTGACCATATAAAAGCACAAGGCTTCTGGCCCAATAGTCTGACACTAGAGTCAGAATTCCGAGGTGACCTCTGTCGCTGATCACTTATATCCACTACTCTGGAGATTTATCATCCTGGAGAACACTGACTATATATTAAATATAAATTCCATTGTGTATTTAATGATCGTGCTTTTAAAACACAGCCTCTGTGCCCCCTAAGGCACACGTCACCATGGTCACCAGTCAGGAATGACTCTACGTAATGTTTGGGTCCTGTTCCAAAATCAGTTCCACTTCTAATGAGGAGATCGCAAGTCTGGTGTGTCAGCTCCCAGTATATCAGATTCTTAGTCATTTTCCATCCTATAGACAATTAATTAGCCTAAATCCACCAATCCTGACACTTATTGCAAGTGATGTGAACGAGCGACACTTGGAAGACGTTGAGTTAAACGGATTTGGGTGCATGTGTAGGACTCTGCAGTCAGATCAGGTCATCTGCAGGAGTCGGCAAAGATAACTGAGCCTTTGACAATGTCTGGCGTCAGGAATCATGCAGTAAATCACTTGTTCATGTGTCGCTTATTTGGAGCAGTTCAGACTAATAAAATATGTGCCCCATTAACAAAGAGGAACTGTGGTAGCTCCGTATAATCCTGCAGATCATTCCCATAATTTAATGGTTATCCAGTGGCATCTCGGGCGTTTTCTAGGAAGCGGCGATGAGAGATGCTCTGCACCGTGCCACGACTCGTACTGCGGTTTTTGTGCTAATTGAGTCTCCAAACTAAAATAAATGGATCAGATTTCCTGCTCATTCTATTAGAATTTCTCTCCAAGTGGAACTATGATAAGTTTTTAAGGTTATACATGTAGTGTTTTGCTGTGATGCTTCATCTTTTGCGCATATTTCAGTTTGCAGAGGCTGCAGTCGCAGGCTAAGGGCGGTATTCAATCCGGGGTCCGACTGTCGGAACATCCTGACAGTCGGAATCCCAGCCCATTTTTTCGCTCTGCTCCACCGATACCAGACAGGCGGAATTCAGTGTTCCCCCTGTCGAGTGCCGAAAAGTGGGCGTGTCCACGGAAATCGGCCATGGATTGTCGAGAAACGGTCATGAACTTGACAATCCACAGCCGTTTCCGACAAAACAGATCCGAGTTGTTTTAAAGTCAGATCTGTTTTGTCAAAATCCGCCTTCAATGTTGTCAGAAACGGCAGCACTGAATAGGCGGAGGGCGCTATTTCTCCTGTCGGAAATAGTGGGCAACATTGAATACCGCTTTACATTTCTGTTAAGCCCCATATACACTAGGCGATATTGTGAACAATATTGATCAGAGAGTAGCTTCTGAGCGATATCGTTCACAAACTCGTCTAGTGTGTACGCGCAATATTGTTAACGATGCGCGCTTCCACGAGTCGTTAACGACCATTGATGTCTTCTGAACATGCAAGTCAATTTGGCTACATAGAAGATCTCGGCAGCCGATATTGTTCAGTGTATACACACAATATCGGCCGGCCACGTATGATATGCGTAACTATATCGGTCGCGGCTTGTGTGTTTAGCGGCTGAAGTAATGCTAACATCAGCAGGCGATATTAGATTGCAGCTTTATTTGATTCGTTTTGAAAATGTTTTATTTATTGTTTACTTTATTCTTCACCTTAAAGTGCACCCTCATCCACGTATAGTAGGAGCAGTCATGACGCTGATAGTGTAGCCTATCCTTTCACCAGGAGTTAAAGGCGAATGAGATACCGGTATGGGTCCTACTGGTATGAATGGCTATGTTCAGTCTTCTCACTCCCTGAAGGTTACTGACACTTTGTTAAATGTGTGTTCCGATTGGGAATTTGTTCCTGCTTATGGCAATGGGTTAGGTTGTAGTATCCATTTCTGCAAAGTGCAGAGCCGGGGTGCCATTCATTTTATTGGGGCAGATGCAACACTGGTGCTTTCTGTGTTCTGCGTTTATCCGCCACTGATATCCGTTTTTCCTGATGCCTGAACTTGCATGCAAGGTTATTGTCCCATTACCACAGGCGTTCTCTGACTGCCCGAGTTCCACCCTCACTTGTCGCTGTACTTTCCATATGTGCAGCTGTTATAGGCAATGATGAGGATTTTGCTGCTACACCCAAGGGTTACCTGCACAGTGAGCAATGTACTCTGGGATAAATTTACTAAAGCTTCTAAAAATGAAAAGGAGGTGATGTTGCTCGTAGCTACCAATCGGATTCAAACCTAATTGGTTACTATGGGTAACATCACATCCTTTTTTTATTTTTTAGAAGCTTTATTAAACATGCCCTTTACTGTTTCTCAACTCCTTGGACAAGCTCCTCTCCCATTTGTATTATTTATGACCGTGTCACCAGCATTATCTTTTCTATGGAATTTCCCAGTTGTTCAAGCTAAGTACAAGTGTCAGACATAAGTCCTGCGGGCTGGGTTACCTGTCCAGGGACTGGCTGCCGCAGATTCCTGGCAGCGCGTGCTTGTGTAGGCGGTGTGTATTTCTGACCAGCCGTCAGGACTCAGCGTGACCCCTAGAAGCCTTCATTAAGGTTTTGCCAGAATGGCATCTGTGTCTGGGTGGATTTACTCTGCAGCTGTAAACAGGTTGCAGAATGGACTCGTTTCGGACAGCTGCTGACTACTCGTCAGTGTCTGTGCTGTGTTTACTCTCAAGTACAGTAAATCCAGGGTCCGCTGGGAGAGATCATTGGGAATTAATGGGAGCATTCAGAAGAGTTAATGTCCTTGTAAGACTGTTCAAGATGAAGGATGTCTCATCGGGGAGCGTAGACTGCAGTTACGCTTTTGGCTGTTGGTCGTTCTAAGACATTACATTTAGACATAGGTTAAGACACTGTAAGCTATACAGGATTGCTCCATTATTACTCTGAAACCTAATTTGAGAGCATGCGGATTAACACCACCTCACCTGACGTCTACAAACATTCCAACCTCATTTATGGTGTCCATAGAATTAATTTGCATCCTGATACAGGTATTCGGGTATTGAGATAGGTTCAGGGTGGAGAGCCAAAACCTACTGGGAAAAATGCTTAAATGCAATTTCATGTTCATTCTAGCACTCTCTCGCGTGGTTCTTCTAGCACAGTGTGGTCTGTATATCAGCACTAAAAGGCAGGCTAGACCTGTGCTAGGAGCATCACAGCAGAGAGTGACACCGCAGGCAGGAAAGAGGAACTGCACAGGCTCTGAAAGATGCAGGGTTCTAGAATGAACACTAGTGCAATGTATAGATGGCCCTGGGGATTTTGGTAAGCGTGCTATGTGATGTGCAGCAAATGTTAGCAAAGTTGATTTTTAGTAATTTTTTGTTTTGGCTGAAAAATGGGGAAACCACTTATTTTATTTAAAAAAAATGAAGCTCGTCCCGTCCCCAACCTAGATGCAAATGGGGTAAATTTACTAAAGCTTCAAAATGAAGATTCTATCTATTCTTTCTCTTTTGCATCCTATAAAATGATAGACAGTCTGACAATCTGATGGGTTGCTATGGGCAACGATTCCCCATCCCAGGGAGTGATCACGTGCATTCGTTGTGTTGTTTGACCCCGGGCATATTCAGAGCTTAATTGTTAACAACAATATTGGTTCCCATATTAACAAATCTATTCCTAGCCCTAATCCCAACTGTTCAAACAGCTAACGCTAATGACCACAATCCAAACCTTTCACCATTCTCCTACTAGTAGCTGGAACATGAACATAAGCACTAATTGTTGCCTTAAGTTATATGTGTCTTAAAGCCTTTCCCCCAAATACTAACACAAATCCTCTAATTGCCTCCCACAGCAGTTTCACGTCCTTGTTGTACTGTGTATCTTGTGCGTTGCTTCAGTAAATAGTTTGTACACAAGAAACCTGTGAATCCCACCTGCAAAGTTTTTAAACACCCCTATACAATTGCCCCACTTCTTTTAACCCATTAATCTGCACTTCACAGAATTTCACCTAAATACTGTCCAAGGTGGGGTCTGAACCAAGGCCCTTATTCTAGTTGATTCGGACAGATGCGTATTTCAGACAGGAACCGAGTGTTCTTAGCCCCGCCTACTGTACGGATCGCTTACACCGTCCAAATGCGGTAAGACGCCGAGTGTACGTTTCATGTGAACGCCTCCTCCATCTGTGGGAACCTCCCCCAACCTCCGATGGTCGCCGTCCATCGAATGATGGACCGAGCGGTCAGGCAGCACCGGGTGCTCCAGACCCCTCTGAACTTTTTTCCGTATAAAAGCAGGGATGTGGGCGGGCAGCTGACATCCGGCTATGTCAGCTGTCCACCCCCCACACGTGCGTCACGGCCGCATTACCATACGTACGCCCAGCGTTTTCATGGGAACGCCCATGAAACGCGATGCATACGCATATGGTAATGCGCCCAAACAGCTCTTCACGCCCCTCTCCACCCACTGATCGGATGGTTCCGTACGATCGGTTTCTGCACGGACCTCACACTGTGTTCGGATGTGCAAGGCATTCGCACATGCGCAGATACGCCTCTGCACATGCGAAAACACCAAACATCGGCCATCCGACCACACACGGAGCAGTCCGACTCAATCAGAATAAGGGCCCAAGTCCTGACATTTTCAGCTTAAAATTAGATAATAAATTGTTCATTCTTATTGAACAGGGCCCGAACTACACATTCCAGCATGCCCTGCTACAGTTTTTCTATTTGGCCTTGCTAAAACTGTTGCAGTGCATGCTGGGATGAGCAGTTCAACAACAGCTGGAGTGTCAAAGGTTACCCATCCCTGGTATATAATTGCCAAATAGAAAACCCCACAGCTGCCCAACAATTCCTGCTCTGCTGTAGAATACAAAGATTACCGCATTCAATTGAAAATTCCATCAAGTGTAGTAAATCGTATGTGCAATTTTTCATTATTTACCTAAAAGTTTTCAAAATAAAATCCGCTTGGACATTTATTTGGATGCACGAAATGGTTACAGCCCCAGAGATATCTGGTAGATTGAGTCCCAATGTCTACTTGCAGTGTCCAAGAGCAAAGCGTAGATTTGGAGTTACTGTAGTATCCATTTGTTGACCCCCACTGGTTTTATTCTAGACCTTCTCAGTGCTTTTTTCATCATCCCAATACTAGACCTACACCAGTGGATTCCCAGTCAACACGTATAGGAAATTGCTCCCCTAACAGGTGACATTTGCTCTAATTCCAGACCAGTGTTCTAAGCTCTACAGCAGACAGTGGGCCTGATTCAGATCCGTTCGGTACTGCCTGCATTTGCACGCAGTACCGATGTTGTGCGTCTGCGCATGCGCAGGTGGGTATCTGCACATGTGCAGGCGTATGGTGCGTGCACCCACGGCAACCTTACGGGTGGGGGCGACGGGCTGCTCTATTACCATATGGGAACGCCCAGCGTTCCATGGGCGTTCCCACGGAAATGAGGCAGTGACGCGGGTGGCTGACATCACCGGATGTCAGCTGCCTGGCCATTTCCACGCCAGCGTGCACACCTATATCCGCAACTGAAAAGTCACTTATATATGCGTGCACGCTAAACATCATTCGATGGTCGGTGACCATCGAAAGATGTGGGTGGTTACCCGAGCCATGCGAATGGATGTTTATGCAAAACATCCATTCACAGCTGTTCGGGCGAAGCCGCACTTTGAGGGGGCGGCAGGGGGGCGGTCGTTCGCCGGGCGGGGTTTGGTGGACTCGCAAGGCTGCGAATTCGCAGCCTTGCGAATCAACCTGAATAACCCCCAGTATCTGTAACAAAAGTCCTACTGAAGATAAAGCGCGCAATATATATCCTTATATTCACGTTTTACAGCAGTTTGTGTCTCCTGAGACCATACCTGCTTCTTAATTAAATCATTACACCGAACCGCTTCATCGGTCGCCATCTAGTGGTCACCAGTACGCAAAACACCTAAATGACCCCCTTAGAGGTGAGGTGCAGACTGATGTGACGTGACAGTATGCCTTACATCCGTCCTGCTCAGTGAAGCGCTGTGAGGTACAGCTGATCAGCCACTGGCTGCTGACCCAGGGTGCATTAAAGTTCTCATCCTGCATGGGATTCAAACTCCAGACCACATGTGCCCTAATCAGACCTTTAACAGGAGAACAGTGATGGTAGTTATGGTTGTTTGTGTTGCACCAAGGTAATGATTTCCATGACTGACTTAATAACCATGTATTTCAAGCCAGGAAACGCCAATCCCCGTTATCCTATTCAGATGATCTACTCCTGTAATATATGTGCACCCTCCTAGTCAGTATATTACGTTCATTTTAATACCATCTTGGGTACTTGTTTCCTAGCACGACGACCATCGCATTGTATACCATAAGACTAAATATGGTATGCGATGCAATGTTGTACAATAAAAATATACGATTTTTTTTTATTGTACAACCACCCAGATGGGTCCTTACAATGTTAAATGCACCCCCATTATCAACGCCAACCCGAAGTGTGGCGAGCGCAGCGAGGGGCGGCGGCACGCGTCCTCCGACCTTTTCATACCCCCACTATACACGTCGGCGTGGAGTTGATTTTATATAGTGTGGCGAGCCACCGAGCCTGAAGCGTGGCGAGCGGACGCGGAGTACATGTAAAGTAATACGCGTCCCCGCCTGGGCTCGCTGGGCTCGCCACGCTTCGGGCTCAGTGGCTCGCCAGTAGGTGAGCTACCTGAATGACCACATGTCCATCTGATATAAAGTGATGTCTCTTCTCCCACTGATGTCCACATTCTCCTGATTCAATTGGATTACAAATACCTTATGGGATACTTGCAATATTCCTAACATCCAGCGTAAGGAGAAGACGACTAATAGGGAGAAAATTGAACCCTATTTATAAGCATCTTTCATTCGATAAGAAAGCCAATATACATGGAGCTACACCATATATGATTATAAAATCAAAAATCATTTTTCTGCTCATTTGCATATACTTGATTTTAGGTTTAAATGTTTTATGTCACACTTTTATATGTAAACATTAAATTGTTCTTTTTTTAATTGAGAAACCGTCTGGTCTGTATATTGGTTTAGCCAGCGCTGGCACATCTTTTTGTTTTTTCCTCTAACTATTTGGGCTTGACAACCCAGTGCCAGCCGGTACCACCCACCCAATTCTTTTTATGCCATGCAGAGGATTTGAACTCACAACCTCACACATGACAGACCAGGGGCAGTTTAACATTGGAGGTAGATTTCCGGGGTGCAATTCTGCAAAGTGATGTCTGTGGTCACAGACCGCAACAATTCTCCCGCCAGAATTAATACGTTCAATGAACGTGAACGAAACTCATTGCTTAGTTAAGATTTATCTCTAATACTACATACTCTTACTGTCTTGATGTATATATTGCCCTGCAATTCCTTGGAATGGGTGAATTTTATTTATTTTTTTTGCTCATTTGAAATATTTGTATTTATGATTTGGTTTTATATCCGCTGCTTTAGAGATTTGCGGTTGAAGCCTTTCTTGGTTAGTGATTTCTTTCCTCAAACGTACTGTTGCGTAAGAGCAGTGTTTAGCAATCACCTTGGATAACCCAGCACAACATTTTTAGATGAGATGTTCAGGGTGATGACAATGTGTCGTTAATTGCCAGGGTTATAGAGAAGCACCTGTCTGTGCGCTGGGACAGCCTGACTAACACTGATCTTCTGGCTTCAGCTTTTCGCCCAGGCTGCATTAGTAATCTGACAGATTTATAACCCAAATCGAATCGTTCGCACGCACAGCTACTTGCATATTGATTTATACTGCAAAATCTTGGTAATCAACAGAACGAGCGATGCCCAACAGTTTTATTAAGCGTACTTTGTAATGTTCTCCTAAATGCTGTGTCCAGTCTGCACAAAGGGCCTAATTCAGACCTGTTCGCTAGGCAGCGTATGCTCGCAGCCTAGCAAACATGTAGGGAGGTGTGTTTGAGTGTGGGTAGTACAGGTGGGAGAAGGGGAGGTGTGAGGGTGTATTAGTGTGGGTAGTACAGGTGGGAGTAGGGGAGGTGTGAGGGTGTATTAGTGTGGGTAGTACAGGTGGGAGTAGGGGAGGTGTGAGGGTGTATTAGTGTGGGTAGTATAGGAGGGAGTAGGGGAGGTGTGAGGGTGTATTAGTGTGGGTAGTATAGGTGGGAGTAGGGGAGGTGTGAGGGTGTATTAGTGTGGATAGTATAGGAGGGAGTAGGGGAGGTGTGAGGGCGTATTAGTGTGGATAGTAAAGGAGGGAGTAGGGGAGGTGTGAGGGCGTATTAGTGTGGGTAGTACAGGTGGGAGTAGGGGAGGTGTGAGGGTGTATTAGTGTGGGTAGTACAGGTGGGAGTAGGGGAGGTGTGAGGGTGTATTAGTGTGGGTAGTACAGGTGGGAGAAGGGGAGGTGTGAGGGTGTATTAGTGTGGGGAGTACAGGTGGGAGTAGGGGAGGTGTGAGGGTGTATTAGTGTGGGTAGTACAGGTGGGAGTAGGGGAGGTGTGAGGGTGTATAAGTGTGGGTAGTATAGGTGGGAGTAGGGGAGGTGTTAGGGTGTATTAGTACGGGTAGTATAGGTGGGAGTAGGGGATGTGTGAGGGTGTATTAGTGGGAGTAGGGAAGGTGTGAAAGTGTATTAGTGTGAGTAGTATAGGTGGGAGTAAAGGAGATGCGAGGGTGTATTAGTGTGGGTAGTATAGGTGGGAGTAGGGGAGGTGTGAGGGTGTATTAGTGTAGGTAGTATAGGTGGAAGTAGGGGAGGTGTGAGGGTGTATTAGTGTGGGTAGTACAGGTGGGAGTAGTGGAGGTGTGAGGGTGTATTAGTGTGGGTAGTACAGGTGGGAGTAGGGGAGGTGTGGGTAGTATAGGTAGGAGTAAGGGAGATGTGTGGGTAGTACAGGTGGGAGTAGGGGAGGTGTGAGGGTGTATTAGTGTGGGTAGTACAGGTGGGAGTAGGGGAGGTATGAGGGTGTATTAGTGTGGGTAGTACAGGTGGGAGTAGGGGAGGTGTGAGGGTGTATTAGTGTGGGTAGTACAGGTGTAAGGGTGTATTAGTGTGGGTAGTATAGGTGGGAGTAGGGTAGGTGTGAGGGTGTATTAGTACGGGTAGTATAGGTGGGAGTAGGGTAGGTGTGAGGGTGTATTAGTACGGGTAGTATAGGTGGGAGTAGGGGAGGTGTGAAGGTGTATTAGTGTGGGTAGTACAGGTGGGAGTAGGGGAGGTGTGAGGGTGTATTAGTGTGGGTAGTATAGGTGGGAGTAGGGAAGGTGTGAGGGTGTATTAGTGTGGGTAGTATAGGTGGGAGTAGGGTAGGTGTTTGGGTGTATTAGTGTGGGTAGTACAGGTGAGAGTAGGGGAGGTGTGAGGGTGTATTAGTGTGGGTAGTATAGGTGGGAGTAGGGGAGGTGTGAGGGCGTATTAGTGTGGGTAGTATAGGTGGTTGTAGGGGAGGTGTGAAGGTGTATTAGTGTGGGTAGTATAGGTGGGAGTAGGGGAGGTGTGAGGGTGTATTAGTGTGGGTAGTATAGGAGGGAGTAGGGCAGGTGTGAGGGTGTATTAGTGCGGGTAGTACAGGTGGGAGTAGGGGAGGTGTGAGGGTGTTTTAGTGTGGGTAGTATTGGAGGGAGTAGGGGAGGTGTGAGGGTGTATTAGTGTGGGTAGTATAGGTGGGAATAGAAGAGGTGTGAGGGTGTATTAGTGTGGGTAGTACAGGTGGGAGTAGGGGAGGTGTGAGGGTGTATTAGTGTGGGTAGTACAGGTGGGAGTAGGGGAGGTTTAAGGGTGTATTAGTGTGGGTAGTATAGGTGGGAGTAGGTTAGGTGTGAGGGTGTATTAGTGTGGGTAGTATAGGTGGGAGTAGGGGAGGTGTGAGGGTGTATTAGTGCGTGTAGTACAAGTGGGAGTAGGGGAGGTGTGAGGGTGTATTAGTGTGGGTAGTATAGGAGGGAGTAGGGCAGGTGTGAGTGTATTAGTGTGGGTAGTATAGGTGGGAGTAGGGGAGGTGTGAGGGTGTATTAGTGTGGGTAGTATAGGTGTGAGGGTGTATTAGTGTCAATAGTACAGGTGGGAGTAGGGGAGGTGTGAGGGTGTATTAGTGCGGGTAGTACAGGTGGGAGTAGGGGAGGTGTGAGGGTGTATTAGTGTGGGTAGTACAGGTGGGAGTAGGGGAGGTGTGGGTAGTACAGGTGGGAGTAGGGGAAGTGTGGGTAGTATAGGTGGGAGTAAGGGAGATGTGCGGGTGTATTAGTGTGGGTAGTATAGGTGGGAGTAGGGGAGGTGTGAGGGTGTATTAGTGTGGGTAGTACAGGTGGGATTAGGGGAGGTGTGAGGGTGTATTAGTGTGGGTAGTACAGGTGGGAGTAGGGGAGGTGTGGGTAGTACAGGTGGGAGTAGAGGAGGTGTGGGGAGTACAGGTGGGAGTAGAGGAGGTGTGGGGAGTACAGGTGTGAGTAGGGGAGGTGTGGGGAGTACAGGTTTGAGTAGGAGAGGTGTGAGGGTGTATTAGTGTGAGTAGTAAAGGTGGGTGTAGGGGAGGTGTGAGGGTCTACTAGTGTGGGTAGTACAGGTGGGAGTAGGGGAGGTGTGAGGGTGTATTAGTGTGGGTAGTATAGGTGGGAGTAGGGGAGGTGTGAGGGTGTATTAGTGTGGGTAGTATAGGTGGGAGTAGGGGAGGTGTGAGGGTGTATAAGTGTGGGTAGTATAGGTGGGAGTAGGGAGGTGTTAGGGTGTATTAGTACGGGTAGTACAGGTGGGAGTAGGGAAGGTGTGAAGGTGTATTAGTGTGAGTAGTATAGGTGGGAGTAAGGGAGATGCGAGGGTGTATTAATGTGGGTAGTATAGCTGGGAGTAGGGAAGGTGTGAAGGTGTATTAGTGTGAGTAGTATAGGTGGGAGTAAGGGAGATGCGAGGGTGTATTAGTGTGGGTAGTATAGGTGGGAGTAGTGGAGGTGTGAGGGTGTATTAGTGTGGGTAGTACAGGTGGGAGTAGGGAAGGTGTGAAGGTGTATTAGTGTGAGTAGTATAGGTGGGAGTAAGGGAGATGCGAGGGTGTATTAATGTGGGTAGTATAGCTGGGAGTAGGGAAGGTGTGAAGGTGTATTAGTGTGAGTAGTATAGGTGGGAGTAAGGGAGATGCGAGGGTGTATTAGTGTGGGTAGTATAGGTGGGAGTAGGGGAGGTGTGAGGGTGTATTAGTGTAGGTAGTATAGGTGGGAGTAGGGGAGGTGTGAGGGTGTATTAGTGTGGGTAGTACAGGTGGGATTAGGGGAGGTGTGGGTAGTACAGGTGGGAGTAGGGGAGGTGTGGGTAGTATAGGTAGGAGTAAGGGAGATGTGTGGGTAGTACAGGTGGGAGTAGGGGAGGTGTGAGGGTGTATTAGTGTGGGTAGTACAGGTGGGAGTAGGGGAGGTATGAGGGTGTATTAGTGTGAGTAGTACAGGTGGGAGTAGGGGAGGTGTGAGGGTGTATTAGTGTGGGTAGTACAGGTGTGAGGGTGTATTAGTGTGGGTAGTATAGGTGGGAGTAGGGTAGGTGTGAGGGTGTATTAGTACGGGTAGTATAGGTGGGAGTAGGGTAGGTGTGAGGGTGTATTAGTACGGGTAGTATAGGTGGGAGTAGGGAAGGTGTGAGGGTGTATTAGTGTGGGTAGTATAGGTGGGAGTAGGGTAGGTGTTTGGGTGTATTAGTGTGGGTAGTACAGGTGAGAGTAGGGGAGGTGTGAGGGTGTATTAGTGTGGGTAGTATAGGTGGGAGTAGGGGAGGTGTGAGGGCGTATTAGTGTGGGTAGTATAGGTGGTTGTAGGGGAGGTGTGAAGGTGTATTAGTGTGGGTAGTATAGGTGGGGGTAGGGGAGGTGTGAGGGTGTATTAGTGTGGGTAGTATTGGAGGGAGTAGGGGAGGTGTGAGGGTGTATTAGTGTGGGTAGTATAGGTGGGAATAGGAGAGGTGTGAGGGTGTATTAGTGTGGGTAGTACAGGTGGGAGTAGGGGAGGTGTGAGGGTGTATTAGTGTGGGTAGTACAGGTGGGAGTAGGGGAGGTTTAAGGGTGTATTAGTGTGGGTAGTATAGGTGGGAGTAGGTTAGGTGTGAGGGTGTATTAGTGTGGGTAGTATAGGTGGGAGTAGGGGAGTTGTGAGGGTGTATTAGTGCGTGTAGTACAAGTGGGAGTAGGGGAGGTGTGAGGGTGTATTAGTGTGGGTAGTATAGGAGGGAGTAGGGGAGGTGTGAGTGTATTAGTGTGGGTAGTATAGGTGGGAGTAGGGGAGGTGTGAGGGTGTATTAGTGTTGGGTAGTACAGGTGGGAGTAGGGGAGGTGTGAGGGTGTATTGGTGTGGGTAATATAGGTGGGAGTAGGGTAGGTGTGAGGGTGTATTAGTGTCAATAGTACAGGTGGGAGTAGGGGAGGTGTGAGGGTGTATTAGTGCGGGTAGTACAGGTGGGAGTAGGGGAGGTGTGAGGGTGTATTAGTGTGGGTAGTACAGGTGGGAGTAGGGGAGGTGTGGGTAGTACAGGTGGGAGTAGGGGAAGTGTGGGTAGTATAAGTGGGAGTAAGGGAGATGTGAGGGTGTATTAGTGTGGGTAGTATAGGTGGGAGTAGGGGAGGTGTGAGGGTGTATTAGTGTGGGTAGTACAGGTGGGATTAGGGGAGGTGTGAGGGTGTATTAGTGTGGGTAGTACAGGTGGGAGTAGGGGAGGTGTGGGTAGTACAGGTGGGAGTAGAGGAGGTGTGGGGAGTACAGGTGTGAGAAGGGGAGGTGTGGGGAGTACAGGTTTGAGTAGGAGAGGTGTGAGGGTGTATTAGTGTGAGTAGTAAAGGTGGGAGTAGGGGAGGGTGTGAGGGTCTACTAGTGTGGGTAGTACAGGTGGGAGTAGGGGAGGTGTGAGGGTGTATTAGTGTGGGTAGTATAGGTGGGAGTAGGGGAGGTGTGAGGGTGTATTAGTGTGGGTAGTATAGGTGGGAGTAGGGGAGGTGTGAGGGTGTATTAGTGTGGGTAGTACAGGTGGAAGTAGGGGAGGTGTGAGGGTGTATTAGTGTGGGTAGTATAGGTGGGAGTAGGGGAGGTGTGGGTAGTACAGGTGGGAGTCGGGGAGGTGTGGGTAGGAGAGGTGTGAGGGTGTATTAGTGTGGGGAGTACAGGTGTGGGTAGGAGAGGTGTGAGGGTGTATTAGTGTGGGTAGTATAGGTGAGAGTAGGGGAGGTGTGAGGGTGTATTAGTGTGGGTAGTACAGGTGGGATTAGGGGAGGTGTGAGGGTGTATTAGTGTTGGTAGTACAGGTGGGAGTAGGGGAGGTGTGGGGAGTACAGGTGTGAGTAGGAGAGGTGTGAGGGTGTATTAGTGTGAGTAGTAAAGGTGGGAGTAGGGGAGGTGTGAGGGTCTACTAGTGTGGGTAGTACAGGTGGGAGTGGGGAAGGTGTATTATTGTGGGTAGTATAGGTGGGAGTAGGGGAGGTGTGAAGGTGTATTAGTGTGGGTAGTATAGGTGGGAGTAGGGGAGGTGTGAGGGTGTATTAGTGTGGGTAGTATAGGTGGGAGTAGGGGAGGTATGAGGGTGTATTAGTGTGGGTAGTACAGGTGGGAGTGGGGAAGGTGTAATAGTGTGGGTGTAGTATAGGTGGGAGTAGGGGAGGTGTGAGGGTGTATTAGTGTGGGTAGTATAGGTGGGAGTAAGGGAGGTGTGAGGGTGTATTAGTGTGAGTAGTATAGGTGGGAGTAGGGGAGGTGTGAGGGAGTACTAGTGTGGGTAGTATAGGTGGGAGTAGGGGAGGTGTGAGGGTGTATCAGTGTGAGTAGTACAGGAGGGAGTAGGGGAGGTGTGAGGGTGTATCAGTGTGGGTAGTATAGGTGGGAGTAAGGGAGGTGTTAGGGTGTATTAGTGTGGGTAGTATAGGTGGGAGTAGGGGAGGTGTGAGGGTGTATTAGTGTGGGTAGTATAGGTGGGAGTAGGGGAGGTGTGGGTAGTACAGGTGGGAGTAGATGAGGTGTGGGTAGTACAGGTGGGAGTAGGGGTGGTGTGAGGGTGTATTGGTGTGGGTAGTACAGGTGGGAGTAGGGGTGGTGTGAGGGTGTATTAGTGTGGGGAGTACAGTTGTGAGTAGGAGAGGTGTGAGGGTGTATTAGTGTGAGTAGTAAAGGTGGGAGTAGGGGAGGTGTGAGGGTGTATTAGTGTGGGTAGTACAGGTGGGAGTGGGGAAGGTGTATTAGTACGGGTAGTATAGGTGGGAGTAGGGGAGGTGTGAGGGTGTATTAGTGTGGGTAGTACAGGTGGGATTAGGGGAGGTGTGGGTAGTACAGGTGGGAGTAGGGGAGGTGTGAGGGTGTATTAGTGTGGGTAGTACAGGTGGGAGTAGGGGAGGTGTGGGTAGTATAGGTGGGAGTAAGGGAGATGTGAGGGTGTATTAGTGTGGGTAGTATAGGTGGGAGTAGGGGAGGTGTGAGGGTGTATTAGTGTGGATAGTACAGGTGGGATTAGGGGAGGTGTGGGTAGTGCAGGTGGGAGTAGGGGAGGTGTGGGGAGTACAGGTGTGAGTAGGAGAGGTGTGAGGGTGTATTAGTGTGGGTAGTATAGGTGGGAGTAGGGGAGGTGTGAGGGTGTATTAGTGTGGGTAGTACAGGTGTGAGGGTGTATTAGTGTGGGTAGTATAGGTGGGAGTAGGGTAGGTGTGAGGGTGTATTAGTACGGGTAGTATAGGTGGGAGTAGGGTAGGTGTGAGGGTGTATTAGTACGGGTAGTATAGGTGGGAGTAGGGGAGGTGTGAAGGTGTATTAGTGTGGGTAGTACAGGTGGGAGTAGGGGAGGTGTGAGGGTGTATTAGTGTGGGTAGTATAGGTGGGAGTAGGGAAGGTGTGAGGGTGTATTAGTGTGGGTAGTATAGGTGGGAGTAGGGTAGGTGTTTGGGTGTATTAGTGTGGGTAGTACACAGGTGAGAGTAGGGGAGGTGTGAGGGTGTATTAGTGTGGGTAGTATAGGTGGGAGTAGGGGAGGTGTGAGGGCGTATTAGTGTGGGTAGTATAGGTGGTTGTAGGGGAGGTGTGAAGGTGTATTAGTGTGGGTATATAGGTGGGAGTAGGGGAGGTGTGAGGGTGTATTAGTGTGGGTAGTATTGGAGGGAGTAGGGGAGGTGTGAGGGTGTATTAGTGTGGGTAGTATAGGTGGGAATAGGAGAGGTGTGAGGGTGTATTAGTGTGGGTAGTACAGGTGGGAGTAGGGGAGGTGTGAGGGTGTATTAGTGTGGGTAGTACAGGTGGGAGTAGGGGAGGTTTAAGGGTGTATTAGTGTGGGTAGTATAGGTGGGAGTAGGTTAGGTGTGAGGGTGTATAAGTGTGGGTAGTACAAGTGGGAGTAGGGGAGGTGTGAGGGTGTATTAGTGCGTGTAGTACAAGTGGGAGTAGGGGAGGTGTGAGGGTGTATTAGTGTGGGTAGTATAGGAGGGAGTAGGGGAGGTGTGAGTGTATTAGTGTGGGTAGTATAGGTGGGAGTAGGGGAGGTGTGAGGGTGTATTAGTGTTGGGTAGTACAGGTGGGAGTAGGGGAGGTGTGAGGGTGTATTAGTGTGGGTAGTATAGGTGGGAGTAGGGTAGGTGTGAGGGTGTATTAGTGTCAATAGTACAGGTGGGAGTAGGGGAGGTGTGAGGGTGTATTAGTGCGGGTAGTACAGGTGGGAGTAGGGGAGGTGAGAGGGTGTATTAGTGTGGGTAGTACAGGTGGGAGTAGGGGAGGTGTGGGTAGTACAGGTGGGAGTAGGGGAAGTGTGGGTTGTATAGGTGGGAGTAAGGGAGATGTGAGGGTGTATTAGTGTGGGTAGTATAGGTGGGAGTAGGGGAGGTGTGAGGGTGTATTAGTGTGGGTAGTACAGGTGGGATTAGGGGAGGTGTGAGGGTGTATTAGTGTGGGTAGTACAGGTGGGAGTAGGGGAGGTGTGGGTAGTACAGGTGGGAGTAGAGGAGGTGTGGGGAGTACAGGTGTGAGAAGGGGAGGTGTGGGGAGTACAGGTTTGAGTAGGAGAGGTGTGAGGGTGTATTAGTGTGAGTAGTAAAGGTGGGAGTAGGGGAGGTGTGAGGGTCTACTAGTGTGGGTAGTACAGGTGGGAGTAGGGGAGGTGTGAGGGTGTATTAGTGTGGGTAGTATAGGTGGGAGTAGGGGAGGTGTGAGGGTGTATTAGTGTGGGTAGTATAGGTGGGAGTAGGGGAGGTGTGAGGGTGTATTAGTGTGGGTAGTACAGGTGGAAGTAGGGGAGGTGTGAGGGTGTATTAGTGTGTGTAGTATAGGTGGGAGTAGGGGAGGTGTGGGTAGTACAGGTGGGAGTCGGGGAGGTGTGGGTAGGAGAGGTGTGAGTGTGTATTAGTGTGGGGAGTACAGGTGTGGGTAGGAGAGGTGTGAGGGTGTATTAGTGTGGGTAAGTAAGTAAGTAAGTTTTATTTATATAGCGCACTTTCTCCAACAGGACTCAAGGCGCTTTACAGACATAGTGTGGGTAGTATAGGTGGGAGTAGGGGAGGTGTGAGGGTGTATTAGTGTGGGTAGTACAGGTGGGATTAGGGGAGGTGTGAGGGTGTATTAGTGTTGGTAGTACAGGTGGGAGTAGGGGAGGTGTGGATAGTACAGGTGGGAGTAGGGGAGGTGTGGGGAGTACAGGTATGAGTAGGGGAGGTGTGGGGAGTACAGGTGTGAGTAGGAGAGGTGTGAGGGTGTATTAGTGTGAGTAGTAAAGGTGGGAGTAGGGGAGGTGTGAGGGTCTACTAGTGTGGGTAGTACAGGTGGGAGTGGGGAAGGTGTATTAGTGTGGATAGTATAGGTGGGAGTAGGGGAGGTGTGAAGGTGTATTAGTGTGGGTAGTATAGGTGGGAGTAGGGGAGGTGTGAGGGTGTATTAGTGTGGGTAGTATAGGTGGGAGTAGGGGAGGTGTGAGGGTGTATTAGTGTGGGTAGTACAGGTGGGAGTGGGGAAGGTGTAATAGTGTGGGTAGTATAGGTGGGAGTAGGGGAGGTGTGAGGGTGTATTAGTGTGAGTAGTATAGGTGGGAGTAGGGGAGGTGTGAGGGAGTATTAGTGTGGGTAGTATAGGTGGGAGTAGGGGAGGTGTGAGGGCGTATTAGTGTGGGTAGTATAGGTGGTTGTAGGGGAGGTGTGAAGGTGTATTAGTGTGGGTAGTATAGGTGGGAGTAGGGGAGGTGTGAGGGTGTATTAGTGTGGGTAGTATTGGAGGGAGTAGGGGAGGTGTGAGGGTGTATTAGTGTGGGTAGTATAGGTGGGAATAGGAGAGGTGTGAGGGTGTATTAGTGTGGGTAGTACAGGTGGGAGTAGGGGAGGTGTGAGGGTGTATTAGTGTGGGTAGTACAGGTGGGAGTAGGGGAGGTTTAAGGGTGTATTAGTGTGGGTAGTATAGGTGGGAGTAGGTTAGGTGTGAGGGTGTATTAGTGTGGGTAGTATAGGTGGGAGTAGGGGAGTTGTGAGGGTGTATTAGTGCGTGTAGTACAAGTGGGAGTAGGGGAGGTGTGAGGGTGTATTAGTGTGGGTAGTATAGGAGGGAGTAGGGGAGGTGTGAGTGTATTAGTGTGGGTAGTATAGGTGGGAGTAGGGGAGGTGTGAGGGTGTATTAGTGTTGGGTAGTACAGGTGGGAGTAGGGGAGGTGTGAGGGTGTATTAGTGTGGGTAGTATAGGTGGGAGTAGGGTAGGTGTGAGGGTGTATTAGTGTCAATAGTACAGGTGGGAGTAGGGGAGGTGTGAGGGTGTATTAGTGCGGGTAGTACAGGTGGGAGTAGGGGAGGTGAGAGGGTGTATTAGTGTGGGTAGTACAGGTGGGAGTAGGGGAGGTGTGGGTAGTACAGGTGGGAGTAGGGGAAGTGTGGGTAGTATAGGTGGGAGTAAGGGAGATGTGAGGGTGTATTAGTGTGGGTAGTATAGGTGGGAGTAGGGGAGGTGTGAGGGTGTATTAGTGTGGGTAGTACAGGTGGGATTAGGGGAGGTGTGAGGGTGTATTAGTGTGGGTAGTACAGGTGGGAGTAGGGGAGGTGTGGGTAGTACAGGTGGGAGTAGAGGAGGTGTGGGGAGTACAGGTGTGAGAAGGGGAGGTGTGGGGAGTACAGGTTTGAGTAGGAGAGGTGTGAGGGTGTATTAGTCTGAGTAGTAAAGGTGGGAGTAGGGGAGGTGTGAGGGTCTACTAGTGTGGGTAGTACAGGTGGGAGTAGGGGAGGTGTGAGGGTGTATTAGTGTGGGTAGTATAGGTGGGAGTAGGGGAGGTTTGAGGGTGTATTAGTGTGGGTAGTATAGGTGGGAGTAGGGGAGGTGTGAGGGTGTATTAGTGTGGGTAGTACAGGTGGAAGTAGGGGAGGTGTGAGGGTGTATTAGTGTGTGTAGTATAGGTGGGAGTAGGGGAGGTGTGGGTAGTACAGGTGGGAGTCGGGGAGGTGTGGGTAGGAGAGGTGTGAGGGTGTATTAGTGTGGGGAGTACAGGTGTGGGTAGGAGAGGTGTGAGGGGTGTATTAGTGTGGGTAGTATAGGTGGGAGTAGGGGAGGTGTGAGGGTGTATTAGTGTGGGTAGTACAGGTGGGATTAGGGGAGGTGTGAGGGTGTATTAGTGTTGGTAGTACAGGTGGGAGTAGGGGAGGTGTGGATAGTACAGGTGGGAGTAGGGGAGGTGTGGGGAGTACAGGTATGAGTAGGGGAGGTGTGGGGAGTACAGGTGTGAGTAGGAGAGGTGTGAGGGTGTATTAGTGTGAGTAGTAAAGGTGGGAGTAGGGGAGGTGTGAGGGTCTACTAGTGTGGGTAGTACAGGTGGGAGTGGGGAAGGTGTAATAGTGTGGGTAGTATAGGTGGGAGTAGGGGAGGTGTGAGGGTGTATTAGTGTGGGTAGTATAGGTGGGAGTAAGGGAGGTGTGAGGGTGTATTAGTGTGAGTAGTATAGGTGGGAGTAGGGGAGGTGTGAGGGAGTATTAGTGTGGGTAGTATAGGTGGGAGTAGGGGAGGTGTGAGGGTGTATCAGTGTGGGTAGTATAGGTGGGAGTAAGGGAGGTGTTAGGGTGTATTAGTGTGGGTAGTATAGGTGGGAGTAGGGGAGGTGTGAGGGTGTATTAGTGTGGGTAGTATAGGTGGGAGTAGGGGAGGTGTGGGTAGTACAGGTGGGAGTAGATGAGGTGTGGGTAGTACAGGTGGGAGTAGGGGTGGTGTGAGGGTGTATTAGTGTGGGGAGTACAGTTGTGAGTAGGAGAGGTGTGAGGGTGTATTAGTGTGAGTAGTAAAGGTGGGAGTAGGGGAGGTGTGAGGGTGTATTAGTGTGGGTAGTACAGGTGGGAGTGGGGAAGGTGTATTAGTACGGGTAGTATAGGTGGGAGTAGGGGAGGTGTGAGGGTGTATTAGTGTGGGTAGTACAGGTGGGATTAGGGGAGGTGTGGGTAGTACAGGTGGGAGTAGGGGAGGTGTGAGGGTGTATTAGTGTGGGTAGTACAGGTGGGAGTAGGGGAGGTGTGGGTAGTATAGGTGGGAGTAAGGGAGATGTGAGGGTGTATTAGTGTGGGTAGTATAGGTGGAAGTAGGGGAGGTGTGAGGGTGTATTAGTGTGGGTAGTACAGGTGGGATTAGGGGAGGTGTGGGTAGTACAGGTGGGAGTAGGGGAGGTGTGAGGGTGTATTAGTGTGGGTAGTACAGGTGGGAGTAGGGGAGGTGTGGGTAGTATAGGTGGGAGTAAAGGAGATGTGAGGGTGTATTAGTGTGGGTAGTATAGGTGGGAGTAGGGGAGGTGTGAGGGTGTATTAGTGTGGATAGTACAGGTGGGATTAGGGGAGGTGTGGGTAGTGCAGGTGGTAGTAGGGGAGGTGTGAGGGTGTATTAGTGTGGGTAGTATAGGTGGGAGTAGGAGAGGTGTGAGGGTGTATTAGTGTGAGTAGTAAAGGTGGGAGTAGGGGAAGGTGTATTAGTACGGGTAGTACAGGTGGGAGTAGGGGAGGTGTGAGGGTGTATTAGTGTGGGTAGTATAGGTGGGAGTAGGGGAGTTGTTACGGTGTATTAGTGGGAGTAGGGGAGGTGTTACGGTGTATTAGTGGGAGTAGGGTGGTGGCGGTGTGGGTTGGGGCTGGGCGGGTTCCATTATGTGTTGACAGAAGTGTTGTATATTAGAGCAAACTTCTCGCCCATTACCTTTATACACATGATGGCTAGACATTCTACTTTTGTATTAAATAAGTTACCCCCTAGTAACCTACTGACCGACTGAGGGACTACCAGCAAGTGATTCTCCTGCATGAATGCCTCCCTACCTGCAAGAGAGCCAGGGCCTTGTTGAGGCGATGCCAATCTTGTCCTGCATACACTGCCAACTTCCATATCCACTGAGTGCCCTATGGCACCATGAGGCCATTGTCATCCTACGCCTGGGCCTATCATACTAGTGGCATTATGATGGTGCGAATAGTAGGTAAGAATGAACTATCCCCTCTCCGCAGCAATTAGCGAGCTGAAAGTCTGTATTTCATGCACCAATTAAACAATAGCCCCGGATTGTGAAGCAGATGTTAGAATGTAATGCTTACTGCAGGCCTTGATTACTGTTAATGTATTAATGTCAGCCACCAATTAAGCATGAAATTAACTTGGATGTTTTCCATCCCAACAAGTTGGTAATTAACCTGCTGTGCAAAGCATCAACATTACCAGCGTGCACCGGGCAGGAATATTCCATTGTAATTACGAATCCTTGCATTGACTGAGATGCTTTGTGTCGAGGAATGCGCAGGGAGTAATCCGCTGAAATCCTGTGCTGACAGACGCAGCTATGTAAAGGGCCTGGTGACCCCAGTCAAGTCTGGGACACAATCTGACAGTCACTTGAGATGCTGGGTTTTGCAGGAGTGGTTCTTGTACGGTGAAACTCACCAGTCGGTCACACCTGCCACAGAGTGTCAGAGCGGGAGTCTCGGTCGCGGTATATCAGCGGCAAAGACTGTTTATCACATTACGTCCCAATACTTTATATTTCTCAGCTGTTTTTTTTTTTTTTTTAAGCTATTTTAGAAACACATTGGCTTTCTTTACAGTTTTTTCTACAAAACAGCAGCTGAAAGTCTCTTTGTGGGGCAATTAATATAATATCCGGGCACCTGAGATTTTGTGGGATCCGGCCTGTACGCCGTAACATTTGTCTAGTGGGTCAGGGTGGCATATTGCACTGCCAGACAACCCATATTAATAATCAAATGAGTGTAATCTAAAAAAATGTAAATGTGAAAGAACTTTGTTGCATGTGTCGTACTTGTGACTCCTACCTAACCACAAGACGTTCTCTTATTCCGAATCAGACGGAGGATTGAGGGGTCAGCCTGGCGGGATTGACATTATAGAGATGAAGGTCTTTAATGCAGCGTTGTTTTTACTGCCTTCAGTTGTATTACGTTTTAGCTCCACCTGTGGTCTTTTAAAATGTGTCAGTGAAGAATGAGTGCACCTGTGTACCTGCCGGGTGACCTGGAAAACGTGCACTGTTGTGGGTCCTTGAGGACCTAGGTTGAGAACCACTGCACTAGGGCACGGTGAGAGAATTAAATAGTGTGCCGAGCGCAGCGGTACACGCAGGTATTGATGTCTACTATGTCGACATTTCGGTTAAAAAACCCCCTGAAAAACTGATGTCGACCTTTTGATTGTAGACCTTCCCATTGTCGACCTAATGCTTGTGTCGACCTGCCAACCTATTTCGGGTGTCGACCTAAATTGAGACGACCCATACCCCAATAAAGTGGATTAAGGTACCCACAAGTCACAATGCAGTTGTGCACTTTGAGTCTCTTTAATTTGCGGCAGTTCTGTGCAGAAAGAGACTGACATTTGCAGGTGCAAGGCCTGATGACTGAGCTAGATACAGTAATGCTGTGTACACACGGGGGAGATATATTGCTCAGCCATATATTGCTGAGCAATATATGGCTGAGCAATATATTGCTCAGTTTCTACTTTACATCAGCAACCAGAGATGGTCGCTGATGAAAAAGAAACTGCCGGGGGGAGCCCGGCAGTGGTAATCAGCTGGTCGCAGGAGCATGTTCCTGCGACCAGCGATCACCACAGGGGCAAAAACGGGAGCGCGCACCTGGCGATATATCGCCGGTGCACACTCCCATTGCGGGCAGTATGGTCGCTGAGCGACCATATTTCCCGCGATTTTGCACTAAATCGCCCCCGTGTGTACGCACCTTAAAGGAGTGTAGTGATTCAGGTTCCTTTCAGATTTTGACTATCTGCACTTTAGTTGTAATACATTCCAGATAGAATTGCCGGCACAGACTATTTTTAGATCGAAAGCCACAATCGCACCGTGTGTCCACGGTTTAAGATATATAGAGCTATATAGTACTGTGCAAAGGTTTTAGGCACGTACACACTATGCGATTTTACTAAACGATATGCACGTCGCTAACAATATTATTGTACATATTGTTTAGTGTGTACCCACTATATAGTTAATGATGTGCACTCCTGCTGGACGTTAACACCCCCCGGTCCCCCCCCCCCCCCCCCCTCTTCTCATTATCTGAACTTGCATTCAAGTCTGAATATATCCGCAGCGACTGCATGTTCTACAAGGGTCTGGGGACGCCATTGTATGATCTTGTTCAGTATTTTAATGCTAGATCGTAAATCTGGCTTCCATGCCAACTGCGTTTTACAGATGATGGTGGTATGCTTCACATCACAAGCCATTCCAAGCTTTCTACATAGTTTTTATTCCCATAATTCTAGTACAAGGTGACGTTCATTTCATTTGTCCAAAGAGCTGGCTTTTATAAACGTCTAATCTGACCTTTCTATGCCTGCAGCTTGTGACTGGTCTGCACCTTGTGGGGAACAGTCTGTACTTACGCTTGTTACGACTTCTCTTTGTGGTAGACTTGGATAATGGTATGTATCCATTGTAAAGCGCAACGGAATCTGCTGTGCTATATAAGAAACTGTAAATAAATAATGTACCCCCCTTCTGAATGGTCTTCACTTGGCTGTATTATGTGTAGAGGTTTCGCTTTTCAATGGGAAGGACCCTGCGTTCTTCCACCACTGTTGCCTTTGGTGAATGTGTTGCTGATCTGATCAGTGCATTCTGGATTTTTTTCTCAGAATATATCAAACTGTTGATTTGGCCACTTGGTAACTGAATGTTCCCGCTATTTCTCTGATGGATTTTTGTGTGTTTGCAGCCTAAGGATGGGCCTGTTACTTTCATTGAAAGCTCATTTGACAGCATGTTGTGGGTTCATAGCAATCGCTCCCGCCCCTCACTCCCAATGGCTGGGGAATGCCTGGGCACTCCCACAAAACCGCTGGCCTTCCACCTCCAAACACCCTTCGCATGATCCGTACGCAGGGGGACCCCACGCATGCGCACAGTCCGCAGTTGCTATGGGCAACATCCCATCTTCAAAAGAACTCCCATTTTATTACATTTATTCCGTAGGACTACATGTCCCATTGGTTCTCGTATAGCGGATCGATGTTGTCTACATCAACAATCATGTGGTCAACCTCTCTTGGTCGAAGGTGTCTAGCTAGATGCCTAAAGATTGTCAACAGCGTCTAGATCGGCCATGAAGAAATATAGGCGCAAGAGTTAGATCGACTGGAAAGTGATCGGCCGTTAATAGGGCGACAGCGAGTTTTTCAAGTTTTTTGGGTGTCTGTCGACATATGTCAACATGGACACCGTATAAGTGTAGTGTCCACTCGCCATGCTTAGGGCACCCAAGTGGGCATAAGAAAACATGAAAAACTCATCTCGACCTTGTGAATGTCGATCACGTTCCCGTTGACCTAACGATTGCGTCGGTTTCTAATGATGTAGACCAGTGGTAGCCAACCCTAGCCCTCGAGAGCTACCAACAGTTCACATTTTCCAGACAACCTAGCTGCTGCACAGCTGCACTCATTAATCACTGACACATTTTAAAAGATACACAGATGGAGCTAATTAGCTCACTTGTGATTCTGTGAGGAGACCTGCAAAACATGCACTGTTGGTAGCTCTCGAGGGCTAGGGTTGGCTACCACTGATGTAGACGCTGTCGGCTATCTTCAGGCATCTATCTAGACATGTTAGACCAAGAGTGGTCGACCACGTGATCTTCGATCTAGAAGCCGTTGATGCGTCAACTGGGTACGGTCCCACTGTGTGCTGTGGAGTGTCCACAGACTATTCTGCTGTAGCGGAACCTTACTTAATTACTAATAGAACTTCAGTGAACTAATGTGTTCATCAAATTCATTCCCCTGCGGATTTGGTTGTTAATAGACCGCTAGGTTTGTCATTATGGTGAAGGTTGTTGTCTTTTGGGTTGTGTGAGTCATACAGGAAACAAGTGTATTCCAACAATTTCAGGTCTCTGTCCCTGCGGCATTTCCCATAATGCTCCCTGATGGGGTTGGGGGCTTATTAATGTAACCTAAGCCAGGAAGCGTTGGTTGCAATGTCCTGTGTAAATCACAGCATTCGGGCTGTGCAGCTGCCGAGGTCGTACAGAGTGGGTGTAAGGCGTGGGCTGCTCACTTACAGTAGCTCCCGGAGTCTGCAGTAGCCGCCTATGTCGTCATATCGCCTTTACAGGTGCTGCGGAGAATCTGATGCACAGATTGCCTTTTATTGTTGCAGTGTGTTTGCTTGTATAATCCCGTTGTTGGTAAACCACTTATTTTATAGTAGATTACTTCAACACTGGGACTGCACTGTTATGGATGTGCCCACAGGCGGCTGATGTAAACCAAGCCGTGTGTTGCAGATGGATTCTGTGTGTTTTCATACTGTGCATGATCCGGAGCCCGGTCCGCCGTTCTAATGATGGCGTTGAGAAAAGGTAAATGGAAAAGGTATACCTAGGTGATTGGGATGTTCTACGCAACTAGGCCAAGTATAGTGAGGACGCCTGTGCGCAGTTGTGCCTGTATCCTGCTCGTCCTATTACCAGGGATAGACAGACATCTATTGTGAACTTGAGTTCTGAGGGGCTCTGTGATCATATTAAAGCTCAGGTTATTTAATATGTGTATGGGTCCTAGGGTCTACTGCAGGGCTGGGCAATTGCGGCCCTCCAGATGTTGATGAACTACACATCCCAGGATGCTTTGCATTAGTTTTGCTATGTGGCCATGCTGAAACAGATGCATGGCATGCTGGGATGTGTAGTTCATCAACATCTGGAGGGCCGCAATTGCCCAGCCCTGGTATACTGCATGAAGGTTGACGTGACTTAGATCGACACCTCAAAAAGGTGGACATGGCTAAGGTCGAATGGTCGACAATGGGAAGGTCGGTATTCAAAACATTGACATACGTTTTTCACCTTTTTTTGTCCTTAATATTGACATAGTTGACATGGACGCTGTGTAAGTGTTCCACGTCCCCTCGCATGGCTCTCTATTCTCCCACCACACCCTAGTGCATGGGTCTTCAAACTGCGGGCCTCCAGATGTTGTGAAACTACAAATCCCAGCATGCCTTGCCAGAGTTTGGCTATAAGGGAGTGTTAAAACTGTGGCAAGGCATGCTGGGATCTGTAGTTTCACAACATCTGGAGGGCCGCAGTTTGAAGACCCATGCCCTAGTGGATGGTAGGGTATGACATACCGCCTGTTTGCTCAACAACTAAAAAAATATGTGAAAAAATCATGTTGACCTTCTGACCCTGTCAACCCTAGACATGTTGAAAAAGTAGAGTTGTCGACCTTCAATGCATGTTGACGTAATTACCATGTCCCCTTAATATACAACCAGCACTTGTGATTCTTTTGTAATGCATTTACTAAAGTGAATGCTTGATGGTTGTATGTGTGTGTGTGTATATATGTGTATATATATTATGTTTATATTATGTATGTGTGATATATATATATCAGCTTTTTGCAATTTTTTTTGTACTGTAACTGTTCTAAGCTATATATATATATATATATATTTTTTTTTTATACACTTTATTTTATGACTATATATTTTTTTTCTTTCGCAGCTGCGGATAACTTTATGGTCACTTAGTGCGAAATCTGTGTCATACATCAAGTATCCCAAAGCTTGTCAGAAGGGTAAGTTGACACTTCCCATAGTGAGACATGTGGCTCAGATTCACTTAGCATGAAACCCGCACTGCAGTCTGCAACTGAACTTTGTTACGTCCAAGAACTCATTTATTTGTAACAAAATAATCCTTCTACGCTTGCTTCTTTATAATAATGTCATCTGGTACTGAAGACCTGCATTTTAGGGTCAGACATATCGCCACTATGGTAGGCACATCCAGGCTTTCAATAGATTTTTCAATACAAAATCACATGAAATACTTCCTAAAATGAAAGCCACAAATGGTGAACTTAAACCGTGGTATACAACATAAATTCCTATATATGGCATTTAAATCTAGAACTAGATACTTTGATGGGGAAAAAAATAGAAACTCTGTGACTGGAATAAAATGGGACACGGTCACAAGGTCTACAAGCATTAGGTCGAGATGACTGAAGGTCGACATGCAGGAAGGTTGACAGGGTCATTAGGTCAACACGGGACAACAGTCAAAAGGTCGACATGGGTTTTTTCGTTTTTTTTTTTTTCTGAGCCGACATGTGCTGACAGACGGTATTTTATGCCCTACCATCCACTAGGGCAGGGCAGGGCTGGGCAACACCGGCCCTCCAGATGTTGATGAACTACACATCCCAGCATGCTTTGCATCAGTTTCAGCATGGCCACATAGCAAGACTAATGCAAAGTATCCTGGGATGTGTAGTTCATCAACATCTGGAGGGCCGGTGTTGCCCAGCCCTTGGGCATGGTGGGAGAATAAAATAGTGTGCCGAGAGTAGCGAGGCACCGTGCCCAAAGCATGGTGATCAGACGCGGTGCTATGTTTCAGTGTCCATGTCACATGTGTCAACATGCGGGACAAAAAAGTGAAATTACCCATGTCGACCTAATGACCTAACCTATGGCGACTTAATGCTGATCGACCTAGTGTCTATCCAATGATCCATACCCAATAAAATATTCCCTCTGCCTTCAAACCAAAGCAGGGAACCTTTATTTTGGTAGTCATTCCCCTCCTTAAATTTATAGTATTGCAGATTTATTTTAACTTTACAGAAGTTTAATGATGAATATTGAATATGTTTAATACCGTCATACACTACCGCCTAAAAAGTTTGGGGTCACTGTTTGTGAAAAGAAAAGCACTGTTTTTTTTTTTTTCAATGAAGATAACATTAAATTAAACAGAAATACTGTATACATTGTTAATGTGGTAAATGACTATACTAGCTGCAAACATCTGTTTTTAAAGGAATATCTAGATAGGTTAATAGAAGACCATTTTCAGCAACCATCACTCAAGTGTTCTAATGGTATATTGTGTTTGGTAATCACTTTAGAAGAAAACCCTTTTGAAATTATGTTAGCAAAGCTGAAAATGGGTTTGCTCATTAGAGAAGCTATAAAACTAGAAATTAAGGCTATTCCATGCGAGGAAATACCAAGAAACTGAACATTTCCTACAACAGTGTGTACTACTACCCTCGGAGAACAGCACAAGCAGGCTCTAACCAGAGTAGAAAGAGAAAAATAAATTTGTGTTTCCATTCTGGCTGACAGACTCCCAAATTTTTGAATCATAGCTGACATGCCTGTAAAGCCCACTTCCATACAGTAACCCACAGTAGACTATGAGGGAGTATTCAATTATTGCAAGATTTTCTGGCAGGCAAAAATCTGCGATATCCGCTCTATTCAATGCCTGTGCCGATTGTTCAACTGGTTGAAAAATCAGGCACAGGCAATAACCACGTGGATCGACGACTTTACAACCAATACATGTGTTTGTGGGTGTTTTCAACCGATTTTTGGGTACGGTTTTGCCCATGACAAGGCTTTGGTGAAAAAGTACAAGTGCAAGTTTTTCAAAGCTGTTGCTTGTCTGGGGTTCTACTAGTCACCAGATTTGAAAGCTGCAATAATATTAAATAACATCAAAACCGAAGTGCATTGTTACTGAGCTGTAAACCATGGCAACTTTCAATAAGTTTTTTTTTTACTTTTGTACTACAAATTATAATATTTGCTCATGCAGGGAAATATAATTGATGTTATTGTCTATTGGCCATTTTTATTTTTTTGATAATAGCTTTGTCCCTTTTCGTGCAACCAGCAGCAAAGTAATGACCACAAAATGCTGTTAAGTCAATTTGCCTTGAACGTTTATTTTGGTCCCAACCCATTATCTACCAATATATTTACTGTAATGGCACTTATGTATTTGCCCATAGCAACCAATATGGAATTTCTGTTATTAGTAAACCTCCACTGAACAAGCGGAGTGAATTGTTGGTTGCTATTGGTTACTGTCCTTTTTTTTACCAGTTGCCCGTCACTGGTAAGTTCCATTTATATGTCTTGCAGTTTACAACTTTATTATTCACCGTGACTGTGAGCATTCTATCAGTGCTAACTGCCGTCACCTCTGACCCACAGGAATAGCCTTCACAGGCGATGGGCGGCACATGGCTCTGGCAGAGAGACGGGACTGCAAAGATTACATTAGCATATTTGTGTGCAATGACTGGCGCCTGCTCAGGGTGAGAAATGTCTTTGTACGCATGTTAGATGTCTGTTCATTTAATACCTACATATCTCAGTACTTAGTTTGTAGAATTTACTACGATGCTTTCAGGGGACTTTCCTGGATTCTTTTTTGGCAGTAAACAAGGTGTCTAAACTTAGCTGCACAATTTCCATCCTCCCCGGCACACGCTCCCTAGACAAAGCGTCCATAATGTGAAGTGATTACATTAATTGGGGATGAAATACCTTCCGTCCTGCACACATTATCCTTTTACAATGCGCTGATTGGGGAGTGGGTGGCACCTGGCCTGTAGTTAGTTGGTTTAATAATATTTAATATCTGTGTGTTATATTATGCAGCTGACAAGTGTGACACTCAGAAACTGTCCACTATCTCAGAGGGTTTGTCACACTTGTACATATCCTTGTTCAACAAATATGAACGCGGCTGCCTGGTATTAATGTGTGCCAAAATAAAAGCCAGCAAAAAGTATCATTCCTACAAGCCGCCAGAGGTCGGGCGCAGTGCAATATATTCTAACCATTTACAGATGGAAAAGACTCGTTATAAGGGAAAACTGCTGTCAAAGTGCTGGTTTTCTGATTTGTGTGTAGAATTGTAAACGGGAACTTAATTAATTTGTGTTAATACCAATAGTAAGCTCTCACGAGCAGGGCTCTCTCTCCTCATATCTCTGCCACTCTGATAATTGTGTCAGTGTTCTGTCCCCTGATGTCTTTATTTACCATGTACTTGTCCTGAATGGCATTATACTGGAATTCGTTATTTTCTTGTTTTTCTCTTTTCTATGTATTGTAATGCGCTGCAGAACCCTCGTGGTGCCATATAAATAAACAATAAGTGGTACATTCAGATTATCAAGAAAACAATGGATTGATGAGACTATAAATGTTTATACTTGACCGTAACTGGGGGTCAAGTCGCTATGGATACCAGATTTTGATGCCTGGCTACCAGATTATGCAGGAAGCAGGAAAACATTTTAGATCGACAGTCAATGGATTGACTACTATTGGTCAACAAGTACTAGGCCGGCACGGTCAAAAGGTCGACGTAGTGGTTGACACCTTAAATGGACAACACATAGCAGGGAGCTACCTCTTAGGCAGAGAAGAGGAACTTCACAGGTTTGGAAAAATGCAGGGTTCTAGAATGAACACTGCTATACCTACAAAACCATAGCAACAAACACTATGGGGGATATTCAATCCCGGGTCACGACTGTGGGGATGTCCCGACAGGACAGCGTGACCCTGTCCAGTTCATGGCCCACTTGACAGCAAAAACGGGGCATTTCAGCAAGATCCGGCCGTAAGCTCCACAATTCCCAGCCTTGCTTTTAAAGTTGGGCTCGTTTTGACATGATGACTGTACAGTGCTGTCGGGAAAGACTGCATTGAATATGAACCAGTCACTATTTCACCCTGTCGGAAATAGTGGCGGGGATTGCATACCCCCTATGCTGTAAATGCTGCATGAACAGAGGCCTCATAGTCACTAATTCTCCGCACCCATAAGCAGTCCGGGTAGAGGAGGTAAGCGGTCTACAACTGCACCTCATACCGGTTACAACTGGTCACACATGTATATATTTACCAGGCTAGCTACTCTGGGGTTAAGTACCACCACTGACCACTAGAGGCCGCTCGATGCATCAAATTACTCACTTGTCAAAGTGAAAGCAATTTTTGCAGGGACACTGATCAGTTTCAAACTTGCTAGATATGGAGAGAGGGAGCTGTGAAGACAGAGATGGGAGGTAGGAGCAGACAGGGACCGGGGGTGGGGTGGAGAGTTTGTGGGCTAATAACTGTCACAGCTCAAAGTAAAAACGGTCACAGGTGAAAGTACATTGCAGAAGCCGTCATTGTTATGGTCTTTTATCTAGTTTATCATAAAACTAGGCCGGGGCCATACAGGTCTCATTAGTTTATTTTCAGTTCAGTAAATGAAGCTGTACCGGCCCGTGTTCTATCACCATGCGCGTCCTCGCTGCCCCTCCTGTCAGCAGTATTGATGCACTTTGCACAAGTTGTCTCTGGGAACTATTAATGTCAGAACAGACTCATCTCTTCCCCCTCCAGCTGTCACAACATGTACTTGAGGCGATATGATGACTCGTTCCACTTCCACTCTTTCATTTCGTTCCACAAGAGCCTGAGATCTGGACGTCCAAATTTTTTTGTGTGTGTTTAAAATAATGCAAGTTTATTTATTAGAGGTTCCGGATGAATTGCCCGGTACTTGTGTATTATGACGGCGCCCACGAAATCGGCCGCAAATCGCATGGAAAAATCGGATGCGATTTTGCGGCCGATTTTCGACCGATTTTTCACTTTTTCCGGCCAATTTGCATGCTGTTCCATTATTGCACACCTTGCACACCCCCGATTTCCATCGTAGTGCATCGCATGCAATATAGTGGCATGTGATGCATGCCATGCGATGCATGTGAAGCGATTCGATTTGTAATTGTACAATCACCCTGATGGGTGCTTACAATGTTAAATGCACCGCCATTGTTAACGACACCCCCACTAACAACGCCAACCCGAAGCGTGGCGAGCGTAGCGGTACGCGTCCTCCGACCTTTTCATACCCCCACTATCCACGTCGGCGTGGAGTTGATTTTAGATAGTGTGGCGAACGCAGCGAGCCACCGAGCCCGAAGCGTGGCGAGCGCAGCGAGCCCTGCGAGGGGACGCGGAATACATGTAAAGTAATCCGCGTCCCCTCGCGGGGCTCGCAGCGCTCGCCACGCTTCGGGCTCGGTGGCTCGCTGCGCTCGCCACACTATCTAAAATCAACTCCACGCCGACGTGGATAGTGGGGGTATGAAAAGGTCGGAGGACGCGTACCGCCGCCCCTCGCCACGCTTCGGGTTGGCGTTGATAGTGGGGGTGGCGTTAACAATGGGGGTGCATTTAACATTGCAAATCACATCGCAAATCACATCGCATCGCATGCCACTTGCTGGCATGCGTTGCTATGCGATATTTAATTGTACAATCAGGGGCATTTTCCCGAAAATCACATCGCATAGTACCTGGGGGTGTGCAAGGATGGAATAACATGCAAATCATCAGGAAATGGCTGAAAATCGGCAAAAAATCGGACGCAAAATCGCATCGCAGATAAAATCGGCAGAAAATCGGCCGATAAATCGGATGCGATATCGGATGCGATTTGGATTAAATCGGGCGCCGTTATAATACACAAGTACCAATTGCCCTTTATAGTTCTGAATGAATCGATCTTATTGCAGAGCTCTCTGTCCCATTAACGTCTTTATCTAATTGTAGCATTTTGAGACCGACACTCAGGACCTGACCGGCATTGACTGGGCCCCTAACGGCTGTGTCCTCGCTGTGTGGGACTCGTGCCTGGAGGTATGGAAACTGTATCCTGTTATTTACAGGCACATAGGCGTAATCCTTCTCCACGTAGACTGAACATTTGTGCAAACATGTCGGAGAATGGAAGGCAAACAATGGCTGCTACTGCGCTTCTGTTTTGGTAAACAAGCACAGCTTATGTTAGGGTTGATTTCCTATGTGTCACTAATATCACAATGGGGGTGATTCAGGTTGGTTTGCTTAAGCAAACTCCTTTAACCTTTTGGGTGGTATACTCTGGAGCACTCAGGAGTTCAGGCGCCCGATGCCGCCGCTAACGTTCCCGAGCCTGCAGCCTATGGTCACTGCTGTGACTGGCGGCTGGGGAGGCAGGGGAGCTCCGGTGTATGAAGGCGGAGGTGAGGGGAGGGCCCTCCTACGTCTTGTGGTGGGTTTTGCTGTGGCAGGACAGACTGCCCTGGTAGGTTTGTCCTGCCCCAGCAAACCCCCCCCCCCCCCCCAACTCAAGGAGTTAATATTTGGTTATCAGTGGCGGGAATACTGACTTTTTATTCTGAAGGGGAGAAAAATCATTCGATGATCGGCGACCATCGAATCCTTTCTCTCCCCTTCGGCCGCATGTGAGGGGATGTGTTCTTATACATGCTTATACGCGCTGACCTGTTCGCCAAACCTTGAGTATATGTACTACGGGCTGTACGCATGCGCAGTCTATCGATAATCGCCGGCCTGCGAATTCACAGCTGTGGGATTTAGGTTTGTCTCATTGGTTTGGCTAAATCATATGCGTAACAATGCAGCGGGTTGCGGTTCTGTAATCATGGGACTTGGGCACTTATTGTACTGTCTTCTATCCACAGTACAAGGTGTTGCTTTATTCATTAGACGGGCGCCTGCTGTCCAGCTACTGCGCCTACGAGTGGTCTCTGGGCATTAAATCTCTCGCCTGGAGCCCAAGCAGCCAGTTCCTTGCTGTTGGCAGCTACGATGAGAAGGTATGTGACTGGCGGTGTTGGGCTATGGTTTGCCAGTGGAAGTATACGTCGCCTTATTATACATAACTCTGCTTCATCAGGTTCGAATCCTCAACCATGTTACATGGAAGCCGATCAAGGAACTGACACATTCAGCTACAATATCCAGCCCAAAGACTGTATGTATTATTCCCCCCCCCCCCCCCCCTATCCCCTTGCATGATGGCTCTATGAAAAGTTATCTGTATACTATGAAGGGAACAGGAGCCTGATTCAGTCCTGATTGCGCCCAAACAGAAAGCCAAAAAGATCCCATGCAAATCTGCCATGTGAATTGTAGATGGATCGCTAGTAACTGCAAATCCAAGTGCAATTCCCAAACCATCCAATGATTTCCCCAGTCTGTGCAAATGTGTAACTCTGACTCTCTTCCCCAACTCTGGGACCGGCTCTGACGTCTCAGATCCTCCCTTAAAAGACCTGGGCACCCCTACGTATTTCCTGACACCCCCAGAAAGTGGCCGGTTACCTCCCCCAAATATGGACATAAGAACATCATTCAATGTATGTGATGGACGTTTAGATAAGATAGATAGATAGGTAGGAGAGTTAAAGATATATAAATAGATGAATCTATTTCTATAGATATATCCATCTAAAGATCATCAGCTGTGTCAGGTGTAATCCTGCTCTTCACCAGAAGAGGGCAGCATATCATTGTTGGCAGAGTAGTTTTGGAGGAGCTGTCCCTTAACCTCAGATGCACCTTTCCAGGTGTTAAAGGACCTACTTTATATTTGCCGATGTGTGTAATTGGCAAAGCTGCTTCATTTTCCCAATTTCTAAACCGTTTTCATTCTTTACTTTTTGCTAGTAGGAGCTGAGTGCTGGGGGCCCGTGTGTGTCCCCAAATAATGTATAGTACAATAATAATGCATATATACCCTGTATATAGCATATTGATCAGTATTATAGGTTGCAAGATGTTATTGCTTGTTAGGATACTTACAGTGTTTTTGTGATCTAGAAATTTCTCCATTGCTAAAAAGATGATCCCCTCAGTGTTCTCGAATATCCATCTGATGCTGCCCTCCAATATTGACTAAAAACCCAACGGGAGCTAACCACTGTGAAAGTAGTCTGCAGGTTCTGGTCATTGACACCAGTGCTCGCAGACCTCAGCTGTTCACAGGAGCTGCGATGTAAATCATGAGTCAGCTCAGCACTCCACCATGCGAAAGACTGACCATGCAATCTGCCTATGTGTTATACCGCCACCTGTAGGAGCAGCAATGATCTGCTGCCCCAGTGAATTAACTATTCCTTGGGATTGTTCCTCCTGTCACATTTTATTCTGGAAAACAGGCAACCATGTTCTGTCAAAATGCTTATTTGAGTGAGTTGCTGAAATGGACAGAATTACATGAACATGGCATTATTTAGCAATAGTAGCTTCAGGATATTGCCCTAAATATGTTTATTATATATTCCCTTTTTATATACTTCTCACTTACATGTGTTTTAGGTGGTTTACAAGGAGGTGGACAAATGCCAAAGCGCTGTACCTAGCCAGCTTACCTTCCCTCCTCCACGGGGGATCCCCAACAGTCTGTTCACAGTCCACAGTAAATGTAAGTGGTCACCCCCCTTGTAACGTCTCTCACTGCGGTCCGGGAATACCACCCTGACACTGACCTATGGTTGCACACACTGCAAACCTGTGACCTATTAAATATTTGTAAGCGGTTTAGAATTTGATTTTAGAGAGGTCATCTCCATTCTTTTTCTTTGTCCAAGACAAGCGGTCACTGATGTTGCAGTGTGTGTGTGTGTATATCTGTATAAATACATAGGGTACTTGTTTCCTAGAACGGCCACAATCGCGGGCATCGTGTACCTTAAAGTTAAGGTACACGATGCCCGCGATGGACCCGATTTCCTTTGAAATCCGGTCCATTTTACCGTCAAAGGCAAAATCGGGGGCATCGCATCGGTTGCGGCCATTAACATGGCCCCCGACGCGACCGACGCGATGCCCCCGATTTTGCCATAGGCTTCAATGTTAAAATATTTTTTAACATTGAAATCTGGAGCATCGCGTCGGTCTTGTGCCATTATAATGGCACAAGATGAGATGGACTTGATTAAGTCGATCTCACATAGGAAACAGTGTGAAATGGGCCAATATGACCCATTTCACATTGTATATGGCCCCGTCGTCACCCCACGATTGACGCCAACCCGAAGCGTGGCGAGCCCGCGACGGGCGGCGGTGCGCGTCCTATGACCTTTTCATACCCCTACTATCCACGTCAGCGTGGAGTTGAGAATATAAAGTGTGGCGAGCGCAGCGAGCCACCGCGCCCGAAGCGTGGCGAGCGCATGCGTATACCTGTGAAGTTATACGCGGGGCTCGCTGCGCTCGCCACGCTTCGGGCTCGGTGGCTCGCTGCGCTCGCCACACTTTATATTCTCAACTCCACGCCGACGTGGATAGTAGGGGTATGAAAAGGTCGGAGGACGCGCACCGCCGCCCCGCGCGGGCTCGCTGCGCTCGCCACGCTTCGGGTTGGCGTCAATCGTGGGGTGGCGGCGTTGAGGGGGTAAAATTGGGGGTCTGGGGAATATTTTACATTGAATCCAATGTAAAATAGGGTCCCAGGGACCCTATTCACATTTGATTCAATGTAAAAATCGGGTCGGTCGCATCGCATGCGATTTGGTCGCATGCGATGCGACCGACGCGATTTTTCCGACACGACCACCCCGATGCAAATCGGTGTGGCCGTGCTAGGAAACAAGTACCATACATAGACAACATTGCATACTCCCTATATATGGATAGACACCACTCAGACCTATTATAGCTGATTTGGGGTTGTTTTGTCTTTCCTTATTGTCATGATATCCTGGGTTGGAGAGGAATTCCCGCTTTGTTAGGGTCTCCAGATCTGATGACTGGACTATAGCTTGGAACCCCTTGGCCATTCCGTACGTCTGGCCTGTATCACAAGTACCTGGCTTGGCTCGGGAAAACAAAAACAAGATTTACGGTGTTCTCTATTATGCTTTTTTGCATGTATCTTTTCTTTAAGCCTGACTGCAAAGCATTCTGAACATCATCAAATTGTCCTTGCTGTCAGTATACGCGGCTGATCTGATACAGCCGAGATTGTAGCATGGATACAAGTGAAAATAGCCAAACCTTTACCCCTTTCCCATGATACATCTTCCTGAGAATTGACTGTAATGATCCCTGGGGTTTAGGTGACCAGTATATAGTGTGAGGAGAACATTAGAACTCTAACCTGCTTCCTCAATGACCTCTCTACAGATGAACTCACAGAGGTGCCAGTGTCCTTGCGCGCCATCAAACCCGACACTGATCGCGCCAATCCAGAACTTGGCATCGGACTGTTGGCTTTTAGCCCTGATAATCGCTACTTGGCAACCAAAAATGGTAAATCTGTTATTTTAAATAGAATGGATATTATTTCATATGCTTTGGTTTTATCGCTAGAACTGTTCTTTTATACTTACAGTGGCTGAATCTGGTGGGGGAGGTCTGCTGCTGCTTTATGAGGATAACACTGCTTACTATGTGTTGCAGTAGCTCCTGCTGTCCACTAGGGGGCGTAGTGCTAATGATCCGTCCGTATGCGGCCGCTCCTGATCAGCAAAATATAAAACACTGATTTTATTTGTTTTAAATCTTCAGTGCACCTGAATGAATGTGACCCAGGACAGACCAGCAGTCCAGGGGACAGGGTCACTAGGTCTACCCAATTTATGTTGACACCTGTAATAGGTTGATACAAGCATTAGGTCGACAATGGGAAGGTCAACAGTCTATTTCATGCCCTAAAACCCACTACGGGCTGTGGGTGAATAAAATAGTGTTCAGCAGTACAATTTGATGGTGTCTATGTTGACCATATCGACATTCCGGACCACAAATTTGAAAAAATCATGTTGGCTTTCCCATTGTCGACCTAATCCTTGTGTTCGACCTTTCAACCCTGTCAATATATATAGTGGAGATTTAGTTCATGAATTGATCAATGCATTTAAGCCTGCAGCCCCCCCACTGTTCTGCAGGTCCTAACACTATCGCTGAAAATGGCTACAATACACATAGCTATCACATCAATGTTTGATACCAGGCATGCTATCTGGTCTGAAGCTCACAGCACACTTTGCTTTTATAGGTGAGCAGCTACCAACACATCTGTCACTAATCATCTAGGGAAATGGCTAACACAAGCTATGGAATCTTAGTTAAAAACAGGGTGCATGAGAGAATGTGACACCACAATAAGACTAATTTAACAAATTAATCTAATAAACAATATATACACTTCGGCACTCACCTTTCCTAGTTTTGGGGTGCCCTATGGCTTGTGACCACATTGTTTAAACAGACATTGTAGGGGCTCTGCACACACTAAATTAACTGATAATAAATAGTGGAGATTTGGTTCATGAATTGATCAATGCATTTAAGCCTGCAGCCCCCTTCACGGGACCCCACTGTTCTGCAGGACCTAACAGGATTGTGGACATGTGACACCCACATGAGCTGTATCGTTGTACCCTATTTGTGTTCCCACCACTGTGTCCCCTTAGACAACATGCCATTCTGTGTCTGGATTTGGGACATGCAGAAGATGAGGCTATTTGTAGTGTTGGAGCAGACATCACCTGTGAGGTCTTTTCACTGGGACCCCGTCCGTCCGAGGCTTGCCATCTGCACTGGAAATAGCAACGTGTATTTGTGGTCCCCGACTGGCAGTCTGTCCGTGCAAGTGCCGGTGGAAGGTAACTCTTGCCTATGAATGAATACATTTTAGGTGCAATATGCAACAAAGGACAGTGTGTACCACAGTGCGCAACCTTGAAGCAGCCAGAAAGGGTAAATACCAAGATGGGATTTTCTTCAGTATCCCAAAAAAGACAAATATGTGCAAAAAGAAATAGATATAAACCCTTCTACCAGCGCTAGGTGTGATAAGGGAGTGATTATACTTCCCTATGGTATGGGTCCACAGTGGCTTCTGATGGAGCAATGCCTCCTTGGATCCTTATATCATCACCAGGATGATTTCCATATGCAAAACAATTATATACAGTATCATCGCATAAATTGTATTTTTAATGAGGATTGACAAGTAAAAACATCGAATATGGATAAAAACATCAAGATATGTAAACAATGGCACACAAATATAAAGTGACTCTGTGCAGCAGCTATGAAAGGGGTAGTTACCAGATGTTATTGAACTGTGTTGCAAATACAGTTCAAACAGGCGTGGGTTAAACCAGTATGGGTCCCGGGTCTCATACAGTCTCCAGGCCTGCAGGTAGGTGCCTTCCACGGCCGCACACAGTCGCTCTCACCGACGCGTTTCGGATCCACCTGGATCCTTTTTCAAGGTGTGATTTGAGTGCCTGGGGGTGCCAGTATTTATACTAAGAAAGTCCCAATCAAGTCCATATCGCCGCGGCTGTACGCCGATTACCGGACTTCCGGGTCCGCGAACAGCCGCGACGTCACTTCCGGTGACGCGGATCGCGTCATTTCCTATGTAGACGGAGATCGTCATTCTGGGTGTACATGAGGCCACTTCCGGGTGTACTGCCTGCTCTCCCTGATTCCGGTATTTACTTCCTGATGGGCACTGTTTAGGTTCATATTGAAGTCCGATCACATGACTATATGAAAGCCATATAATGTGACATGAATGACAAATAATGTCCATTTCCAAGTCCATGTTGTAGCATATATATAAAAGGAGAGAAGACAAATGTATGAATGGCAATATGATGACAAATATATGAATAGCAGATTAAAATAAAATAAAAATACATATTTATAAAAACCATTTTAATTCAAAATCCGCGTTTATGCCATTGGGTTTCAAAGTGTTAAAATCATAAATCATTTGCATCTCTGCTTTTGCAAGCTGAGTGCTGAGATCACGCCTGCGGGAATTGCCCTCAATGTATTTGATACCCATAAATAAGTTGATGTGATTGATGGAGCAGGCATGATAAGTTTTAAAGTGCTGAGACAGGGAGTGGGTTTCCACACCTTTTTGGATGTTTCTAATGTGTTCACCCATACGCACTTTAAATGGACGTGATGTCCTACCTATATAATACAAATTGCATGTGCATCCAATGGCATAAACAATATTTTTGACATTACAAGTAATGAATTCCTGGATTTTATGTTCCCTTCCATTTATGGTGAGAGTTTCCACTTTTTTGGTTCCTTTGATATTTATGCAGGCCTTACAGGACCCGCATCTGTGGAAACCCCTGGTTCTGGTGCCCCTACGTAAATTGTTTGCTGGGTGTAAGCTGTGAGTTAGCTTATCGCCCAGATTAGGGGCCTTCCTATAAATGAAGGCTGGATTATTGGGCATCTGCTAAAAAAAGATCCAGTAGTGGGGAAGGACTTACCTAATAATCCAGCCTTCATTTATAGGAAGGCCCCTAATCTGGGCGATAAGCTAACTCACAGCTTACACCCAGCAAACAATTTACGTAGGGGCACCAGAACCAGGGGTTTCCACAGATGCGGGTCCTGTAAGGCCTGCATAAATATCAAAGGAACCAAAAAAGTGGAAACTCTCACCATAAATGGAAGGGAACATAAAATCCAGGAATTCATTACTTGTAATGTCAAAAACATTGTTTATGCCATTGGATGCACATGCAATTTGTATTATATAGGTAGGACATCACGTCCATTTAAAGTGCGTATGGGTGAACACATTAGAAACATCCAAAAAGGTGTGGAAACCCACTCCCTGTCTCAGCACTTTAAAACTTATCATGCCTGCTCCATCAATCACATCAACTTATTTATGGGTATCAAATACATTGAGGGCAATTCCCGCAGGCGTGATCTCAGCACTCAGCTTGCAAAAGCAGAGATGCAAATGATTTATGATTTTAACACTTTGAAACCCAATGGCATAAACGCGGATTTTGAATTAAAATGGTTTTTATAAATATGTATTTTTATTTTATTTTAATCTGCTATTCATATATTTGTCATCATATTGCCATTCATACATTTGTCTTCTCTCCTTTTATATATATATGCTACAACATGGACTTGGAAATGGACATTATTTGTCATTCATGTCACATTATATGGCTTTCATATAGTCATGTGATCGGACTTCAATATGAACCTAAACAGTGCCCATCAGGAAGTAAATACCGGAATCAGGGAGAGCAGGCAGTACACCCGGAAGTGGCCTCATGTACACACAGAATGACGATCTCCGTCTACATAGGAAATGACGCGATCCGCGTCACCGGAAGTGACGTCGCGGCTGTTCGCGGACCCGGAAGTCCGGTAATCGGCGTACAGCCGCGGCGGTATGGACTTGATTGGGACTTTCTTAGTATAAATACTGGCACCCCCAGGCACTCAAATCACACCTTGAAAAAGGATCCAGGTGGATCCGAAACGCGTCGGTGAGAGCGACTGTGTGCGGCCGTGGAAGGCACCTACCTGCAGGCCTGGAGACTGTATGAGACCCGGGACCCATACTGGTTTAACCCACGCCTGTTTGAACTGTATTTGCAACACAGTTCAATAACATCTGGTAACTACCCCTTTCATAGCTGCTGCACAGAGTCACTTTATATTTGTGTGCCATTGTTTACATATCTTGATGTTTTTATCCATATTCAATGTTTTTACTTGTCAATCCTCATTAAAAATACAATTTATGCGATGATACTGTATATAATTGTTTTGCATATGGAAATCATCCTGGTGATGATATAAGGATCCAAGGAGGCATTGCTCCATCAGAAGCCACTGTGGACCCATACCATAGGGAAGTATAATCACTCCCTTATCACACCTAGCGCTGGTAGAAGGGTTTATATCTATTTCTTTTTGCACATTTTAGGTGCAGTTTAGTACAAGTGCCCTCAAAGCCAATGGCTATCTGTTGTATTCCCGGTAACTCTGCCCGGTGATAAAAAGTAAAACCAACCACGGTCTTTTACATGCCGATTTCTCGATTTTTGCCGGGGAAATCACAGATGCCTTCATGTTGCAGCTATTACATTTACGTCAATAGCTGCTGATTTTTCTGTTAACTTATTCTGGGGCAGATGTATTAAGCCTGGAGAAGAGATAAAGTGGAAGGTAATAAAACTCCTGACTGTCATGTTACAGGCTGGGTTTGTAAAATGACAGGAGCTGATTGGCTGGTGCATTATCACCTTTCACTTTATGTCTTCACCAGGCGTAATGCATCTGCTTCTCTGTCCCTAGCAATATTCCTGCACCTGAGCATTTCATAGTGGTAATGTGATGACAGCCTTCCGTTCTGCCAGGTTTCCGAGTTTTCATTGGTAATCTGTCATTTATAGCACGATGCCTAGAACCGAAGATACGTTCAGAACTATATCCCTGTCTTGCACAGCGGTACCCAGACATCTCTCTGCTTATTAAACTGCTCCGTGGGCAAGCTGGGAATACTTTACATTACGTTTTGTACTTTCTGCAGAGAGTAAGATCCCTTACCTGTGTTAAAATAAATGAATTAACTATTTTTAAACTTCCTTTGGTGAAGAAATATTTACACGTGCTTTTATCATGCTGGAGGAATATCGTATATTTACTAAACTGCTGCTTTCTAGAAGCGTAGATGTTGCCCATAGCAACCAGTCACTTTTATCTTCTAGAATGTTCTAGATAAATAAGTACAACCTGATCGGTTGCTATGGGCGACATGTCCTCTTCTGTAAACCGGCACATTAGTATATGTACCCCAAATGTAATGTATAAGGTGTGCCCAAATGAAAAGGAGACTTTTGCAGCCGCGGCGTCGTATCTAATCGCAGAGGGTTAATGCGCTTGCTGATAGACGGTGCAGCATTTTCCCCAGTTGCACATGTGTAGTGAGAGGCGTTCCCTCAGTTTCGTCATTCCTGGAAAGTTGTTTAGCCCGTCGGATGCCTGATGGATTCCTCCAGATCAGCGCAAAGATCGGTTATCCAATTTCTTTGCGCAGAAGGCGAGCGTGCTTCAGACATTTATCGCAGGATGAAGGCGGTGTACGGAGAGCATTGGACACACCGTATATATTAGTCAGTGGGTGTCAATTCTCATCCGTTCCTTTATAAGGACTCGCCCAGTTACTGCTTGCTGGTTTTTACAGTATTCTAGGCCTCCCACGCTCGTATAACACTATAAAAACATTATATGTACATAATTATCATGGATAATTCTCATGTATTTCTCTATCCAGGTAATTTTAATGTGCTGGCACTGGCATGGCACCCGCTTGGCGAAGACTCCCTACTTCTCATAAGTAAGGATCATCTATGTCTGTGTTACTTGGAGACTGAAGATGAGCAGTGACCTCATACGGAAGCTATCGTAGGAAAACATGTTTACATAATGAACTTAGTACGCCGGACGTAGTAACTCCAGCCCTGAGGAATCTGCAGCTATTTATACGGTCATTCCGGGATCATTGTGTCTGCGGAGCACACTACAAGGCGGCACAGTGTAAGGAATGCAGGCACGCTGTATAGCTGCTGCAGGGCTTCCGTATGTGTTCCACCCACAGCAATGCTATTTATGGCCGACTGCTAAGCAGCCTGCGAACTTAGACCTGTGGTCCCTGTACTAGGTGTTCTACTTGAGTAACACACGGGTTCTAGATTGGAGAGCCCTTTATAAAGCCTAACATTCCATGTTAATAGATTGTAAATAACATTTGGAGATATTTATGTTTATCAATAAACCCTTTTATCTTTTTGAGAGCCCGATGTATTCAGTACATTTACATAATACAATACAAAGACAAATGTGGAAAATAATATAACTAAGGAGACGGAGTGATTCAGAAATGGGTGCAGTGGCTATGCGTTCTGCTAATGCCAGCGCTCCAGCATCCGTCTGCAGATGTTACAAACTCTGGTATGTTTAGAATTTAAGGTGTGCAGTCCAGTACACCCCCCCCCCCCCTCATATATGACAGACGTAGGACAAAATCTGAGTGATTGTGGCAGACAACATCAGACTTATAATATATTAATCTACAACAATATTCATATAAATCTACAACAATATTCACAACAGACTTTAATTAGTAACTTCAGAATTATTGTGTACAGATTATATTTGAATATATTAAACTCTTCTTATATTAATATGAATTCTGTATTTACCGTATTATTCGCTCTATAAGACGCACCTAGTTTTAGAGGAGGAAAACAGGAAAAAATGTTCTGAACCAAATAGTGCAATGCCCGCTCCTCCCCTTGTACTTGTATGCCCGCTCCCCTCTCCTGGTACTTGTCAGCAGCTCACAGGTCCAGGCAGCGGGGATCATGCAGTGTGCTATGGAGTCCGTTTGGCGAATGGGATATCATCGGCAGGGTCCCTGTGGCAGATGGGAACTAGTAGATGGATACATGTTAGTGTAGGAGGGGAGGGGGCGGTATCGGCGGAAGATGGCGGCTAGGCACGCCGCTGTGCCTGGCACCTCCAGTCTACCTTCCGCCGGCGGAACAGCACTGGGCAGCCTGGCTGACCGTGACTGCTTTTTCTTCTCCCGCAGGAGTGTGACAAGATGTCTGGGACCGCTATCTTACGGAATCCCCAAGCCGGGCCAACTTCATCTATGGCGGCGGGAGACGAGTCCTCTGGGATGGGAACTAGTTCCCATCTGCCACAGTGACCCCGCCGATGATATCACATTTGCCGAATGGACCCCGCAGCCCGGACATCTGTAAGCTGCTGACGAGTACCAAGGGTGCGGGCTCTGCTGCAGCTCCTGAGATGCTGGTGCAGCAGCAGCATCCAGGAGTTTTTTGTACTTTTTTTTTTTTTTGCTGTATTCGCTCCATAAGACTCACATACTCCCCCCCCCCCCCCCCCCCCCCGACCTTTTTGGGGAGAAAAAGTGCGTCTTATGGTGCGAAAAATACGGTCTATAAAGCATTTGTGTGGGTTGGGATTATTGGTCGACCCAATGTATGAAGGCGGGGCAGCAGCAGGTTTCTTCCGCTATCTGCACCCAGATCCCAATGCGGTTATGATAAATAGCTCGTATCACTCTGAATCCCGCTCGCTAGAGTGCAAGCTCTCATGCGCAGGGTCCTCTGATCTGCCTTACGTCACATCTTTTTCTGAATTATTGATTTGTTCTGCTGATTGCATCCATGAGATGATTATTCTGTGCTGCACCCGTGTGCATGTTATTACCTTTACTGTGTTTAATGTATGTCCTATCCGGAGGCCTGGTAGCCGATTGGAATCTAGTACCGCACGTTACTCTGTCATGTGTAACCTAAATGATTCACTGAGTCACTCGTACAAGATCAGCCGCTTTAAAGCGAGGCATGTGCAATCGAATGCCTTACGAGCATCTTTCATTTCTCTCTGGGGCTATGTTACACCTCCCTCTGGAAGTAGAAGTATTTCTCTTATACGGGAAGATTCCTTTTTTTTTTTTTTTTTTTTATATATATTAGGGTTTAGGAGATATGTGGTCCTTAAAATCAAATAAACTACCCATGTTACTCTACCTTATACCTGGGTCGGCTGACCCGGGACTCCAAGCCAGGTATTTACCTGGGTTGGATCAGAGACACAGCTGGGTCCATGGGCAGTGGAAACGGGTAACCCAGGTTGATGCGGCCGCTGGGAGATGCTCTCATCTGCCAGCACAGCCCTGGCCCTGCCTCCCGATGAAGTCGGGTCGGGTGGCTAGTGCGAAAGCACTTGCAAGCCAAGTGGAAAAGGGTTGTAACTCTAGTAGATCTGTCGTTCTTTAAAGCAGTGGTTTCCAGCCTCTTCCATACCCCTTGATTAGTCATTTAATTTGGGAGTACCCCTCCTCTCAATTGGAAATATCCACAGTACTTCTGAGTGGAGTGGCAGTGAGCGGTATGCTTGTCCTTATATTAAGGAGTAGCGGAGGAGTAGTTTGCAGGCAGGAATAGGGTTACTCTGTCTGGCCGCTGGCTGTGTACTGTCTCCGGGGTTCCCGCTAATGCCTGTAGGATTAATGCCGCCGCTTCCTCCACTGGGCAGATGATCACTGATGTCTAAGGGCAGCGCGGGTAGCTCCCAATGGATTACTCATCGGGCAAAAGCACGAGGAGACGCTGATGATGCTGCAGATGGAACCGGAAGTGATGCAACGTAATTAATCTCCACGGCAACAGGAGACTTCGTCTGCCATCGGGTGATTACTTCTTCTTCCTCCATTACCAACATTATTTTCAAGTACCCCGAGGCAGTCTGCAGTGTACTCCCAGGGGTACAAGTACCCCATGTTGATAACCACTGTTCTAGTGCACAGGTTCTTGGATTCGGTCTGTATGACCCCACACCGATCACTTTTTCCAACTGGATTTTTAAAATGTGACAGTTGGTGATGCACAGTGCTCCTGCCAGATGACCTGCGTGGGGTCCTCAGGACTGAGTTTGAGAACCTCTGATTTGTAGGTATCTGCGGGATACTAGACTGCCTGCATAATGGTTTCTGCCCTATGAAGAAGGTTCCGTAGTGTGGCAGCAGTCTGTGCTCCGGTTGGCCAGAACTTTTGTATATCTAATAAGTCATGGTTTTTTTCTCTCCCGAAGACAAATATTGCCAAGTAGTGGACGCAGCCTGAATATCATGGTGGATCCCTTGCCTCCTGTGATTATCGGATGATAATGATTATGTCCTACCCTAATCACAAGACTGCTTATATGGTGGATTTGGTCAGACTCCCATAAAGAGGGGGGGGGGGGGGGGGGTCTTTGGTTCACAACTGGAGACTGTATATTAGTCAATGCTCTTGGGCCGAATTTATGTTTGCACGCACATGCCTACAGAGCTGTGATTTCTCAGGCTGCGGACATGCTTATCATGATATCAGATGACCAGTTGCTCACTAACTGCCGTAGAACTACAAGCCTCAGCCTTTCCTGAGCAGCTGTCAATTTTACTATATATATATACAGAAGTACCAACACACTCGCCATTCCTAGGAATGGGGTGCAAACAGCACCCACATCCCAGGGTGGGGTGCAGTGGCCTGTGACCACACACTCTAGTAAATACAAACACAGGGGGCCCAGCACTCACTACAACAAACTAACTCACCTTAACATTCAAATAATCAATAAATAAATAATGGGGTTTTAGTTCATGAATTGATCAATGCATTTAAGCTTGCAGCCCATCGCCAAGGGACCCCATTTCACTGCAAGTCCTACACTAAACAACTGGTTTTCTTGGGAACCTGGCACCTGCTTACACATATATATATATATATATATAGTTTTTAAATGACAACTAAGCCCAGAGATGTTTGTATACAATTTTATTATACAAAACACATCAATCTGTGATTTTTTTCCCAGCGTCTGCTGATTCCCGAGTGTTGACTCCAGAGCAAATGTGTCCTGGCGTATTCCTTTATTGCTTGGTTTTAGATCAGAGTTATAAGCGCGCACACTTTCTGCCTGTAAACAGAACTTTCACATTGAAATAAGTTGTCTTGGACACTCTTATTGAGCAATGTAATAATTACTAATGGCCACTAGATGGCAGGCTATAGCAGCTGAATGAAGGAGAGCTGGAAGGAGCTGATACCTTACTTTTTATTTAAGTAGGACAAGGTTTAATTGCCATTGGATATATTACAGTTTGTCTATGGGGAGCGAAAGTGGTCGAAAATTGTCCACGTTACCTGTATTATTTGAAGTGCTGATTGTGAGTGCAGATATAATTGTGGTGGAGCTGTATACAGACACCGGTGCTGCTTTTTACATTGGGAGTTCGGTAATTAAAGATCCACATTATACTGTTGAGTGCAACAGAAGGACTGTCATGGAGGTATTGCACACCCAGTGGTTTCTGAGCGGCACCAGGAGACTTTGGTGGCCAGAGGAGACACCACATTGCCAGCAGTGTGTGGACACTTGATACCCGGTATATACCTGCCCCCTAACTGGCCAGACGTCAGCTAAATGTAATTGTATTGCTCAGCTCCTATACCAGCTCTACACAAACTGCTACTTTAGGAAGAATTTCTCCATGGACAATCTTACATTGGTCTGACGATAAACAAGCAGCACATTACTGGATCGCCTGGCTAATTTACTAACCCTGTGATATGTAAGCATAGAGGATTTCTCCACTGACATACGGTATAGTTTGTGGATTTTTATAGGACTCTCTCTCTTATAGGTAATGACTTGTTTATACACAGTGTGTTTTAATAATAAGGGGTAATAACTAATTGATGTGGAATCTTTTTGGTTGTCCCTATTGGAAGACATATGGATGGCCGGTGGTCAGAATCCCAACAATGGTCAGGAAAGTATACGTACCCCACCTCTGCCCCCCCCCATTCTAACGCTCCACCGTGCAGCCTATCCCCCCCTTCTTTTAAGTGCCTCATTTGCCCCTTCACCAGCTTGACCCCAACCCGCCCCGGTATACTTATATGCGGCACACCGGCAGTCAGGGACCTGATGAAGCTGTTTGCGCTGAATTATGTCATTGTAGATAACGTGACGTGGGATAGGCATCATTGACCACCCAGAGCTCACCGTCCTTTGGAAACAAATAGCAGGGCCCTCCTACCTCTATGTCGCTTTGTTTCTACCCAGTTTGTTTTATCACAAAAAACAATTTTTGAAGTCTGCTCAGGCCATACAACTCCCGTCGTACTTCCTCTTAGGGGAAGCGGTACATCTGTCAGAACAGACTTAGGTCTACAGTCATTAGGTCGACCCCGGAAGGTCGACTTGCCCCAAGGTCGACAGGGTTAAAGGTCGACATGGGTCAAGGTCGACATGACTTAAGGTCGACATGTGTTTAGGTCGACAGTCATTAGGTAAGTTTTCACTTTTTTTTTTTTGAGCCGACATGTGCCGACAGGCGGTATTTCATGCCCTACCATCCACTAGGGCGTGGTGGGAGAATAAAATAGTGTGCCCGAAGCATAGCGAGCGATGCGAGGGACTCCTCCAACTGTGTCCATGTCGACTGTGTCGACATTCGGCTAAAAAAAAGGTGAAGACCTCATGTCGACCTAATGACTGTCGACCTTAAGTCATGTCGACCTTTAACCCTGTCGACCTTGGGGCAAGTCAACCTTCCGGGGTCGACCTAGTGACTGTAGACCTAAGTCTGTTCTGACAGATGTACTGCTTCCCCTCTTATTCCCTACATAAGGGTAATAACAGATCTAGGTACCCATTATTGTCCCGCTAACGTGGGCTCAGCGAGGGTTTAACTGTGAGAATATCAGAACAGGCAGCTAAGAGGTTTTGGGGATACAAGAAGTCTTTACAGTGGTTGGAGAGACAGGCTTACGGGTGGAATCCACATTCGGGGCGCTCCAGCTGAGCCAGGACTGTTCTAACACTGAAAGAGTTTTCCAGCATTCATTGAAGTGGGTCAGGCAACGCTGCCAAGTAGACCTGCTCTTACTTATATAGGGGGTGTAGGCAATGAGCGCTTGTCGGCTGTTATTGCTCCCACATATGTAGTACAGTACACATTTTGCAAGTAGGCAGCCTGTATCCATGTGCTTGGTTTGATACACCTCACCACGCCCACAGGGTTTGCTCGCACGAATCCAAATTGGTACATGAGATACTTGTCTGTCACACCCTCAACGAGCATTGCCTGTGTGGTAATGCCTGTGTGCCACACCCTCACTGACAATGCCGTAACAAGGGTGGGTCGAGACTGGTGCGTACCCTGGCCAATGTGACTGTCCAGGCAAAGGGTGCGCCCCCCTGGCCAGGGATGTGTCCAAATCAAGTCAAATCTCACCCTGATCTTCTGTCCCCTGCTCACTGTCTACCCCATCCATGTCACCGCAGTCTGTCTGCCACTCCCCTTTTAGAATGTAAGCTCTCACAAGCAGGGCCCTCTCCCCTTGTTCTTCTTCTCTTAAATAAACCATTTTCTACGCCATACCCCATTCTACCCATAACCCTCAGTTTCTGCCTCCCTGATGCTCATTTCAGTGTCCTGTCCCCTGATGCAGCAATTTTATATACCATGTACTTGCCCTACATCAGGGATGGGGAACCTTTGACCCAGCATGCCCTGCTACAGTTTTAGCATGACCAAACAGCAAAACTTTAGCAGGGCATGCTGGGATGTGTAGTTCAACAACAGCTGAAGCACCAAAAGTTTTCTTGTTTATATAGGAAACAGCAACTTACAGTGCAGCAATGAAGGGATTCTTACCTGCGCTACATCACGTAGGAAGAAGTTCCTCCGTTCTGACAAGTTCCATTTCAGACACTCTGAATAAATGCACTTCAATGTGACTCTGGCACTTACGCGGCACTGAATGGGAGTGTGCGCAGATCCATTACATGCATCTCAGGAAATTTCACGCCGTTCTTCACAGGAGAGAAAAATGGAAATCTATTTCAGGGAGGGGGGGGGGGGGGGGGGGGGGGGGGGGTTCCACACAAGACGCTGCCGACTTCCTACTACTATGCCCGAACGAAACCAATTGACATTTTTATAATTGAATGACTTCTTTTCATTTAATAGGAAAAATAAATATTTCATTCCGCTGCTGCGTGTGCGCTTTATCCGTGGTAAAGTCAGATATTGCTGCTAAAAGGAATTTGTTGCTGTTACGGGAAAGTTGCATAAACTCTATAAATGTGGTCTGACGATCTCAAACTTTTGTCTCTGTTCTATATTCTTCCTTTTGAAATCAATTCTAGAAAAAAAGCCTTTAGTGCCTTCTTCGGAGATGGACACAACCTGGATGCATGGTCATGTGGTGGTCACAGAGACTGGATCATTTGTGGGTGGTAATGGGGGAGTGGCATCAAATGACGGCGTGTCGCGACCATATTTCTGCAACGCCGCAGTGACTTTGGTGTCTTATGTCCAGCGGTGATGTGGCATGGCTTTGCAGTCTTACGTTCTGCGGTGATGCTGCAGTGGCTTTGGTGTCTTATGTCCAGTGGTGATGCGGCAAGGCTTTGGTGTCTTACGTTCTGCGGTGATGCTGCATGGCTTTGGTATCTTATGTTCTGTGGTGATGCCGCAGTGGCTTTGGTGTCTTGTGTTCTGCAGTGATGCTGCATGGCTTTGATGTCTTATGTTCTGTGGTGATGCTACAGTGGCTTTGGTGTCTTACATTCTGCGGTAATGCTGCAGTGGCTTTGGTGTCTTACGTTCTGCGGTGATGCTGCAGTGGCTTTGGTGTCTTACGTTCTGCGGTGATGCTGCAGTGGCTTTGGTGTCTTACGTTCTGCGGTAATGCTGCAGTGGCCTTGGTGTCTTACGTTCTGCGGTGATGCGGCAAGGCTTTGGTGTCTTACGTTCTGCGGTGATGCTGCATGGCTTTGGTGTCTTATGTTCTGTGGTGATGCAGCAGTGGCTTTGGGGTCTTACGTTCTGCGGTGATGCTGCATGGCTTTGGTGTCTTATGTTCTGTGGTGATGCCGCAGTGGCTTTGGTGTCTTATGTCCAGCGGTGATGCTGCATGGCTTTGGTGTCTTATGTTCTGCAGTGATGCTGCATGGCTTTGGTGTCTTATGTTCTGTGGTGATGCCGCAGTGGCTTTGGTGTCTTATGTCCAGCGGTGATGCTGCATGGCTTTTGTGTCTTATGTTCTGTGGTGATGCTACAGTGGCTTTGGTGTCTTACGTTCTGCGGTGATGCTACAGTGGCTTTGGTGTCTTACGTTCTGCGGTGATGCTACAGTGGCTTTGGTGTCTTACGTTCTGCGGTGATGCTGCATGGCTTTGGTGTCTTACGTTCTGCGGTAATGCTGCAGTGGCTTTGGTGTCTTACGTTCTGTGGTGATGCTACAGTGGCTTTGGTGTCTTACGTTCTGTGGTGATGCTACAGTGGCTTTGGTGTCTTACGTTCTGCGGTGATGCTACAGTGGCTTTGGTGTCTTACGTTCTGCGGTGATGCTACAGTGGCTTTGGTGTCTTACGTTCTGCGGTAATGCTGCAGTGGCTTTGGTGTCTTATGTTCTGTGGTGATGCCGCCGTGGCTTTGGTGTCTTACGTTCTGCGGTGATGGCACAATAGCTTTGGTGTATTACGTTCTGCGGTGATGCTGCATGGCTTTGGTGTCTTAAGTTCTGCGGTAATGCTGCAGGACAAATGATGCATCTTTTTTAAGCAGGTGGGTGCCTCAGTACAAATCCAGACATCTGTGCTATTTGTAAATTTTTTCACAGCATTCCTATAAAACGCCAGGTTACATCTCAGTAAATGCCGGCTACCTGTCAATCATCTTGCGCACAGCGTACCGGGTCTTAATCGCCCATTTTGCGTTAACCATAAAACCTGGCATAAGTACCAGTAACTATGGATTAGCGCGTTTGCGGTATCTTCGATGAAGAAAGCCTGGCTTACTGCAGATTTCTGTTTTGAGCCTCCCTGTGTGCTTTTCATGGCCTGCCATGCGCAGCAATTGAATAGCTCAGCCACTGCATAAGCCCAAGGCTAATTAAATACTTCCTTGTGCTTGAAAATGGACAAGACTGTTGCAAAAACTATGTCATATCAGGGGAAATTGCCTTTGTACTGCAGTGACTTTGCCTTGTTGCCATCTAAGTGAACATTTTCTTGTCCACCCTCTGTATAGAATCCCATCCTGTGAGAGGTCTTGCAGGCTAGGGTGTAAATAATGCTGTTGTTCCGTAGCTGTGTGAAGAACGACATCATTAATTTATATTGCACAGCCGCACTGATGGTTTCCAGCATATTAACCTCCGCGTTGCAATGCATCTGATATCAGAGAATCCCATACATGTGTGTTTTACATTCCCCTCACCAGACTTTCCTTTGGGGTAAGGAAATATCTTAAGGAATTAATCATACACAGACAGGTCACAATTCCCTCGGAGACTCTTCCAGATACATGCATAAATATAGCATATGCGGAACGTGCTTCATATAACTATACTAATCATTCTTAAGGGGAACGCATGTCCTATACCATTGTTTTTCTTTCTGTACCTTTTACAGACTTGTAGTTCAGAAGCCGGCTGGTGCTGGGAGGGGTAGTTCAGAAGCCGGCTGGTGCAGATGAGGTGCTAGGAGGGGTAGTTCAGAAGCCGGCTGGTGCAGATGAGGTGCTGGGAGGGGGTAGTTCAGAAGCCGGCTGGTGCAGATGAGGTGCTGGGAGGGGTAGTTCAGAAGCTGGCTGGTGCAGATGAGGTGCTGGGAGGGGTAGTTCAGAAGCCGGCTGATGCAGATGATGTGCTGGGAGGGGTAATTCAGAAGCCGGCTGGTGCAGATGAGGTGCTGGGAGGGGTAGTTCAGAAGCCGGCTGGTGCAGATGAGGTGCTGGGAGGGGTAGTTCAGAAGCTGGCTGGTGCAGATGAGGTGCTGGGAGGGGTAGTTCAGAAGCCGGCTAATGCAGATGATGTGCTGGGAGGGGTAGTTCAGAAGCCGGCTGGTGCAGATGAGGTGCTGGGAGGTGGATGCGGGTGAGCTGGTTCTGCAAGAGAAATATAGGAATTTATTAATCAGTTGCTAGAATGTAAAGAGGGAATGTAATAACCTAGATTTTGGCCTCGTAGCTCGAGCTTCACTGTTCTCCACTGATTAAAAACCCACAAAATAATTGGAAGGAAGAATTAAAGAGGGGGCATGATACGGGAAACATTGCCTGACCACTTATAAGGACGGTCCCAATATAATGTAAGCATATGACAGATTATGGGACTCCGGTACATTTATTTAGCTTTACTGAAGCATTAGAGAAGTACAGAAGTTATATCAACATTAGGGATGGCCATCGTTGCCTTTGCCATCTATGGCAAAAGTGCAATTACCATCAATAGTGTATTGCTATTCAATGGATGAGCATCAATATTTTTACATATCGATGGTCATCCATTTTCTTTGATCGATTAGCCTGTCTATCAATTAAAATGCGGGGGTGGGGCCAAGCTCTGTGTCCCGGCTCCTTGGTGAAAAAGCAAAAACTATTTGTTTAAGCTTGACATTGATCGGGGAAACCATCTGGTTCTCCCGCATCAATTGCAAAACTATTCGACATCGGCCATAAACAATCAATGATTTTTAATCAATGGTCAATGGCCATCCCTAATCCACTTAGAGACGTAGTGGGAAATTTACTAAGATGGAAGAGTTCTGTTTCACATGAGAAGTTGCTATGGGCAACCAATCATAATCCACTTATTTAGCACCTTCTAGAAGATCATACATAGAGCGGTATCAAGGGGGGTTTGTATGGCGAGGATGGCTTTTCCTTGTCAAAAATAAGCCATCCTCGCCGTATTCAATGTAAGGGCCGGTGAGGATTCCCTTAAAGGGCAAGTCCACTGCATTTTGTGGTGAGCTTTGCCATTTAAATGGCCACACTCACCGTTTCCACCTTGCCTAGGGAACATATGTGGTGGAAACAGTGAGTGATCCTCGTCTCAGGGGAGTGAGCTGAGCAGGGCATTCATTATTCCTCATAGTATCTGATTGGTTGTCCATAGCAACAACCCACCTGAAATAGAACTCCCATCTACTAAGATGGGAATCTATTAAAGAGGGGGAGTTCGGTGGGGCAACGTTTTCCTGCTTGCAGCATCATAATCATTTCCCCACTCAATGTATATGATCCTTTAATACAGAATATTAATGAGCTCTTATAGAGTGCATTATCTATTCCAAACAGATTACAACCCTCGCCGTTAGTGTTAAGCCTATATATAAACAGCAGAGACCTATCAACAAATCCTGATTGCGGTATACACGTCGCTTACATGGAACGTTGCATTGTCTGTCTTGTTTCATATTAAAGCATAGGAAATAGAAGGGTGACTTCTGCAATCTTCCTACATTAGCATATTGAGTGCACATACTGTACGCGCAGCCTCACACATTGTTTAATAAAGGCTTCTTTATCCCAGGCCCTGCACTGTGTGTGCTTAATGCGAGTCCTTTCTGTGCTTTCCTTGGCTCCGTAATGACACAGACACCTGAGGCTTCGGGTGTCTGCAGGATTTTTCCAAAGGACAAAGTTTATACCACTGCAGTTACACACGAGCCAATGCTCCTGACGTCCGCTTCCTAAGTTATTGCACGCGTCAATTTCCTACGCACTGAGTCACCTAATTTGGTGATTTATAGTAAGGACGACAAGGTTTACCTTTTGTATTCATAGAACCGCTATCCCTGGATCCAACAGCTAGTTGTTATTTTATTCTTATATCAATTTTATTATTTATTACACATTTCTGTATTTGCTGCAGTGGAGCAGATTTGCCAGTACCTGTTATATAGTATTACGTAATAATATGCAGAAGTAAAGGGAACTCGCAATAGGATAGTACCAGTGGCATAACGACAAATTTTGCCCCCCGACCCCCAGTAAAGTTATATATAAGGGAAACTATTGGGTAGCATAACATGTGTAAGGGGTACTCAGTGGCGTAATGACAAATTTGGCGCCCCTCCAGTAAAGTTAAGAACCTCCCTGCCTTACCCCTCCGCATCTGTGGCCGCCTTCACCTCCTCTAGCCTCCGAAAAAAACTGCTGTAAGGGGGTGGACATTTTGGGGGTTATTCTGCTTGGTACGGTTGGACCGGGATTTTTTTAAATCTGCGCATGCGTATCTTTCACAATGCGCATGTGCGGCGACCTCACACCGCTCACGGACGGGTCACTCCGTGCGAAAAAACCTGTCCGCGAGAACACGGTCATTGTGGGCGGCATGTTGGCATTTTTATGGGAGTGGTCGGAATAATGAGGAAAACAGGGTGTACACGGGGTGTGCACACAAAATGCACGGTGCCACAACCGCATTTTGGCCCAAAAACAGGCGGACGCCAAAGATTGCACCAGACCACCAGTAGCGCACGCAGGGGGGGTTTCTGAGTACCCAGAAACCCCCCCAGGAGTCTAAGGGCCTTAGGCTGAAAGCTGAGGGTCCCCTCTTTCCATAGGTACAAGAATTTTAAAAATCGGCCCTTGGGAACCGGAGATATCTGACTTCAAAGCAGTGGTCCCCATCCAAGCCTGTTAATTGCTCTTCCCAGTCAGATATTTCAAGTTCTGTCTGACTTAGAGTTTTTTTGAGGGTATATTCCAAAAGCTGGGACTCTCCCTCTTTGATGGACACTAGTAGCTTGTCTCTACTGTTCCCAGAACCAGAGAAATCAGCCTTCCAGCAGCTGGTTACTGCAGCAGCTCCACACACCTGGTATGTAGTTTTATATTCTCGTTGGCAGATTGCTCTGCATCTGCTCTGGAAGTTATGTATCAGGGCCCCTTCATTCAGCCCAATGCCCCCTTCTCCCACCTTATCTCCCACCATCTGTGCAGTAAAGGGGTAATTAGTGGAAATCACTGATCCAGGCCCTACATGCTAAGCGGTTGATATAATACCCCCTACCACCCACGGGACATCAAAGCTTCCCCCACCCCTACCGCTGGAGGATCGGTAGGGGCCCCAATACATTGCTATGCCCAGGGGTCTACACTGCTTTTTTTTATTATTATTATTATTATTATTATTATTATATTATTTATATACATTTGGTCTATCTATAATACTTTAACTGACCCGGCATATAGTGGGTCACCTAAGTGTCCATCTCCGTGCTTTGCTCCGCCCCTCTGGAAACCCCCTTCTCAAAATCCTGCGTTCGCCCCTGCAGACCACCCCTAGAGATACCGTATGAGAGCGGACGCCTGGGTCTGCTAATTAATGCTGATTACTAGTCAAACACATACTCCTGAATGTAATAAGCAATGCTGCAGGCTATTAAGTGAAAACCATTATTTCACTACCTGCAAGCCAGACACAGCCCTCAAACACATTGGAAGCTTATCTTTCTACACTTCTCTACATGTAAAGGTTGGTTTAATTTTAGGTAATATTCATTCTAATACCTGGTTATATATGTCCAGGTAGTTATTTTATAACCATCTACACCCATTCAGAAAGTGTTGTTTTATACTTTAAAAAGCAGGACACTCAATTCACAGGAGTCAACATGTGTCAACTTTTTCACTGTAACACCAACATACCAGTTTTTTATTATGAAAAATACACATAAACCACGTCTAAGAGCAACTGATGTTTTTGGACTCAATTTCTACTTGCAATGGTGGAGCAATGTCCTAAGGCGCCATGGCCACTATTTTGCACACAATCTGTATATTTTTTCCCAAGAACATACATTATGCACTTTAATATCTGCTATGAACTTTATGTAGCACCCTCTGTATGTAAGATGCCACCAAGCACATATTGCAATCACATATCTCTAACAAAGGATCCCAACATCTGCCTATCACACTCTAAAGTCTTATTTTGAACAATATTAGAACATGTTTTCATGTGGGGTACGCTCAGATATACGGAAGGTGTCTGTGGGAAAACGGACGAGATCCGTCCGTGCACTGTGGCGTACGCTCTGATGTACGCCAGGTATCGGTGGCTAAGAGGGAGATCTGTCCGTACATGGTGGCATACGCTCAAGTGAACGCAACTCCCCATTGTCAGTGTTTGTGACCGTCCGTGTGCGGCTGTTCTGTGGGCGGACTTACGCTCTCCGTGAGCGTATGGAAAAAGTACGGTGTGACCGTACGTACGTTTCACCGTACCAAACAGAATAACCCCCCTTGTGAGGGATATTTTTCATATGGAGCCAGGAGGAGCAGCGGGTCCTGACGCCTGGCCATAGACGTGATGGCAAGCGGCGGGATAAGGCAGGACCCGGCAGGCAGCAGCGTAACAATAGGCCCCACACTAACTCAGCACCTCCCGCCACTGCAGGGTCTGTGATGCTATCGTTACGCCACTGGATAGAACATATATGTTTGGAATAGTGGAGGGGTCTGTGGTGACTGGTTCAGGGTATCCTTTGGTTTTCATCCTGATGCTATAAGGTGCTATCTACTGTTTTTTTAAATATTAGACAAACAATACAAAATAACAAAGAAAAGCAGTTCACTCACAGATGCTTCATCCACAAACACAACGTGAATACAATGTATTCTTTATTCACAATATTATTATACACAAAATTTCTTCAAGTCAGATACCAGGGGTCATTTTTTTATAGGTGTACTCTGATACCTTATAGTATGTACATTTAATACCCTGTTTGGAGTATTAAGAAAGTTGATAGATGTTTTAACCCTTTCAGGTCCAACATCTAGTCAGGCTCAACAGGCCTAGCGCTTGTAGCAGATCCAGTGGTGAGCCACTTTAAAATAAGGACATTAAGATCGTTCAACATTCAGTGTAGACCATTTTTGAATAAAATAAAACAATTACAATTAATTTAAACCAGACTGCAAAAGGTTAAGAAACTTATAGTGTTTTATTTGACCTTTATTTTTATCATGTATATACTGCTGGGTTTATGTTTAGTTCTGGTCCCTTGAAAGAGAGCGGCGCTGGAATTTTTTTTGTGGATATTTTGCACATCACCCACAGCAACCTTGGCACTCAAAGGGTTATTGAAAAGCAATGTTAATTTTAAATGTGTTCTGGTACATGGAATTTTATCCCAGCTAGCCCCTTTAGGAAATGACTCCCTGTAACAATTGTACCAGCTAGGGTGCTAGGTCCTGGGCACTACATGCAAATAAGGCCCTTCTATATAGGGAAGCCATATATACAAAGGCAAAATCAGATTCAGCTCCGTCTGATTGGATGTTGGCAAGATGTAGACAATTACATGTTGGAGCCTGTGGAGGGACATGACCCAGGAGGATGTAAACAGGAATTCTATACGCTTCTTGTCACTATTAGCCCGCCTGAGTGGATAATAGCCATTTAATGTATTGGGCTATATTGCTGCAGTCTGTGATTGGTTCAGCACTAAATACCAAATAAGGCCACTTATTACACTCCATAGAGCTTCCCAGCTGTTCCTGAATTACATATTCTCCCATATTCAGCAAGAAAGCTGGAAGTAGTGAGCTACAATTCTAATAGGAGATAAGATAATATAGATAGGTTCTAGTCTCCGGTCTCCTTAGTGAACATCTGCCTGATTAGTAAGATCAACAAAACGTCATGCAAAAGATAGAAAATTGCTCAGTATCATAAGCTGTATTAAGACGATTATTCAATTGCAGGCAAAGGGTGCAAATTGCCTTTATTTATTTACAGTTTCTTATATAGCGCAGCAGATTCCGTTACAGTTTCTTATATAGCGCAGCAGGTTTCGGTACAGTTTCTTATATAGCGCAGCAGATTCCATTAGTGTCTTATATAGAGCAGAAGATTCCGTTACAGTGTCTTATATAGTGCAGCAGATTCCGTTACAGCTCCTTATATAGCGCAGCAGATTCCGTTAGTGTCTTATATAGAGTAGAAGATTCCGTTAGTGTCTTATATAGAGCAGAAGGTTCCGTTACAGTGTCTTATATAGCGCAGCAGATTCCGTTACAGCGTCTTATATAGCGCAGCAGATTCCGTTACAGTGTCTTATATAGCGCAGCAGATTCCGTTACAATGTATTATATAGCGCAGCAGATTCCGTTACAGTTTCTTATATAGCGCAGCAGATTACGTTAGTTTCTTATATAGAGCAGCAGATTCCGTTGCGCTTTACAATTGTAAAAATATATAAAACAAACTGGGTAACATCAGACTTGGAGGTAGGAGGGCCCTGCTGCAAGCTTACAATCTATAGGGATATAGGAGGGAAACACAAGGACAGGCACCAGTAATAGTATAGTAGTCCCACCAAGTTGCAAGTCCAGAAGGGAAGCTATATAATACATACAGTAAGTGTGGTACTTAAATATGATAGGCTTGCCTGAAGAGCTGAGTTTTCAGGGAACGCTTGAAAGTTTGGAGGCTAGTAGAGAGTCTTATTCTGCGTGGAAGGGCATTCCATAGGGTGGGAGCAACCCTCAGCTGTTAATGCCACCAACGTCAGCCGCACTTGCACCCTTCGTCCGCCCTGTACACAGCTTCACTGGCCTTGGCAGCGTCATTTCACCAGACACCTCTGGCATGTCCACGCTGTTGCCCTCCAGCTGTTGTGAAACGACACATCCCAGCATGCCTTGCCATAGTTTTAGCATTCCATAATGTGTAGTTTCACAACAGCTGGAGGGCAGCAGGTTGGACAGGCCTGCTAAGTGATCTGAGGGTTACTGTATAACCGATGTTTGCGCACTTGGGTGGTGATTTTGGCTGACTCGAAACCCACTGCTTACTGAGTCCTTGTAACACCGCCCCACTAAATTCCCCCCACGCGCAGTAGTATCCCATTGCAACCACGCTAGGGGATGTGTCACGAAAGACACATCCTTTCCATCGCATGTGCCTGGTGCCTGAGAAATCATTGGATAATTGCTGACCGTCAAATGATTTCTCCAGGGCTCGCAAATATAAGTCAGTAGAGATATTTGTTATTTTCCGGCCGAAGACAGAGCACACCCACAGTCCCATGGGAACGCCCAGCCTTTTCATGGAGACACCCATGAGATGCTGGACGTTCCCATTGAGGACACCAGTCCCGTCTGCTGCACGCCCCCGAGCCACACTGGTCCATCTGAACCGGTCGGCAAGTCTGTTCGCGCAGGGACCCTGCACATGCGCATAAATCATTATGTTCGAACGACCAACTGAACCTGAATGACCCAATTGATCCGATCGCTCCACCCATAGATGCAGCAGCAGCAGATCACAGAAGCCAGCAGCAGATGTCTTTGTACTTAATACGCCTCCTGTGGCTTTTGTGTCATTTCACACAGCGTCTGTGGGAGTGGTCTCCACTTCTGAATCAGTCCCATTGGTCAATCGTTTGCTGGATGGACACTGAATTTATGGGTGTGAATTATTAAGTCAAGAGTGTCTAGGTCAGTGATGGCTAACGTTGACATCCCAGCATGCTCTGCTACAGTTTTTCTATTTGGCCATGCTAAAACTAATGCAGGGCATGCTGGGATAAGTAGTTCAACAGCTGGAGTGTCAAGGTTAGCCATCACTGGTCTAGGTCGACAGTCAATAGGTTGACTAGTATTGGCTGACAGGCAATAGGTGGACACATCAAAAAAGGTCAACATGCACTAGGTCAACATGGTGAAAGGATTGGCAGGTTTAAAGGTCGACATGAGGTTTTCATATGAGTGTATGGAATCCTCTTGCATGGTTCGCTGCACTCACCATATTCTCCTATGACTACTGGGATGGTAAAGTAATAACACGTCGGTTTTAACAAAAAAAAAAAAACACATGAAAAACTCACGTCAACCTTATTCCATGTCGACCGATAGTAGTCGACCAAATGACCGCATGCTGAATTTAATTAAGCAGACTTTTACAGGAAGATGCAATGGGGTGTGGTATGGTGGTCGGACAGGAAGGATCCCGATGATCAGTATCCCGACTGCCAGTGCTCCGACAGGGGGGCAAGCGCAAAGAAGCCTTCGTCTCAGGTCCGTGGACCCCCACAAGGGAGTATAACTCCTGTAAGTCAGGATCCCCCTGTCGGGCAGTCATCCGGCACCTGACACAATGACACCGTCAGAATCATGTCCGCATAGCTTATGACAGGCAGCCACAGGCACTGGGTTTGCATATTGCATTGACCATAAATAATATAAGTTTGGTCCTGGATCCCCAATCCGTGGCACCCCTGCGAGTGTCCCGGGGCAGTTTGGGAATCACTGGTTTACTCCAAGACCCACGCTGATCTATTACTTATAACTAACAATTATTAAAATATAAATTTTCCCAAAGTGGCTTCAGTTTTGACCATTCACTTGCTGAACATTTTAGGGGTGATTCAGTTGATACATTTGATGGCCCTTGATGCTTGTTGTCTGTTTGTGTGTGTGTTTTTGGATGGAAACACACACACACACACACACACACACACTAGGGTTAACACCTAGTCCCTTTAATTCCGGACACATATTAATTACACAGGTTCTGTGGCTGGCTGACTTCAAGACTCCACTTCACCTGATTTTAAACTGCCACAGAACCTGTGTAATTAACATGTGTCCGGAATTAAAGGGACTAGGTGGTAACCCTAACACACATCTTACTGCTTTGTGAGGTGGTGAGCAGGAATGTGTGAAATCACTGTGGTTTGATGCCCCAATCAGGAGTTTGGGTTCAGAAGCTATACATGGTTAAACTCAGTCTATTTGGGCACAACACTCTTGATAAATGGCCGCCCAGAACAATTGAATTGCTTTGTCCGGCGCCCACTAATTGGCACCTCCCATCAAACAATTACCTCTCTGTCTAATTACCCAGCCTTGTTTTATTACTGTTTTGTTCTCAATTGCAGCAGAATCTGCAGGTGCTATATAAATGCCAATGAAGACGTTTTGCTCCTGAAAATGATTTCTCCCAGGAACTCTGGAATCATACTCTGAGCAACTACAAATCCCAGCATACCCTAACACAGAATTCGGTACTTATGTAATATCTGGGCTCCCGTTTTTCTTATGAGACCGCGTCCGCTCGCCACGCTTCGGGCACGGTGGCTCGCTGCGCTCACCACACTATAAATTCAACTACATGTGTAGTTGGATAGTAGGGGTATGAAAAAATGGGGTCCATTTAACATGGGAGCCCAGATAATACATAAGTACCCAGAATTCTGTTCCTACACCTCACCCCTCATTTGTCGGGTCTGGGACGGATATTAGACAGCACTTACATCGACAGCCATTACCTCGACACCATTAGTTTGACAGCTCAATAGGTCGACATGGTTTTAGGTCGACATACCATTAGGTCGACATGTCATTAGGTCGACAGCTCATTAGGTCGACAGCTCATTAGGTCGACAGCTCATTAGGTCGACATGTTTTTAGGTCGACACTACCATTAGGTCGACAGTGTCTATGTCGACAGTCAAAAGGTCGACACGGGTTTTTTCACTGTTTTTTTGGCCAAAATGTCGACACAGTCGACATGGACACAGTTTGAAGTGTACCGCAGCCCGTCGCATCGCTCGCTTCGCTCGCTATGCTTGGGGCATGGTGCCTCGCTGCGCTCGGCACACTATTTTATTCTCCCACCACGCCCTAGTGGATAGTAGGGCAGAAATACCGCCTGTCGGCACATGTCGGCTCAAAAAACTGTGAAAAAAACCATGTCGACCTTTTGACTGTCGACATAGACACTGTCGACCTAATGGTAGTGTCGACCTAAAAACATGTCGACCTAATGGTATGTCGACCTAAACCATGTCGACCTATTGAGCTGTCGAACTAATGGTGTCGATGTAATGGCTGTCGATGTAAGTGCTGTCTAACAATAGTCCGGATACCCATTTGTCCTAGTCCTTTTTGTCTTAGTCCTTCCAGTAATGGTCGACAGTGACTACTTTAGGTCGACACCTTCAAATGGTCAACATTTACCTAAGGTTGACATATACATGGTCAACATGACAAAGGTCGATTTGAGTTTTTCAGTTTTTTTTTTTTAAAGGTAGTTTTCATACTTTACTATCCAAGAGGGCACAGAGTGGGGGTATAACAGTGTGCCCAGCACAGTGAGACATCGTGCCCAAAGCACGGTGAGCGCCACACTTATATGGTGTCCATGGCAACATATGTTGACCTATGTAGACACAAAAACGTGAAAAACTTATGTCGACATTATTTACGTTTGTGTCGACCTTTTGTCAATGTCCACCTTGGGTATGTCGACCATTTCAAGGTGTTGACCGACCTAGACCAAGCATGCTCAAACTATGGCCCTCCAGCTGTTGTGAATCTACAAGTCCCATCATGCCTTGCCAGTTTTGCAATTAGGGAATGCTAAATCTATGGCAAGGCATGCTGGGAAGTGCAGTATTACAACAGCTGGAGGGCCACAGTTTGGACATGCCTGACCTAGACAGTCTACCATTTATACAGTAACCCTCTTATCAACGGTAAAAGGACAAGGACGATCGAGGGGAACTAAGTAAAAACCGAACCCGGCCAAGACCCCGGAATGCCGGACCGGACATCAAACTCTGCATTCCGGAGCTTGTAGAGTCCGGTCCGGGGGTGTCCTCTCTGAGCGGTGTCTGGGGGGGGGGGGGGGGTGTACCTGTGATAGCTTTCACCAGGGAAAGTGAGATTACAGCCTCCCTGTGTGGTCCGGACCATTCCGGTTTTGCTACATGCCCGGACCATACAGGGAGGCTTTATTCTCTCCGTCCTCCTCTCCCTGGTGACAGCTGTCACGGTCAGCCACCCGGACTGAAAACCCCTGGACAGGACACCCCCCAGACCGGACACTACAAGCTCCAGAATGCAGAATTTGATATTCAGTCCAGCATTCTGGGGTCTTCTCTGGGTCCGGTTTTTACCCATACCACAATCGAGGGGTGATGTGTAGGCACAGAGTTTTGTTACCTGCAGTTGTGAAACTACAAGTCCCAGCATACGAGCCCCCCAATGTGTCCCTGCTGTGTGCAGCCCCAGCTAGTTAGTGCACTGTTACCTATCTCCCCAGAGGACAGAGATAAAGAGGTGACAGCAGCCATATATGAATAGAGCAGTCAGATCTAGGACGCAGAAGCCTCGGGCACCTTCACCACTTCTCTCCTCTGCTCCCTGCATTGCTCAGGAGGCTCCCAGATCTCTACAGATAGAGAATCCCCCTCCTCCATCATCATCCACCAGCAAACTGAGCCGGGAGACACACTGTGACTGCACAAGGCTCAGGGGTGCCATCCACCTAACCACCAGGATCTACGAAGGGTAAACAGATCTCATCCCTGATTGAAGTCCATCCTTGCGGCAGCAGCAGGCAGTAAAAGGGGAACATCTTTTGTAATTTGTCCAGAGGGAGGTGACCTGTCTCCAAAATCCCCTCCTCTGGCTGCTCACAGGCTCCTGTTGGAAAGAAGAAAGGAAGAAGGGGGGTTTCTTTTCTACTGTGCTGGTTGGAATGGGGGAAACTGGATCAGTTGTACATCTCCAAAATACACAGCACCTCCTCACTGAGCGGAAAGCACTTTCTAAAAATTCACCAGCCCCTTGGATGTAACTAACATCGCAGCAGAACAATGAGAAGCAGCTGCCTGGGCACATTCTGGTAACTTTTGCAGACTGCACAATGTTCTCCAGTGGAAGAAGAGACCTCTGTGAGACTGTCCCATCCCGGGGAAGGTAACCCAGCTGCCACCTGACAGCCAATCCATTCTGTGCAAGCAGCTACTGTACAAGGACATCCATAAAGTAACCATTTCTGCAAGACAGGAACAAACAAACAGAACTGACTTCCAATGCAGGAGAGGGGGATCATGTGTCCGGCTGTGTTACTGGGATTGATTCTTCTGTTGGATACAATGTGGAGGTGTTCAGCAACAGATGGGACACAACTGCAGTCACACATGTAAGTATGTTTATACAAAGGGAGACTTGTGTGTGTGCTGCTTGGATCAGCTGCATATACAGTATAGTTACAATGTGGCATCCCTGCTTTATGTTGCTGGATGCACCTTGTCTGCTGCTGTGTGATAAATGACTTCCTTTCTGCTGGAGACTTGTGACCATGTGCAGGGAGTTTGTAGTGAGCAGTGTGATTTACTCCTCAGCCCCTGAGCAGTATAGGAGGAATGGGCAGGGTGTCTACTAGGTGACCTTACCTTGGCGCTTGTACAGGTTGGGTTACCAGTGGTTACTGCATACACAAACACATGGCAGAACATCAACACAAACCACAGTAATATGCAGGATCACCACACCACTGAATGCACGGTACGTTGTAATGGGAATACTGACACAAATGCCTGTTCACGTGTATACACAACTTATTTTTACAAGTATGGATTGGAGGTAGGTGTGGTGTACCTACATGTCAAAGGAATGCTGGAACTTGTAGTTCTACAACAGCTGGGGAGCCACGGGCATCTCCAGGCTACTGGGGAATAAGTGAGGGGGGGTGTTAATAAATGGTCAACAGGCCATAGGTCGAAACATGAAAAAGGCCAACACAGGCAATAGGTTGACATGGAAAAGATAGACATGAGTTTATCATGATTTTTTGTTTTCCTCCAAGTGGACATAAACTTAGATGATAATAGTGTGCCGAGCGTAGTGTGATGAAGGAAGCGGTTCCCTTATGTCGACATAGACACCCCAAAAAAAAGACTCATTTCGATCTTTTTCATATCGACTGTTTCCATGTTGACCTATTGCTTGACCTTGTTGGCCTAAGGTATGTCATCCTTTTTCATCTGTTAACCTATGGCCCATCGACCTGTTGACTGTCTACCTTATTCCAATCGACCCTGTGACTCATACCCTTATAATTGTAATTACCCATTGGCCACTAGTGGCATTGACAGGAACGTGTATTAGGCAATGGTTTGTTTCACTTAAATTCAATGTTCACAATTGTTTTCTTTATCAGTACAATTACATATTATAACATAGTATGTCATAGTACATCCAACCCATATTACTACCCAGGTATGCACAATCTTTTCTTGCTAAGTAAGGGTTAAATGCAATCAATGCACCTACAGCATTTATTACTGCCTGGTGTTCTTGCAGACAATCAGATGTGTTCCGCATGCTGGGCACCTTATGGTAGGTAACACCTGCTGATGAGTTATTTCATCAGAGCTGCTCCCAGTCTCCCATATCACACCTATAGCTTCCAGCTGATGCCGTGACCATATAACCGGTGCCAGGCCATGCATGACTCCTGCCAGAGTAACAAGCAATTGCCCATAACCCGGTCACTGACAGCTGTGGAGGGAAACCGTAAGTGGGTTCTCTTGGTATGGAATCAGATTATCCACCTGTGAATTAATTGCAGTTGTTTCTTGGTGTAAATATTATATGTTGAGATGATGGACAGGGTTAACGCAGATGGTAAACGAGGGATCTCTCATTAGGGCTAATTTACCCTCATTACATATTGGTGCAGTAATTGTGCTTTACGTATTAACCAATCACATTGCTTTCATTGACTCATTTGCATTAGACCAATAAGTGAATTGTCAGTGTTCAAACATTAGGCCAAGGTTTATGAATGAGCCCTACGGAATGTGATACAAAGTGTGATATTCCTCAGCTACAGGATCAAATACACCCACCAATATCCCACAGACTAATGCTGGCAACATTTTTTGGGGTACAATAGCTCCCTCTACACATGCCTAATAACATGACCCCTTCCAGGGGGACCAAATGCTCTGTTCCTGGTCTTCCCTCTGATATTATGATTGCTGTCACCTGTGCTGAACTAGGATAAGGAAGCACAGTTGATGCTAATCAAAAACTAGGGAAGTCCAGGAACAGAGCATTTGGTCCCTTCAGGAATGGGTCATGTTGGGAAGTATCGCTACACTAGGAATTCTGATAGGGAATCTGTGTTCTATTTTCTATCGCAGTATAAACCCTTGTATACTGTACACTGTAGGATGATGCTCGCAGTGCTGTGTGTTTAGTAGATCTTTGTATTGTAGTATTTGTAGAGTATGAGGTGTAAGAGATAAAGTAAAGAGAAGAGAAGAAAGTAAGCACTAACCAATCAGCTCCTGATGGGTATGAGTGATTGGGTCAGCCACCGACAGGCCTTAAGGTTCCCATACACGCACCAGTTTTGTGTGCTGTGCGTTTTGTACTTCAAGCTGCCATGCGATTTTGGCACTTGAAGTGGATGCGATGTTCTGTACTTTGCGGGTGTGATGCGATAAGATGCGATTTAAGCCTTTTTAAAAAAAAAAGTTAATAGGTACTACTGGACATCACATCGCCTCGCATGTACTCCTGTACTGATTCGATGCAATGAAGCACAAAAAGTACTGCCTGCAGATACTTTTTATGCTTTACAATATTGTACCCGCGGGGATGCGCATCGCATCGCCGCAGGTACACGGTGCGATTATCGCACATGCGATGTGTCTATGACCCTGCAACCGACCAGAGTTCTGCCCAGGATTTGCAAACCCAGATCCTGGGTGATGGGTGACCGCTTAATGTACTTACCCCCATCATGTGTGAAAGGAGGGTAAGTACAGATAACCCAGCTTACACCCGTGCTCACCAAGCTCCTGCGAGCAGCGACCATCAGGGGCTGCACACAGGAGCGTGCACCTGGCGATTTATCGCCGACAGCACAAACAAATCACTGGCAATATGGTCGCTCAGCGACATGTGCTGAAATCGCCCCCATGTGTACACCGCTTTATACCCGTGCTACCAGGTCCGAGCCAAGTGAAAGCTGGGACTTAAGTCTGAAAGGTGTATAACAGTCATGTCTAAGCACAGCCTGTATAATGAGAGTAACACTGGGTGCGCACTATGCAATATTTGTGCTGATTTACCAATAATCAGTTGATCACCTTCATTTATTGTATAGTAGTTTTAAAATAAAAAAAAAACAATTTCCAAACGCATTCCTTTAAATATACATCGGTCGGCCTCAATTTCCCGATATCGAGCAGGGTGTGTCCATTCTCAGTAATCTGCCCATATTTCCGATGTTACTCCCGTCTTCCCTGTGGGTGGACATGCGGAGTCGGCATGGTGTGGCAGAAAATCGGTAGCTTCTAATAAAATATTTCAAAACACGTCACACAGATATTGGGGCTGTCATCCCAGTCAAGAAAATCGGACAGTGTGTATGTAGCTATAGGGTGTGAATATGTACATATATAGGACCTTATTCTGGTTGACTCACAAGGCTGCATATTCGTAGCCTTGCGAGTCCACCAGACGCTGCCCTGTGAATTCCTGGTCAACGCTGCGAAGGCCAGGGGGAAACTCCCACATCTTTAGATGGTCACTGACCATCAAAAGATGTGGTGCGTGCATGCATATCAAAAGTGACTCCCAGGTAGGGATGGGCATCGGTGCAGTTGCCATCGATGGTGATTCTGCAACCAGACATTGATAGTCATAAGCTATGTGATGGATAACCATCGATCATTTTAGCTATTGATGGTTATCCATTATCTTTGACTGAATGGCCCATGGGCCAATCAGAATGTGGGGGCGGGGCTTCCGGGTGTTGGGGATCCATCTGGTTCTCCCACATTGATGGCAAAAGTATTCAACATCAGCCATAAACCATCGATGATTTCAAATCATTGATGGCCATCCCTACTCTCAGGTCACTCAGACATGCGTGCACATTTGGGAGGTCAGCTGGTATAACATATTGCTTATATACTCTGTGCTGCTCTCACTGTATATCCTCAATACATCCTGTCACATACACACTACGCTAGTGACCATCCACTCTGCTCCTGGTGCTCTTTGTGTGACCAGGTGCTACAAGGGAACTGTGCTTAGCTGCAAAGTGACCACCCAGAACTATAACCCAAAATTCTGACCCATCCGTGAGCCTGATCAAGCTTCACCCCGCAAATGCCAGGTCGCTCCCGGGACGGACCTGTGTTCAAATCCTGGGTGTGCGACCCGGCATTTGCTATGTGAAAGGGGTAAGAGAGACCTGTGTGTGTGTGTGTGTAATATATAGTCTATATACCGTCGGCTTACCATACCGTACGGTCCCTTTAAACCAGAACGCCCAACGATTACATAGGTTCTGTGGCTGATTAAAACCAGGTGAAGTGCAGGTCAGCCAGCCACAGAACCTGTGTAATTCATGTCCCGATTTAAAGGGACTCTATAGTAAGCCCAATTCTGTAGGACTAGAAATAAACAATAGTAAATAAGAAAGAAATGATTTTCGCTTAAAGCAGTCCTGGTACAATATCATTGTCGATGCTCCCGGTCACGCGTCACACTTCTAAATGAGAGACTGATTGATTGGTGCTGGGACGGTGATGTGTCCTGAGGGCAGAACTATAGACTGATACCTATCTGTACCATTTATACTGACACATAAATAGCAATCACTATATCTGGCAGTCAGCAGGGGGTCCAGTCACATTGCCCCCCCCCCCCCCCGCTTGCATCCGTGTCCTTGGGTGTTGCTGATTGACATTCCCTAGTAGATGCCATTCGGATATTTCACGTTTTCTGATTTAAATGGCCATTGTCTGCTCCTGCTCCATGCAGCATAGGTAATCCTGACCGAGTAGAGATAATAATAATCATTCACCGGTGATCAAACAGCTATTTGCAGAACTCATGCTCTGTAACGGGGCCGCAAGGCATGAAAGCATGGTGACGCCCAATCTAGGTTTCTATGAAGAAGCAATGTGCCACCGTTAAGCAGGACATGGTGGTGGCCATCTTGGGTTGGCTGAAGTGCCACCCTGGGAAGATTTATCAATGTTTGGAGAGACAGAAGATACCAGAGAATCAGATTATAACTGTCAGCTTTGTAAAATGATAATCTGATTAGTTGGTTGTAATCGATCTCTCTCCAGTTTTTGATAAATCTCTGATCCAATTGGTCAGTGAAAAAATGGCAAACACTTCATGCGTATAAGACCCTGATCAATGAATTTCTTACTATACGGCTATCGCATGGTGTCCTGCAGAGAAACATGTTCTCCCAATGATATAAACACAAAGTGAAGCAGGGAATGGGAAGCGGTGTGTATAGTATAAGTAACAGGATGGCGTGTCTCTGCAAATACTAGCAGATGAGTGGCGGTAGCCGGCGATGATGCGGGAGCACGTATCAGCGCTCGCCACTCATTGCCGGGCCGTACACACTGGGCGGCTTTTGAGCTAAAAGTAGCTCAATTGGCAAAACTGATCTGCTTTCAGTTAAAAATCGCCCAGTGTGTATGGGCCTTAACCCTTTCTTAAACATATCAGTTGAGTCTGCCATCACAACCTTCTCTGGCAGAATATTACATAACTTAACTGGACTTTCTGTAAAGAAACCCTTTATGCTATGGGTGTGTAACTTCCTCTCTTCTAACGTGAGGGGGTGACCGCGTGTCATTTTTTAGACCATGGGGTACACATATCACCTGCTAGTTCTCTATATTGATTTACTATTTAGTAAATAACACATTTAAATAAATGGTCACATATATATATATAATCTCCCATTTCTTGAAGCCAGACACTACATGGATCTGCTCAGCTGCAATACTGATCTTCTCTTTTTTTTTTTTTTTTTTTTTTTTTATGAACTACAGGGTCAGATAGCTCATGAATAGAGTGTCTGACTGCAATGCCACAGGCGATGGGTTTTAATGCCAGGTATGTCAGCATATTCAAATGTAATAAAGGACCGTGCGACTGAACTACAAAGAGCTCTCTGGTTAAGTTCTGAATGTTGTAGAAGTATTAGTGACAGGAGGGGTGGGGGAAGGAGACAGGGGTAGTCAGGGGATCCCGGACTTCAAAGAGGAGGGAAGAGGTAAGGGGCAGAAATGAAAATAGATATATTACAGCATCTGTACCCCGCAGCACTCTGCACCGCCCTAGTTATGACCACGTGTGCCTGTACAAGTGGAGCTCCCTTGGGTGCTGTCTAGATCACACCATAGAGGTGAAGAGCAGTTAGTTTTTTTTATAGAAAGATACTGCCCTTAGCACACAAAGATTTGCTATGATTTTTTACAAGGATAGTGTAATGGTTAGCATTACTACCTCACAGCACTGAGGTCATGGGCTCCGTTCCAACTATGCCCCTAACTGTGTGGAGTTTGTATATTCTCCCCGTGCTTGCGGGGGTTTCCTTTGGGATCTTCGATTTCCTTCCACACTATAATATACTGGTAGGCTAATTGGCTCCCAATACATTTAACCCTAGAATGTCTGTGTGTGCCTGTATATGTGGTAGGGAATACAGATTGTAAGCTCCACTGGGGCAGGGACTGATGTGACTGTTTAAATATTCTCTGTAAAGCGCTGCGGCGTATGTGTGCGCTATATAAGAAACGGTTAATAAATAATAGGTTGATTACAACGGCATCTATACTCTGACCAGCAGAATGGACACTACACATGTGCAAGGTTCCGGACATTCTCTCCCAGTTTTGGATCTAGTAATCACAGTAAATTCAAGAGAGATTTCAAGTAACCGTTGTCTATTCTATTCTTACCCAACACAGGCATTTTACATTGTGGGATTGAGGAGTTAATGCCTCCTGACATGTTGCCACTTGTTGACGCACCTCGCTGTCAGCAGCTGATAACACGGACTGCAGGAGACCAGGTTACATGCATTTATCTATTATTAAGTGATTCATGAAATAAATATATGTGGAATGTAGCTCTCCCTTCCTGCACCAATGGGCAGGCGTTACTGTATAATGACATAGTTACTACCCATCCCTGATACACGCAGACAGTCCAAGGTTTACCAGGTTTGTCCTGGAGATGTCATTTTCCAACAGTATCAACAGACCTTAGCTCCTATCAATCCTGTAATATTAATATTTGCATTCCGTTGTTCATCTTTCTGTTGCCTTTTGGTTACCATACAATATTTATTTAAACCGTGATACTCATATATTACACAGGTTCTGTTTAAATCCGGGTGAAATGCAGGCTTGAAGTGAGCCAGCCACGAAACCTGTGTAATTTAGGAGTGTCCCAATTTAAAGGGACAGGATGGTAAGCCTTACATGCGATTGACCAATAAGCAAATATCAAGTTGGGAACACATTACACGATGAGTACCAGCAAGGTTGTGGGCAACAGGACCCGGCGGGGGTGCCGGCATCAGCAAGTGTATGCACTGGCCGCTACAAGTAAGAGTGGGAGTGGGGGGAACAGGGTGACCGCTGTATTCCGATATCGTCCATTACTATACATGTATAGATGACGAAGAACATCGCTAAAGACCTCATTTATCGTTTAGTACCTTTATATGTTATTAGGTTGACACCTATAAGGCCAACATGCATTGGGTTGACCACTAAATGTCGACATGACTTATGCCAACACATGAAATGCCTAAGGTCAACAAGGTTGACACAAGTTTTAGGTCGACAGTCAAAAGATCGACATGGGTTTTTCACTTTTTTTTGTTTTGTTTTGCCAACATGTGCTGACAGGCGGTATTTTATTCCCTACCATCCACTAGGGCATGGAGGGAGAATAGAATATCCGAAACATGGTGAGCACATTTTGACAGTGTCCCTGTCGATTTATGTTAACATTCGGGTAAAAAAAAAAGAGGGTGAAAAACCACCTCTTGACTGTTGACCTAATGCTTGTGTCGACCTTCCAACCATGTAACCAGTGGCGGTTTTTACCTATGGACTGCAGGGCTGCAGCCCCCCCCCAGGTAAAATCCGCCACTGTCTCTGACTAAAGTGAAGCCAGATGCAGTCTGTGAGATTGCTCTGGCTTCACTGTGACTGGTAGTGACTTCCTATTGGAAAGGGAGTTTTTTGCACTTGCGCTGCTGGGTCTAGTGAGATAACCTGTGAACCATGCTGAACAAAAAAGTATCCAGACACATTTGAAGTTTCAGTATTAAATTTTATAAAGAATACACAATAAAAAAAGTGAATTATAAACAATTTAGACAACAATTTAGTCTAAAGACAAGTACAGTATAAAAACAAATAGGCAATTAGATTAGTAATATTTGAGTGTCTCACTCCAATGAGGTCGCAAACTAAAAGGATTTATTGTAGCTGGATATATCCACAAAGCATATGTATGCAGTAGTCAAGCAGCCAGTAATTGGTTAATAGCAAGAAGCCAGTTAGTTAGCTTGTAGGAAGTCAGGGGGAACAAAAGGGTAATGGGCATAGGTCAAAGCAGGTAAGTTAGAGCAGTGGACAAGCTGTGTGAAGCCTGTTAGCGCATAAACGCAAGATGTTAGTAGTCAGGGAACACACTTGGTCCGGTTGTATAATGCTCACCCTCCTTGTAGAATTTTGAACGGAGGGCACGGGGAGCCTGATGGTAGGAGAGGCTCAACCCAGTGATGCGCGGTGATGTAGTATCCGCAAACAGATATCCTGCTGTAAACGACCTGTGTAGAAGGGGAGCCTCGATGTAATTAAGGCTCAACCCGATTGGCTGGGAAATGTAATGACCCCAGATGGGGCGTCTGGCTCGTGGCTGGTAATCCGGAGCAGCGTTTTGCGGTGGAAGCGCTGTAGGTAGCAAAAGGTAGCTTGTAGTGAGTGCCGGGCGCACGTTAGCTCCGGAACAAATGTCGCGACCTCAGGGGTGAGAAGACTCAGGGCGGAAGTGCTTCGCTCAGGGCGGAAGTGCGTCAACGCGTTTCGTTCCCCAGGAAACCGGGAACTTTCTCAAGACAAAGTTTACACATCCACCTTACTGCTATTTAAGGTGTCCATTTAATTGGTACTTGATTCAATATATAAACAATTAATCGTATAGTAAAACTTACAAATGTGTCTGGTATCTAATAAAGAAAAAAACTATATAATTTATATCACAATAAATAAATGACATAGTAAAAAAGGAAAAAGAATGATCGCAATGGCATAATATAATAAATTGATTCTCAATACTGCTAATTAATCAATTAGATGGTTTGACAGATCCACTGCCACGTAGAGAAAGGTCAGAATACTTGGATTTACTATTAATCACAAGGATCTTTTTTTATATTATATAAAAATATATACAAAGAGAGAGAGGAAATTCTTGGATGCATCTGAATATCAATAATTTGCTCGTTATTTGTTGTTTAATTCATTTACATAATTGTGTCCTTTTTGGGGACCGTAGTAATTATATATACATATATTTATCAACATATATAAGAGATCAAAAGTCAGAAGATATTGATCAGATTATTTTAAATAAAGTTGATTTCGATAAACCTAAGTTCAGGGAGCAGGTACGGAGTAGAGAAGGAGAGAAATATAATCGGAACAACACAGAGTAACAAAAAATATAATAATACTAGTAGTAATAAATATACATACATATATAGAGAATCCATATAGATGGGGTATATGGGGCGGTCCATATAGAGAGAATCTGGTCCTCTATGGCCGTTTCATCGATGATCTTTTTATAATTTGGAGAGGGGGACACGATTTGGCACTTGAATTTGTTAATTTTCTTAACTCTAACACCTTTAATCTTACTTTCACTCACAATTTTAGTTTCACATCGGTGACCTTCCTGGATATTGCCTTCTCGATACACAATCAAACATTGATCTCGAATAACCATGTCAAAACAGTTGGCACAAATAACTACTTACATTTTGATAGCGGTCATTACAGACCGTGGGTTACAAATATTCCTAAAAACCAACTGCTTAGAATTCGAAGGAATTGTACACTGGAGAGTGACTACATATCACAATCTAATACCATGCTTGGCCACTTTAGAAGACGGGGATACCCTGAACCTCTCTTACAAGAGGCAGCAAATATAGCCGAGTCAACATCTAGAAACAGCTTATTACAACCTAAATTAAAAGATAATGAGAATATAAACTCAAATCAAAACCCTCCTTTATTTATATCTAAATTCAATAATCATTCTACAGATATTAAGAAGATCATTTTAAGAAATTCAGAGATTCTAAAATATGACAAAATTCTCCCAGAAACCTGTACTAAACCTAAAGTGGTATTCAGAAGAAATAGGAATATCAAAGATCATATTTGCCCTAGCCTCCTACCTTCTCTCCCCACTACATCCCAATCATCCTGGTTACCCACTAGACCCCTAGGGAATTTTAAATGCAATAAAAATATATGCCTTACGTGCAAACATATGCGCAATAAGGCGAATCAAATAACCTCTTCTTCAAATAACAAAACATTTGATGTCAAACATTTTATGAATTGTGATACGGAGTACTGTATATATATCCTCGAATGTCCATGCCGACTTCAATATGTCGGCAGAACAACCCGCAGTTTAAAATCTAGATTTAGAGAACATCGTAACAATATTCTGAAAAAACACCTCAATCATAGCATCCCTCGTCACTTCTTAAACCATCATGACGCGGATCCAAGTGGCCTTCTGATAATGGGAATTGACCATATTATTAACACCAAGAGAGGGGGCGACCGTTTCAAAAAGTTGTGTATAGCTGAGTCATCTTGGATTTTTAAAATGGACACTCTTAGCCCCTTAGGCCTGAATGAAGCCCTTGATCTTACCTGTATGGATTAAAAGACAGAATTTGTTAGCTTAGCTCTTTTTGCACAAGGAATATACATTATATAATGCAGTATAGCCTCGTTCATAATCTGGACTCTTAATTAATTAATTAATCAACTGATTGATTGATTAATTAATTGTTTAATTGATTTTTCTACGTCATTTATTGCCTCTTAAATTCCAAAAAGTATGTATTTTTCATTCTATTCCTTCTATACTACCCAATTTTTTCTCCTCCCCCCCCCCCCCTTTTTTTAATTTTTTCTCTACCCCTATTTACAGGGATCTATGTATAGACATATGAACATAGGTCTTGATATCGTTGTGTGGGCAGGGGTGACCGGGGTCTACCCCAGACACTTGAGAGTACCATGATGCCTGGGGTTTGCAGTCCCCGCTTCCCCCACCTCATACAACTGTATCTTAAGACTATTATGCACCAGTGAAATACCACTTGAGCCAAATAAGTCTGGAATTTTTAGCTTGCAAGAATTGTAGATTTATGTTGGGTCTCTATTGGTGGAACTATATCGATAATTGATACCCCATCTATATGGATTCTCTATATATGTATGTATATTTATTACTACTAGTATTATTATATTTTTTGTTACTCTGTGTTGTTCCGATTATATTTCTCTCCTTCTCTACTCCGTACCTGCTCCCTGAACTTAGGTTTATCGAAATCAACTTTATTTAAAATAATCTGATCAATATCTTCTGACTTTTGATCTCTTATATATGTTGATAAATATATGTATATATAATTACTACGGTCCCCAAAAAGGACACAATTATGTAAATGAATTAAACAACAAATAACGAGCAAATTATTGATATTCAGATGCATCCAAGAATTTCCTCTCTCTCTTTGTATATATTTTTATATAATATAAAAAAAGATCCTTGTGATTAATAGTAAATCCAAGTATTCTGACCTTTCTCTACGTGGCAGTGGATCTGTCAAACCATCTAATTGATTAATTAGCAGTATTGAGAATCAATTTATTATATTATGCCATTGCGATCATTCTTTTTCCTTTTTTACTATGTCATTTATTTATTGTGATATAAATTATATAGTTTTTTTCTTTATTAGATACCAGACACATTTGTAAGTTTTACTATACGATTAATTGTTTATATATTGAATCAAGTACCAATTAAATGGACACCTTAAATAGCAGTAAGGTGGATGTGTAAACTTTGTCTTGAGAAAGTTCCCGGTTTCCTGGGGAACGAAACGCGTTGACGCACTTCCGCCCTGAGCGAAGCACTTCCGCCCTGAGTCTTCTCACCCCTGAGGTCGCGACATTTGTTCCGGAGCTAACGTGCGCCCGGCACTCACTACAAGCTACCTTTTGCTACCTACAGCGCTTCCACCGCAAAACGCTGCTCCGGATTACCAGCCACGAGCCAGACGCCCCATCTGGGGTCATTACATTTCCCAGCCAATCGGGTTGAGCCTTAATTACATCGAGGCTCCCCTTCTACACAGGTCGTTTACAGCAGGATATCTGTTTGCGGATACTACATCACCGCGCATCACTGGGTTGAGCCTCTCCTACCATCAGGCTCCCCGTGCCCTCCGTTCAAAATTCTACAAGGAGGGTGAGCATTATACAACCGGACCAAGTGTGTTCCCTGACTACTAACATCTTGCGTTTATGCGCTAACAGGCTTCACACAGCTTGTCCACTGCTCTAACTTACCTGCTTTGACCTATGCCCATTACCCTTTTGTTCCCCCTGACTTCCTACAAGCTAACTAACTGGCTTCTTGCTATTAACCAATTACTGGCTGCTTGACTACTGCATACATATGCTTTGTGGATATATCCAGCTACAATAAATCCTTTTAGTTTGCGACCTCATTGGAGTGAGACACTCAAATATTACTAATCTAATTGCCTATTTGTTTTTATACTGTACTTGTCTTTAGACTAAATTGTTGTCTAAATTGTTTATAATTCACTTTTTTTATTGTGTATTCTTTATAAAGTCTAATACTGAAACTTCAAATGTGTCTGGATACTTTTTTGTTCAGCATGGTTCACAGGTTATCTCACTAGACCCAGCAGCGCAAGTGCAAAAAACTCCCTTTCTGTACTTCTGTGAGACGTAGCAGTCTCATTTGCATCTGCTGCAGCTGGCAATCTAAAAATCTAAAAATTTAAAATCAATTATTGGTGTTCCACCAGAATATACATATATAGAATAACCTTTTTACATTTAGCGCCAGGATCTGTGAACAGGGGTGGACTCCTTTTGGACTCCTCCCCCATTCATAGTTTTTTTCTAGTCTTACTTCCTATTGGAAGCCCAACCTGCCAGTCACTGAAGGCATCCCATCGGGAGGTGTTCTCTCCCTCCGGGATCCCTCTCTCTGCGCAAATGCGCGGCAGCCCCCAAAACGGGTTCTACGCATGTGCAGTACCGCGGACCATACTGCGCATGTGCGGGAACCCGATCAGGCCTCCGGGGGCTGCAGCAAAGGCAGCCCCCAGAGGCTTAGGCCAGCGCATGCCCAGTATGTATGAGGTTACTGCGCATGCGCTGGCCCCCGTGCAGGGGACTCGGAACAGTGCCAGTGGAGCGCGGCCGTGGTGGTGACAGCGGCAGCGGCTGGGGGAACGACACATTGCGGCAGTCCCCCTCCTCCAAAACAGTAAGAGACGCTACTGCATGTAACCCTATTTCATGTGTCAACCGAAGACCTATTGACCTTCAGTTGTCGACCCAATGCATGTCAACCTAATTTTGGCCAACCCAATGACCCCATACCCCTTTATGGTCGCTTCTAACCTATCTACTTGAGAGTCTGAGAATTCTGCATCAATGCATCATTTGAGCTCTTAATACTTACTCCATTTCTGAAGGTGTCCTGCAAATACAGCTGCTGTTAGTGTTTTCTTCATTGCTGAAACAGTATTGCTGCACGATGGGGAAAAAAAATACTTTGTGCTGCAGGGAGACTGAAGCCTTTTAATGACTTATCTGTAATGCTGCTAGCTAACCTGTAGGTGGCAGTGTTGCAATACCCCTTACACCCTGCAGGTGTGGAATCAGTCTACATATAATTTCTGGTCATTTGGGCTACAATCCATTAATTAAAAAATAAAAATTCTCTTTTTATTAAAATATATTCATAGAAGTAAAAGACTACTTAGAACACAAGACTTTAGTAGAACACAAGACTACTAAACAACCACAATGAACACTGACCGTGCTGGTGATATAGGGAACGCAGGTGTATAAAACCCTTATTTGTATTCATTTGTGTTTTGGATGCACTTATTTTATAGTATTTTATTTTTCCAGGTCATTATTGTTTACATTTTGTGCCAGTAAAATGCTGATCGTCGGTAAGCTCTGCTAAAATATATATTTCTAGCGTTTTTAAATTGGGAACACTACCAGCGGTAATTAATCACTAAGGTTATTCTGGAATAATTAGAATTAATTATTCTGCATAGATGCACATTAATTATTCTGCAAGGGAGAGTATCACTGAATCGGTGTGGGCTATGGAGTAGTGCACTGCTTAATAATATATAAGGTCACGTAAGGCAGAGGAAACTGACTGACAGGCTGCTGTCTATTTTATGTGTGGTCGGTGGATACTATGACAAATGGCATTTGAGATGGGTAATTTGGGTGGGGACCAATGTTCCCTCTAATTTTAAGAAGGCTGTGTGCGGCAAAAGATTTTGGCTGTGCAACTTTGAAAGGAAATGTAAATTTTTGTGCGTCACTTATATATAACTGGAAAATGACGTTCTGCATTTGTGTTAACTTTACTTTTAAAATAATATTAAACATGTAAACATTCTAAACACAGCACACAATGTAGTTAATGGGTGAAACACACATTAATTGAGTCCACAAATGCAAAAAGGGACCACTGCTGCTTTGTGCGCTCTGTTGTCATGTCTGTTCGCACACTTGTCGAGTTGTGTGCGCGCGCACGTGCGCACAGCTTAGAGGGAACACTGGTGGGGACCATTATTGGGGAGCAATCCCTGAGATACATCTCCTGGTAAAATGTGTTTAGGCTACAATGAGTTCAGTCAAAATATGTCCTGTATGCTGGGTACGTGATTTGGTGAAATGTTCGGCTAGGTCAGGAGTGGCAAAACCAATGCTTAAGATCTACCAACAGTTCATGTGTGTCAGGCAACCTGTGGATCTATAGTAGGAATGAATGCAGCATGTTTGTAAATGTGACAGTTAGCAATGACTACAGCTGTGCACCAGCTAGGTGATTTGGGGAATGTGACATTTAGTAATGACTACACCTATGTACCAGCTAGTTGATCTTGGGAATGTGGCAGTTAGTAATGACTACAGCTGTGCACCAGCTAGGTGATCTTGGAAATGTGAAAGTTAGTAATGACTACAGATGTGTACCATCTAGGTGATTTTGGGGAATGTGGCAGTTAGTAATGACTACACCAGTGCACCAGCTAGGGGATTTGCAGAATGTCACAGTTGGTAATGACTACACCTGTGCACCAGCTAGGGGATTTGGGGAATGTGACAGTTGGTAATGACTGTGCTATATAAGAAACTGGCACCCATGTCACACTGGGAATTGCATGGGAAAGCCCAGAGTTTTGCATGGGAACGCCCATGAAACGCTGGGCGTTCCCATGGGCACGACCCGTACTTGCTGCCAAACGCCACCTGCTCGCACTGGTCCATACGAACGGGGCGGCAACAATGCAAGTCACTGCATCCGTTCACCAACAGAGCCAGCACGTGCGCATAAATAGTTATGCGCATGCGCAGAAACAAAACAGCGCTCCCAGTGTGAACCAACCAGAATGACCTCCTGAGTTGGAACCAATCCCAAAATTCTTTGCTTGGCAGCTGAGTCGGTATGGAGACGCTGCATCCAGAGGTCAGGAGACAGAGCGAGCAGCGCTATCCGAGATCTCCGGAAGGGTCATTCCTGGGACATAACAGATGACATGAAAGTTTAACATAACAGGGCTACATTTCCTCTTCCTGTTTATCTATATACAGTATCTACATTCCAGGGGCGGTCTGTGACCCTGGTACAAAGTGACAGATCTTAATGTGGCGTCTTAAGATCCCATTGAGAAGTACCATGGCTACAGCAGGCTGTGCACTATACAATGCGACTTCCCTGCGAGGAAACATCCGTTGGAAACGGATTTACAAGTTTGAAGTTTTTCATGCAGACGAGTTTGTTTCACAAGATTGGACCAGTTCCCATTTCCAGGAAACCAAGGAGATCCTCTCCAAGTCAATGTAGGTGGTGACCGATTTCCAAAGGTATTAGAATGAGTATATATATGTTTGATAGCGATGCACGCTCTTGTTCATCGCTATCAACCATCCCCCGTCATTGTCGGAACATGCAGGTCAATTTTTGGATGTAGCCAACCACCTGCATGTTTAGCATCTGCTGGTGACATCACTGGACTATATCGCCGACGATATCTTCCAGTGTGTATGCACAATATTGTCCACCCGCAGCATGGGGTTTATTCTGGTTCACCCGCAAAGGCAAATTCCTTCTCAAATGGGCAAAACCGTGTGCACAGCACGAACATGTGCAGAGAGAGAGTTAGATTTGGGTGGGGTTTTACTTCAAAGTGAGATCTATATTGCAGTGTAAAAATAATGCAGCCAGTATTTACCCTGCACAGAAACAAAATAACTCACCCAAATCCAACTCTCTCTGCACATGTTACATCTGCCCCCCTGCAGTGCACATGGTTTTGTCCATTTGATAAGAAATGTGCCTATGCGTGTGAACCAGAATAAGGGCCCATGACCATTTTGGCCATGTCGTGGGTCTAAGTAACAATTCTGGAACACTTTATCTTCATTAGGTATTCTGCTACACTCTGGACCTTATTCTGGTTTATTCGCAATGTTGCTAATTTCGCAGCCTTGCAAGTACACTAGCCGCTGTCCTGCGAATGCTGATGCAAACGCAGGGCTGCAAGTGGATGTTTAACATAAACATCCATTCGCAGGCTGTGGGGGGGGGGGGGGGACAACTCCCACATCATTCGATGGTCGGCGACCATCGAATGATGTGGAAGGCACACTCACATCTAAGGTTACCCTTAGATAACCTTAGATGTGTGTGGGCATCCAGATGGAAGTGGGTGGGCAGCTGACATCCGGTGATGTCAGCTGCCCACCCCCGGCACCTGACATCCGGTGATGTCAGCTGCCCACCCCCGGCACCCACATCAATGGGTGATTTCCAAGGGAACACTCATGAAACACTGGGCATTTGCATAGGCGCGACTATCTGCCGCAGCCTTGGGTGCCTGCACCTAGCAAACCCGGTGTATGTAGTGTTCATTCTAGCACCCGCTATCTTTGAATACCCATGCAGTTCCTGTTCCCTGCCTGGGGTGTCGCTGTCTGCTGCAGTGCTTCTAGCACAGTGAGGTTTGTATATCAGCACTGATATGCAAACCGGTGCTAGAAACAACACAGCAGACAGTGACACCCCAGGCAGGGAACAGGAACTGCATGGGTATTCAAAGATAGCGGGTGGTGAAATGAACACTAGTATGCACATGCGCAGAAATGCGGCTGCGCATACGCAAACATATGAAGGTATGGTCCTTGCGAAGGGTCCAGAATAACCACCTCGAACAGCCGTTATTCTGGGTGGAACATTGTAAAAGTTTGGAGGAATTTTTATGTGGACGCCCATAATACACTGGGAAATGGCTCTTCGAATGAACAGGCCTGAATCAGCCCCAATAAATGTTGTAGAAACATGGACAATAGAATGTTGTGGGGAATCTCAGTGAGGGGTTTATTGACTAAGATCTGCGTTCTGTAGAAGATGGCATGTTGCACATAGCAACCATTTAGGATCTAGTTATTTAGCACTTCCTAGAAGATAATAGAATCTGGTTGGTTGCCCATAGCAACATCTTCAGTAGAACTCCCATCTTAGTAATTACACCCCTATAGTGATATCATGAAAGTAAGCAACTCTATAACCGGGACGGTCACGTTTGGGAGCCCCATTTACATAGCAGTAATCTCAGTTAATGTTTTACTGGCGGATCATTAGGTGGCTGACAGGCGCTGGCAATTTATGGGCTCCTCCGGTACTTCTATATAGACTGTATTTCCATCTTGCATTGATCACCCACAGCCCCCTCCTGATTGTAAAACGCATCGCTGCTACAGAATGTAACTCCCCTGTATAAGTGCTGTAGAATGATCTCCACAGCGCTGCGCCAGCCTAAGGTCTCTGGGTGATGCCCGCTCTTCTAGGCCAAGTAAGATGCACTAATATTTGTGTTCCTGAACCCTTGGAGTGCCAAGGGAATTTGTCAAAATAGGTGTGAAATTTGCCAAGCAAACCCTTTTTATTTAACCCTTTGAGTGCCAACATTGCTGTGAGAGATCCTTTAAAATATCCGCCCCGCTCACAGCGACTGTTCTTTATTTGGATGCAATATTTAACTACAAGTCAATGAATTGACTTGGCCGTATTTGTATTTACTTATACCTGTGCTAAAGGAACAGTCGCTGTGAGCGGCGCTGGCATTTTTAGCGGATATTTTGAGGATCTCACAGCAACGGTGGCACTCAAAGGGTTAAAGAGTTCATGGTGTGAGAATGAGGGGGCGGGGGGGGGGGTGGAATTTAGGCGATTTGTTCCAGGGCTCTGTGCCACCACTATTCTGTGCCCTCACACACATTGTGCCATGCCTCCTGTGGAACTGGCAGACAGTCAGGCTGAAGGATCTGGAGTCTGTGTAACCTGTACTGCAGCCAGATGGGGGATTCAGGACAAGTGGTCCTGGTATGGGTGTAGTAATTACCTGGTCGTCCCTCTCCTGATCCCCCAAATTGTAGGTGTTTCTGTGCAGCTTGTGCTATTGGCAGACTAAATTATCTTTGTCTTTAATCTGTAATTAGGGTAATTTCACTTATTATGTGCAGATTTCTTTATTTTTTTTATCCTTATTTGATCTTATCTGAAGTCAATTTGATTTTGATTTGTAATGCTATAGTTGCTTTATGGGAGATACTCATCCAAAATAGTTATTTGGGATAATTGGCCACCTGCCGACCTGAAGCTGCCCATACACGGTCCGTTTAACGGATCCGTTTGAGACTTAAACAGCACACATCGGATCGGATCGCATCCCTTGTGCGTGCAGTGTGCATGCACTGCGATCCAATACGATGTATAGCTAGTACAAAAAGTATGTGCAGCACATACTTTTTGTACCGTACTATGGGCCTTATTTTGGTTCACTCTTTCTGACAAAATCCTTCTTAGATGGGCATAACCATGTGCACTGCAGGTGGGGCAGATGTTACTTGTGCAGGGAGAATTAGATTTGGGTGGGGTTTTACTTCAAAGTGAGATCTATATTGAAGTGTAAAAATAAAGCAGCCAGTATTTTCCCTGCACAGAAACAAAATTACTCACCCAAATCTAATTCTCTCTGCAAATGTTACATCTGCCCCCCTGCAGTGCACATGGTTTTGTCCATCTAAGAAGTATTTTGTCAGAAAGAGTGAACCAAAATAAGGCCCTATGTGATGCGCGGAAGCGGCTCCGTGTATGGGCAGCTTAACAGGGGGGCTATTGGAGAAAGTCATGCTGGTTGAGCTGATAGCTGATATACTTAACAAATACAGTAGGTGTTCAGGTTTTTCAGATCATCTGACAGGTGCACAGGTGTGCTCATTACTCACTGACCACATTTGAAAAGATCCTCAAGTTGAGTTGGTTATATTTCACTTGTGTTTCTGTGAGACCCCTATGCACTGTTTGGGGTCCTGAGTTTGAGAAACTATACCTTAGGGCAGTGGTTCCCAAACTTTTTTGCATCACGGCACCCTAGATTGTCAGAATATTTGTCACGGCACCCCTAGGTCCGAGAATTTCAGAAAACAATATTAAATTAAATATGTTGTGCTTATATTTCATCCTTAGGTCCAGTTATGTAGATTCACTTCTATTTATCCACATATTTTAAAACTGGAAGCCACAAGAACTCATTTTGTCTAATAAATTGACCATAAATATTTTGAATCGGTTTTGGACCAATAAACCAAGGCACCCCTGCAAGTGCTCCGAGGCACCCCAGGGAGCCTAGGCGCACAGTTTGGGAACCCCTGCCTTAGGGTGTGTTCATGTGAGCATTGCTACTTACAGTATGACATAGTGCAGTATGATCAGCAGAGGTGGTTTGATGTAATGCAGAATGGCCAGCATTGTATGTGGTGTGACATACAGTAATAGAGTATGACCATTAGAGGTATAATTAGATGGTAAATAATGACCAACAGAGGTGGTGTGGCATAGTCAATAATGACTAGCAGAGTTGGTATTTATATTACATAGTGCAGTATGAACAGTAGAGGGGGTGTGACCTAGCACAATATGACCAGCAGAGGGGGTGTGACCTAGCACAATATGACCAGCAGTGGGGGTGTGACCTAGTGCAGTATGACCAGCAGAGGGGGTGTGACCTAGTGCAGTATGACCAGCAGAGGGGGTGTGACCTAGTGCAGTATGACCAGCAGAGGGGGTGTGACCTAGTGCAGTATGACCAACAGAGGGGGTGTGACCTAGGGCAGTATGACCAACAGAGGGTGTGTGACCTAGTGCAGTATGACCAACAGAGGGGGTGTGACCTAGTGCAGTATGACCAGCTGAGGGGGATGATATAGCACAGTATGACCAGCATAGGGGGTGTGACATAGTCAGAATCCGCTTTATTGGATTTGGATTGCTGTGAGACAGCCAGTTAGGTAACAGTTAAACAGTGACAGTACAGATATACATAACATACAGGTATAGGCTACATGTACCCTGGGGGATGCAGGGAACACATACCCGCTGAGTTGCACAGCGCCTAGGCAGCCATCAGCGGTGCCACTTGTCGTTGCAACAGGTAGGTAACAGCTATGCAGAGACCATACAGTTTTAAGTTGCTTTGCAGTATACAAGACAGAGGAGACATGGGGTACATATGGCTGAGTGGCACAATTCGTAGGCGGCCATATTGCAGCCCAAGGTACTTGTGGAGTATCACGGCTCCCACGATGGCCATTGCACGGGAAAAAATCGCATCGCATGCGATTTTTAACAGAAAAGCATCCAAATGCATTGAAATTAGTAGCAAACATGTTCAATGGCCCCCAAATGTTATTTTTGAGCCTGTACCACCCCCACTATCAACGCAAACCCGAAGCGTGGCGAGCGGCGACGGTACGCGTCCTATGACCTTTTCATACCCCCACTATCCACGTCGGCATGGAGTTGAGAATAGAAAGTGTGGCGAGCGGGAGAGCCAGCATGTGTGGAGGGTCTGGAGAATCAGTGAGGCCTAAGGTCGGAGTTGGGCCCTCACTTGGTCATGGTCCACTGCCCCCCGATACTGAATGAAGCCATACCTCCTCCTTGGGGCTTCTCAGGGGGGTTTTACCCTGGAGCTGGTGCAGTATGAGAGAGTCATTACCATTTGTTTGTAGCACAATTTCAGAAAACACTTACATGGTCCAAGTCCGCTAGCCATAGTATCATACTTCTCGACCATCCCCTTGGCCTATATGATTATGCGTTTTGGGTGGCAGTCCAAGGGGTACAGTAAGTATTGGGGGTTTGATGATGTGATCTCTAAGTGCTACAGTATATCTATATATGTCTGTCTGTGTGTATTGGGGCTAAAGGTGCATTCCCTATAAGAATGTTGAGCCTTTCGCTATGGCAGAGACCACTGACATAGTATCGGAAATATGCACATAAACCTGCGAGTGTAGAAACAGGTGTCTGCCCGTCTGTTGTGGTTATAGGTGGAATTTGTGTCCTAACAACATCTGAGTGTGAGAATTAACCCTGTAGGTGCAGTAACCTTGTACATTCCTGTAGAGGAAAACCATCACCAGTGTTCAGATCTTAGGTCCGGACTGAGCCGTATACACATCACATCGGTCATTAGTCGTAATATCCGGCCATTTTTATAATCTGATGTGGCATCAGGGTTAATAGGATACCCATCATAGCGTTTGTATGAGGTGGCTTTTTTTATACCCTATGACTGTACAGATAACAGCAGAAATGTATGAGCCCGCTCCTGGAAATATCACAGCTGCGCAAACGGTTGTCAATGCTCTGGCACCATTCCAGAGACAGTGCTACCATTCACACTGCTGCCTGCGCCATATTTACCAGGAGGGCATCAGAAATAGGTTTTCACTTCAAGTTGCAGATTTGGATCTTTGCTGCTGCTATTAGGCAAGTGAAGCAATTTTTAGAAAAGGTCTAAAAAACTATCTTTTTTTCTGTAATTAGTTCCACAGTTGGGCAGCAAGTGGAGACTTTCATGTTTTTTCCCAGGTTTCCACGGTCCGTCGAGGACTTAGTGACTTTGGACTGATTCAGACCCCTTTGGATGGTAAATCAGGGGACTGCGCATGCACACGGTCCACTGTACCCATGCACAAGCACACTCTGCTCGCACAAAGGGGCAGATCGGCAGAGCGTACCATCCGTTTTGAGCTCATGGTCCTGGACACTATATACAGCAAGCGATTCCGGACCAAAGCCAGGAAGATAATGAATGACCTTGGCCATCCCAACAATGGACTATTCTCTTTGTTGCGGTCAGGGAAACGCTACCGCTCATTGAAGGCAAACACAGAGTGAATGAGAAGGAGCTTCTTCCCGCATTAGAGCCATTAGAGCCCTCAACCAGACCTCCTAGTACCGGGTTCCTTCCATCCTAACAAGAGTTAAATGCAAGGGTTATAAAGCGAGATCAACGTCCAGCCAATCAGCTCATTACTGACTTTTTTCAAACACAGCCTGTAACATGGCAGTTAGCAGGTGATTGGCTGGACGTTTATCTCTCTTTATCACCCTTGCATTTATCTCTTGTTGAGGCTTAATACATCTGCCCCACTCTCCGAACTCCTGCGCTCGCACGCCACCCACTGTTTGTTTTACAGCGGATAGCCGTTTGGGGGCGTGCCATCAGCATTTTCTGGGAGTGTCCCGGAAAAAACATACGCGTTCCCTGGCCATTAGTGTTGAGGGCCGCTGATGGCCCGGGGGAACCTTTGCCTCCTTCACCACACAGCCTTTGCAGCATCATTCAGTGCTGCGAACAGAGGAAAATCAATCACCATCGAAATGTTGCGTATTCAGTGTTTACCGGAGCGAAGCCTAGAGCTTGTGACATCAGGCCCTGTGGTCTCATGATTAGCTTAGCTGACAAAATGGCTGCCTCCATTAGGACAAATGACCCATAACCCTGAGGGCTCAGTAATGTGGTCAAATCATTACAAATACAACTGACTAGAGATCAGAGTTCTCTTTTGTGATGCAATTTGTGGATAATAATTATAAAAGGTCTATGTTGGTTGCCTTTTTAAGTTATTCTGATCTAAGATTACACGTTACATGTTTTATAGCACTTGGCACCTCCAATTACCTCCCTTTATATCCAATGCAAAGCTGTATTTAAGCCCCATCTCTGCCGTTAAAAGCCACCAAATGGAGACATTTAAGTTGACCTTTTAGCTTTCATGTGTTGCCTGGACATTATTTTAGTCTCCTATGAACTATTAGCTGAAGTTTAATGAGCCACCATTAAGAAAAGCTAATGAGTGTGACACATTTCTAAATATATGCTTTGGAATAATATCATCATTTGGGAAATATATATTCCAGGCTGCTGATTTCCAAGCACGAGAACACAAATGGCATTTTATGGATAAAATATGAAGTGACTGACAGCTTGGGGACAGTGATTAGCAGAGCGGATAATGCATCGTAATGCTGCACCGCTGTAAATCAAAATAATATTGACATCAAAAGCATATATACATGTAAGCACTATACTGGATTTAAGGTTCACTTGGGTAGTCTCTGCATGATGTGTCCAGGACACAGGTATCACAGAGCCTTTCCCTTTAAGAGTGTTACATGTCGCCTTGTATGAAATCCATTGTAATGACCGACGGAAGATCGGTGCAATAAATAAAAAAATCAAAAGTGATATACAGTAACTAGAAATTTGTAAGGCCAATATGTACCACCCAGTGGTGAAAAATGTATATAGCACAGGTTACTGTGACAGGGAAGGTGGCCCCTCTCAGCTTTGGCCCCATAGCAGCTGCACTTCCTGCACCTATGGTAGCTGCCTACACCCCTGTATATAACACATGTCACTGTGACAGGGAAGATGGCCCCTCCCAGCTCTGGGCCCCATAGCAGCTGCACTCCCTGCACCTATGGTAGCTACACCCCTGTATATAACACATGTCACTGTGACAGGGAAGATGGCCCCTCCCAGCTCTGGGCCCCATAGCAGCTGCACTCCCTGCACCTATGGTAGCTACACCCCTGTATATAACACATGTAACTGTGACAGGGAAGGTGGCCCCTCTCAGCTCTGGGCCCCATAGCAGCCGCACTCCCTGCACCTATGGTAGTTACACCCCTGTACATAACATATGTCACTGTGACAGAGAAGATGGCCCCTCTCAGCTTTGGCCCCATAGCAGCTGCACTTCCTGCACCTCTGGTAGCTGCCTACACCCCTGTATATAACACATGTAACTGTGACAGGAAGGTGGCCCCTCCCAGCTCTGGGCCCCATAGCAGCTGCACTCCCTGTACCTATGGTAGCTACACCCCTGTATATAACACATGTAACTGTGACAGGAAGGTGGCCCCTCCCAGCTCTGGGCCCCATAGCAGCTGCACTCCCTGTACCTATGGTAGCTACACCCCTGTATATAACACATGTAACTGTGACAGGAAGGTGGCCCCTCTCGGCTCTGGGCCCCATAGCAGCCGCACTCCCTGCACCTATGGTAGCTACACCCCTGTATATAACACATGTAACTGTGACAAGGAAGGTGGCCCTTCTCAGCTCTGGGCCCCATTGCAGCTGTGCTCCCTGCACCTATTGTAACTACACCCTGCACAGAATACCTGTAACTAGGGTTGCCACCTCAGGCATCTTTGATTCCTGGAGATTTCCCCACCCTAACCTCATGCATGTGTGGCCCCTGTAATACTATATATATATATATATATATATATATTGTAAGACAGTGGCAGGGAAAGTCATAGACGGCAGGTACCTTTCCCCTAGAATCCTGTCTTATGGCATATAGACTGCAGGCTGTTTCAATCTGTGTGGTAAGCTCCGGCTTACAAAGGGTGTTCTGTCCTGGGCTGGTAATCAGGAGAACACCTGATTCTTTAAAAAGGAGTCAGCCCTCTCCATAGAGCTCTCTCTCTCTCCCTGGGTGTTGGAGGCAGTAAGCTGCTGCTAGAGAGAGACAAGGCTGTAAGTACTGCATTACTTGATCTATATCTGCTGTGTGTGTCCAGTGTCACATAGTGTGGCCCTGGTATAGAGAGGGACGTTTATTCTGTTTAGTTAGAGCTCAGACGAGCAGGTTTTATTTTCTGTTTTGCCTGAAGTGTAAAGGCTGTTTTTTTTTAGTTTCTTGCTCTGAGTGCTGCAATAAACTCAGGCAAGCCCTGTTTTGGACCCAAGCCGTGATGTCACTGTCTAAGTCTGTGCCAAATCCTCACCTGTGCCTACCCGTTTGATGCTAAAACCCCACATATGGTGGAGAATGCGAGCAAGCATCTCACTTAAAGAGACATACACCGAACTATAGGACTTTTGCTACAGCAAGCTGGAAGTTGTTGCTAAAGGCAACCAGCCACCAGTGAGTGTCTGGAGTGCGCTGATACTTGTATGTCCTGGCTGAAGGCTGCTGTAACACTGCAACAGGAGACTGTTAAAATGGAGGACCTTTTAAAACACTTGGTGCAGGCAAATGAGCTGCAGCGGCAGGCTAACGCACATCAGCAAAAGGTGCATGAGGAGGCCATGCGTGCCCAGGCTGAAACCAATGTTTTGCTGCTTGAATCCAACAGACAAGCCTTAAAGGAACAGCAGCAAACTAATCTGCAATTACAAGAGCAAATACAGAATGTGGCTAAGAGTGTGGCGCAGAGTGTGCAAACACCCCAACCCTTGCTTCCAACCACACGGGCTGCAGTACAGAAGTCTCTGCAAAAGATGACTCTCACGGATGATGTAGAGGCCTATCTTGCAGTGTTTGAACGTGTAGCAGAGCGTGAACAGTTACCCGTGGATCAATGGGCAGGTGTGGTAGCACCTTTTCTAACTGGAGAACCACAAAAGGCGTATTTTGATCTGAGTGAGCAGGATGCTAAGGTCTACGCGAAACTTAAGGGAGAGATCCTTGCTCGCTTAGGCGTAAACATGAGTGTGCGTGCCCGGAAGGTGCATAACTGGACTTTTTCTGAACAGTTACCTGCGCGGCCCCAAATGTATGACCTGGTCCACCTGGTAAGGAAGTGGCTACAGCCAGAGGAGTCTACACCAGCGCAGATCGTGGAGAGAGTCGTGCTGGACAAGTATCTTTGTTCCTTACCTCCAAAGGTTCAGCGCTGGGTCGGTCAGGGCGACCCTAATGATGCCGAGGGGCTTGTCAACTTGGTTGAGAGGTACAGAGCTACTGAAAATCTAATCCAAGAAGTGCTTCCTGAACATTCCACCCTCAAGAACAGCAAAGCGGCCGGATCATCTGGTAAGACTGTTCCGTTTACTAGAGGGGTGAATAATGTTGTAAAGGGAGGTGGCCTAGATGGGGAACAAACAGTGGAGAGGCGTTCCCAAGGGACAGTAGGGTCCAAACCTGGGTCGCAAAAAGACTGGGGCCGCATACAGTGTTGGCGTTGTCATGGACCTGGGCATATTGCTGCCAATTGCCCCCTTACTTCTGAGCCAATGGAGTGTGATACAGCCAGGCGAAGCTCTTTATATGCACGTTCTGTTTTCTCTGCTGAGACTGTGTCAGAAACTGGACAGCAAATATGTCATGTAAAGGTGGATGGTTATCCCGGGAGGGCTCTACTGGACTCTGGGAGTTTAGTTACTCTCATCCATGCCAGCTTGGTAGACCCTGGGACACTCACAGGACGTTACATAGGGGTCTTGTGCATACATGGGGACACCAAGGAGTATCCCACAGCTTTTGTCCAGCTAAAGAGTACTTGTGGAACTGTGTCCCATGAAGTGGGCGTGGTAGAGACCCTGATGCATAGTGTGATCCTGGGAAGAGACTTCCCATTGTTCTGGGACTTGTGGAAAAAGAATGTACACTGCACTAGAAATGATGTTAATAATGAGAATGTGTGCCCTGTGATTAGTCCTGAGCCTTTTGATCAGGATACTGAGGTTCAAACGGTAGGGGTGACCACTATTGAATCTGACAGTTTTCCCCTAGCTGTTCTTGCAGGTGAAGCTGAGGAGCAGGAAGAAGCGTGTGACATGCCTGAGCTAGAGATGTCACGTGATAATTTTGGGACTGCTCAACTTAGAGATCCCACCTTATTAAGAGCTAGGGAAAATCCTAAAGTCATAAATGGTGAGCCCCAATACCCCAATGCTGACAAAGAGTTCCCATATATGGCCATTAACCAGGATCTAATGTATCGGGTAGATAAAATCCGTGGGGAGATAGTTGAGCAGCTGGTGGTGCCCCGGCCATACCGTAGAATGGTCTTAGACCTTGCTCACAAACACGCGATGGGAGGACACTTAGGTACTGAAAAGACCACACAACGCGTGTTGCAACGGTTTTACTGGCCCGGGGTTCACCGCGCAGTAGAAGACTACTGCAAGTCCTGCCCTGACTGTCAGCTGACGGCTCCCATGACACATTTTAGAAGTCCCCTGGTTCCGTTACCTATTATTGAAGTGCCCTTTGACAGGATTGCAATGGACCTGGTCGGCCCTTTGGTAAAATCCTCAAGGGGATTTCAGTATATTCTCGTGGTGTTGGATTACGCCACTCGTTACCCTGAGGCTATTCCTTTGCGGAATACCTCTTCAAAGTCCATAGCAAAAGAGCTCTTCAACATGTTTACCCGTACCGGCATACCCAAAGAGATCCTTACCGATCAAGGAACCCCCTTCATGTCTAAAGTCACGAAAGAGTTGTGTAAACTATTGAAAATTAAGCATCTACGTACATCGGTGTATCACCCACAAACTGACGGTCTTGTTGAAAGGTTTAATAAAACATTAAAGGGGATGTTGAAGAGGGTAGTGAGCAAAGATGGGAAGGACTGGGACTGTCTTCTGCCTTATTTGATGTTTGCGGTCCGTGAGGTGCCCCAATCATCCACAGGTTTTTCCCCTTTTGAGCTAGTATATGGCAGACATCCTCGTGGACTGCTTGATATAGCAAAGGAAACTTGGGAACAGGAGACTACACCCTACAAGAGTGTCATTGAGCATATTTCTCTTATGCAAGACAGAATTGCTGCGGTCATGCCTATAGTCAGGGAACACTTAGAGCAGTCCCAAGAAGCACAACGTCAAGTGTATAACAGGTCAGCCAGGGTAAGAAGCTTTAACCCAGGTGACCGCGTGTTGGTATTAGTGCCCACCGTAGAAAGCAAATTTCTTGCTAAGTGGCAAGGGCCTTATGAGATCATCGAAAAAGTGGGAAGTGTAAATTATAAAGTGTATCAACCAGGTAAACGGAAGCCAGAACAGTTGTACCATGTGAACTTAATTAAACCCTGGAAAGACAGAGAGACTCTGACAGCTGTAAGTGCCCCCTCTAGTGATAGCCCAGAGGTGCGGGTGTCAGAGACCCTGTCCAAATCCCAGAAGCAGGAAACTAAAGAGTTAGTACAAAGGAATTATGATGTGTTCTCAGAACTTCCAGGGCGCACCACAGCCATAAAACATGACATTGTCACCGAACCTGGAGTTCGGGTACGCTTAAAACCCTATAGAGTACCAGAAGCGCGTAGACAGGCCATATCTGGGGAGGTCCAGAAAATGTTAGACCTAGGGGTTATCGAGGAGTCTAAAAGTGAGTGGTCAAGCCCGATTGTGTTAATTCCAAAACCAGATGGCTCATTGCGCTTCTGTAATGACTTCCGGAAGCTGAACGAGGTATCAAAATTTGATGCCTACCCAATGCCAAGAGTTGATGAGTTAATTGAAAGACTTGGTCATGCTAGATATTTCTCTACCCTCGACTTAACTAAAGGTTACTGGCAAGTACCTCTTACCGTTAGTGCCAAAGAGAAAACAGCGTTTGTCACCCCCGATGGTCTGTTTCAATATCTCTGTTTGCCTTTTGGGTTGCATGGGGCTCCAGCAACTTTTCAAAGGTTGATGGACATTGTTCTTAAACCCCATCGTCAGTATGCCTCGGCATATCTAGACGACATCATAATTTTTAGTGATGACTGGAAGAGTCATTTACCCAAAGTCCAGGCGGTGTTGAATTCCCTCAGAGAGGCGGGGTTGACAGCGAACCCAAAAAAGTGTACTTTAGGCCTCGAGGAGGCACGTTACCTGGGGTATGTTATTGGGAGAGGTATAATAAAGCCACAAATAAATAAAGTGGAGGCTATCCAAGACTGGCCTCGTCCTTCGACAAAAAAACAAGTCAGGGCTTTTTTGGGAATTCTGGGGTATTACCGTAGGTTCATTCCCCAGTTTGCAACCATGGCAGCGCCCCTAACCGATCTTACCAAAGGAGGTAAGGCAGTTATGGTCAGCTGGAACCCAGAGGCTGAAAGGGCATTCCAAGAATTAAAAGTGGCCCTTTGTAATCAACCAGTCCTGATCACTCCAGATTTTAAAAAAGAGTTTGTCGTACAGACTGATGCTTCTTATGTGGGACTAGGTGCTGTCCTCTCCCAAGAAGTTGGTGGAGAGGAACACCCGGTAACATATTTGAGCAGGAAGCTCACACCTGCGGAGAGAAACTACAGTATAGTCGAGCGGGAGTGCTTAGCAATCAAGTGGGCCCTTGAATCCCTAAAGTACTATCTCTTAGGACGCTCCTTTAGATTAATCACTGACCACTCCCCACTTACATGGATGTACCAAGCCAAAGAGAGAAATGCAAGGGTCACGAGATGGTTTCTCAATTTGCAAAATTTCAAATTTACAGTGGAACACAGAGCAGGAAGGCTTCACAGTAATGCCGATGCCCTATCCCGAACATACTGCCAGTTGGCAGACAGTGTCCGACCCCATAGGTTCGAACAGAGGGGGAGGGTATGTAAGACAGTGGCAGGGAAAGTCATAGACGGCAGGTACCTTTCCCCTAGAATCCTGTCTTATGGCATATAGACTGCAGGCTGTTTCAATCTGTGTGGTAAGCTCCGGCTTACAAAGGGTGTTCTGTCCTGGGCTGGTAATCAGGAGAACACCTGATTCTTTAAAAAGGAGTCAGCCCTCTCCATAGAGCTCTCTCTCTCTCCCTGGGTGTTGGAGGCAGTAAGCTGCTGCTAGAGAGAGACAAGGCTGTAAGTACTGCATTACTTGATCTATATCTGCTGTGTGTGTCCAGTGTCACATAGGCCCTTATTCTGGTTGGTGCGGCCGGAGCCGCACACGGTGCTCCGGCCGCACAAACCAAGCCCCGCCCACGAGACGGATCGCCACGGCCGTCCGTACACGGACGGCTGGCGATCCGCATAAAAATGGTGGAGGCGTACGCCTCCACCATGGTGGGAGCTGCCCCCTGCATTCGATGGTCGTCGACCATCGAAGGCAGGTCCGCACGCCCCAGCAGCTCCCGCAAGCTGAGACCACACGGACAATCGTCCGTGTGCTAGCTTGTATGGGGGCTGAGAGCTGACATCCGGCGACGTCAGCTTTCCGCCCCCATGAGTTGCGTCATACCCTCATTACCATGCATACGCCCCGCGTTTGCATGGGAACGCCCATGAAACGCGGGGCGTACACATAGGGAAATGAGGGTATGAAGCCCCTCACGCCCCTATACGCCCCCTTTGCGGCGGACGAAATACGTCTGCGGCGAAGGGGGCTGCACATGCGCAGATTGACCTCTGCGCATGTGCAGAATAAAAACATCGGCGGTACGGCCGCACGCGGGCCGTACCGTCCGAACCAGAATAAGGGCCATAGTGTGGCCCTGGTATAGAGAGGGACGTTTATTCTGTTTAGTTAGAGCTCAGACGAGCAGGTTTTATTTTCTGTTTTGCCTGAAGTGTAAAGGCTGTTTTTTTTAGTTTCTTGCTCTGAGTGCTGCAATAAACTCAGGCAAGCCCTGTTTTGGACCCAAGCCGTGATGTCACTGTCTAAGTCTGTGCCAAATCCTCACCTGTGCCTACCCGTTTGATGCTAAAACCCCACAATATATATATATATATATATATATATATATATATATATATATATATATATATATATATATATATATAGTACTTGTTTCCTAGCACGGCCACAAATCGCGGCCATCGGGGGTAATTTTAGTGGCCTGCGACGCGACCGACGCGATGCCCCCGATTTTTCCATTGAAATGCATTGAAAACAGTGAAAAATCGGGTCGGTCGCGTCGTGTGCGCCTAAAAATGCTTAAATGGTCCACCCGCGATGGCCGCGATTTCCCCATAGGGAACAATGTTAAATGCCTCAATTTACCCGCGATGACCCCGATTTCCCATAGGAAACAATGTTAAATGGGTCAATTTACCCAAATCAGCATAGGGAAGAATGGTAAATGGCCCAAAAACACCCCGGGAGAATCCGGGAGACTGGAAAAGCCTCCTGGAGGGTTGCCACCAAAAACGTGAGAATCCCGGAAATCCGGGAGAGGTGGCAACCCTACCTGTAACTGTGACAGGGAACATGGCCCCTCTCAGCTCTGGCCCCATAGCAGCTGCACCTATGGTAGCTACACCCATGATGTCTGGGTTGTTTCCCACTAATATGCAAGACAGAGGGGGTTGCAGGTGCACTATGCAATCATTACTGCTAACATGTATTCCTTTTATAATTCATTTATGAGGATGTTAGCATACATTTGGCCAAAGATATGTACCTGCCCACCAACGTTAAGGTCACCTCTTTAGAGCAGGTCCCTAGCACTATGGGGTTCATGCCTGGGGTGCAGGGCACCCCCAAACCAGTCCAGCAAATCCACCCCAGGGCATCACATAAATAAAATATAGCTGTGAAGTTTAGTAGAGTGCAAGGTAGCACCTCTCATTACAGGGTGAGCAGTCTAGGGCCCCCTCTTCCTATATTGTTTCCCACTAACATAGGGGACATAAGCATTGGGTCCATTTGTTCTAATGAAGACCAATCTGAGAGTAGATAGCCTGGACAGCTACCCGGTGGCAGCAGCTGAACATGTAGGATAAGCTAAACCTGTCACTGCCTGGGGTGGGAACACTATGAGGGGGATTTCTCCCACTTAAAAACAATGAGATCTATTCATGAAGAGTTGATAATTCAGCCAATCAGCTTGGAAGTAAAATGTTTAAAGTGCAGATGATTGGTTGCTATGGGAACATTTCCACTGGCTGAATTCTCCACTCTTTTCACTGCTTCATGAATAGACCCCCCCCCCCCCCCCCCCACCACCCTGTTTTAAGCATTGGAATAATAAGAAATATTGAGAACATAAAGTTTTGGGCAGGTACCAGGACTTGTATTGGCCTATGTATGGTAGCCCAGTCATCACCATGAAACAAAACCTGCAGACTGTAAAGCAGACATGACACTGGCCTTACATTCATGTGTAAATCCCCCCCCCCCATGCTGCAATTATGTAGTCAACTTATTTCTTCCTTCTTCCTCAATGGATTCCTGTAAAAAAAAAAAAAAAAAAAAGTAGAAAAAGCAGACTTGGAAACTGTTTTTCTCCTTAGGACAGGTCATCGCTCTCATCGGTGGACAGTCTGTGATGTCCTCTAAACTCCAGGCAGTTATAAAGGACGTTTCAGAAAGATAATTCTACGTCTAAATCTTCTTTGCAGGGAACTCCTCTTCAGAGTGATCTCTGGCCCTTCTATCCCTCCACATTATTAGTGGTATGCCAGTCTGCTCCCGGCAGGAATTTGATGAGCACAGGAGGTGATTTTTGCAAGAAGCTACTTTGGATAGAGCACCCCCTGCAGGTTAGGAGGGTCCCTGCTGCTTTCTCTTGAAGGCCTGCATTTGATAAAGTGAATGAACAAATGTTTTTTTATGCAGGGCAAATTCCACAGATAGTTTATGTTCTGCACAACTAAACACACTACACCATTTTTTTTTTTTAACCAATATTGCTCAGAAGGGTCCTTCTGAGCGATATCGCTTAAAAAAACTGCGTAGGGTGTATGCTCAATCTCGTTAACATCTCACACTTCCGTAAACGTTAACGACCCCCTCCCCCCCCAGACATCTGTGCTTGCAGCTCATTCTGACTATATCATGAGCAACTGCATGCACAGGGGCAGACCCAGTGATGTCACTCAATGATATCATTAACTGATATCGTTCGGTGTATATGCACAATCTCATTTGCCCAGTGTCACCGCGGATATCCTTAATTATATCGGTATTGTTGCTAATCAGGCAGTGTATGGGGTTAAAGGCCAGAGAGTGTTACCAACTATTTTGTGCATAAGTACTAGTGGAATATGATCTTTAGGGGGCTATCAAATTAGCCCTGATGCAGTTTTTGAACAATACAAATGGCACTATTTATGACCGATAGATATATTTGCGGTATTCAATTAGAGGTAATTTTTATCAGGCAAAAATTGACTCTCATTGATGAGAGCGATGACCTGTCCTAAGGAGGAAAACAGTGAAAGGCATGGGGCGGTATTCAATTGTTATATCGCGCCCTATCTCCCGTCTCTAAAATGATGGCAGATCATATTCAACTGATCTATTTTTTTGTGTGCATATCGCACTCGTTCTGATCAGGTTTAGCCACACATTTTACATTTCAGCTCTCCACCCCTGAGGATAGCGGGCTGAAATGCTGGTGAAACGCAATTGAATACCACCCATGGTTTCTGGGATAAGTTCCCCATCCCATGAGTTATCGCTGCTTTGGCGGCTGCTTATAAGGGATTATGCTTACGAACATATCTATGTCCACTTTATCTCTTTCCAAGTCTTTAAATAGGCCTCACAGTTACATATATCAGGATTACCACTTATATGGCTAGATGCAGCATCTACTAGTAGTGATTCTGGTGACATCATTTAGAACTGATCACAGGGCAAATTTGTTCTCAAAATGGGCAAAACCGTTCTGCACTGCAGGTGGGCCAGATGTAACAGGTTTAGAAAGAGTTACATTTGGGAGGTGTGTTCAAACTGAAATCTAAATTGCAGTGTAAACCTAAAGCAGCCAGTATTTACCCTGCACAGAAAGAAAATATCTCACCCAAATCTAAAGGCTTCCATACACCTTAAAGCAGGGGTGGCCAAAAAGGTTGATCGCGATCTACCGCTCGATAGCGTAACTCCCGCCGGTAGATCACGATCAAATGCCGTGGTCTCCCTTGTAAATATCTGCTGAAGCCTCTGAGAGGTTCTCAGAGGCTTCAGCGTTCCCAGTGATGCAGTGCGTGGGTGACGTCATGACGTCGCCCGTGCACAGCAACTGAGGAGCCTACAGGCTGCATCAGGAAGATCATTTAGCAGCAGGAGCGGGACAACATAGGCAGTGGCAGCAGCGGGGACAACATAGGCAGCAGCAGCAGTGGGGAGATCATATGCAGCGGCAGCTGGTGGGAGCGCTCAGTCACAGTAAGTGAAGTGTCAGCGGGACCCAACTGTGGGGGTCCTGACAACCGCAAAGGGTACTGTCAGATTTTAATGTGGGTAAATCCCATGCACTGGGATATGGGGGGGATGGTTTCGCCAGTTTTTTTTCTTTGTATATGCTGTTATGGTTTTTTTTGCAATTGCAAATATTATATCATATTGTTTTTTTAAGGGGTCACAAACCTCCTTTGCAGGCAGCAACTTGGATGTACTTACACTTGTGGAGACACCCCCTCCCACAGAATTCCCTGTGTCAGAATGTGAATTTCGGCACATTCCCTGTGTCAGAATGTGAATTTCGGCTCATGACCTGTGTCAGAATGTGAATTTTGGGGGTGCCGGACGGGTTCCCGACAATCATTTACCCGACGTCGGGATCCGTCTGTCAAAACGCCGACAGCCGGGTGCCTGACGGCCACCCGCTATTTTCCCTCGTGGGGGTCCACGACCCCCATAGAGGGAGAATAGAATAGGTGGCTCGCAGCGTGGCAAGCGCAGCGAGCCCGCAAGGGGATTTTTTGCACTCGCCGTTGCTGTCTGACTCTGGCCAGTCGGGATCCCGACATCGGGATAATGACTGCCAGGATCCCGACTGTCCGAGTCCCATACCACACCCGAATTTTGGGCACATTCCCTGTGTCATAATGTGAATTTCAGCTCTTCATGTGTGGCATATTGTAATGAGAATTTTGGCTCATTCCGTGTGGCGTAATGTGTATGGGACGTTTTGCATTTGTAGGGACAAATGTTACACAGGGGGAGATGCCGGTAGATCCCCGGTAAGTGTAGATCCCAGGTTGCAAAATTCCGGCCACCCCTGCCTTAAAGACATTGCACTCAATTTTACAATCTTGAAGGATTGTATGATGGATTGTATGCACATCATGTGCACACAATTTTGCCATGCCCGTGGGTTGGAGGATTGGTCCCCTAATCTGATGTGTGGGGAGTTGAAAGGAAAGTTGGACACAATCATTATTGTAAAAAGGTCTTTCTGATGTATGGCCACCTTGACTCTCTCTGTACATGTTACATCTTCCCCACCTGCAGTGCAGCATGGTTTTGCCCATTTCGAGAACATTCTTAGAAGGCGTATCCGGTCAGAGGATCAATGCTGCCTAGATCGTTGACCACTAATGGTCAAACACGTCTAGTTAGACACCTAAAAATAGTCGACAGCATCTCGATCGACGCAAGCTAAAGGTTGACGGGAATGTTGTCGACTGTCACAAGGTCAACACGAGTTTTTCATAATTTTTGTGCTTTAACCGACTTGCTTGTGATTTACTATCCTAGTGGGCATAGAGGTAGAATAAAATAATGTGCTAAGCGAGCCCAAACCAAACCATGTCGATAGACCCCCAAAAAGCATGAAAAACGTGTTGATTTACGTTGATTTTGCTTTTACTGATGGTCTAGACCAGATCTTGGGCCTTATTCTGGTTCACTCCTTCTGGCAAATTCCTTCTTAGCTGGACAAAACCATGTGCACTGCAGGTGGGGTAGATGTTACTTAGGGGTAGGGTTTTACTTCAAATGCTGCTTTCACATTGCCTAAACATTTAAGACCCTGTATTTCGAAACGGTATTTAAAACGAGTCTGAGCCACTAAACCCCTTTCACATTGCAGGTGTAAACCGTTCTAAATAGCATTTAATACCATTCACACATTCAACCCGTTTATCCCCCAGGAACACGCTTCAAGCCATAGAAATAGAGCCGTTCACACTGCCCCCAAAAAAATTGCTCTGAAATGGGTAAGATCCTGCTTTTTAACCGTTTAATAAATACCGGTATTTGTTAAATGGTTAAAGCACCCTGGAACTTTCACACTGCAGCTCAACCCATTTTAACAGGCTTACCATTTAAGAGCTGCAGTGTGAAAGGGGTATTGGTGAGATTTATATTGCAGTGTAAAGATAAAGCAGTCAGTATTTCCCTGCACAGAAACAAAATAACTCACCCAAATCTAATTCTCTATGCACATGTTACATCTGCTTCCCTGCAGTGCAGCATGGTTTTGTCCATCTAAAGCTGTGTACACACGGGGGCAATATATTGCTCAGTGTCTCCTTTTCATCAGCGACCAGAGATGGTCGCTGATGAAAGGGAACCTCTGCCGGGGGAGCCGCAGAGGTAATCAGCTGGTCGCAGGAGCAAGCTTGTGCGATCAGAAGAAGGCTAAAAACGGGAGCGCGCATCCGGCGATTTATCGCCAGTGCACACTCCAATCGCTGCCAATATGGTCGCTCAGCAACCATACTGCCAGCGATAAATGCCCGTGTGTGCGCACCTTAGGAAGGAATTTGCCAGAAGGAGTGAACCAGAATAAGGCCCCTTGTCCAACCTGCGGCCCTCTAGCTGTTGTGAAACTACACATCCCAGCATGCCTTTCCATAGTTTTAGCATTCCCTAATAGCAAAACTGTGGCAAGGCATGCTGGGATGTGTAGTTTCACAACAGCTGGAGGACCACAGGTTGGACATGCCTGATCTAGACGGTGTAGACTATTTTTAGGTATTTAACTAGACACGTTCATCCTAGAGCATTTGACCATGTGAATGTTGATCTAGATCAGGGCTGGGCAACACCGGCCCTCCAGATGTTGATGAACTATACATCCCAGCATGCCTTGCATCAGTTTCAGCATGGCCACATAGCAAAACTAATGCAAAGCACCCTGGGATGTGTAGTTCATCAACATCTGGAGGGACGGTGTTGCCCAGCCCTGATCTAGATAGTGTTGATCCACTTTCCTATATTCAATACAATGTTAATAAAATATGGGGAAGAGTGGAAGAAAAATAATTTGATGGTCAGCAATCATCCAATCTTTTTTCATCCGGACGGATGCATGCAAGGAGATGTGTTCGCATACGAATCCCCTTGATGGCCAGTGAGGGGATTGGGGGGCGAGGAGGACATTCGGTTCGGTGTCATTTACCTGTTTGCTAGGCAGCCTAGCGTACAGGTTTGAATAATGCCTGATCTGTTTGGGTTTAATTTCTCTTTTAAAAATAAAAAAACATTTGACTCCACGTTGTTCTAAAGCTTGTAAATATTTGGAACATGATGAAGACATTAGACTGAAGTGGCCTGGCCCAGCGCTTGCAGCAGTATGTAGGAGCGCGGCTGATTTATGCGCCTATTAGTTCTCGGTTATCAGTGGCATTTCACCCCTGCGCTGTACAGGAGGATGCAGCAGGCAATTTATTTTCACATCAGCGCTGGGTGAGATCCTAATCTGTGTTACATACAGAGGGGGAGGCGTTAATGATCCCGTGGCAATATCCCAAGAATGAAAGAATTAGCACAACCATTGCAATAAATTCCAACTGTAGACAATAAATAAAAGTACATAGTAGTAATATCTCCTTACATATGTAATGATGGCTTATTTTTCTGGTCTTAGCATTTATAGAGAGATAAAGGGAGTCGTAATAATTGTATTTTTTTATTTTTACAACATCAGAAACCTAGGACCTTCTTCTGGTACACACCAGCATAAACGTTTATCCGCAGCTTGTGTGCGGGGACAAAATCATTCCGTGGTCTCCTGTCTGGTGTCTTACATCTGCAGGCACCCTGTATAGGAAGTGGGTGGGAAGATGAAGTCAGCTGCCCGCCCACGGCACCCGTGTAAACGGCCCATATACATGGGAACAGCCACTGCCGCCGCCACCCCCACCCAGTGCGGGTGGGGGCGGCGGCAATGGCTGTTCCCATGTAAATGGGCCGTTGACACGGGTGCCATGTGCGAGCTAGCTGTGAATGGTATGGTGAACAAGCAGTTCATTGCACCAAGCGGCTGCACACGCGCATGTATGCTTATGCGCAGTCGCACAATATCACTCCCACGTGCAAACGCGACAACCATAAAGGCCATAGCGCTGGTAGCATTAACAAAATAAGATATCGATAATTCGCTAAACAGGTCTCCTCAAAATTAGTATCATGAAACACAAGTTTATTATACCTCTTTTACACCATCGCAAAACCCCAAGTTTTTGTCTTGTTGACCCTGGTCAGCGGTGGTGTAACTGGGGTACCTGGGAAAAAAGGTAGGGCCCGGGTGGTGGGGCAGTGTAAACTGGTATCCTGGGTCATCCCAGCTTCGATTTTTCACCAATAGGGGAGCCCAACCTCCCGACCACAGCGGTCCGTATGGAGGTTGGGGGGAGTATGCACACCCAGCCTCTGCTGCTGTTTGCTGTACTATGCACACAGCAGCAGAGGCAGGAAGGAGGTGAATGGATGCCTGTGTGCAGCATCCATTCACCTCGAAGACGGAGGCTAGAGGTGCATGGAGGCTGGAGGCATCCTAGCAGCTTACCTTGGTGCTGGGCTTGCCCCTAGCGTGGTGATCGGTGGTCCTGGTGCGCCATTCGGTCCCGGCGATTTTGAGATAATGTCCTCGCCAAGCGCTGCTCCCTGCACCCGTATGCAGTGTAAACAGTGCTGGCCCGAGAGTATCCCGAGTCGGCACCACAGTGTAAGTGGGACAAATCTCGGATTGGCACAGTGTTCCAAATATCATGTTGGATCCGGAATTTTGGTGTAAAAGTGGTATTAGTTATATGTTTTTAATATGTGTTCAGTTTATAGATTATTATACATGTACAGTGTTGCTTTCTTACAGTTACTGCTGCTGCAGGAAACTTTTTCTTATTAGTGTTACTGATAGCACATGCCAAAAAATGTGCATGGTCATGAGTGGGTGTGATGACCCTAAACTAGGGGAGTGGTAACATTACAATAGGGTCGTGGTCACATTATGCCACAGAACGTAATGCCCAGTACACATAATGCCCCCACCAGTGCCACTTATACATAATGCCCCCAGTGGACTCACTGTACTAGGCCTGTGGCCGGGCCAGCCTCCTTCTCCGCCACAGCTGTTGGCCACTGGCCATTCTGGAAAGGAGGAGAGTGGAACGCAGGCTCTCTCCCACTCTGTTGTCCGTTTCAAATATGGTGGCGTTTGGTGATCCAAGTGGAGTTAGCGACCTGGCAGCCAATCACTGGCCGGTACATGAGCTCTGATTGGCTTAGGTACTGGTGCTGAATTTGAAGTAGCCGAGGGCTGCCAGAGGGGTGGCTGTGGCGAGACGGATTTGTTAAAAAAATAATTAAATGGACAGCAGGAAGCATGTGGTGGTGCGGCATACTGGTAACATATTTCTTAAAGGTATGGCGTACCACGCCATACCCCCTTACTTGCACCAGTGGATGTTATAAATGCACACATTTTTACTATATCAGTAGTGTTCTAAAATAATTTCTGTTACTAATGTAGGATTAATTTTCCACCTGTCAGCAACTGAGACCAACCTTTTATCTTTTGAACTTGAAGACCGTTAATTATAAATTACATTTAATCCTTTTATAGTGTTCATGCTCAGCTGCCAACAGGTAGAAAATTAATCCTATAACGTTATTAATTAAAATCATTTTAGAACACTAATCCACTATGATTATATAAATCCTTGTTAAAAGCCCATCAAAATGACTGACACCAGGGCTGGATTATAGGGAGGGGGGGGGGGGGGGTAGGAGAGTCTGTCACATAGGAGCCAGAGGTGTTGGAATGAGGGGTGGTTGGCAGGCCACCCTACCCCAAACATGACAGAGGTGCAGGTGAGCACTTACCTCCGGATACCCATGGCTTTACTTTTCCAAGAAGTCTGCTGCTGTAGGGTGCTGTCCCATCTTGAGTCCTAGCCAGTGCTGTCTCTCGTCATTGATACATTACTGGGAGGAGGCGTGGCTGTGGTCCCAGGATGTCCCATCAGTCTCAGCCTGACCATGCCCCCCCCTCCCAGTAATGCATCAGTAAAGACTCAGAAGCAGACATAGGAATGACCTTCGGTAGGTTTTCCATTGATCTTCACCATCAATGGTACCATTGATGAGTAACCTCTGTAACCCTCTGCAAGAGAACAATCAATGGTTTCACCCACCATTGGTCACCTATGTGTTACAATGCATTAGGCTATGGGCAAATGAGAGTTTGGGACAGAGCTTTGCAAGCGTGTCTGTGTGTGTGTGTTGAATAATATACGTTGCTTATGTATCCTCAATGGATTCTACATTGGTTGGGGTCATTGATCATTTTGAATCGTTAACGGTCCATGGCCATCCCCAGACAGAGCAGGCTAGGACAGAAGATGGGACAATCAGTCTCTTCCAGTGGCTACCGGCAGCACCACAATGACGAGGGAGCAACATTAGGCTTTCAGCATATGGATTATGAAAAATAAATTTTTATGTACAATGGAGTTTGTAGCCACCTCTCTGTATGGCCATCGAGTAAGGGGTGATGTTAGAAGTGTAATCAGTGCCAGAACGCTTTCTAACCGCCTCCCATCCACTTCAAATGCACGGAAAATGCTGGCTGCAGTGCTGTTCCACTCAGAGACTCACACACGATATACAAATGTCCTATATCACATTATTTAGCACTGTCTCCTTGTGTCCTTGTCGAATTGCCTTAAGATCGGGGACGTTTCAAGAAAGGAGGAGGCCCATGTGCAGCCTCCTCCAGCCAGGCCACATCCTCTCTGCCAGGAGTAGCAGGATCTGTGCCATAGAGCCGAATTAACGGAAGCCGTTTTTCTGGCTATTTCTGCAGCGCTGTTGCTTCCGAAGCTGGACTCCAGAAGGTAAGTATTTAAAAAATGGGTGCAGCATATAATGTATAATAATGTTATTCCCATTACTCCCCCTAACCTGAATACCTGTATGAGCTACTTAGTCATCTTGTGAGTTTTTTTTTTTTTTAAGTACAATTTATTGTGTTTTCTCATGTCCATCATAATACAACCATACAGGGCCGGATTATAATGGGGGCACAAGGCAGCTAGGGGCCCCCTGTGGTTGGCATGTATTTAAAAAATATTTTTTTTTAATAATAAAATAATTTTTATTTTTTTTGCTAAAGGTTTTGTGCATGGGAGTGGGGTAGTGCTGCAGCTTCACCTATCTGCCAATGTGACAATGATTAATGGTGCTGGGCATTGGGAGCAAAGTGTGCAGTGCATTACTGGGAGTTGACAAGTCCCATGACACTTTGCACCAGAGGGCAGAAACTGAGACGTTTGTGCTAAGCTCTGATTGGTGGAGCTCATTACATGCTTCTCAGGCCCATGGATAAAGGCAGCAGCAGCCTAGTCATGGGAGGGTTTTTAATCAGAGGCAGCACTGGGACTGTGAGGTCTCCTACAGAGTAAGGTGCAGAGGGACAAACACAGGCTTTTCATGTTGTATGTATATGTGTGTATGTATATACATATATCTATATCCCCTGAAGTTACCCATTGACCAAGTTTATACTGCCTTTACTCTGTGTTTTGACAGTGTAATATTCCCCCATGCAGTTTGTAGCCAGTAATGACTAGTGCAAGGGGGCCCCCCTGTCTACAGTGCCCCGGGCCCCCCGAAGGCTTAATCTGGCACTGCAACCATATAAGTAAAACGATCTACAAACAGCAACACATTTAGAGAGTTCTAACTATCCCTTAGGGGAAGCAAGAAAATGATTACATACAATATATTATAAAAGATATTTTAATGACTGAGAAGGTGATTCAAATAAATGATTATCATTGGTTTTGGAGTATTTGCAAACAATGGCTTATGACGAGTATAACAGAAGTGAAATAAACTGAGTAAATATCTTATATATACACTTAACTAACAAAGGTAAGTGGAAAGGAAAGGCTTAGGATAGAAGAGGAATAGGTGGTGGTGGAAGTAGTGTAAGTGGTGTAATAAGAGATATAGGAACATTTTTCTATCTATATGAAATTCATTTGTCCCATGTATCTGAGATAAGTAGGTTATATGTTGGAATTATTCAACTGAGTATTCACAAATGGACCCCAGTATATGTCAAAGCGTTTTCTATTAGTATCACAAAGTGAAGCTTCGTATTTATCAAAAAGCATATGTGAGAGTTCATGCATTCTTTAAAGGGCGCAGCTTTGTGTTGTGTCCCAGGATGCCGCAATCAAACATCATTGTCTAATGATATAAGCAGTATTTTGGGCATCAACTTTTGGTATGCTTCTATGGTCAACACAACATTGAGATCAACTGCTTTGGTCAGCACATTTGGTCTTGGTTCTTCAGATAAGACTCTGTTTGCCGGCAGTGCTATCAGAATTGACTTTTGTATTATGTAGTAAATGTTATCCTATTGCAACATGTGCAAACCTTAGCCCTCATGCCTATTAGGGTTAGCTTGTTGGCTTATAACTACTGGTATTTTTTTTCCCATCAGGCCGAACGTGTGTCCAGAGAGAGTGCTGTCCGTGGTGGCCCACAAGCAGCCGGTGATCGAGGCCTATAGTCAGATGGTGAAAGTCTGGAAGCAAGGGTGCATGGGACAGCTGTGGTGTGTCGGCTATGAGCGGAGGTGGGTATACAGTACTTAGCAGGGTCAAAGACATCTTAACAAATGGCTGTATCCATGATTTAATCCCTTACATTATCTATATGTGGTCACTCTGTCCCTTTCTTATCACTCGAGAACCATGATCTCTCACTGTGTCATCGTTGTCCTTATCAGGCTTAACTGGGAACCGGTTCACATCCCTGAGGTTTCAGTACAGGAGTTATACTCTGAGGGCAGGGCCGATTCTAGCATAAGAGAGCAGTATCTGGGGGCACCGCCGACTCCGCCTATCGCAAAATGAAGATTGCCTATGAGGAAGACATCCTTGTTGTACTTGGTGCAGGTGGTGGCCATACTTTCACTTGAGCGGCTGGAAAGGGGGGTATTGGTGACAGTGTGGAGTTGGAGGTGGGGGGCAGTAGGGTGACATATTGATTAAGGTGCTGTGATGTCTTACACCTGCCCTGTCTGAGGGGCTCTGATTTCTGCCCCTTTATTTTTGTTTAACATACATATACAATTACCTACCTGTATCAGTGGCTTACCTAGAAAATTTGTGCCCCCCCCTGCCCAAAAAAATTGTGCTTGCTGCCAGGGTTACATATATAATTCGCAAACCAGAATCCTTTTCCACGAAGTGAAGACCTGAGTAGACCCAGCAATAACCTGGGTTATTGCCGCAGTGGAACAGGGGTATAATACCCCTTTTACACCAGAGCCGCGACTCGGATTATTGACAACCCGTCCGGGCTGGGACTTGGTGTAAAAGGGCAAAAAAAAAACCTGGGTCCTGTTACCCGGTGTCCGACCCGGCAAATGTTCAGGGTCAGACACGGGGCTTCCCCGGAGTCAGGGGCCGTGTAAATGGGTAACCCGGGTCAGTCCGGAGGTTGGGCAGGGGCTGCGCGGTAGTATGCAGACAGCAGCAGAGGTGAATGAATGCCTGTGTGCGGCATCCATTCATTTCATGGACGGAGGCTGGGGTCGCACGGAGGCTGGGGGCAGCCCAGCAGCTTACCTGGGTGCTGGGCTTGCCCCCAGCATGTCGGTCGTTGTTGCGGGGGTGTCAGGCGGTGTTGCGGGGGTGACGGTCGGCGGGTTTCCCGGCGCTTGGAGATGTCATCTCCGAGCGCCGGATCAGGACCCGAATTCGCTGGCATCCCCTACCCGGCACAATGCCCGGGACACCGGTGTAAAAGGGAACAACTGCCGGGTCGCATCCGGGTCCAAAAACCCGGGTACGACCCGGCAGTTTTGGTGTAAAAGTGGTATAAGATGTCTTTATATCATGCTGCATAAACTTTTTAGACTGAAGAACGTACAAAGAAGGAAAAACATTCAGTAGCAGATATGTTGGGAAATGTAGAGCAATTATCAGACATTCCCTTACTGAAGAATGCCAAATGTTAGGCAACCTGTACTTTTTATGCTTGTTTTTCTAACACCTAAAATGTGAAAAATGTGTTGCGATTATATACAAATGCCCTCTATATATTATGGAACATGTCAAACTTGTTTGCCCTCTTGTACCGAATACACGCTAACACCAAGTATGTCTGTAAGAGAAACAGCGCAGTGTACATTTTTGTGTGCGGCTTCCCCCGCCTGGTACGCGGCTTACACACTGATTGTTTTTATTCCACTTTGTGCCGTCTCATCACGTGGAAAAAAAAATCATTAAACTAGAACATGAAATTGAGAGTGATAAACACTAAGAGCGTCTTGTACAGATGCCAAGATAAAGACATTTAATCTAATATGTCTTGAGAGACGCTGTGCGAAGTCTGCAGGTAGACAATCTCCTGTTCCAGTAGTAGAAATGTAGTTGTAAAAGTTTGTGTTACAGACCAGAGAAACCATTAAAAAAAAGCTTAATGTTTTTGGAGCGACTGACAGAATTTAGGGGATCGTGATGATAGGTCAATAGGGTCTAGATAGACGTTTATAGGTCAACACCTAAAGGTCAACATAAACCAGGTCAACAATTACAAAATGATCATACAAGAAAAATGTTGACATGAGGACGGTCGACAATTTTTTTTTTTATTTTTTATTTTTTGTCTTCATTTATTGGACTTTTTCAAACTTTAACTTCCGTGTGGACTCCGATTGTGAACAGTAAACTTGGCCTGAAGCATGGCAAGCAAAGCAAACCATGCCAATTTCGCTAATTAGGGGGCCACGTGCTCAGGTGTTGACATTGACACAAAAAACCATGAAAAACTCATGTCAACCTTCATGTGTCGACCATTTCCATGTAGGCCAAGGGGCGGATTAAAATGTTTATGGAACTATTGAGCAAAGTGTGGTAGGTGAGGGCACTGCCATGTAGGCATGTAGAACCCATACACTAAGTTCCAGTGTCTCCATAAATATATAAAAAGTAAAAAAATTGTGTGAAAAATAGAAATGCAATTTTAATACTTAAGATTTATGGCCGACCACATGCCCAGCTGGTGTCTGTCTGGTGATCATCATACTGTCTGTTCATATTATGCCACACCATAGTGCCTCCACTTCTTATTGTACCACATTACAGTGCCTCAGTTCATGTTATGTGACATTATAATGCTTTCCAGCTCATGAAGGGCCAGATGTACTAAGCTTGAAAAGTGATAAAATGGAGAGTGGTAAACCTCCAACCAAACATCTCCCACCTGCCATGTCACAGGCTGTGTTTGAAAAATGACAGGTAGCAGCTGATTGGTTGGTGGTTTACCACTCTCATAACCTCCAACATGGCCCTCTCCATTAGGTACAAAATGCTCTGTTTCTGGACTTCCCTGGCATCTTAATATGTATACTTTAGAGCAGAGAAGGGAAAGGGGGGACATGATAGAAACTTTAAATATATCAAGGGTTTTAACAAGGTACAGGTGGGAGACATTCTTCACAGGAAGAGGAGCAACAGAACACGAGGACATGCACTAAAACTAAAGGGAGGAAGATTCAGGGGAAATGTGAGGAAGAATTACTTCACAGAAAGAGTAGTAGATAAGTGGAATAGCCTACCATCAGAGGTGGTAGACACAAATACAGTAGTACAATTTAAACATGCTTGGGATAAGCATATTGATATCCTTACAAAAAAATAAGGATCAAATATGGTTTGAGGTAACATGTTTAAAAAAAGGGGCAGACTAGATGGGCCAAGTGGTTCTTATCTGATGTCACATTCTATGGGCCTTATTCTGATCTGAGCTCAGTACAAATTTGTTCGGAAAATGGGCAAAACCATGTGCAGTACAGGTGGAGCAGATGTAACCTGTGCAAAGAGAATTAAATTTGGGTGGGGTGTGCTGAAACTGAAATCTAAATTGCAGTGTAAAAATAATGCAGCCAGTATTTACCCTGCACAGAAACAAAATAACTCACACAAACCTAACTCTCTCTATACATGTTACATCTGCCCCACCTGCAGTGCACATGGTTTTGCCCATTTTAAGAACAAATTTGTACTGAGCTCAGATCAGAATAAGGCCCTATGTTTCTATGTTTCCCAGTGGCAGTTGCAGATGTGGGGCTGCAGCACAGTCCAATATTCAAATAGGGGAGCCATACCTAATGCCATTACAAACGTCACTGTCCTGGACTCCCTGGCAGTTGATGTGACCCCCCCCCCTCTTTAAATTTTGGACTGTGCTGGAGTCCAACCTCTGTAACTGCCACTGCCAGGGAAGTCCAGGAACAGAGCATTTTGTACCTAATGGAATGGGTCATGTTGGAGGGTATGCACTCTCCATTTTATCACTTTTCAAGGCTTTTCACAATATTACAATGAGCATGTTCAGGGGCATAACTAGATATACTGTATTCAGGGCCCCTACTGTATGTACCACCAAATGGTGAAAAATGTATATAACTAGGGTTACCACCTTTTGTGTTGAGAGATTCCGGACAGTGACCCACCCATGGACACACCCACAGCCCACCCATTGCCCCGCCCTTGACCCGCCTTATGGGTGTTTTTTTTTTTTTTTTTTTTTACATTTGCTTCAAATGTATTCTTGATTTTGCACACTGTAATGTCACATAAACGTTACATCACGTCACATGCTGTAATGCCCATTACACGTTATGCAAAACACTGTGATGCACATTACACATTATGCCATGCCTGGACAATTTTTACAAAAAACGGCACAAATTGGACAGTGCGCACCAAAAATTTACACCATAATGCCTATTACACGTCACACATCCATATTATACCACATGCCATAATGCCCATTACGAGTTATGCCAAGGCTCAAAAAAAAAAAAAAAAAAGAACAGGGACAGTGCGCGCCAAAAACTTACACCACAATGCCTATTATACGTCACACAACCATTACATAAATATGCCAGGGTTGCCGACTTTTTAAATCTCCTCTCCGGAAGAAGCCCGGAGAGGAGACATTCAGCAAGAGTTTGTGGGGGTGGGGCTTGAACATGATGTCATTAAGCCCCACCCCATGCTTGAAAATCCGTTTTGCACATCTCCATGGAGGGGGCGGGGCTAATATGACGCGATTATGACACTTTAGCCCCCGCCCCCTCATCGGAGATAAGCATATTGGGTTATTTAAATGGTGCGGCGGGGGAGTTTTAGCCGCGATCAGGGGGCGGGGGGGGGGGGGAGCGGGGGTCCCCCAGAAACCGGGAGGTTTGCCCACCTTTCCGGGGGACCGGGAGGGGGACCCTATTTTCGGGACCCTCCCGGCCATTCCGGGATTGTAGGCAACCCTGAATTATGCTACATGCCCATTACACGTTATGCCACACATAGGGTGACCAACTCATCCCTTTAATCCGGGACACATATTAATTACACAGGTTCTGTGGCTGGCTTTCATCTGCTTTTAAACTGCCACACCTCAAGACTCAATTTCACCTGGTTTTAAACTGCCATAGAACCTGTGTAATTAATATGTGTCCCGGATTAAAGGGATGAGTTGGTCACCCTGGCCACACACTACATTTTAGAGGTTCCATTTTCTGAAGGTAGGTCACAATTACCAAATTTATTTGAGAAGCAGACAAACCTTGCCTTGCGATGAGAATAAGATGCCTTTTAACTGCATAGAGTGCATGGGTGCAAAGTCTCATGGACCCAGAGGCACCAATTTTGCATGGAACCACGAAGTTGTATAAGGCAGCAATTTAATACAAATAATTGACGTAATATAAAGTAGGTGAAAAATGATTGTTAGGCATTAGCTTAACATGTTTTTTCATAAGGGAAGAATTTATACCAGCCCTAAAATAAAAAGCTTACACGAACAAAACCTTAGTTTGAATGTACAGGTTGAGTATCCCCTATCCGAAATGCTCGGGACTGCGAGCATTTCGGATAGGGGTATTTTCCGGTTTTTAGAATATTTTTTTTAAGCCATACTTACCTGTCCCCTGATGGTCCCCGGGCGTCCCTCGGCGTCCGCGCAGTCCCCGGGCGTCCACAGCAGGCCTCCGGCATCTTCTCCTGGTCTCCAGCGGTCCCAGGAATGCATTGCGCGAGTGTGCGCGCGCACCGGTGACGTCACCGGCGCGCGCGCGCGCACACTCGCGCAATGCATTCCTGGGACCGCTGGAGACCCTGGAGAAGATGCCGGAGGCCTGCTGTGGACGCCCGGGGACTTGGTAAGTATGAAAAGAGGGTTAGGGGTTAAAAAAAAAAAAAAAATTCGAATGATTCCAAAAACCACGGTTTTTGGAATAATTCGGATAAGGGATGCACGGATAGGGGATACTCAACCTGTAATTCTTTTGAAGAGGAAAGCAAAATTATTTAGTTGCTTGTGGTCAATAAATTCTTTTTGGTGCAAAACCGCAAATAATTTGTGTTGCAAAATGAAATAAATAAAATTAAATAAAAATCCTGATAAGCATAAACAGTTAAGGTAGCAAAAAACAGTAAATCATGAAGCATAAAATAGCATTCGAATAAGAATATAAAAGAATTCTGGTATATAAAATAAAAGTGGATAAATGTCAGCATGCCGTAACCCATGCTATCCACACCACCATCTACTGCCTTTAGTAACCAGCGAAGTGAGCTACCATGCCACAGCGTGATAAGCCATTGAGGGTACATTTGAGCTCCCACATACCTCCCAACATGACCCGCTCCAGGAGGGACATAAGGCTCTGTTACTGGACTCCCCTTTTAATTTATGATTGTCATCACCTGTGTTGAACAGGTTAATTGATAAGAAAGGTGTTTCAGCACAGGTTATGGCAATCATAGATTGAGCGTGAAGTCCAGGCATGGAGCATTGTGCCCCTCCTGGAGAGGGTCATGTTAGGAGGTATGTTCCACTTTGAACCTTTGCTTCTTCCTCATATTGTCCCGTACGTGTGATGTCAGAGGCCCTTCCTCCCACAAGGATCTAGAATTGACCGAACTCAAAAGGAGGGAAAAGTGAGGGTAATCCCAATCAGAACTTTAACCACAGCCATTCCCAGCATAGAAGGTGTCCTGACCATTTATAAGTTAGCACACTATAAATACAGGTGACCGTGTCTGAGGACATGGTTGCAGCCCTGTTTCCTATAGCACAGGCAGCGGCACGGTAGTGCGAGAGGCGGTATGTGACTCTGTGTGTGTGTGTACGCGGCTGCACGCATGCAGCTTGTATATCGGGGTAATGCTAGCACCACACGCTCACGCATGCACTGTGAGGTGGGCTCGGCACTCACCTGATAATGTTATATCCTTTTCTATAGCCGGAGCCGAGTCTTCCTTCCCCGGCTCCAATGACCATTCCCAAAGCAGACACACACACACACACACGCACACACACTGCAATAGGCGGACCTACTCGTCCTCCTAACAGTCACAACGCTGCCGGCAGGGGCGGATTGGGAAGGAAAACCAGCCCGGGATTTTTTTTAGAAGCAGCCCTTATGGGGGTGGAGTATAGTGATGGGCGGAGTGTGACCTCATAACAGGGGGTGTGGTCTGACAGGCTATGCTGTACTCATGAGCCATGAGTTGGAACATATAGCAGGGGATATTCTAAAGTTTGATGGTATACACAATTGATTCTATAGCACCATATCCATTATTCTGTAGTCCCCCCCCCCCTCCTACCATTATTATGCCCCTGCCCCATGTCCATTATTATGTTGCTCCCCGTCTCGATTATGTTGCCATCCCCATATCCATTATTATTTTGTCCTTCCTCTGTGTCCATCATTGTTGCCCCCCCCCCCTGTGTCCATTATTATGTTGCCCTGTCCATTATTATGCTAATTGTCCATTACTACAGTATGTCTCCCTCCCCCTTCTTTGTCCATTAAAATATGTCCCCTTTCTGTGCTTATTAATATAAGCGTGTCCCCCCCCCCGTGTCCATTATTACTCTTGCATAGTAATATTCCTCCACCATGTCCACTACTAAGTATGCTCCCTCTGTGTCCTTTACAATCTCCCTTTTCCGCGTACAGTATGTTTATCCACACCACTGTATCTAGGGTTGCCACCTCTCCAGAATTTCCTGGCTTCTCCCTAAATTGTTGGCAACCCTCCAGGATGTTTTTGCGGTCTCCAGGATTCTGGGATTCTCCAGGAATCTGGGTGTCTTTGAAAGCCTCCACAGCCTCCCAACTGAGTGTGCACACTGTCAGGGGCATAGGGAGGGTGGTTTCCGGTGGAGCGTGAGCTCTGGGTGCCAGATAAGCCACAGGGCATGCACAGTGTGTCTCTAGCACTTGCAAGTTGCTGCCCACCCCACAGCTCCCTCTACCTCCAGAAATATTTAAACTGGGCCGCAGGAGAGGAGAGGACAGAGGAGCACTGTGCAGCCAACAGCTTAGGATGCTGCAGCAGCACTTCCTCCCAAACTGAGCCTCAAAGGAGAGATAAGCCTGCTGCTACTGTGTATCAGTCCCAGGGGACCTCTGTCTCTGTGCTGTCAGACGAGGAAATGGTGAGGCCAATTGTTGTTTGTTTCAATCCTTGTCTGTATTAGAGGCCACGCCCACTTTTCTGAAGAGGCCATGTCCGTTTACAAAGCCACGCCCACTTTTCCGGGAGTGTGCGTGCACATGAAGGTGTGGGTGAATCTCCAGGAATCGAAGATGCCTGAGGTGACAACCCTAACTGTATTCTTTGTGGTGTGTCTCTCCCCCCACCCCCTTCTTTTGTAGATGTAGTATCTTGGTCCCTCCACCCTGAAAATCACTCACTTGGCTCCTCCAGGCTTACACCATGCAGAAAGGTCAGGCGCTGTTACAGGCAGCACCTCCGCAGCTACGATGATCCGCTGGTGCCTCCTGTCCACTCTAGCCCCAATGCCCATGTTGATCGGCGGCAGTATGAACTCGGAGGCGGCACCCACTTAGAGCCCTGCACAGAGATGTCTATGTGACGTCACTCGGTGCAACGTCACATGGCGCAGAAAGGAGAGGCGCACTATGTAAATTTTCCCTTGCAGCTGCACGGCAGTCCTCCCATGGCCACTAACTGCTGAGCCCCAGCCAGAGCGGCTACGGCTGGCGGTCTCTAGCTGGCTTTCCTGCAGGATCTCCGGTCTCCAGTTCCCGGGCATTGTATAGTTCGGGAACGACACTCGTCCGGACACCTGGTCTAATTACCTGACTGCCCGGAGTAATCCCGGACGGGTGGTAACCCTTTATATAACACATGTAACTGTGACAGGGAATGTGGCCCCTCCCAGCTCTGGTCCCATAGCAGCTCCACTCCCTACACCTATGGTAGCAACATCCCTGTATATAACACATGTAACTGTGACAGGGAAGGTGGCCCCTCTCAGCTCTGGGCACCATAGCAGCGGCACCCCCTTCACCTAGGGTAGCTACACCCCTTTATATAACACATGTAACTGTTGCAGGGAAGGTGGCCTCTCTAAGCTCTGGGCCCCATAGCATCTGTACCTATGGTAGCAACATCCATGTATGTATGTATGTGTGTATATATGTTACTGTGACAGAGAAGGTGGCCCCTTTCCACTCTGGACCCCATAGCAGCTGCTCCCCCTTCACCTAGGGTAGCTACACCCTTGGCCCCCACAAACCTTAACCTGTATGTGTATTACAGTTGTATACCGATGTATGTGGTATTTATAGTCTTCTTGTCCCCTTTGGGTAACTAAGTAAAATATAATGGTTCTGAGGGTCAATAACCTTTTCGGAACCACACACCCCACAAGAAACCTGGTTGTATGAAGTCGTGATACATTGTACAAGTATCTTCGAAGTTAATGCAGATCTACCTGGTATATTTAGCCTGAATTGAGCACAGAGGTGACAAATCGTTCTCTATTTCTGCTTCTCAAATGGGGGAGGAATTCTCTACAGGAGACACAATTCAGGGCGGCTGGCGTGTGGTTCAGTGAACTTACTTTGAGCTGTAATTTTCAGCAATTATCGGAAGTAATGTATAGGCAACTGTAATAAAAAAGTGGTAGACACAATTATTCAAAGTGCGTGCCCGAGGAACAAAGGCATATAATACCAAGGCCAGAGTACTCAACAGGACTTCAAAAGCCTAACGCAATATTTCAGCGATGGTTACTCACTCGCTTATTCATAGGATACAGGTATATAATTGTTTCTAACACTTTGTAGAACACCATTAATCTAAATGTCTTTTGGGTCAGACGTTCAATGGATATATGTAAATGTTTACTCCAAAAAGTCTATACAGGGAAGCTGGTATATGATTATTGAAGACGTTGGCCATAACTGTTCCTCACAGGAAAAGTCTTCTATTGGGTAACCCTGTGTCACAAACTGAAGTCCTGTTACTACCAGCTCGGGAATTGGCTCGACCTGACACAGGGGCGCGGAGTCTAACCATGGTTTTGTGCCAGTGACCCCTCCAAGTGGGATTTGGGCTTCGGCACTCGACACGTCGGTCGCGGCCCCCTGGTCAGGTTTCCCGTTTGAGTTGGAAGTAGCTTGTGGAATATGGAGCGTAGTCGTCTAGCCGGGTCGGTAACAGGTGAGCAGATACGGTACCAAGGGATGCAGCAACGAATGGTCAGAGTCAGGCCGGGTCATACACAGGAAGGCACAGTTCACAGTACACTGGGATGAGGCTGAAGAAAGGTCACTGGACAAGCTGAGATAAAACACCGGATAACACAGGTCAGGTACCGAAGGATAAAGCAGGAGAATGGTCAGGAACAAGCCGAGGTCAAATACGATAGTCAGGAATCTAGTAATGGACAAGGCACAGGAACGCTGGAGGTGGTGTGAACCTTTACTCTGGCAAAGTCTGTCTGCCAGAGGCTGCCTTTTATAGGAAGCACAATTAGCTGGATACTCACAGGTGCCTCAATCAATGAGGGCTGAGCAAGGTCAGGTTACACAGAACTTCCTTGCAGCAGAGATTCACCCAGGTGCTGCAATTAATTAGCAGAGATCAGATCACACATAACTTTCTTGCAGCAAGGAGCAGAGCTGAACTGACAGGGGAAGACACAAACCAGGTAAGCACCAAACAATAACTGAATTTTGTGACACCCTGCATAAAAAATGGGGTTATCTGCCGTATCCGTGCAATATACATATTGGAACTGTTGGCACATTCCAGAAATGACAGAAAAATGCTCTGTTACTTACAGCACAGATACTGTGTAAAAATAAAATGCATACAACTCTGCATGGCCCCTATTTGTTTATTCTTGGTTCCAGGACATGGGCAGTTCAACAACATGCACAATACGCTCTGCAGACAGCGGCACATTAAATTCTTAGCCTCTTTCCTTTATATTGTGACAAAATTCAAAGCCCATGAGATTTGCTTTCATTGAAGTGTTCGTGACCAACTCTGGAGTACAGCACAATTCTTGTGTTCGAAGGAAGAGAAGCGTATTGGAGTAAAAATGCTGTGATGCTTCCAAGCATTTATATCATTTTGGACAAAATGTGTAACAGAAATACCTGGGAAGTGTGTACCCAGATTATGGCCATGGCACCCTACAGTAGGGTTACCAACTCATCCCTTTAATCCGGGACACATATTAATTACACAGGTTCTGTGGCAGTTTAAAACCAGGTGAAATGGAGTTTTGAGGTGTGGCAGTTTAAAACCAGGTGAAAGCCAGCCACAGAACCTGTGTAATTAATGTGTCCCGGATTAAAGGGATGAGTTGGTCACCCTAACCTACAGTGTAGGGTAAAAATGGTGTTTCCGGATCAAGCTCATTCAGGAGATTAATGTTTATGATAACAGAGGGCAAATCTCTGAAAAAAAATTGCCTTTTTCACAGGTTTGACTGTAAAAAAAAAAGCTTTCATGCAGTTTGCACATAGATTAAGTTCACCCCATCATGCTAGTGATAAGTCTCCTTTGTACCTACATCCAGAAGGTAGGACTGATTGTGCAGAAGTGTCACTCATTCACCTAATCACATCCAAGTTTTAACCAGACCTGCCCAGTGGCCAGGGCCAGATTAAGGTGGTCAGTGCCCCTGGGCCCCCCTCTATCTAGGAGCCCCCTGTGGTTGGCATGTATCTAAAAAAAAATAAAAAAATAATAATAAAGGTTTTGTGCATGGGAGTGGGGTAGTGCTGCTGCTTCATCTATCTGCCAATGTGACAATGATAAATGGTGCAGAGTATCGGGAGCCAAGGCACACTGACTGCTCAAGTGTGCAGTGTATTACTGGGAGCTGACTAAGTCCCATTAGACTTTGCACAAGAGGTAATGGGCTGAGAGGCTTTTGCTTAGCACTGCTTGGTGGAGCTCATCATATGCCTCTCAGACCCATGGAGGACAGCAGCTGCAGCGGCCTCCTCATGGGAGGGTTTTAATCAGAGGCAGCGCTGAGCCTCTCAGGTTTGCTACAGAGTAAGGTGCATGTTTATATTAATTCACACCCCTGCAGTTACCCATTGACCAAGTTTATACTGCCTTTACTCAGTGTTTTAACAGTGTAACATTCTCCTGTGTAGTTTGCGGCCAGTAATGACAAATGGGCAGGGGATCCCCTGTCTAAAGTGACCCGGGCCCCTCAAAGACTTAATCTGGCGCTGCCAGTGGCCCTAGCCCAGAGCCCATAACAAATCCTGAACCTGACCACATTTTATACATTTGCTACATTTCCCCCTAAGTGAGAGACGTATCAAATGTTCTCAAGACTGAAATCATGGGCTATTAAAAAAGTTGCCCATCATAACCAATCACCTTCTACCCAATACCATTGTGTTGCAGTAAGTTAGTACCAGAAATATTAGATACATTTATTTAGGACCCTTTCATAAATCCTGTTTTTTTCAAGCACGATTTCCTTTGAAGTAGTCAGTCAGTAGGTTAACCACTGTTGGTCGTCGCAAGCAAAAGGTCATCCTTGTCATGGTCAACAGGAAAAGGTAGACCTTTTTGCTTGTGTCTAATATTTTCCAATGTTGACCTTTTAGAGTCTACCTTGACCCTGTCGACTCTATAAGCCACACCCACTTGGATACCCCACAAGATTAAGCAAGCGCTGCCTAAGCCAGAGCGTACTTAAGAGGCTTACATTTTTTGGGTTGGCAGGAAAGAGTTAATGACTGCTAGTGTGTTTAAAGTTGGTTTCAGTTTTGTTTAGTTAGCCTTTGGGTGAACTGGGGGGGGGGGGGGGGGCTTGGGGAGAGGGGTATATAGGCAGGTCCTTACAGGAAGTTACTTCCTCTTGCAGAAGTTTCTTCAGCCCCACCCACCCTCCCTTGCCTTTGGCATTTCAATTTAGAGTCAAATCATTGGTACATTTACCATTATTCAACTTAGGCGGTAGGGCGTCACGGTCCAGCGGTCACTTGTGGCATGAGAGGGCGCTGGGAGGCACTGCCCCCTGGAAAGACGGCAGGGTGTCCTGCCTTCGCGGGGGGGCGGGGGGGGGGGGGGGGGGCGGTGGGCACTCCAGCAGCGGAGTGTCCACACCGGCCAGAGCGGGGGTGGTGAGACTTCCCAGCGTTAGGTTGTGCCTTAGTCAGATGGGCCGTCTCAGTTGTTCCCATATTAAAATCAATCAGTTGGGGTGTTTAAGTCGCCGCCATTTTTTGGGATGTAACTAGAGCTGGGCATTCCGTGGCGCCTTATTGCCAGCCCTTTACAAGAGGGTCATACCACATTAATAAATATACTTATGACCTTTAAATCTAATTGTTACGGTGTCCGTGTCTTTATTGTGTCAGCGTGAGTTATTTTTAGTTAAGCTAGCTTAAAGTGTGTGTTAGAATTTAAAGCCAAATAAATGCATAGACGCCTTACCTCTCCTATTGGCAGAGTGGCACCTTACACTGTGTGAGCAGACAGCCAACGCGGCTAAGCCGATGACTTCTGAATTTTCTTGCAGCAAGTTTCTGTTGTATGGAACTATGCCAGAACCTCATTACGCAGGCCTGCTAATTGTCAGGGATACTTGTGGGTCTTTGTCAAAGTCCATTAAAAGACTCCTCTGGTCCCTGTATTTCTAATCCACTGAACATTTAGCGCACTTACGGAAGGCCCTAGAGATTGTTAGGTGGCTGGTAGTGTCAGTTTAAGAGCAATCCCAATCTGCTAGCGCTGGTATGAGGAGATAACTGAAGCGTGTGTGTGTTATGTCCCTTCCGTATACTAATATCTCAGATAGAGCAGTCAATGAAGGAAAGGCAGGTGGTGTTGTGTTTAAATACAAGTGTCCTAGCAACCGGCCATTTGTTTGGATTTCGGCTATCTCCCCATTGACAACCGCTGATAGCATTTGACAGTGTGAAAAGCGGTTTTATGAATTCAAAGCGGCAATTTCGTCTAACAATGATGCACTTGCACCTGATCGTTAAGTCAAAGCTGTATTAAATGATACAGTAACGAGCCTGTGTATTTGTTTGTGAGGACACCGCCAAATACAGGACGGAACAAATGACTGTGTCTTTCACTTTGTACTATGAAATATTGTTTCTGGCTAATGAAGCTGAAAGTAGGAGTCCGGGGGGATGGGGTTGTAAATTGCTGGGATAATGTAGAAGACGAGCGTTTGCTCAATTTATTTTTCCTGTTCGCAAGATATACAGTAGGCTGTTGTGTATAAAAACGGAGAATGCTTGAAATGTACCAAACAGAAATTCAGCAGGACCGTACAACAGAACCGTAACTGAACGCCAGATAATACAACGATGGTCAGACTCCAGGACCAAACTTTAAGGCAGGTGGCAATGCAAAGGATAGCAAAGGGCTAGTCATTAACAAGGCTAAATCCAGAGAAAAGCAAAGGTCAAGAGATAAGGTCAGGGCAGGCAGATATACAGTGAATAGTATTGATCTAGGCAAAAGGTCAAGGCCAGCATAAACTCAGAGAAGGCATACCTCCCAATATGACCCATTCCAGGAGGGACAAGCTCTGTTCCTGGACTTCCTTGCCAGCGGCCGTTGCAGAGCCCCCCTCTGCAGCACAGTCCAAAATTCAAATAAGGGAGCCACATCAACTGCTACCAACTGCCAGTGAGTAGCAGACAGTGATGTTTGGCAGTGATTGGGGTGGTAATTGGTGTGACACACCTGCTTGAATTTTTGACTGTGCTGCAACCGCACCTCTGCATCTGCCACTGGCAAGGAAGTTCTGGAACAGAGCATTTTGTCTTTCTTAGAATGGGTCATTTTTGGAGGTATGGAGAAGTTGACCATAGCAACCAAGTGGTCGGCAGGAGAGGATGATTTAGTGGTAGAACTTTCCTGTGTCCGTCAATGTTGGCTACCACTCATCACTAGGTATAATGCAAAAGGGCAATTTTTTTCTTAGCCAGATAATACAAGGACTGTCTATTTGCACTTAAACACTACAACCAGAGAGAATCGGCCTAACCATGGGGGTTATTCTAGTCCATTCTTTCTGACAAAATCCTTCTTAGATGGACAAAACCATGTGCACTGCGGGTGGGGCAGATGTAACATGTGCAGAGAGAATTAGATTTGGGTGGGGTTTTTCTTCAAAGTGAGATCTATATTGAAGTGTAATATCATGCAGTCAGTATTTTCCCTGCACAGAAACAAAATAACTCACCCAAATCTAATTATCTCTGCACATGTTACATCTGCCCCCCTGCAGTGCACATGGTTTTGTCCATCTAAGAAGGATTTTGTCAGAAAGAATGAACTAGAATAAACCCCCATGTCCGTTCTCCCACAAGGGCGGGTGTGTCTAGACAGAAGATGACATGGATTGTGAGGTCCTTGTAGAACAGAACAAGAATTCAATTTCCTAAGAGGAAACTTACATTATTTTTTTACAATGTAACTGTTTTTTTTTTTGTTAGATTGTTGTTTAAAAATTAAATGTTCCTTTTTTGCGTCTTGCAGAACATTGTACTACACGGCATACCGTAAGGTGTACAACCGGGAGTATCAGACTATAAATAAGTGCTGTCCGGGATGGTCCCAGCTGAATGGGGAGGCCGGCTGCGCTCACTGTAAGTATACCTATCTCAGATATGTTGCATCCTCAAATGCAGACAGGTTAGATAACTAATGTGTTTTCAGATAGAACATAAATTGCAGAGGTAATGTATTTATACATATAATAAAACTGCACATAGAATTATTATAATTGTTGTTGTTGTTTTTTTAGAAATCTACTGGTGTGAGTGTGCTAGGGGGTAGACGGTGGCAGACTGGTGTGAGTGTGCTAGGGGGTAGACGGTGGCAGACTGGTGTGAGTGTGCTAGGGGGTAGATGGTGGCAGACTGGTGTGAGTGTGCTAGGGGGTAGACGGTGGCAGACTGGTGTGAGTGTGCTAGGGGGTAGATGGTGGCAGACTGGTGTGAGTGTGCTAGGGGGTAGACGGTGGCAGACTGGTGTGAGTGTGCTAGGGGGTAGACGGTGGCAGACTGGTGTGAGTGTGCTAGGGGGTAGACTGTGGCAGACTGGTGTGAGTGTGCTAGGGGGTAGACAGTGGCAGACTGGTGTGAGTGTGCTAGGGTGTAAAAGGTGGCGGGCTGATGATGTGGGTACTTTTTTGGAAATTTTTCAGGGCCGCTTTAAATTTCAAATACACCCATGACTGGTATGTGTGATTGGGTCGACCCAATTTAGATAGACATGCACTGTGTCGACAACTGAAGGTCAACATGGGTAAGGTCAACAGGGTCGGAAGGTCGTCCCAAGCATTAGGTGGACACTGAGAAGGTCGACAGTCAAAAAGGTTGACATGAGGTTTTCAAACTATTTCTTCCGAATGTCGACATAATCAACATGGACACCATCTAAGTGTTCCGTGTCCCCACGCATGGCTTGCTGCGCTTGACACACTATTATATTCTCCCTCCATGCCCTAGTGCAGGGGTTCCCAATCTTTTTCGAATCACGGCACCCTAGAGTATCAGAATTTTTCCACGGCACCCCTAGGCCCAAAAAATATATATATAAAATTAAGTAGATTGTGTTTATATGTGATTATTTGGTTCAGTTATGTTTTAAATGGCAGAATTTGCTTCTGATTGTACATAGTTTATGATTGAAAGCCACCAGTACTGGTTTTGTCCGTAAATAATTGATCATAAATTATTTGAATTGGTCCTGGACCACCAACCCGTGGCACCCCTGCAAGTGTCCCGGGGCACCCCAGGGAGCCACGGCACACAGTTTGGGAACCACTGCCCTAGTGGATGGTAGGGTAAAAAATACCGCCGGTTTTTGATAAAAAATTTTAAAAGAATGATGACCTTTTGACTGTCGACCTTCCCATTGTCTACCTAATGCTTGTGTCAACCTTTCGACCTATTTCATTTGTCAACCTAAGCCCTGCCGACCTTTTAGACATTCACACTGTTGACCTAGTGACCATATCCCGAGTGAGGCAATAAGCAAACCATACGTTATTGGATGTTTTACGCATAGTAAAATGGAAGCTTCTATTTGTAGGGTGAACTAATACTCGTATAGTGCAGATTAGCCATTGGCTACAAACCAACCTGTCACATGAAGACAGCCCGACTGAACCTAAATAATGTTTAAGCTGGAAAAAGAAAAATGCTGAATATAGTTCAGTGTCACCGTATACCGTTACCTACAGCTAGAGATGTGACATTGCCAAAGATTATTTTTTTTCTTAGCAGAATGATGTGGATAAAATTCAATATTTTAATTGCGTCAACACTTGGCAGATTTATGTTTCTGTAAAATGTCCCAAATGAATTATACCCATACCCTATCCAGCTTGCGTAGTCATAAATCATTCACCGCTCGCGAAGAATTCCTCAAACACATATAAGCATATTTTAATATTAATCTCAAGTTTTCTGTGATATTTAAATGTTATAGAAGTTGCCGACAAAGCTCAGGGAGAATAAATATTACACATTCTGATACTTAAAAGCAGCCAAGCACAAACTACAACGTGTGTGTGTGTGTGTGTGTATGTATATGTGTGTATGTATATATATATATATGTATATATATATATATATATATATATATATATATATATATATATATATATATATATATATGTCTGAAGGTTGTCCGGCACTCACAGTAAATGGTCAATGGCGTCGATATATATACATACCTCCCAACAGTCCCGATTTTAGCGGGACAGTCCCGATTATCAGGGCCTGTCCCACCCGCTGGCGGCAGTGTCCCGCGGTGTGGGGGGGCTTTTGGGAGTCCCCCCCTGTCAGCCGCGGTGTGGGGGGGCTGTTTGGAGTCCCCCCGTCAGCTGCTAAGCAGCGGGGAATAAACGCTGTGCGCATGCGCACAGCGTCTATTCCCGCAGCCAGGGGGCTGGGGGCATGGCTAGAGGCTCACAGAGCCTCTGGGTCATGCCCCCATAGCGGCAAAATGGGGGCGTGACCTCGCGGGAGAGCCGCGAGTATAGGCCACGCCCCCAATTAGGCCACGCCCCCGCAAAATTTGCAGCAGCACCGTCCCGCCTACTGAGCTTCCAAAGTTGGGAGGTATGTATATATATATGTGTGTGTGTGTGTGTGTGTGTGTATATGTGTATGTATATATATATATATATATATATATATATATATATATATATATATATATATATATATATATATATATATATATATATATATATATATATATATATATATATATATATATATATATATATAGACTTGTATGTTTGGCCGGGCACGACCTCCAAATAAACTGCTGGTTGGTTGCCTTCGTCCTTTTAATGTAGACTTCTGTGGGGTAATTACGCGGCACTCCAAACTTGTAAATTTCCAATTTCTTTATTGAGACAAACAGCAACGTTTCAATGCAGGTGCATTTTCATCAGAGCCTGATGAAAATGCACCTGCATTGAAACGTTGCTGTTTGTCTCAATAAAGAAATTGGAAATTTACAAGTTTGGAGTGCCGCGTCATTACCCCACAGAAGTGTGTGTATATATATATATATATATATATATATATATATATATATATATATATATATATATATATATATATATATATATATATATATATATATATATATATATATATATATATATATATATATATATATATATATATATATATATATATATATATATATATATAGCCACACCATTCACACTGTTGGGGGTATTCAATCGTTATCGAAATGGTTTTTTTCACGTGTTTTTTTTCACTTTTTCACATCGGAGAGTCCTCAGCTATTCAATCTAGTCATTTTTCGAGTATGTGAAATGTTTTTTTTCACGATGCATTTTCGTTTGGTTCGGTAGCGATATTTCCACTTTTTCACTTTTTTTTATAGCTTTTTTTCGACTTTTCACTCAGACATATTCAATGATATGATACCGATATGAATGTTTCCGCGTGTATGCTCTTCTTCTCAATTTTCCTTTCACCATGTCACGGGTGACGAATTCATAGATTCAACTCTGTATTTTGTTAAGTAATGGCTCGTTTGATCTCCAGAATAAAATATATGTAGGATTGTTTGCCCTTATTTTGTTTTTTTGTTATTTGTGTGAAATATTAGTTGTTTTATTACAATTCACTTCCCAGCATTGATGCCATTGCAGTTGATTCCCAAGTGCCAGAGACAGGCCCCAGTTCTCAGCTGCTGTGGGGAAATGGTAAGTAGCTGATTCATGTGCCCCTGCACCACTGGTCTTTAATCTGTGACACTCCTGATGGAGGGCCACAGGTTGAAGACCCATTCCCTAGTTTAAACCCAAAACAAACCAAGGGCGCATGCGCTGTGTGCCAGGTGTAACTCGGTGCCATGTCTGTCTATAACAGGGCCACTACTGACCAGCTCTCTATGTTCCCATTAATGTTTCCCCTTGCAGGTCCTTACGTCTCCTGCTGCCTCCGCAAACAGCCCTTTGCAGTTTGATGTCTGCCTTGATGCCATTGCAGTTGATTCCCAAGTGCCAGAGACAGGTTTCGCTTAGCGAAAAAGTCACGGCCATTTTTCGATACATTTCACTTTTTTCACTTTTTTCACTTCTTGCTGTCTCCGGAAAAAAAACCTTTGAATACCTCGAAAAAAAAAATAGCGAAAAAGGATTCTTGATGCGAAATAAACGAAAACATATTGTTAAACGTAAAATAGTTTTTTTCGGAGCACATTGAATACCCCCCTGTATCTACCTCTTTGGGGTGAGGACACGAAGTTCAGTTAATTTATTTAGTTTGGAGTGCTAGACCAGGGTTCCTCAAACTATTTTGCTCTGGGACCCCATAAGACATTCAAAATAATGACAGGACCCCAGCAAATGACTGCAGATGGTCATCACGTCACATGTCTAGTCAGCAGACAGCACATAGAGTACAGTACATGGCAGCATTGTGGAGGCACAAAATGATGGGAGGAGTCTAAATAACAGAGGTTTCAGACTCCTTGAATCACTGACTGAGATAAGAAAAGTCATCAGCCTGATGGGCAGCAACATGGAGTCGTGACCCCATGCTGAGAAGGTCGGGACCCACTTTAAGGTCAGGACCCACAGTTTGAGAAACGCTGTGCTAGACCAAAGATCTTCTATATACTACTTATGTACTACGCTCATACCCCCACTATCCATGTCGGCATGGAGTTGATTTTATATAGTGTGGCGAGCGGACGCAAATAGCTTAGTGGGCGCCCAACTAACATGTAAGTACCCTGCCATGCATGCATTTCTTATGCAGGTACATAGCTACAGACGCTCTCTTCTCTTAAATCAGAATAAGCTGATGGTGCTATCCTATTCGATCAGTTGAACATGTCACAAACAAGGATGCACTGGACTACCGACACACAGCTAGCCCGTTGTGTACAGTGTAACATGACTTATATCCAGAGCCGAATTTCCCATTAGGCACGTGAGGCACCGGCCTAGGGGCGGCACATGTTTGGGGGCGGCACTTGGATGCCTGTGATAGTACTGTCGGACCAAAATGTACCAATAACTGCAAAATATCCACTGTACTGTACTATATTCCATCTTAAATAAAGTGTAAATGGATAGGACATGCAGATACTGCCCCTGTAAACTGTCCTACTTAGTAAACATTATTGTTGTGCCTAGGGGCGCCCTCATCCCTAAATCCGCCCCTGCTTATATCGCATGGAGGATAGATGAAGGTGGACACATCTGTATAAGTCTATATAATAAGAATGCATAAGAGGCTTTTAAACTCCTTTGTGAGTGAACACAATGGTAAGCCTTTGGCTGCTGACAAAATGTGTTCCACTCAGTAATCTCTTACAGCGAATACAAGCTACGTGCCGATACACCGTCCACCTTTCATTTCTTACGCAGCACAGTGACAGTATGTCAATACTTATTAAGAAATCTTTGGAAAATAAGCACTGCAGTGAGCCTACAGCATATGATGGAATTAATTCCAAGGATGGAATAGTGAGAGCGCATACAATGTTCTACAAAATTGCTATAAAATGACAATACCCTGCTAAAATGTTTAAAGTGTAAATCAAATTGATCATGAACTCGGTTTAAATGTGGCGGTCTTAAAGACACAAACAAGTCAGGTGTTTTGTGAGCATGGACCGGTAGCTATGGGAAGGCAACTTGTACAAGGTGAGAAGCAGGCAGAGGGGGAGGGGGGAGGGGGTGGTGTTACTTGAGTTGGCGACGATGGAGTGGGAAGGGCACCCAGGTGCTTGCTCTAGTCTCCATTGTTTAAAACTTTAGTGAGTGCTCTTGCTTAGGTAACACTCTTACCCCACAGCAAGAGGGCGCTCTTCTGTAGTTATCCCTTTGCTTGGCGGCACAACTTGGAATGCTCCGGAAGACACAAAGCCTGGCCACAGTGACGTCTGTGCAGAACTTGGTGATTGCTCCCAATTTCCTGCGTTCCTCCCACTGCGGATTCATCCCGTAGTTTGCAAAAGGGCACAGGCCGAACAGAGATCCCAAATATACAGGGCTGTTTTTCTGGAGGAACTCCATTCCTGAACCTCTCATTATATATGACCTAATGAGGAACCGCGGCCCAAACCTGTCCTGGTCCAAAAAGTCATTCTGTAAAATAATTTTGATTGTAATGTTCTGGTGACAATCGCGATGCTTTTAGTGGTCGTGCTTTTTATTACCGGGCGATGTGATAACGGATATTGATGACCATTTATTATTAGACCTTATTCCCCACAGTAAGATCCTTACATCATTAAAGCAGGATGAGTTTTGTTTTTCTAGTACTAGGTATATAGGTCACTGCAAACCCCGATCCCACGACTTGCCGTCTGGTCTGAACGGTCGGCTGATGACGCAACTGCTTTTACTGATGATCATCCAAAGTATGGAGATTAGCGATAATCGTCCACAGCCTGAGCGTGGCACTAATTGTGCAGTGTATGGCCAGATTTAGATCCATCGCAATCCCCAAATTGTCCTTGACCTAATGAAACAATTGCAATACTATGTGCAGAGGCAGAACTCTGGGAGGCAATGGAGTCCTCTGCCGCCGGGCTCCTGCTCCCAAGGGGGCACCTCTCCTCCCCCTAGAAGTTCAATTCAGTTATTTAAAAGCCAACGATATTGCTTCTGTGGCTGAGTTCTTTAATATATATATGTGTTATCTATCTATCTATCCATCTATCTAGAAATATATATTTTATATAAGGTTATATAGGGCTGTATGTGTGTGTGTAGGGGGGGGGCACCAATATATATATATATATATATATATATATATATATATATATATATATATATATATATATATATATATATATATATATATATATATATATATATATATATATATATATATATATATATATATATATATATATATATATATATTGCCTCCGGGCAACTGGAACTCGAACTTACGCCACTGACTATGTGAATAATAGTGTAGATGCAATAATCCATAAAGCAGGACTCGGAGGAGACCCCCCCCCCCCCCCCCTGCCGCCCCCACAGTAGCACTTTGCAGCCCATAAGAAGTATGTGGCGGAGAGGTTGTGTGTGTTTTCTTTCAGTGATAAACATCTTGGCAGGGACACGCACAGGAGGGGAAATGCTGAGGCAGATAACAGAAGATTATTGAGTTATTTTGCATGTTGCTATCTAAGTTCAGATGTTACATGGGTTCAGCAGCCACACTTGGCAGGCCTGGGGCCCCAGACTACATATTGCAGTCTCCGGCCTGTTTTCCATATAGCGTACTTCTGGCTGAGGAGTCGGCACACTCGTAATTACTGTGCTACGCCTGTGGCGTGTCTGGGACGCGAGATAGATTTCAGTAGCAGTAGGTATTCCAGGTGTGAGGAAGCCGGGAGCTCATTCAAATCCATCAATAGGCACAATTTCATATTTATATAATCTATGTATAAATGCCTGTAAGTAACGGCGGGATGCACATGTGAGTGCAAACCAGCCGTACGAGGTCCTGTATTGTCCGCAGAAGTTTCAGGTGTGTGGGACTTTGCGCATGCATCAGACCTGTCCTGCACATGTGCATTACAAATCTGTGTCATTGGTCATGCTACGGCTGCAGGCACCGCTAGAAAGGCCATATGCAATTGCTTGGGGACGGGAAGCGGCAGCGATAGATTTGGGGCAAATGCCGCCTCTTTGTAGAGACTGCGACTGTCGGCTTGCAAGGCTTCATGGATTAAGCAGTCGGCCAATGGTGTCGCATGTGATCTGATTGCTGTGTCCTAGAATACTGGCGCAAGCAGGAGGCGTATACTTACATACGTGATATACATGTTATCATGTATGATGGATGTTACATATGTGCTGGATCAATCCCCCGGGGATCGTCAGCGCTGAGTAAATCTGGTGCCTGACTGAGTAACTCTGGAAGGCAATGGAGTCTTCTGCCTCTGGGCTCCTGCTCCCAAGGAGGCACCTCTCCTCCCCTGCGGCTTTGAATTTGTTAATAGAAAGCCTTTGATATCGCACCAATATTTATCTTGCCTCCGGGCAACTGGGGTGAACTTATGTCACTGCGCCTGGCAACAGGGCCGGACTGGTCATCTGGCACTTCTGGCAAATGCCAGAGGGGCCGATTTGCCAGGTGGACCGATTTCTTTGTGCAAGGTGGAGGTGCACAGAGAGAGCCGGTGGAGTTGCGGTGGGTCAGTTAGCGCTCTCTGTACACCACTGAGGTCCAGGAGAGGGGCTGGGAGAGGCAGCGCGCCCGGCGCGTGCACAAATGCCAGGGCCGATTCGGCGGCCCAGTTCATCGCTGCCTGGCAATCCGCGTAAACCATTACACGTTGTTAAGCCCACCCCCAGACTTCAGTGAAACAAGCCAATTGAAGTCTGGGGGCGGGCTTAACAGCGTGCAATGTTTTATGCTAATTTGCAGGCTTCTGATGCACTCAGTGCTGGCGATCCCTGGGGGATCAATCAAGCACATATATTTCATACATGATAACGTGTGTGTGTGTATGTATGTATGTATGTATGTATGTATATATATGTTCTGTATGTGCTTAACGATCCCCCCCCCCCCCCCCCTGCGCTCTATGGTCAGCACTGCAGCCACCGCTGGGTGTGACCATAATGACACACATTTCCATTTGCCACCTACTGTATATCTCCCCTCCTGAACAGTTGGTTAGAATGGTTGCCAAATATGATTATTAGTCACTGAAAGCAGGGCCATGTTAATCTATAGGCATGCTGGGTAGCTGCGCAAGGGCCCCACAAATCTAGTGGTCTCTGAGCAGGAGCTGGTGGTGGTCACACAGTCAGAGCGTAGAGGCAGCATTCTATTCCTACCTCTTAGCCTGCAGCCAGACAGTGAATGGCGGTCAGCAGGCTGATTGGAGGATGGCTAGAGCTTGCCACCACCATTCAGAGTGCAGCATTCTCTTACTGCCTCCTATCCTGCAGCAAGACACTGAATGGCTGTCAGTGCAGTATGCTGATTAGTGGAAGGCTGGAGCTATCCACCAATCAGAGCGCTGACAGCCATGCACTGTATGGAAGCATGTGGTAGGATGATGCAGGAATGCAAAATGGGCATGTTATGATTGTTATTAAATTGGTGTGTAGGGGACCCAGGGCCTGCAATGCTGCTGATGGCCTTAACTAAAAGCTAGGTCAATCATTAACCCTTTGTATAGTCATATGGCTTATTATATAAGTTCAGTAACATTCCATCCATGTAACTACCCTGGCTGTGAAGATGTTTATGCAACGTGACCAGCGGACCCTAAATGAAACTTAACCAAAGGTGGTATACAGTAGAATATGTAACATTGTTACAAATGTTGGTTTATTCCCCCAAAAAAGGCCAGCACTGAAATGGTTACAATTCTGCATTAGCACAAGGACGTACAGAATTGAGAAGGACCCAGCAGTACAGAACAGATATGTTGATCTTCCGCGTAAGAGCCAAACCAACGCCTGGGGCATTACAGTATTATACACTAGAATGATTTACTTGTCACATCGACACGCAATGGAAATGACTAGAAAAAATCCACAACGGCTGAGCCGGAATAGGAAGGAAAAGAGGCAGATGCTGAAATGTGGCGCTCGGAAATACAGACAAATAAGAAAATAAATAAAAATAAGATGTTCTAGCATAAGTATTTCCCCCGGCTTCTCTACGAACAGAGCAACAAAGTGAATGGATACTATATCTCCTGGCTTCCTGGGTACATCCTGATTGTCACCACACTGGATCCTACAATGTACGCGGATTTGCAATTTTATGCCTGACTATCTAACTGTAATTGTGTTCATGCCTGCAGTCTGCTCGGGAACTGTTACAAAGAGCTGAGAGGGGAACGCGTTGAGGAAATGGAATGACATTTACGATGTTGCTGGGAGTTTTGTCACAGAGCAAAAGGCTTTTTTTTATATGTCTATAATTTGCATGTGGCGACCATTATCAGTTACTTGCCATCCCGTGCAAGGAACCTCCTGTGCTCCTTAATATTATAATTAATATTGGAAGCTACACAATGCTAACATTTGTAATGGGTACACTAGCACGGTTACAGATTGTGAGTCTTCCGGAGGTGGGGGGTTTGAGGGGGGGGGGGGGGGAGAGAGAGGAAACTGCATCAGCTGCCACTCTGTGATTGTCACCATCAAGTACCCAAAGCAGGAGATGAGCGACCATTCGTAATTAACAGCGAAACGCGTCACCGTGATGTATCATTATATTGGACTATTTCTTCAAAAATGTCTCCAAGTTTCCGGCAGATGTTTAACCCTTTCATTGCCAACATCTCTGTGAGAGATGCACAAAATATCTGCTAAAAATGTCGGCAGCGTTCACATTTGTTCTATAAATACAACAAAAAAACGTTGTGTAAAAATTGTAATCATTACAGGTCATTATGATGAATAAATATGCTTGCACAAGCATTATGTTGATGTGGGGAAGGTCGACAGTCAAAAGGTTGACGTGGTGTTATTCAATTTTTTTTGAGCCGACAGGCAGTATTTCATGCCCCACCACCCACTAGGGCGTGGCGGGAGAATAAATGAGTGCCCGAAGCATGGTGAGCGCAGAGAGCTTTTTTAGTGCCAAAGTGAAAAACCTCATTTGGACCTTTTGACTGTCGTCGACCTTCCCCCATGTTGACCTAATGCTTGTGTCGACCTAATGACCCTGTCAGGTTTCATGCATGTCGACCTTCAGTGGTTGACTTGATGCTTGTAGACCTCTGTCTGTCTATCCAATGATCCATTCCCCATTTAGCTTAATCTTCATTTAAACATGACATATTCTTTTTTTATAGTCCAGACTGTATCAACTCCCTGCACGCAAACAAGTGTTCCTAATGAACAAGATGGCAAGCTGCATTCGCCTCACCGAAATAACATTCATTTGAAGACTAATTAAAGTGTAAGAAGAATGTATTCGCTCATTACGCCGCGGTGCAGCCGGTGACAGTGCAATGGATGTTATTCTGGTTTTGTTCAGTGTGGTTTCTTTAAACCTGTCCTTGAGCGTCTGCTCGTTAAAACTCATTTTGGGAATAGCTAATTGGTATTGTGGATGCATTATCAACATTGACTGATGTGTGATCTAGTAACCAGAAACAGGCTGGTCTCTCTTGTGAAGCGCCTGACAGTCAGAGCCTCAGGACATGTGCTCTGGGAACTCCCATTATCCCTGTGTATTCTGGGGTGCGGAGATCAAAGGCAGAATGCTTTCAAAGAGCACAAGGTGCCTTGCTAAATTGTGAACAAATAAGGATCATTTTCTAAATTATAGAGGCAGAAGCACAGGAAAAATATGGTCAGTAAAGTTTTTTTTTTTTTAAAGGTAAAATAACTCTACTAATGTCACAGTTCTTTCTGGAAACCGGTGAAGCGATGGACGTACCTGAGGGAAGGGGGCACCATATGGCATGTGATCACCATGTAATCTTAGCCATTGTGCCATGTACACCGGTGCTAATAGGTTCCCAAGAATTATGCATTCAAAATGAAATAATTACGTTTAGCCTGGATAGCTTGGAGGAACAGTAGTTAAGCAGAATGGTGGCACAGTGGTTGGGCATTGGTTTTATGACATTAAGAGGCGTGGCTTCTCTGAATAAGCCCCAGATTACTTCACTCCAAGCGTATGCGGACTCTTCCAGCATTGCTGGCTCCTTCCAAGTGATGGGAACCAAGTGCTGCAGGTTAACTGCAGCTCCTGTCTCCTGTCACTGTGGAGGAGTGTGCATATTGGTGTAACCCCCTGGAAGCATCCCGCACCCTATCTTGTGACGCCACTGCAGTACAGGTCTGACGTCTTTTGTCCATCAAAAGATAGAGATTTCCTGGAAGAAGCTGCAGCACACTCGTCTTGCATGGCCTCATGATATGGCAGGTCATCCGATTGTTGCGTCGTAGAATGCAGCATTGGGTCCCACATGCATGCATGCAGGAGGCATCTACTTATACAACACGCCACCTGCTGCATTACCATATCTGATCATCACTGCTGGCTCACATAGATTTTGAGACCTATTTTGACTACATTTCTTATTAACAGTATCTTTTATAGCGCACACATATTCCGCAGCACTTTACAGAGAGAATATTTGAACATACACATCAGTCCCTGCCCCAGTGCAGCTTACAATCTATATTCCTTGCCACATATACACGCACACAGACATTCTAGGGTTCATTTTGTTGGAAGCCAATTAACCTACCTGCATATTTTTGGATTGTGGGAGGAAACTGGAGTACCCTGTAAGCACGGGGAGAATATACAAACCATGGCCATGGTGGGGATCAAACCCATGACTTCAGTGCTGTGAGGCAGTAATGCTAACCATTACACCGTTCGCACTGCCTACATGGAGATTCATCCATTTAGATTTGCCCATTCGTAGCCTATGTTTTAATTGCGCACGCCGTACTTGCTTAGCCCTCTGGATCGGGAAGATGATACTATACTCAGCATTGTGTAGTTGGGGACATTGCCACAAAGATGTAATTTTGTGCACACGCCTCTGCTCCTCCCATTCGCGTCATCATGCCCACCGACATTCCTCTCCCCCCATTTGAACGTCACCCCCCCCCTGCAATGCCGACCTGCGGAGCAGGTAACCTGAAAGTCGCCAAGTATGCAGCATATGACAAAGATCAACCAGAATCTTTGAAAAATAAGTCACAGTAGCACGGTTAGCGCAGCGGTTATGAGTATAATTCCGTACCAGGGTGATATATATATGTGGCGTTTATATGTTCCCCCACATTTTCTGGGGTTTGCTTTGGATTCTCCAGTATGCTCACGCTTCAAACAGTAAATTACTGGCTTCTGACCAAACCTAACCCTAGGGTGTATGTGTGTCCACCTGCTGGGGAATATAGAGTGTAAGCTCCGTCGGTGCAGGCACTGATGTGAATGACTGATGTAGCTTCTGCAAATCGCTGTATAAGTGTGCGCTATGTAAATAGCTGTTAATGAAGTTCACTCCTTCTCACAGCCTCACAATCCTTGTCTTAAGGGGCCTACATGGGACGACTGTGCTTAGCGATCTGAGTGATGCTAGGTCGCTCAGATCATCTTGAAATTGTCCCTTGTGTAGGCCCCATAAGGCATTGATCGCTGTTAACCACATGCCCTGTATACATCCACTCCGAGTAATTCCGTTATGTTGGGTAAAGCAAATCATATTCGTTCTACTACTGTGCTTCTGGGACGTCTGTGAAATATTACAATCTGCCAGTCTGTGCCGGCTTGTACGGAAGATTGCAAGCCTCTTAAAATCCCGGCCACGATATTATCTCTACATAACAGAGGCTGTAAGACATGTCACATTGGCCTGTAATTCATATTTAGTACAGAATGCCAGCAATATGTGCCTGATCCACAGCCAGAATGGGCTTTACACTATCAGGGGCTGGCAAAGCCCCCGTCCCCCTACTTCCGCCCATTAACATTCCAGCTGGTTTGCAATGTTCAGATTCTTCCAGCTCTTCAGACTGCAACAATGCACTAGGTGACTGTTCTTTGCTCCTATGGGGAGATGTCGCTGCTATTAGCGGTAACCCAGGGTGGCAAACAGTTTGCTGCTTCTAATGTACAACAGTGAGAGCCATAAAGCTTCTGCCCTGCTGTGTTTGCACACACAGCCATTATCCAGGTTGGCTTTTAGGGCCTGTGCTGGGTACACAACGGTTAGAGGTAGGAGCCTCTTTGGTACACAGTATGAAGCACTGTTCTAAGCACCTCAATGAAGGCAGAAAATAGGATCAAACAGAAGTCTGAGGGTTATGTTGCTGTAGGCTACGGCGCAGGTTGCAAGGAATGTGTCTCTTCTCCATTCTCATGTTCTCCTCTGGTAGTTAGAGCGAGGCTCGGGGAACGGATTGGAATTTCATTTTAAATCCTCAATCAGAGCAGAACAGAAAATAATGATAAGGACGAGTGTGTAACAGCGGCTCTCGCCTTTATTCTGTATGAGGATCGCTACTGAAGGTGTTTAATTTCATTAAGTTCAAAGACTTGGGCTATAATAATCCAAAGGAGTCTCGGTGTGTAGCAGAGAACCGGTCCGGTTCCACCGCTTCCTCCTTCTAGTTCTTCCATCCAGGACAGAGATACAGTTAATGGTATCTGAAAACAAATTAAGTTGTTTCTTTAGAAATAAACCTAAGATACCAAAAGGGATGGACTTTAATGATGAAATCAGCAACTGTTCCAGACTATCAGGTGTAAACTATTGATGGTTTTATCATCGATGGTAAGGGACAGAGTGGAGAGTACGTGAACATCATTGACTACTGAAACCATGATGGTTTCATCCATCAATTGTCAACGTGAATGTGTACTCTTATCCGATTCTAATTCAATCAGCAATCTTTCAGTACCAAGAGCATTTTGTTACTGTCATAAGGCCCCCATACATTAGGTCGACTTGTCCTAAGGACAAGTCGGACCCAATTCTCCTGTGAGCCGCCAGGCAGTTCTCCGGGACGCTCGCATACGATTGGACACTTGATGTGCCATTTTTTACATGTGATAAATCGCATGCGATCTATCACATGTAACCGGGGAGCTGCAGCTGCGGCGAGGAGCAGTGGGGAACACTGCGGGTGGTGAGAAGCAGTGAGCATGCGGTATAGAATAACGCAGTCGAACATCTGTGGGCTACATGCAAAAGCAGCCAGTATTTGCCCTGCACAGAAACAATATCAATGTATTTGATCAAGACACAAAAATACTTTTTGCTTTACTCAATATGGCCTAATGACTGTGCCTAGACCCTGAAGATGTATGACAGATGTAAGACGCCAATAAACTGGCTCATATGACCTAAGCACCAGATGAGACTTAATCTGTTACATTGCCCTCTGCCTCTAAGTGGCAATATGATTAGCCTGGTCTGACAGCTGCTGCACGCGCTTCTACTATAAGGCAGCGTCTCACAGAACCGTCAGTGCACAGTGCATCAAAACACAATGCATATGGTCTGCAAATGGAGAGAGCGCAGCAGGCAGCTCAACGGGGTTTCCCAGAGCTTATAATTACAATGGGTACTTGATCACTATAATTTCTTGGCTCAAATGTGATACTATTGCTGAAACAGCAGAGCAAATGTTTTGTCACTTGCGCTGCACAAAACCAGGACCCAAGAACAGGAAGCAAGGTGACGCATGTGTGCTCAGAAGTTACCGGACTTATCTTTACGATACTGGTCTGGACCATAGAGTGCTTCTATCAGCGCCGCAACTGGGCAGCATTGAGACCTGTGCCTGCCCCGCCCAAAACACGGTGATGTCACTATGACACCCTTACTGAGCAGAGCCTGAGGCTCTGGGAAGTAGAGCAATGTATCTTCGGGCATCTTACATTTTACATTAGCTCTATTTTTGTAGTTCTTAAGGGTGGCCAATGTTGGGTCACTCATTATCAATGGTATCATTGATAGGTAACATCAATGGTGTGAAACCATCTGCAAGGAAACCATTGATTGTTTTACCCACCAATGATCACCCCTGCTTTACAATTCAGTAGGCTGTTGGCCAATGAGAGCTCAGAGGCAGGGCTCGCTGAAGTGTCAGGGGAGGAGCTAAACTCTGTCCCATCCTATTCATTACTTGGGCATCGATGCTGGGGAAACATCGATGGAAAAAATATTGCCCATCGATGGAAAAAATATTCAACATTGGTCATAGAACATTAATTAATTTAAATCTTTGAACTCACCGCAAATTTGTACTTATTCAATTTGCCAACACAAGCAACAACACTTAAGTAGGATGCTTCACTTTAAATCATTTAAATGATAAAAAAAGTGCATCATATTACATTAAAATGCTATAATAGTAATAATTATTCTTGAAGTAAATATATTGGCCGTACCAAGATACATTAGTAATTCCAGTGCGACAGCCTTTCAATTAATAGAACGTTTTACCTTCCGTGGAACCTACAGATAAGGGGACTTCATCTGGTTTTGCTTATTTTTCATTTGTTGGTGTTTTGATGAGAATTTTCGGCTTCGGAAATCACTGTGACAATTGCATTACGCAAGATACTGTCCTCTAAGGGAACATGCCTACCTGCAGCCCTTTCTGTCGGCTCACAAAGGCCGCTCTGCCTTATCGCATTGTAGAGGGAGCGAGAGAGAGAACGAATGAAAAGAAAATTGATTTGATATGTTATATGAATTTCGATCATTGTCTAGATTACAAAAAGTAAATTAAAAAAAATGAAATGAGAAATGAAAATGTATCCGTGCATTAGAATATTGATGGGCTTCAGAGGGATTGCATTGTAGGAAGTCAATTATGTCTCAATGACAAATAATTGGATGGAGAACTTGGAGGGTCATCCACCAACCGCAGAAAGCGCAAGTGCGCAATTCTTCTTAGCACATATCAAGGAGCGCTCACACTTCTCCCCTCACAGTACTGCCTCCTTATGTAGAGAATGAGGGGCATTGTACAAATGTTAATTAATGCAGCCCCATGATAAATGGGGAGCTGACTGATTATTTCATGTTGGTTGGATTGATTGATTAATTGAATTAATGCCCTTTCGTGTGTTGGAAATACTCCGTGATCAGCCTGTGGTGTATTAAAAAAAAAAAACTCTGGGCCCTGTCTGTCAGCATGCAGGATGGGCAGAGCAGGAGTAGGGAAAACAGAGGGATGCAGTCATAACGCCAGTTGAAGATTACATTTTTATCGCAGACCTCCTTCCTGTTATTTTTTTTTAACATTTTGTTTTCTCAGGTAAATTCGGGCAGAACACGTTTTCCATTACAATTATGCAAAATATAATCGGATTACCAAAATACTGTGAATTTAAGGACTTCGCAAAATGAAAATCTACCTTCACACATCACAAGCATTAGATGATGCATGCCAGTTGTATAACCCCTATGACTGGCTAGTCTGTGACCGCGACCATACATGTGGGTTTAGCAGCATTACAAGGGGAGTGACATGTGTATTAGCCTGGGGCACCTGGAATATTTAATCAGGCCCTACAGGTGATACTAAAATAATGTAAAACTGGTTTGTAAAAATCCCCTTTTCACGTTTACGTGGCAAAAATAATATTGATGCATGTGGCCGTTTGTGGGCATATTTTTAAATTAAAAGGAACACAAAAGAACTGCACTAATCTTATGCCAAAATATAATAATAACAGCAGTATTATAACTATGTGTGCATCGGGAGTCTGAGCATGTCATAACAAATAGTAAAATCACATTTATTTTGTTTAAAAAAAAATACAGGAGTTTTTTCAGGAATTGCTGCAGAACCAGCCCATTACTGTGACATATATGTTGTTTGTATAACCTTCGGATAATCCCGAATTGGGGATATTCTCTCTTTGCTTGTATTTTTTTAAACTATTTATTTTTTCACTGGAAAGCGAGAAGGAATATTAACCCTTTGAGTAACATCCATGTGAGGGATGTGCAAAATATTGGCTAAAAATGACAGCTTCCTTCGCATTTGTTATATAAATTCAAATAGAAAAATGTTGCATAAAAAAAAAATTATATAAGGTAACATTACAGGTCATTATGATGAATAAAAATGTTTGCTTGCCAATTTTCACACCTATTTCGACAAATTCTCTTGGCACTCAAAGGGTTAAGCCTCCTTTAATGTAAAGGACCTTTTATATAAATCTAACAAATAAATCTTTTGCTTTCCAATCAAATATTAACCATCTTAACCCTTGTGAAGTTGGCAAAATAGCTGTGAAAACATTTTTATTCATCATAATGACTTTTATTTTACCAGGGCTATTTTTGTGCAGGCTCCAGCAGGAACTGTGGCCCTTATTCTAGTTCACTCTTTCTGACAAAATATTTGTTAGATGGACAAAACCATGTGCACTGCAGGTGAGGCAGGTGTAAAACCCCACCCAAATCTAATTATCTCTGCACAAGTAACACCTGCCTCACCTGCAGTGCACATGGTTTTGTCCATCTAACAAATATGTTGTCAGAAAGAGTGATCTAGAATAATGGCCACAGTTCCTGCTAGAGCCTGCACAAAAATAGCCCTGCATTTTACCTTATATATTATATACCGTTTGAAAAGAGGAAGGAAAAGACTCTCTCTTTGTCGGGGCACTCTTATATACAAAAATTTTTTTGAAAACATGAAAAGATATATGCAAATGATTAAGGGGTGACAGTGGGGGGTCCTCAAGTGGGCAAAGGTTGTACGGTTATAGTAACACAATAAAGATATGATCAGGGACTTGCCCTGATAATTGATGAAAAATTGATTGGATAAAATTTAGCTTTTAATTCAAATATCTTTAAAATAAACACTAGACATAGACACACAAACAAGTAACATGAAAAAGTTGTGAAAACAAAGGGATTCTTTTCTATAATGTCCCAGAGTTTGCGAGTATCTCTGGGGTATGGTCCCTCTGATATAATTAACCAAGGATACGTTCTCTATTGCAGTGGTGATCACACACAAAAAACAATCAAATAAGCAGATTCTGTGTTAGAAGTAAGACATGTTATGGTTGTAATGCCCACCATGACTATGAAATATTCAATACATATTTGTTGTTAGAACTACTACTGTTGCAATTAATAATGCTAGCAGTTAACGTGTGCTTGTTTAAGTTGATGGTTCAGTTCAATTAAAGACAATCAAAGCAATTGAATAGAGAAACTAGTCACAAGAATAGTACTTTTGATCGTAGTAATGGTTCCAACAAGAGTACTATTTTTAAGTATGATTGCTTTCACAACAAATTTTAATAAAAAGCTTCGCGAAATATGACTTGCTATTATAACTGTTAATACCAATATTGGCAGTAAGATTAAAGTTTATTTTGGAGTAATTGGTCTCCGCCCTCAGAAAAATGATTGTGAGAGAGAAGAAATGGAGGGGGATAAGAGAGGATAATAGGAATAGAGAGCCAAACAGAACTCCTAGGTGACAGTTCACCGACTGTATATACCTATAGTATGGCAGACAGCACGATTGTTCATGTCCAGGTCTCCCTGAAGATTACTAGTCATGCTCTACCATACCAGTTGCCACTTGTTATGTGCAGTGGACCTTTAAAGGTATTGTGGGAAGTCGACCTAAAATCCCTATTGATCCCCTTTGAGGTGGCTGCTGCCCAGCTATATATACCTATAACAATTTGAGGGTTGCAATGATTTCCTGCAGAGGGGTCACCCCCTCTGTGTACTCACACGGCCCAGGTTTTGTCAGCTACCGTCAGCATGTTATCATGTTGAGGGGCTTTTCTAGGTATTGCGGGTGAGCGGACCTCAAAATAGGCCTAGGGGTCTTGGAGGGATGGAGTAGTTGGCTTAAGAAAAAATGAAAGGAAGGGAGAGAGGGGAACAGACCGTCCGGTAAAATGAAGTTATAAATGTCACTCTGATAGCTAATGTTTTTTTAGGACCAGGGTCTGGGTAAGGTAACAAGATTTAGATTTTCCCCAGCTGTTGATACAGTATAAGAAGATGTATGAAAAGAGGGGATAAGAAAGATGGGAAAGGAATAGAGTAGGGGATGGAGAGGAGCTAGGAGGGGGAGACCAACATTACCTCTCTTTTCACCCCGGGGGTCGAGTTCTATGACCTCGCCCGGGTATGCCACTGCAGGGTCACTAGCAGTATTATTTCACTGATCCACCGATTGCTGGGGCAGGATTGCGTCACCGGAGCTCACTATGGTTAAATGTGTCCGACAGGCTGCTGTATCTAATGCAGCGGGAGTGTGTCCATGTTAGCCTGCTACGGATCAGTGTCAGGACAGGAGAATGTCTTTGGAGCGCTGTTACCGACAAAGTGTCAGCGAGTCAGAAGCTGCTGTGGGTAGCGGGCGGCGTCCAAGTAGGTCCTGAAAGCCTGTAGTGGCTTAGCATTACCGTCCGGCTGCCCGTGCAGGAGAGTGTCTCCGGAGCCCTGCTGCCTTCAGCGTATCGGCTTGTGTCAGATGCTGCTGCGGGTAGCGGGCGGCGTCTTGCGGCAGCGTGTCTAATACGTGTCGCTGAGGTAGTGTGGTTGGAGGTGTCCAGTGAGACACCCCTAGGTATCCAGGTGTCTCAGAGCGCTGCAGTCAGCGTTACTGTTTCCACAGACGATCGTTTCGCCGTTTAGGGCTTTTTCAATGTGTGTTCATGTTTTCAAAAATTTTTTTGTATATAAGAGTGCCCCGACAAAGAGAGAGTCTTTTCCTTCCTCTTTTCAAACTCTATGTTCACTCTCTAGGGAGCACCTCCACACCCATAATTAAAAAACAAGTTTTTTTACTTGTACCTGTATTCTGACTATACTGTGGATTAGAACTTACTACCTCTTACTTATCATAAACTTATAAATCCCAGTGCACTGGCTCATCCCCATCCCTTTTTCCCTCATAGTACAATATTATATACCGTGTATACTCGAGTATAAGTCGACCCGAATATAAGCCGCGGCACCTAATTTTACAACAAAAAACTGTGAAAACGTATTGACTCAAGCGGGACCCTCACTCGAGTATAAACCGAGGGGGGCTTTTTCAGCATAATAAAAGTTCTGAAAAAGTAGGCTTATACTCGAGTATATATGGTAATATATATTATGAATATCATTTTTTTTTTTTTTTTACACAACATTTTTTTTATTTGAATTTATATAACAAATCTTAACGACGATGGAATTTTTAGCAGATATTTTTAACATCTCTCACAGAGATGATGGCACTGAAAGGGTTAATCAAACTCGTCTTGTAGTTATGTTAGGTGTAAGTGTATGTTAGACCTAAAGGGCAACTAGTGCGTTTCACACAACCGGGGATGTGACCACGCCCTCTTGTGACACAGGCACATCCTCCATGGTGTGGCCATACCCCATTTACTGATCCTGGATCACACAGGTTAGGGAGATATTAAGGTGACCAACTTTATTATGATGAAAAGGAGGACACAAATAAATACAAGAAAAATTATCGTAAATAACAGAAACAAGGAGCAAACCTAAATACAGTAGCAGGGTGGGCAGTGGTGTAACTAACAACTCGTAGGCCCAGATGCAAGCATATGTTTTAGGCCACCAGCAACCCATACCCTTCAACCTCTAAACCATGTCAAACCATCAACGTGCGGCCTGACATTTGGAGGCGTGGCCTGGCGGCAAGGGGCATGAGATATAAACCTAGTCAGTGAAAAATAAAAGCCAACCCTGTTTTGTACATCCCCCATTTAAAACATTTTACACATATCAGCACTGACATCTACCCCCCCCCCCACACACACACACACACACCTCCTCCCTTCTCTGCTGCCCACATCTCCAATATGTTCCCTGTTACCTGAGCTGTCTCTTAGCTCCTCCTCCAAGACAGGGCCTTGGCTGGGCATTCTGCGCAGCTAGCTGGAGTGTTGTTGCTGCAGGTGGGCGGGTGTGCGTAGCAACTCCCATGTGGCTATTATATTATGGCCGCTTACAGTGCTTCTGCACATTTGCAGAATCTACTGTTTGAGCCCAAGAAGTACCAGCACTGCACGATAAGAGAGGTCTGGCACTTTTTGAGGGAAGACAGAACTTGCTAAAGGAGGATGGTTGGTCACATTATACCCCTTTCACACCAGAAAACGCAGGAACCCACGGGGGAATTCGTCCTAGGGATCATGCCGGGGCATTCCGGGTTGGCCCCTTTCACACCAGAAAAGTCCCTGCATTTTCTGGTGTGGGAATGAGGCGGAGAGAAGGGAAGGAGCTGGGATGGAGGGGTAGGCCAGTGAACAGTACTCACCCTGGGTTGCTGGTCCTCAGTGCAGGCCGGTGATCCACACAGATGGCTGGTGCAGATGACGCAGCTCTCCGGTGGCAGCGAGGGCCCTGGAGAGCTGCTTCATCTTTATCTGCCACCTCTCCTGTCATCTGCGCCTGCCGCCTGTGTGGATCCCCGGCCTGACTACCCGCACCATGGACTGACAACCTGGGTTAGTACCCCTTTCACACCGGCCAGGCCCCAGGGAACAACCCTGCTCCATAACACGGTTGAAATCCCAGCAGATTTTCCAGGGATTTTGGCCTGGGAACCTTACAAACCAGCCCAACACGGAAAATTATGTGGGGTACACACCAGGACGATATGGCCCAAAACGAGCCAATTTATTAGATACAATGTCGACCGATTGTATGTAAATCTCCTATGGTTTGGGCCATTTCACTGCCCTTTTGATGCGATCCCGATCCGATGTGCAGCCCCGCAGGTCGGTCGGCCTTTTCTGAGATCCTTCCTGCTGCAGGTGGGATCTCAGAAATGGCCATTGTAGTGGGTGGGGGTCGAGATCGGATCATGATCACATTAGGGGCAGTTTTGTGGCGGGTCGACGGCGCCGTCAGCTCGTTAGTGGGTCCTGCGTTCCTGTGACGACCTGCTGACGAGCACCATTGTCCTGGTGTGCACCGGGCATTAGGCTGGTGTGTAAACCACACTCCTGAGTTTGGCAACAGAACATTTTGACTACGTAATACCTGGCTGTTCTGCTCCCTCCTCACCAGCTGATATGAGTTTGCTAGTGACTATTCCTCCTTCCAAGTGATTGCTATTATATATGTTGTTGAGGGTTTTTATGTAGCTATGTATTTTAGATGTGACTTTAGATTAATGGATACAATGCCCTAATATCCTATCAGTGTTCATAAAATGATAAGGATGTCAGCGTGATTACCCAGTCAGAGAAATGTGAGTGCTCTTTTTGTAGTTTATATATGAGGAATTATTACACCTAATTTAACAGTTGCACCTACACTGATTATATCATTAACTGTAATTCCAGATTCACACCTAGATGAGCAGATGATGTCTCTGCTCCCAGTAATACAGATGACATTATGTGCATAGAGAGATTGGGCTCAGTGCATGCAGTGAAGCAGCCACATGTGCAGTCTGTTCTTTCTGCACAGAACTCAGAGGTGACTTTATAATCCTGTGATACACGGAGACGAGCCGCCCATCTTCAGTCTGCAACAGAGGTGATGTTTAAATGCCCTTCACAAGCACTCAGTCACCTCAGGAATTATATTCAAATGGAAAATCTGCCATAAGGCGGAGGCAAGATTATATGGTGGGATCATTCTATAGATGATCAAATTGGGCATCTCAGCCCTTGCACCAGATGCAGAACTACCATTGGTGCAGCAGGAGCAGTGCATTGGGCCCACTGAGGACTAAGGGGCCCACTGTTGCACCCATCACCCACTGTTTTTCCCTGCTTCCCCCTGCCTCTCCCTGTCACCCACTGCCGTGTTGCATATTGTGCGCATTCAGACGCATGCTTGTACTCCGGAGGATAGCATTTTACCAGCATTAGCATCAAGTTGCAGCCAGCGCCAACGTGGACTCAGCAACCGTTATTATTTTCCTATATTATATCATAGTGAGAAATGACGGTATCAAGAATCGTCTTCCTTTATTCCCGCAGGAAACAAGTGACCTCTTATGAGATTCCAACCCTTGGCAGATGGGCTGCTGATAAGAGGGGGCTAGACCAGACTAAGATCTAATGCGGAGCTGGAAGCTTGTAGTCCCAGATGGAACCCCCTCCTTGTATTGGTTTTGTGACCAGCCTCTTAATGTTATTGATCTGAACAGTGCTAACCATTGGCACTTACACCAGTGTTAGATCTTGTTTGGCTATCTCTTTTATGATGATACACTGGTGAATGGAGGTGGAGTACCGCCACTGACCACTAGACCAAATTACTCCTTTGTGTGCTAAAAAATGTCACATCAGAAAAAGAAAACAATTTTTGCAGGGACACTGACCTGTTTCAAACTTGCTGGATATGGAGAGAGGGAGCTGTGAAGACAGAGATTGGCGGTAGGAGCAGATAGGGACTGGGGGTGGGTGGAGAGTTTGTGGGCTAAAAACTGTCACAGCTCAAAGTGAAAGTACATTGCACAAGCCATCATTTTGATGGGATTTTAACTAGTAATAATAATAATTATGGGGCACAATATGATTTTTGGGTCTATTGATCAAGCAAATTATTGGGATATCCCCCAAAACACAGGTTTTTGGAGATAGATCTGTAAATTATCCCCATAATGTAATATTTGTATTGGCAATCAATTTACACGTCGCTGAGATGTCCCCCTGTCCCTGGATGACTTTAAAGGTACAACCCGATTTCTTCTTTTCTGACTGGTGCAACAATTGGCATTAAGAAATTATAATTTTCAGGTCTGCACCCCAATGGTTTGCCACATATAGTCTTTGGTTTTGCCATCAATGGCACAACAGCAGCAAAGGTTTTGGTTTAATGAAGCCAGAGCACTGGGCAGAGAACTTTATCCTTGCCCTCGACATGCCGCTATGCCCCATGTCCTTCCCTGATTGGCCAGCCGCCCTGTACAGCACAAGCAGCAATGTCCAGCTATGGTATTTCCCATCAGTGGTTTCATGCCATCGATGCAAACTACCAATGGAGACATTAATGTATTAAACTCTGATGCCTCTACAAGGACTGTGACACTTGGAATGGAACAGATCTCAATCTGTATCCTCAATCGAATGTTTGAGGAGATCGCACGTCACCCTCCCTTTTTATTTTGTTTTTCACTACTGTAATTGGGATTTTTTTTCTCCCTGAAATTCTGTGCACTAGCGAACACATTGGGCAGTATTCAATGAGCATTTTGGCGATGTGCAGCGAATCCGGATTCGCTCCACATTCGCCACGTTCCGGAGCCTCGCCGGCTCCAGTATTCAACGAGTCAGGGGCTCGCTGCCCCTGACCGGCGAATTTTAACTCCTGCCGCGGATGCCGCAGGGAGACTGAGGACGGCGGCAGGCAGTAGATACTGGCACTCCACGATACAGGCAGTAGATACTGGCACTCCACGATACAGGGAGAACAGCTGCACACAGAAAGGGTAATAGATTGTGGATGGTGTGGCACTCCGCTGGACTTGAAATAATGACAATAAGCGTGGTTGTAGACCGACGTTTCGGATTTTACTCCTAATACCTTGGAAACGGAGTAAAATCCGAAACGTCGGTCTACAACAACGCTTATTGTCATTATTTCAAGTCCAGCGGAGTGCCACACCATCCACAATCTATATATATATATATATATATATATATATATATATATATATATATATATATATATATATATATATATATATATATATATATTAATTAATTATAGCACTTACCCAGCCTAGGCTTGTAGGACAGGAAAAGACCAGCACTCATAGTTAGAAGAAAAAAAGTGTATTGGAAATGGTTAAAGCATGTTAATACATGTACAATGGCTGACCCAAATTAAATATATATTCATGTGCTTACAGCACATGAATAAAATTCCTGATTTTTTTACACCAAATGTAAAAAACAAAACACTTTATTTTAAAAGTTCACATTTCACTTCACCATAAAAAGATAGCGATTGCTACTCGGTGAATCATGGCGAAAAAACCTTGAAATGTATTCGCCATCTGGTCATTGAATAGGGCGATTCACCGTTTTAGTAAAAAATTCGCCTTACAGCACAAAATCGCCATAAAAACCTGGCGAATCAGCCTCATTGAATACCACCCATTGATTACAGGATGTTAACCGTGGAAAAGAGACTGCTCTCAGTACCTGGACAGAGAATGTTCCAGCCTTGGGGTGAATTGGAATGTTAGATTTTCTAGTCACAGGATGATGGTATATAAATAGTCAAAGGGGGTACACAGGGCATACTGTACTCCGCCCCCCCTTTGCCATCTTTCCCTCCAGCTGCAGTGCATTTGCTGTCACTGTTATGCAGCAGCAGGACCATGCAGGCAGACAGACACAAAAATATCAGGGTTCCTGGGCTGTAACTACAATGGGTCATGTTTGGAAATATGCATAATCGTATAACACACCACCACTTCCACTGTCTTAGGTGCCCCGGGCACCCCCAAAGCATAATTCGGCCCTGGGTATAGAAGTATGTGTGATGTGAAATCAGCGTAGTGTGGAATGAAATGATTTTTCCAGGACAATTTACAAAAACCTCAGATTGTTTCTGCAGAATTTGTCGTATTTCAGCATTTAGTTCTAGATATTATGAGGTCATGCCATTCATTCCCCTCTGTGGTTCTCATTTTAATTTACACTGACTTTTTTTCCTCCAATAATTTTCTACCACTTTTGCCAAAAAGTGTTCAGCCTCCTGCGGTTCGGATCATTATGTAGAGTTTCTTTCCGATGGCGGATGTTCAAACTCTCGGATTAATATGTAACTTGGTGCCTCGCTCAGAACCAGCGGTTGCTTGAGAACTGTCCTGTGACATAAAGGCAGGAACCCAGGACCTCACCCGTCTTGTGCCAAGAAGACGATTATATTATGGTCCGTTTGGCAGCAGAGTTATTGTCTTGTTCCCCGGCTTTCCTAAAAGTATTTTTATAACATTGGCAACTACTGTACAATTTCTTTTTTTGCTGTAAAAATAGGCTTTGGCACAAGATTATTTTTCTTTCTCTTTTTTAGCATGTGGTGCTTATTATAAATATTGAAAACTGATTACTGCTTAGCACTCGTGAGAATGTATCTAAACCGGGAGCCAAATGTACTGGCGGCAGCTGGTAATAAAACACATCATGATCTGCCGCCCGTTCCCGAGTCTTGTAACCTTCCATGGATTATTATTCTAGGTTCTATATTCTAGTCTCAACATCAGGTGTTAATTTCGACATACTGCACAGTGGCACCATGTATTGTGTACCACGCAGTAGGGGGATTGTACTCAGAACTGATTTATTTATGCCACACCTGTGTGCAGGGTCAGACTGGCCCACTGGAGTACAGGGGAAATCCCTGGTGGGACCCATTGCCTGAGGGCCCCGCCTTCTACTCTAGTGGTCAGTAACTTGGTGAAGCAAAATCAGAGGTGAGCTTGGATGGTTTCTATGGAAACTACACACATAGGTCGACATAAAATAGGTTGACATGCAATAGGTCGAATTGTGGACGTGAAAAAGGTAGGCACATTACATAGTTTTCTGTGTGATTTGTTTTCTTTAAATCAGCTTGTTCTTACTTCACCATCCATGTCGACATAGACTAATTGAGAGTCCATGTTGACAGTTGTCAACATTGATACAAAAATAAAGAGAATCTTATGTCGACCGTTTCAAGTGCCTACCTTTCCATGTCAATATTTTGACCATGTCGGTCTTTCCCATGTCAACCATTTGACCCCATTGACCAATTGTATGTCGACCTTTTGGTGTCTATATAGATGCTGTCTATGTAATCATCCCATCTGCCCATATTGTCGGTTTTTTTAGGACTCTTCTATTCTTTACCAGTTGACAAATCCAGTTGGATGAGATATAATGGCTTTATTTCAAATGCAGGTTTTAAAATGCATGAATGGAACTGATCTGAATTCCAAACGTACCCATTGAAGTCAGCCTGGCCTATAGGGATATGACTGAAGGACTGAAGATGTTTGTTCCTCACTTAAAAATAATGTTGCAGTTTCCCTTAATTGATTTTCCTTAAATCACTAGACGTAATGTACCCTTGCTAATCTCTGACCACTTTATTTGGCCTTTATGTCACCAGAGACTGACATGCAGATGTTTTCACAGGAGGCTTGTGGAATTGAGGTCGGGTCAAAGGTTAATCACTTGAGGTCAGACTGTAGGCCTTATAATGACAGCATAAGCCATTACCCTTTCACTTGTCTTTAAATGTCTTTATGTTTAAATCAGTTTAGGTGTATCATTGTCCATCATTGTTGACAAGTTTTGTGAACATGCGTAGAAGAACCAGAACGTTAATATTAAAAGGACATTCAGGTGACCAGGATGTAAGGTGGAACCTGATGGACTGTTTTTGTTGTTGTTGTCTTACTAATATCACTATGGGCATTTTTCATGATCGGTGGTGACGTGCAGCAGTGGTACTTACCATTGCCGTGTTTTCCCAGTACACACGTGTAACCAGAGGCCACGCATGAACACAGCCGCAGGTCTGGTAGTGTAGAGGGGTCCTCCTTCCCATAGAAAGGAGTAGGGCTCCAGGAATCACATCTGTAGATGATGTTCTTCTTGTCTTGACCCAAGACTACCAATGCCCTAAGATCACACCTCTGGGCTCTTCAGTGACTTTGACATGACAGTGATAACTGAGGGCCCAGTGAGGATCACTCGCACTCATACACTTTGCGGCTGGACAAAAAGCCCTGGGGCTTAGAGTAATGGTTACAGATAGCTGTAGGCCATGCAGAACTGCAGGAGGTGCTGGCTGTGGTTGGAGAGGTTCCCGCGGCATGGAGTACTCGTGTTGCTGAGGGGAGTACCACTGTTGCTGCTGCTGACGGAATTGCCTCCTCTGGTGCTGATGATGGTGGGTTATGATACTGGGATTGCCCATTGTTGGTGCTGACACTGGGAGTATTTCCTCCTTACATCAAACCTGCATGAAAACCAGCTGATAGAAGCAGCACAGTGGCGTTCAGTCTCCAGGGCTGTTAGGTTCCTCCGCATCTTGACTGGCGACAGGACACGTAGGGGCTGCTTTACTTTGGCCCTGCTGTAACCCCTCCGAAGTGGTAGCTGCATGGACTCCGTATCAGTGAGGATGGGTAAGATCTCTGAACCTACACTGTCAGAGGTGCTGTACTGCAGGGAGAACAGGGTTTGGGTCGTGGACAGCTGCAGGTGCCAAGTGGCCTCTTGGAGTTCCAGGCTCATGGTGGGAGTGTTGTATAGTAGTGATGCTGTACCATCTGTTCCAGGAGAGAGGAAGACTGTGTGCTGACCTGCAGGGAATATACTGTGCTTTCCAAGATGCACTGGAGGCCCTCAAGCCAGCCCCGGCTTCGAGGATGTCACAGTGAAAACAGAGCTAAGAGGGGCATACCAAACCCTCGCTGCTCACTAGAGAATGGAAATGTCACTGTGATGGCTAGATGAGTTATTAATGTGCTGTAGAATTGTAAATTGTTAACTGCAGCCTGAGGAAACAAACCAAGGAAATGGCAAATATTATTCTTTCATTTTGCCATAGTATTTATGTTAAAAAACACGCCTCATATTTAATGGACACAGATAAAAATACCCTAATAGTTCTGTTCAATTAAATAGAGTTTCAACCCATCAATCTGCTTCCCTTACTCTGTGGTTCTTTGCGGCTTTTCCACATATTTGAGCTGCAGCGTATAACCTTGGTACCACATGGAACACGACACACATTAGGTAGACAACTAAAGGTCGGCTGAGCTTAGGTTGACACATGAAATAGGTCGACATGGCTAAGGTCGAGGTTGACACAAGCATTAGGTCGACAATGGAAAGGTCGACCTGAGTTTTTAACTTTTTTTTTTTATTATTTTTTTTTTATTTTAGCCGACTTGTGCCGACAGGCTGTATTTCAAGCGCTACCATCCACCAGGGTGTGGAGGGAGAATACACTAGTGTGCCGGGTGCAGCAAGTCATGCGAGGGGACATGGTACACCGGTACGTCGTCCATGTCAGCTTGTGTCAAAATTCGGGAAAAACTCTTACCGACCATAGTCATGTCAACCTATTTCATGTGAGAATGTAAGCACTGTCGACCTTTAGTGGTTCACCTAATGTATGTCGATCTTCATAGTGTCGACCCATACTCATGGAAAGAGATATATATTTTTTTGTATAGCTATCTCTCTCTACCAAATAGATTTCATTTGCAAATGGCTATTATTAAGGAATAGATACAGTTTGGCTTTTAGCATCTCTAGAAAGTGATAAAATGTAGCCCAATAATACATCAGGACCTGACGACTGTTTTGTCATTCGCTGAGACATGACTGAATGCCCAGACACCCACCTCCCATAGATTTTACTCTCAAACAGACCTTCATGTGCGTGATCTATTATCCAAAGTCTATGACAAGCGTTGCCACTGATACGACTTATTGGCTTAATGCATTAGAAGTTCAGGTAATCAGCATCCATTCCTCCGTGTGGCAAGTGTGAATGGCTCAGTAAATCTGCAGAACATTTAAAGACCCAATATCTACTGGCTGCAAAATTGCGGCCAAAGGCTAGAACGTATTTATCAAATGTGAAAATCCCATTATAGAGATATTGTTTGTACCGGACAGGAATTGTGAAAGTAATATCTCAGGAGCCAGAACAATTCTGCAGATAAGGTAACGAGTATTATTTATTGTTTTACAGAAAAGGAAAAAAAACTTTTAATCAGGCATCTTTAGAACTTTTTCCAATACAAGAAAATCTACATTGCTAAACCATGTTATAGTGTGCATTCAGGGCTGTCTTCACAGTATTCAGGGGAAGATGTATGAAGTAGGGATGATCATCGACCATCGATGATTGGAAATCATCAATGGTTTATGGTCAATTTAGAATAGTTTTGACATTGATGGGGGAGAACCAGATTGTTTCCCTCCACAGATGTCCAGCATAAACAAATAGTTTTTTTACCCCCCCTTGTATAGCTCCGCCCCTGACACCCATGAAGCCTGTCCCCATGATTTGATTGGCACACAGGCCCACAGTCTGAGAAAATGGATGGCCATCAGTATGCAAATATGTCATCCATTGCATAGTATGCCACTATCAATGGGCAGTTGCACTATTGCCATTGATGGCAACTGGCAATGATGGCCACCCTTAGTATAAAGCCAAGATAAGGGAGGCGAAGTGAGCCACAGTTCTTGAACACCTTGCTCGACCCCAGCTCCAGTGGTACCAGGAAGCGCTCCTGCCCCTCCTCCCCCCTTGAGGTCCCAACATCCCAGGCTGCAGCCTGATCAGCCTATTGGTTACTCAGGCCTTGAGATCAGGGTGCCCGGTACGCGTCCATAGACCATCGACTTGTTGCCAGGGGTTTTATGCTCATTGACAAGAGGTACATGCTTGTTGTCAGGGGTTTCATGCTAGTTTCCAGGGATTTCTTATTCATTGTCAGTGTATTTTTACTTGTGAACAGGGGATAATATGCTTTTTACCAGGGGGTTACATGCTCATTGCCAGGGGCAATACATATGCAGTATATTTCAGAGCCAATATATACATATATATTTATTGCTATCTGTAAATTCCAAGTAGTTATGTACACTACCCAATAGGACCTCTAACATCTATCCATATGTGCAGTAGGCCCTCTACCATCTTTTTCCTCCAAGGCGGCGGACATTTTTGGAGGAATATTTTCAGCAGATGCCATACGGATAGAAGACCCATTGCTCCCCCAAGCCACCACTTGGGCTGCAGAACCATTTTTATGCCACTGATTCCAAGAAGGCCAGTTTATTTAATATCATCCAAAGGGCTCTGTAATTGTTATGTCCAAGCATGATCACACTGTAGCATGGATAGGGCAGCATGGCCCAGACATACTATTGTGTCTGCAGAGATACAGGCAACACGATCCAACACTTCACTTATAAAAACCTTCGGCCAATCAGCTCACAGATGCCTCTGTGGTCTCTCAAGTTACCAAATAAAGGATTATATTCTAGGAATATGATTTGAGATGCCGCTGGGTAGTGTGTGTGTATGGGGGGCCGGGAGAACATCCTTCAGGGGAAGAAGGGGCATTGGGGTCTAATGCCAAAACTTCAAATATTAAATAATACCCTACAAAAACGTGGTGTGTAAAGAGGACTTTAAAAAAAAAAAAAAGTTTTTGAAAGAAAAAAAGTCCCTATAACGAAGCGGAAGGCAGACAGCATATGGTCTTCTAGGCTCCTGCGAAATGCAGCATTTCTTGTTTTAGTTTTTAAATGAAACCAATGTGTTCCAGCTTAGATGATAACTTAGAAAATAATGGAAAACACGCACAGGTAATCCTCAGAGTTTGCAAATGGAACAGCACACAGCATCCATTGTCTTAGTGCAAGGTGATACGTCTTGGGGATTAGACAGACTAATATATTCTGCAATCCGTCTCCCAGGCATTGAGTTAAGCCAAAAAAGAAAATCTGTATTGCTGAGCGATGTGGCGGATATGGCTGGTATGGTTAATATGGGCAGCAAGGCCACTACCTCTGCAAATATGCTCCTCTTTGGGCATGGGTAATATAGTCGACTCAATGAAGGTCGACCACTGAAGGTTGAAAGGGCGTAAGTCGGCACCTGTAATAGGTCGTTTTTGCAAGTGAACGCACACTGTTCCCATGTCTAGTGACCCGCGATTCTTACCCGGGAATCAAGCTAGGTTTTTAGTGGGTGAAATCTGGGTAATGTACTGTGGAAACCGCTCTTACCTGGGTTTTTTGACCTGGGCAGGTAAGGCTGCCATTGCCCATCCATTCTCCACTGACCATCCCGCCCCTCTGCTGGTGCACGCCCATCGTTGACCAGCCCAACCTCCTGCCCATTGCTCCCCCCCCCCCCGCACGCGCTGGTGCCCGCCCGCAAGTTGCCGACCCCCACCGCTGACTTCCTGGCCGTGGCCCTCCTGCTGCTCTGCTTTCCCAGGTTTCCCTTTTCAGTGGAAGGGATACACTCAGGAAAACCCCAGGGTAACAGTGCAGTGGAATCGGAGACCATGGAAGGGGATCCACCAAAATCCCAGTTCAAAATTCCAGCTGTGTGACCCGGGATTTTGGTGGAAAAACACTATAAGTAATAAATAGTAGGTAAGGTTGTTTTCAATCCTTGCCGATATTTCTGATAGTCAAAAATACTGGCCAGTATCTATTCAATTTCGGGAGTTTCCATCTGGGATCGCCATAGCAAATTCGTCTCTTTTGAAACTCCAAATCTGCACTGGCGAAACATTCCGAATGTTTCCGATACACGTCTTTTGAAATGTTTCCGAAAGGCGAGAAAAGGAAAGGAAAAACATTGAATAGGTCGAATGTGAATTTGATCTATTACAGTGGAAAACTGCCTATATTTTCGACTTTCTGAAATATGTGCAGGGATTGAATACTCCCTATAGGATTAAGACCTCCAACAGAAGTCACAATATGTAACCGTTCTATTCCTCCGTATCAGCAGACAGAAATGTCGACACACATTTTTTTTAATGTAAAAATTGGTAGACATGCGCTAAAACGACTTTTACAAAAAGGTCTTTGTGGCAATGGTCGACCCCTGAAAAGGTTGCATAACATCGGCGGAACTGTGTAACCCAATGGTAATGGCGATGTTTTCAATATAGATCAAGCTCTGAAAAACATTTCCGCCCATACTTTGGGAGAACATAAAGCACAAGGAGCGGAGCGTATTGGGTTATCCTGCGCTGCGGTGCCAGGCTCCGCTTTATGGAGCTAATGTAAACTCTCCCGGAGGTCATGCATGCTTCTTGGTAAGTAAGGAAGTACGCGGTTTATATAGACCCATAAACAAGGAATGCACAGTGACATCTGTACGCTGGTTTCTATTAGGGTTTCTTACTGTTCAAAAAGTATGTAACCCTAATACAGAGTTTCCCAAACAGGCGTAAAGCCCCATACACACTAAGCAATAATGTGCACAATATCGCTCATCAAGGCCTAGTGTTTACACTAATGTTGTTCATTCTGGAGAGTCCTGTATTAGACACTGAGTTTCTCTTGTCTGTTGCAGCTGCCTGCACTTCTGGCATTTGTTTCAATGGAGGACATTGCGTTGAAGGATCTTCCCAGAGATGTCTTTGTCCATCAGGCTTCCAAGGACCTCGCTGCCAATACGGTAGGTGGATTACATTGCTACATTATGAGCTGGTTAGATTGTTGCATTAACCCTACATCCAGACGCAGCCATATTATGGGCAATGCATCTTAACAATCCGCCAGGAACCGATGACATCATCAAGGCATGAACTCACCTCACTCCCCAGGGTGTTATCCAATGGAGAATTGTATATTTAAAACGAACACCTTCTCACACCATACAAAAACCATTATGGCCCATTCAGCTATTGCTTGTATGGGACAACTACTTACAATGTTAACTTTTCAAATTGTTGTTTATCAATATATATAAAAGGCTAACTACACCTCACCTCTGAGGTGAAGTATCGCCACTGACCACTAGAGGCCTCTCGACGGACCGAATTACACCGATGTGTGCTAATAGATGTCATAACAGAAAGTGAAAGCACTTTTTGCAGGGACACAGATTTTTTTTTTTAACTTGCTGGATATGGAGAGAGGGAGCTGTGAAGAAAGAGATTGGAGGTAGGCTAGGGACTGGGGGTGGGGTGGAGAGTTTGTGTCACAGCTCAAAGTGAAAGTACATTGCAGAGCTGTCATTTTGACGGACTTTTAACTAGTAACCTCCTCTAAAGATGCCCCTGTCAACCTTCAATGCCCTACATGCATTATGTTGACAGATACAAATGGTCGATCAGGTCAACATGACAACAATCGATGCAGGATTGGTCAATGACATTTTTTGGAGTTGCGTGTTTGGTAATATGTAAGCACCATCAGTAGGAATGTATACCCTCACAGGTTCGCTTTGCTCACCACTCTTGGGGCAGGTTATATTTCCCTGGCGTAGTCCATGTCGACAGTATAACAAGCAAATTGTTGGAAAATCATGTAAGTCCCGCAAACATGCGTCGACAAATGACATATTGATCTTTTGAACAAGTCACACTTTTGGACCTGTTGACCTTAAGCACTGTCGAGCTTTTAGGTGTCGACATTTTCTACATGTCGATTTAATGCATGTTGACCATGCGTTGTCAACCTGATGACGGTCTACCCAGTCATTGCAGATCGGTCACCCAGATACCGGTGCTCCTTGTTACAGTCTGGGCTACATTACTTGTGTTGGAATACTGAATTATTTCTTGGGCGCTTTTACTTACATTTAACATTTAGCTTTTATTTTTGATTGGCAAAAAATGGAATGTACATTTCGTGTTCTGCTGTATTGTTCTGTATTTACTATATAGGGTGAACTAACTAAGATGCGCGGTCTATTGAAGATGGGATGTTGCCAATAGCAACCTATAAGATTCTATCTAATATCTTCTAGAAGGTGCTAAATAAATAAGTCGTAGAGTCTGGTTGCTATCAGCATCATCGCATCTTCACTAGAACTTCCATCTTAGTAAATATATCTCTGTGCTATGCTGTATTGTACTGTATGTACTGCGTGGCCCTCTGTGCCAGGCACAGTCTGAGCAAGGTAGGTCGGGTCATGTGTAAAACATGTTTTGGACCCCGTGACATGGGATGGGGTTGGACACATGGTATATGTATTACATAAGGCTGTTATTTCACTTGTATAGGAATGGTCAGTATTCTGAGCTCCCTGTGTATAACTCTTGCTGTCATACATTGAGAAGGCAGCGTTTAAAGACCGGTCCCCTCTTTGGACCAGTTTATATCAAGGTCCCCCAGCGATGCATTAGAGGGCAAGGTCGTAATATCAACCCAAGCCTGTAGTGTCAGCTGTACAAACATGTTCTAGCACCAGGGCTGCTTTCATCTATGCAGCAGCTAAATGAGAACGAAAAGTACCAGTGCAAATAAACAAACACACACACACACACACTTTGTAAAAAAACAATAATGAAATAAATACCTTTGTGCTTGTGTCCAAAAAGTTTATACAATTGGAGTATTTGGGTGGCACTGTTTATAACGCCTACCAGTGCACTACAGAACTCTGTGTTTGCTAGATAACATTTTGTGAGCATGGCCTAATAAAGTTTGGTGTGGCCACCAATTTTTTTTGTTTTTTTTTTTTGGGGGGGGGGGGGGGGGGGGGGTGTTTGTAGCACCATTGACCTGCACAATCCATGCTTCAATGCATATGGTGAAAATACATTTCATATTTTTTGCATGCAGGGTAGATACTGGCTTCTTTTGCATGTAGACCACAGATACTGTACAGATTTTAATTTTACTCTACAGTTTTGAGTTATGACACTCTGCGCTAACTCTCTCACTCTCAAAACTTTACATCTGCCTCCCTGCAGTGCGGCATGGAGTTACCCAGGTGCAGTTACTCCGCTCAGAACCGGCGCAAGATCTTGTAGGGCCAAGTAGCCTTAACCTCGGCCCTTCTGTGTGTAACCTCCGTGTAATCATGGGGCTTCTTATAGGCTTCTGGATGTTTTTATAATTTACACCAGTTAGGATGAAAAAAGGATTCTAAAACGATATTGTGTAGTGTTTGATTTGGCTATAAGAAGAACACATGGCGACGTCGGTGTAGAGTTCTGTATCTGCCTTGTGTTGGTATAGTGGGCTGGCATGAGCAGTCCATTAGCACGCGCCCATTACCGTGCATTAATGACAGCGCGGATGGCTCCAGATGTGCCTTCACGTCTTGCGTTCCAGATGGTATGTTTGTTGAGAGGAGTAAATAGCCAACTAACGGTGCGCACGGGAACTCTCGAGACGTGAACCGTGTAAACAGATTACGAAAACATTCACAGCATCAGGCGATGAGGCAGCCATCGGGGAAACGTCTCCATTTCTTGGCTCAAAATATTTTTCTTGTTGTATCCATCAGCTCCTGCGCTGGGGGGCCGGGGGAAGGCAAGACATGTTGCAAGTGATTAAGCAATAAACTGTTAAGTTCTTCCTGCTGGAATTCGCATCCGTCGCTGTTCCGCCACGATTTATACTGTGTGTTGATTACACTTTTATCGATCTAGTCTTCTAAGGGACCTTTAACAATGTATTACACATGTACATTACGGGACTAAGGCTGGATTGTATTTAACTCCAGGTTTCTGAAGATACAGAACATTTTCTTGGAACAAGATAAAGAGGCCATACAGGGCCACCACCAGGGAATGGATGGGGGGGGGGGGGGGGGGGGTTGTACACCATGGCAGAAAAGGGGGACCTGGACTGAAATCTTTCTCAAGTATAATTTGACATAGTTAAGGTTCATATTTCCTTTGCAGCAATGTAGATGTAGAATAGTGTGACCAGTGCAGCGGACATCGGCGGAGTTCAAGAAGGGAGCCATACCTATATTGTCCTGGGCCCCGCAATTTCTGGTGGCAGTTCTGTGCACCACACCTGGTTTTTAAAGTGCCACAGCGGGTTTTTACACTGTATGTGAGTGGCACTTAAATTCGGTTCACACCCATTGAGAAGCAGTAGCTTGAAAAAGTATCTACTCTGTAAATGTAACCCATAGACTAAAAAGGTCACGGTAATTCCATTAACAGAATTACAAAACAAAAAAAATCGCTAGCTACAAGAGTAGTTACATAGGGTAAATGTAATCCCACTGCACAATAGTGGATGCAAGAAAGGGGAAAGTAGCTACTGACCAGTAACATAGATGTAGCTTTTCTGAACTTTACTAATGCTTTTGACATGGTCCTACATTAGACTGCTACACAAACTGGGAAGTAAGGGATTGTGTTCTATGACTTGAATGGATAAGATCTTGGTTGCAGGATAGGAAACAAGGAGTTGTAGTAAATTCACAGGAGGGGAAGGTTACCAGTGGAGTTGCCCAGGATCTGTACTTGGACCAATACTTTTTAATATCTTTGTTGGTGACCAAGCAAATGGTATTGAAGGGAAAGTATGTATTTTTGAAAACGACCCAAAAGTATGCAATAGGGTAGACACATCGGGAGGGGTAAAACAAATGGTTGATGATCTAGGTAGACTAGAAGAATGATCAAGAGCATCGCAACTACAGTTGAATGTCTGGAAATGCAAAATCATGCACTTGGGTCTCGTAAGTCCACAGGCTACATATAGTCTTAATAGCGCTATATGGAAACTACTGAGGAGGAAAAGTGATCTAGGGGCCAAATGTAATAGGGTGAGAGTTTCAGAAAGTGAGAGATTTGGGGAGAGTTTTCCCATGTTTTTTAAAGCAGCAATCAATTACACTGCAAAACCAGGTTGATTTTGCCATGTAATTGATTGCTGCTTTAAAAAACATGGGAAAACTCTCCCAAAATCTTTCACTTTCTGAAACTCTCACCCTATTACATTTGGCCTAGGTGTCATTATTTAAGTTGATTTAAAGGCATGGAAGCAATGTAACAAAGCAATGAGGAAGTTAAAGGTGCCCATACACGTACCAATTACCCGTACTTTTTGCTAAAATAGCATCATTGTGCATGTGTTGTGCATGGGATGCGATGCTATTTTAGCACAAAAAGTACCGGGTAATTGGTAACGTGTATGGGCACCTTAAGTCAGATGGTTGGTGCATAGGGAGAGGAATTGGCAGCAGAAAGAAAGAAGTAATGATACCACTGTATAGGTCGTTGGTACAACCTCATCCAGAATACTGTGTCCAGTTCCGGAGGCCATATCTCCAGAAGAATATAAATGCTAAAGAGGACAACTAAAATGGTGCATGGCCTACACCACAAGACTTACCCGGAATGACTAGAAGCACTTCCCAAACATTCAGATTTCAGCAGTACAGTATAGTCCCATTTTTCAGGGCACTGTCCCGCAGACCCACCCACGGGCCACTGTATCTTGCATGTGGGCAAGAGACTGAGAGACACAATGGTTGAGATTTAATAGGATGAGAGATTCAGAAAGTGAGAGATTTGGAGAGAAATCTCCAGGTTTTTTTAAAGCGGCAATCATTTACACTGCAAAATCAAACTGGTTTTGCAGTGTAAATGATTGTCGCTTTAAAAAAACTGGAGATTTCTTACTAAATCTCTCACTTTCTGAACCTCTCCCTTAAATTTCACCCTTTATTACATCACCGCTGTAGCTGTAGAGTAGCAGTGAACGGATGTCCTGCGCAGGTGCAATCTAAAATAGAACTCCCATTTCGTAAATAAATCCCAGTCTGTCAGCCTATCTAGATACCACTGCTAGATGACTTCTAATATCCTTTTAGTTCATATAGTATACAGCAGTGATTTTCAATCTTTTTACCTTGCGGCACACTAAATAAGATTTTAAAATTGCCAAGGCACACCATGAGATCCCCACAGGGCAAAACACATTGGCCCCCACAGGAAATAAAACAAACCTATTGGCCCCATATAAAAAAAATCACAGTAGTCCCCACAGGTAACAAAAATAAAATACATTGGCCCTTTACATGAAAAGAAGAGACCAGTAAATAACAGTTGAACTAGTGGTGGCTGTAAACTGGTTTGGGCAGCTCTAGATCACGGCACAGTGGTTGAAAAGCACTGGTATAGTACATGGTACAGTTTTTCAAATGTATTTAGAACCAAGGAATCTGTGGGGTGAGTTGATTTACAGTTAGGCTGCTAGGACCCCACAGTAACTCCTGTTTACCTCTGGGTCCCAGGTTCTTTAACCCTTTGCAGTCCAAAATTTATTTTGCATTTCAGTCTGGTTTAAATGAATTGTAATTTATTTATTTTTAAAAAATGGTCTACATTGAATGTTGAACGATGTTAATGTTCTTATTTTAAAGTGACTCCCCACTGGATCTGCTACTAGCGCTAGGGCTGTTGTGCCTGACTAGATGTTGGACTTGAAAGGGTTAAGCAGCCGGTCTGCGCAGCTGTTATCCGGACTGTGGTGACATAAATGCTGTACAACAGAAATGTCTATGCAAACTTTTTGTTTAGAATCCTAAAATTCTACCCCCTACCCCTGCACGTAACTCTAGTACTGCATTCTAGAAACATTCGTTCATCGGAAATAAAATAGCACAGCCAGAGATCGCTGCGGCACAGCCAGATAAAGTGACTTCCCGCAGGACGCCAGTTACTGCTACTTGGTGTGAAAGTTTCTGAGATTCGTGTCCAAGTACAAGTGAGTAGGCAGCTAAAATCCTGGTGGAACGCACAGAATTCTATATTAGTGGGAACATTACCTTCTGCTCCTTGTAAGCTCTTGATGGGAATCGCAGACCTTAAATCACTTACTGCATTCTTCCACCAGCTTACAATTGCTGATTCAGGTCGCTTCCTTCTCTCTGCTACATCTCATGGAAGGAACGCTAATTGCTTTTACAGTGTCATGTTGTTCGGTGATAGAACGGGCTGCGGTGTATTGGAGTAATGCTTACGCGGTGATGTCATTACATGTTGGCAGTGGTATGTGGTCTGCTAGCAGGAAACCAATCCAGAGGTAGATAGCATGGCACTCTCCAGCTGATGTGGAACTACAAGTCTCAGCATGTCTTCCCACACCTTGCCTGAGCTACAGTACATAGAAACGGTGTCTTAACCCTTTGAGTGCCAATTGTCAAAATAGGTATGACCATTTCTAAGCAAGCTTGTTTATTCATCAGAATGGTATGTGGTCGTTGTGTCGACGCTATTAAGGTGAACATACATTAGGCCGACCACTGGAGATTCACTGGCCTTAGTGTGACATAGGCAAAATGTTCACATGCCTAAGGTCGACAGGGTCAAAAGGTTGACACAAGCATTCGGTTGACATTGGGAAGGTCGACAGTGAACAGGTGGTTTTCATGTGTTTTTTTTTATTGAGCCAACATGTGCCGACAGGCGGAATTTCATGCCCTACCATCGACTAGGGTGTGGAGGGAGAATATAATAGTGCCTTGCATGAAGAATGGCGAGTGGACGCGGTGCACCGATCCAGTGTCCATGTTGACCATGTTCACATTCGAGACAAAAAAACGCGAAAAACCCATGTCGACCTTTTGACTGTCGGCCTTCCCAATGTCAACCTAATGTGTTAATTGACTTTTTGACCCTGTTGACCTTAGGCACTTTGACATTTTGTCTCTGTCGACCCAAAGACCCATACCCATCTTAATTACCCGTAATGTTACCTTTTATATAGGAAGTATAATCTCTTTTTACCCAACATTTTTTATTTGAATTTATATAACAAATGTGAGCGGCGCTGGCCTTTTTTAGCGGATATTTTGCACATCTCTCACCGAGATGTTGGTACTACAAAGGGTTAAAGCTCCAATTCCATTTTGGACATATAGGCTCTGATACACAGTTATTGGTAATACAAATCAATGATTTTTCTAATGCCAATAATTTTATACGTAACTGCATAAGGAACTGCAGTGTGTTGATGGCTAGTCTTCTGACTGTGGCCAAGCATGATGAATTTGCGCTAGACGCCATGCACTATAAATGGCTAAATGTATGTTTAATAATGTTTTTGTATCATGTTCTATTGAAGGCGCTGTACGAGATTGAGAATTATGGGAACACATGAACGATACACCTATGTATAAGGTATTTTGGTTTTAAAATGCATGGACAGTTGAGAACAGTTCATGGAACATCCTCACAATTAGGAAGCCATATGCCATATGCTAATTACCCTTCTTGTGCGATAACGAGGTGTTTTGATGTTGGTCAGCGCACTCCAGTATCCTGTTGAAAGGTGCAGTGTAAAGTAAACAGAGATAGTGGGGCAGATGTGTTCCACCTGGAGAAGAGATTAACGTGATCTCTTCTGACTGAGCAGTGTATGATGCTGTAACAGCTTTGTATACAATGAAATAGTCCCTAGCATTTTTAGCGACCACCTTTTAAAAAAAAAAAAAAATTGTGCAAAAAAACATCATTACCATCAAGACAAAAGTTTCTTCATCTTGCGACTAACAGGAACACGACATAAGTAGTCTCGTTCTCTGCCTGTCACCAGTCATGAGGTTTCACTGCCCACAAATCCAAGGCCTGACAGTGTCCCTCAGGCCTAGTGTCTAATGCCTGGTGGTGTGGCATACCTCACAACTTTCTGGTTTTTGGAAATTAGGGGGCATGGCCTATACTCACATCATCCTTTTTGTGAGCCTCTAGTAGGGTTACCACCTCATCCCTTTTAATAAGGGACACATTAATTACACAGGGTCTGTGGCTGATTAAAACCAGGTGAAATGGAGGGTCTGTGGCTGAAATAGAGTCTTGAAGTCAGCCAGCCACAGAACCTGTGTAATTAATATGTGTCCAGAATTAAAGGGATGAGTTGTTAACCCTAGACCCTAGCCATGCCCCCAGCCCCCCTGTCAGAAGCTGACAGGGGAACTCCCAACAAGGGGTGTGGTATTACAATTTAGACCGTATACAGTAATGCCCATTACACAATTTAGCAAACTCCGTAATACCCATTACACATAAAGCCGCATGCCGTAATGCCAATTACACATAAGGCCACACACCATAATGCCCATTACACATTGGGTACTCTTTACTTAGAAGGGCGCCCATCATGGCCATCTCGGGCATTGAATGCACTAAAAAATCGGGTGCGATGCGACCGACGAGATGCCCGAGATTTCCCATAGGGAACAATGTTAAATGTCTCAATTGACCCGATTTTCCTGTTCAATGCATCAATTGACCCAATTTTTCCATAGGAAACCATGTTAAATGGGCCACAGAGGCTAAATAGGCACCCTGAAGTGTATAAAAGCCACCCGAATTGTTAACGCCACCCCACGATCAACGTCAACCCGCAGCGTGGCGAGCGCAGCGGTACGCGTCCTACGACCTTTTAATACCCCCACTATCCACGTCGGCGTGGAGTTGAGAATAGAAAGTGTGGCGAGCGCAGCGAGCCACCGAGCCCGAAGCGTGGCGCGCGCAGTGAGCCCCGCGAGGGGACGCAGATACCTTCACAGGTATCCGCGTCCCCTCGCGGGCTTCACAGCTGTCCGCGTCCCCTCGCGGGGCTCGCTGCGCTCGCCACGCTTCGGGCTCGGTGGCTCGCTGCGCTCGCCACACTTTCTATTCTCAACTCCACGCCGACGTGGATAGTGGGGGTATGAAAAGGTCGTAGGACGCGTACCGCCGCCCCTCGCGGGCTCGCTGCGCTTGCCACGCTTCGGGTTGACGTTGATCGTGGGGTGGCGTTAACAATTCGGGTGGCCATTATACACTTCAGGGTGCCTATTTGGCCTCTGTGGCCCATTTAACATTGTTTCCTATGGAAAAATCGGGTCAATTGAGGCATTGAACAGGAAAATTGGGTCAATTGAGACATTTAACATTGTTCTCTATGGGAAATCGCGGGCATCTCGTCGGTCGCATCGCACCCGATTTTTTAGTGCATTCAATGCCCGAGATGCCCGAGATTTTTTACTAACGATGCCCACGATCAAAATCGTGGGCGCCGTTCTAAGTAAAGAGTACCCACATTGTGCCACACATCATGATGCCCATTACATACTATATAACAAACCGTAATGCCCATTACATATTTGCCACATAAGTGCTGCTTACCTACGTGCTCATTGCTAGGGGGTTCTTGCTTGATGGCACCATAGTACCCATTACACATGATCCCGCACACCATAGTACCCATTACACATGATGCTGCACACATAATGTCCCTTACACATGATGCTGCACACATAATGCCCCTTACACATTAAGTCACACATTATGCGTAATGCCCCCACATACCGCCACTTGTAGCGTCCCTTAGGCAATGCCCCCAAAAGTGCCACTTACTGTAAATTTTTATATGAGCCTTCGCTGCTGCTGCAGGGAGAGATGGAGAGCGGTGCAGCTGCTTCTATGGGGAGAGGCGCAGAGCATTCTCCAACTCCCCTCCTGGTGTCCCCTCTAGCCGAGTGGACATTTGAAATATTGTGCGCGCTGTTGTTGTGCGTGACGTCAGGGGAGCACGCCGGGCGCCGGCACCACATGATTAAAGGGGGGGGGGGGGTGGGCTGAGGTGAAAGCGGGGAGAAGAATTGGAGCGGAAGCTGCAGGGGTGACAGTCATTGACAGCTGGGCAGACAGCAGGGGACTGCCCGGCTGTATTCAGAGCACTGCAGCTCACGGCTGATTGAAATAATACCCCTTTCACAACAGAAAATGCAGGGATTTACCCGGGAATATGGTCCCAGGATCATGCAGGGACATTCCTAGGCTGACCCCATATACACCATCCTAGTCCATGCATTTTCTGGTGTGAGGGGGAGAGACAACCACTCCCCTCTCCCTACCCCCCTTTAACCAACCAGCTATATCTTCGGAACCAACTGACCCATTTACATGAGACAAGTATCATATTGAAGAACTTTTGAGTTGGCTTTAAATGATTTTGGTCCAGTGAAACTGGGCCATTTGGTTCCAGAGTAATCTGCCCTCAAAGAGCATGAACAGCCATGAAATTCCATTTCAAAAATAAAAAAATCTAGTTACCCACAATATCTCCGAACTAATTGATCCATATGAACCAGCCTGGTATCAAATTGAAGGCCCAGCGATTTGGGTTCGAATGAGGTCAACCACGAGCTTCTGTGATACCAGAGGGGGAACTGGCAGCCACCGGAACTGGGTGGGGGTTGGAATTAGCGGGTCCCATATTATCCTATGAGGAAAATGTTCCAGGCCGATATCTCTGGTTCCCGTGGGGCTAGCAACACAGGGCGGGGCTCTTGAAAAGCCCTGGTCCTCCGCTACAAAATGAGCTGCAATGTCTGAAATGACACGGGGGGCACGTGCCCGGGTGTCACCCCTGAATCCACCCATGCTGGCAGTAGCCCTCTGATGGCCATGCAGAAATGCATTTCCAAATTCAAACCTACAGGATATGGAGTGTAACAATAAATCTGTCCTGCCTTTGTTGGCAATGATGAAAAGCAGCCAGTTTTTACCATGCATGTAATTTCATGCACCAAGGCCTGGACTATATGGAGCCCCGAACATTGCCCCCTGGCAGACTTGCAGCAGTGTCGCAGTGTATTATGTCTGCTGCCTTTGCTGGTTCCTGTACCCGGTAGCAGTGGTGTCGACGGTGCATTTGCTGCACATACTCAATGCAAAATACCCTGAGAAGGCTGCGGAATGGATTCGCAAGGACAGAGCTTTGTCGCAAGCTCTGCCCTGCATGTGATAAATCAAAATTCAATAAGGGGAGCCACACCCACTGCCACCAACTGCCATTCCAAACTGACTGACTGTATGGTACTTGTGTATTAGCAGGGCGCCCAATTAGCATACGTACGCTAGCGTAGTGAAATCGCATCATGCATTGTATCGCATGGCCCTTTTTTGTGCCGTGCGATGCAATCACTAGTTAATATGGTACTTGTATAATAGTTAGCGTAGCCGTGCTGTCAGAATCAGCGTTGGCTGTGTAAATAGCGTAGTCAGTCAGAAGTAACACCCCCACTATCCATGCCAGCCTGAAGCGTGGCGAACAGACGTGTTGCACGTCCTCCCGACCTTTTCATACCCCATACTCCACTATCCACGTCAGCGTGGAGTTGATTTTATAATTCCTTTACATGTATTCCGGTGGCTCGCTGCACTCAACACACTTTATAGCATCAACTCCACGCCGACGTGGATAGTAGAGGTATGAAAAGGTCGGGAGGACGTGCAACACGTTTGCTCGCCACGCTTCGGGCTGGCGTGGAAAGTGGGGGTGACCTAAATCCCATTGCATGGCATTGCACTTGATAGAAATAGTAAATCCAGTGCTTTACTGTATATATTGCAGTATATCTAGTGCTGTTCATTGCATATCGCATCGCATTAATCGCACAGCACAAAAACGTGCCAAGCGATGTGATTTCACTACGCATACGTACGCTACGAACCCGTTTTTGTGCCATGCGTCATGCGATTTCAGTATGCAGAATAGCCCACAAAACAAATAGCGTAGTGGGCGCCGTGCTATTACAAAAGTACCCAAAAAAACAATCAAATTACATTTTTCAATAAATCCCACAACATCCCATAGAATAAGACGTGAATTACAGCTCCCTGAGAATCACGTCCGTCACCTCTGGATTAGGAAATAACAGACTTTATGTAGCAGCTTGGGGAAGAAAAAACCTACTTTGATTTATAAATGCATTTAAGGTTTTTATCTATTCCACAAGCAGCAGATTATTCCAGCAGGGAATCTGTTCCTTTTCATTTTCCAAATCGGATCCCGCGCCACCTGTACTGGTACAAATAACAAGTTGTAAAGTTCTTGTTCTTGAATTCTCTCCCCAGCATGAAAACACAACCCCTGCTTAGATTTCATTACTGGCTGTTTCACTAGCTGTAAAATGTCTCCAGCCTCCCTGTAAGAAAGGAACAATAAACCTACAAGGTGCAGGCTTCCTGCGTCTCGCTTAAATGGAACGCGGCGCGTTTCTCTTCTGAATGCTTAGTATAGTATATTCGGATTGAATATACTAAATGCCTCAATAGGAAAAATCTGGAGCAATATTCTTAGAAATAAGCAAACAAGAAAAACAATGTTCTCAGGTGTAAACTGGAATGAGGATGGAACCTATAAGGTTTCCATTGACCAACCACCTGGCAATCGGGGGGCATTCGCTGTACCAATGCAGTTTTAAGATTCTGTGCTAGTGTACACTCCAGAGTATGTTGGCATTGTAGAAATAAATGTTAATTGTCATAATAATTGGCGAGTGTCCTAAATTGACTCTTCAGTGCTGGTTACCAGTCTGTGCGAAACGCGTTGACATTTGACATGCTGTGTCTGGGATTTACTTATCGGATAACCGGCCTAATAGACACAGAAATATTACAGAGTAATCCCTTTCCTGTATATTTATAAAAGACTATTAAGATTGTTACAGTCTGGCGGCTATGTCTGGGTATTTTGTATTATGGAGAATGAATGACATTCTCTAACCATACACAGATAGTCTCTCTGACAGTCTTTGTGTGAATCACTTGTTAACTAACAATTGTTGCAGGACAGCATTGTAATCCCCAGAGCATCTTATTTATTAGAATGTTCACTGAGAAATAGAGTTTTGTTTTGCGATTACTAATGCCGCCTTATAACCGCAAGAGAAGCTGGATTTATTATATCTTGCTGGCCAGATAGCTGACTTATGTATAGTTTAAGATATAACAGTATTGTTACGTTGCTCCTGGTCATGATTTAACTGCCTAACCCATTATATGTAATATTTTCACTATTTGGGGACATAAGGTCCATACACGCTGGGCGATTTTTACCCGTCTATGCAGAGCAATGATATGAAAATAGCTAAGCTGAAAGACTCTGGCTCCACCCCCTGACATCACTGGCCCCACCCTCAGATAACATACAGGGCATGGATCTCCATGTGTAAATAGGGGCCCACTCGAATGACCCGGCTTACCCATTTACCTCCCGGGACCAATCTTGCAAGATAGCCAGGTTGAATTCCTGGGTCGCAGGACCTGGATTAACCCTTTTCCACTGAGCCATGACGTGGGTTATCACAGCAATAATAGTAACCTGCATTTTAGCAGAAAAGTAAAAGATTTTTAGAGTAAAAGGTGTATAAAAGGGTCCGGTATGATATGCCGGCGGGTCGGAATCCCATTGGTTGAAATACCGAAGCCGGAATCCCGACTGCCAAAATGCTGACAAGGGGGGGCAATGGATTGCCCCCCCTTGCGGGCTCGCTACGCAGCGGGCTCGGTGCCTCGCTACGCTCTGCACACTATTTTATTCTCCCTCTAGGGGTGTCGAGGGACAAAGTGATGGTATTGCGGCGGTCTGGATTCCGGTGTCAGTATTTTGACCGCCGGCATATGGACCACATCATGTATAAAAGACTATGTGGAGCCAACACAATGGGATCTTTACACTAGACATGGTGCTGTTGGTAAGATTTCAAAACACATGTGCTTATTGCACAATGCCCAATGACTTCTACTGAGAAGGGCGGGGCTAAGCATATGGGGGCATCACCATACCCAGGTGCCAATACTGAAGCTCTCTTTACATGCTACAGTTTATATAAGGCCAAGCTTTGGAATTATCAGGTGTGATGGTCCCTTGGCCTGTTCTGGTCCCCTGTACCCACCCCCTGACAGGACCCCTGTACACCACAACCACCCATTGATTGATTTATTGCAAAAATGTATTGATAAGTTGGAGAGAGCCACCGTGCATGCTCCATATTCATTCCATTAGGGAGGCTTCAATCACTAACCAAGATGGATGTTAACCCTAATTCTGCGTATGCACCGCACCAACGTGACACTGTTAGAGCACCAAAGTAAAACAAAATGGACGTTTTCCCTTTAGCACAGTAAGACCTTGTGATTACCGCTTACCACAATACTTTCAAAGAAGTTGGTACTATTGTACCATGCCACGCCCCCTTTCTGGGGACCTGTAAACTCCGCCCCACAGTGATCTGTATAAGCATAACTGTGAATACGGCTGTACAAGTCCCATTGCTGCTCAAAAACCATGCTGCTGGTTAAGTACTGGGCTGTTTGTTGTCTTAGGGTAGGGGTGGCCAAACTGGTCCTTGAGATCTACCCAGAGGCGTAGGGAGGGCGGAGCACGAGCTCCAGGCACCGAGACAACAAAGGGCATCAGAGCCATGCAGCCCGCTCCCTCCCCCGCCTGCTCCCTGCTCTGCCCGATTGAGCTCAGCTTCCGCCCTGTCCGCCGATATTGTGTCTCCCGCTGGACCGCTTACCAATAGGCACTTGCAGTTCAGCAGCCAATCAGAAAGCGCCTATTGGCTGGCGGTCCAGCGGGAGACTTAATTGAAAATAGCTGCGGACAGGGGCAGCTCAGCTGGGTAGAGCATGGAGTGAGCAGGATACAGGAAGGGGTCCCCCTTGGCAATGAGCAATTTTAGCCCCCCTTGGCAACAAGCTATTTCATGAGCCCCTGGTAACAAGCTTGAAGCCCCTTGGCATCGAGCATGAAGTTCCTAGCAATAAGCATGTACTATAGGTAAGTGGCACTTATGTGTCAGATGTGTAATGGGCATTACGGTTTGTTATATAGTATGTAATGGGCATCATGTGTGACCTTATGTGTAACTGGCATTACGGCATGTGGCTTTATGTGTAATGGGTATTACAAAGTTTGCTAAAAAGTGCAATGGGCACTACGGTGTGTGGTATAATGTTAGGCAGCGCCCACTTTTTACTGTGAAAGAGCCCCGCCTACTACAAATCGAAATATGCCCTTGCTCCGGGCACCATTGCACCTAGCTACACCACTGGATCTGCCAATGGTCCACATTTCCTAAATCCCCTAGCTCAGTGGTAGCCAACCCTAGCCCTCGAGAGCTACCAACAGTTCACATTTTCCAGACAACCTAGCTGCTGCACAGCTGCACTCATTAATCACTGGCACATTTTAAAAGATACACAGATGGAGCTAATTATCTCACTTGTGATTCTGTGAGGAGACCTGCAAAACATGCACTGTTGGTAGCTCTCAAGGACTAGGGTTGGCTACCCCAGCCCTAGCTGGTGCACAGCTGTAGTCATAACTAACTGTCACATTTGTCACACCTGCAGGGCTGCCAAGAGAAATCCTGGGCCCCAGTACAACAGTGACACGGGGCCCCCCTGGAGTGGCAAGTGACAGAAAAGAGGTGTGGCCATTAAAGGACATAGGGGTGTGTACCACACCATATACCCTTTATGCAACACAATAGTAGACCCCTTATACTTGCCCCTTTACACATTATGCTACACAGAATGAGTCAAAATTCACATGGAATGGCACAAAATTCAAATGATTCCACACAGATTGAGGCAAAATTCAGGGAGAGTGAGAGTAATGGTGGGGATGCAGGGAGAGACATGGCGGGGACAAAGGTGCAGAGAGCGGGATGCAGGGACAGAGACGGTGGTGACGAAGGGCCAGATGGTGGGGACGCAGGGACAGAGACAAAGTAAGTCTAGAAGGTCATTTCTATGTAAGGGATGGCAACAGAAATCTTGGGGCCGGTACACCAATATCACTGGTATTGAAAAATACTGAAACCCGGGATCCAGGGATTGGCATCCCTAAAAGAAAATTGCCCCCTGTGCCCCCACACTGACTTGCTACGGAGGGGGGCAGGCGGCCGCAGTGCAGAGGCAGGCGTCGGGTAGACATGTGCGACGTGGGAGGCCCGGTGGCGAGCAGGTTCAGGCGTAGGGTATGATGTGGGAGGCCCGGTCAGACGCTGCCCGGCATTAGACTGCACATGCGAATGCGTGAGTTGGTGCATGGACACAGCTAACCCCATGCCCGCTCTCCTAGTCCAGTGGTCTCCAACCTTAATTGAGCGAGAGCTACTTGTGACAAGAAAAGACAAAAAAAAAGTCCCCGAGAGCTACTAAAATTTGAACAATGCCCCTAATACTATGCCGCAAACCGTAATGCCCCAGCGAAATATGCTGCACACTGTAATGCCCAATACATTATGCCACACACCGCCATTTCTCTGAAGCATGATGCAGCACACCATAATGCCTGATACTATGCTGCACACTGTAATGCCCCTGACACATTATGCCACACATTGCAATACCCCTCACACCTAATGCATACCTCCCAACTACGGCAGTGGAGAAAGGAATATATGTGCTTGCCGCAGGCATGCGGCAAAATTTTTTGGTCGCCGTTTTGTCGCTGTAAGGGCATAGCCAGTGTCTAATACCCACAGGACCGTCCCCAAAAAATGGGATGTCACACAAAAATCGATACACACTGACTATGCCACACCACGTTGCCCCCCACAGTAAGGCTTCTAATACATTATAAATTACCTGCTTGTTGCCAAGGGAGTTAATGTCCATTGCCAAGGGGTTAATATGCATTGCCAAGGGTTATTGCTTGTTGTCAAGGGGAGTTAATGTCCTTTGCCAGGGGTTCTTGCTCGTTGCCAAGAGGGGGGTTAATGTCCGTTGCATTGGGGTTCTTGCTCGTTGCCAAGAGGGGGGTTAATGTCCGTTGCATGGGGTTCTTGCTCGTTGCCAAGAGGTTAATATACATTGCCATGGGTTATTGCTTGTTGCCAACGGGTTTATATTTGTTCCCAGGAGTTAATGCTCATTGCTAAGGGGGGGGGTTAATGTACGTTGCCAGGGGTTCTTGCTCGTTGCTAAGGGGGGGTTAATGTCCATTACCAGGGGTTCTTGCTCATTGCCAAGGGGTTATTAAATGTTGCCAAGGGGTTAATATTTTTTGCCAGGGGTTCTTGCTCATTGCCAAGGGGGGTTTATTTCCATTGCCAGGGGTTCTAGCTCGTTGCCAAGGGGTTAATTAGTGCCCGGCCACCCGCCCATCAGCTGCTGCTGCCCCCTGCTTTACCCTGCCTTCCCCTGCGCACAGAGAGACAGACGCTAGAAGACATTTTTCACTTCGAGCGTCTCTGACAGGAAACACAGCTCTGCAGCGTTACCATGAAGTGCAGAGCTGTGCTTCCTGTCAGACGCTAGAGGTGAACTATGACTTCTAGCGTCTGTCTCTCCATGTGCAGGGGAAGGACAGACAGGGGAAGGCAGGGGCAGCCGCAGCTGACGGGCGGGTGACCGGACACATGGGCGGGCGGACAGGTCCTTGTCCTCCTGACGCACCCGCAGCCCAAAAAATATATTTTGAAGTGTGTGTCCAGACCCGGGCCCCCCTGGCAGGACCGGGCCCAGGTAAAATGTACCCGCCCCCCTGCCTCTCGGCGGCCCTGCAGACCTGCTGCATTCATTCCTACTATAGATCCACAGGTTACCTGAGACACATTGACTGTTGGTATATCTTGAGGACAGGTTTGGCCACCCTTGTATTCGGACATCCACTGATGTCTACCTACACTCTGCCATATCACCGCGATTTGTATACACACACACACACACACGCCGACAAAAACTGCATCTGATTTATGGCAGTTTTAAAACCACAATCTGAACTATCTGTTCGTAATCTAACCTCTCCCCATTAATTATTCTCAAATTGCATTATAATAATAATATTAATAACAAATCTAGGAATGGTACAATCCTTAGAGAAATCTTCGAGCGTTTCTTCAGATGCACAGTGGAAATGACTGAGAGCCTATCAAGCATTACGTTCACTCTTTTGCTTTCATCAGCTAGAATGTTTCTTGTCTCCAGCATATTATGGTAGTTTTAGTGTGACCTGGAAATCATTCAGCCGAATCCAAAGGCAAAATGATGGTATAATAGCGTAGTAAGCGAATCAGTGATATTTCATAGTATGTTATCTCATATCTAGGGAGCGTAACAGCGCCATCTACAGGACACCATCCAGTAATAGGTCTAATTACGGTATATAAATGCCAACATGTAGCAACATTTTTTTATAGCATCTTTTATGCAGATTTTCTTGTGAAAACTCAAGGCATTAACGTTTGATTTAATTATTGAAATTAGAGAATCATTTTAAATATTAGTTTTTTTTTTATTCCTCAAGTATGGGCTCCGCCTATCCGTGCTTTTCCCCGGAGGGCCCTTTATGCCAGGTTTTCTTGTCTACCAGTTTTTGTTTCTTCTGGTTTTCCAGAGAAAAAAATTAATTTTTTATTTTATTTAAAATCTGTTTCGGAGGTTGCCATGGCTGCCATAAGGATTACGCGCATCTCGGGCAGTGAATGGTATCGCATATGATATATTGTATGCAAATGAAGCGCATCCGGTGTATCGTGTGTTACGTTTGCCGTAAGGCCTGGAGTGTAGGTAACGGGAGATGGGGGAAGGGAGGTCAGGCGTGAGCCCGCAGCCGGGACCGCCGGTCAGGACGGCCACGGCAAAACCTACGCTGACTCTGTTGAGAACCCCGGGCAGATGACAAATCCCTGCGGGAACTAGGCTTCACCTGTGGCCGCCGCGTCCGAAGGAGCGAGTTAGGCCCGCTCCAACCCCGATGCAGCTAGGTCTATGTGTGGACAAAGGATAAGGGATCGCCAGGGGTAACTCAAAAGGATAAACTGTCTACAGGACCTGGCTGGACATAAACCCCTGTCTGCCGGCACCTGGCCAAAGACGGGAGTGCGACCTCGTCGCAAACACCTGGGACGTGAAACGGGGAATCACCATAACACAAAAGTGTACAAGGAAGCGAGTCCCCAAAGCAAACACAGGGGAAAGGAATACGGATACCCTGCCTAGCACTAAATGACTAAATGGAAGTAGGAACAGAACGAGAAGCTGTAAGACAGTATAAGAACATAAACACACGCTGAGCCCACGGCGGGGCTGGTCCAGCGTCCCGCAAGGGGAACTGAACGGGAGTGACAGCTAAGGAAATGAACAAGGAACTTAGCAGCTCCACAAGGAAGATATACCAGGCTCCACGGGAGCACTTACGTGACCCAGGGAGGCACTCAGCAGGACAAAAGGGAGACCCAAGAAGTAGTCCAGAAATGGGTCCGACACGCAGGACAAGCAGGCACCACCAAGGAGCAGGACCAGGTACAAGAGGCTGTGGGAAGCGCTCAGGACCGGGAACACGCAGGAGAAGCGCTATAACCGGCGTCTGTGCCCAGCAGACGCCGGCTTCTTATTCATACTGCGCGCTGCCTGAGTGACGTCAGGCGCGCGCGAGAGTTGTGGCCGGGCGGAAGTTGGGGACGTTGCCTAGCAACGCCTCGACGCTCTGCCTCGGGAGGAGGCCTGGAACGCGGCTGGAGCGCATCGGCAGTACTGCTGCTGCGCTCCCCACTCGCCGTCCGTCCGGGCACTGAGAGCACCGGACGGCGGCGCGCAACAGTACCCCCCCCTTGAGGAAGGGTTAACAACCCTTTACCACCGGGTTAAACAGGAAATTCTCGAAAGAAAATCCTCTTGAGGTTGGGCGCATGAAGATCTTTGTCAGGAACCCATGACCTCTCCTCTGGACCAAATCCTCTCCAGTGTACCAAAAACTGCAAGGAACCTCTCATGAACTTGGAGTCCAGAATCTTCTCTACCGGGAATTCTCGTTGTCCCCGTACCATTACTGAGGAAGATCCCGCGTCCCTTCTGCGAGGAAACTTTTGAGAGAAGAATACTGGTTTAAGCAGGGAGGCGTGAAAGGTACTGGCAATCCTGAGGGATTTGGGTAAGGACAAGCGAAACGCGACCGGGTTTATCTTCTTGATGATCCGAAAAGGACCAATGAACCGCGGTCCCAACCTTGCAGACGGTTGGTGAAGTTTGATGTTGCGGGTCGACAGCCAGACCCAATCCCCGACTTTGAAGGTACAGGGACGTCTGGCCTTGTCTGCAAACACCTTCTCCTTAAATGCAGCCTCCTTGAGAGCGACGTGAATACTCCTCCAAATGACTCTAAGTCGAGAAGCCGAAGGGGAGATGGAACTGGAAGCTTCGGGACCCAAGGAGTTTGCTCGGGGATGGAACCCGTATACAGCGAAGAATGGGGAGGTCCTGGAAGCTGAATGATGTGCATTATTATATGCAAATTCAGCAAGCGGTAGGAAACCTGCCCAATCATTTTGCCATTTGGACACAAAGCATCTCAAGTATTGTTTGAGCGACTGGTTTAATCGCTCCGTTTGTCCATTGGCCTGGGGGTGAAAGGCTGAGGTTAGGCTGGTCTTAACTTTCAATGCAGCACAGAAGAGTCTCCAAAACTGTGCTACAAATTGTGGACCGCGATCAGAAACAATATCTGAAGGTAACCCGTGCAGTCTGAAAATATGCTGCAGGAACAGAGTTACCAACTCCTTGGCCGATGGTAATTGTCTCAAGGCCACAAAGTGCGCCATCTTAGAAAACCTGTCTATGACGACCCAAACTACTTGGCAGTGGGCGGACACCGGTAACCCGACAATAAAATCCATCGCCAAATGCAACCAGGGTCTGACAGGGATGGACAAAGGCATAAGTTCCCCCATGGGCCGAGACCTCGGGACCTTATGCCGGGCACAGTCTTGACACGACAAAACAAATTCCCTGGTATCCCGTGACATGCCAGGCCACCAGACAGTACGAGAGAGAAGTTTCCAGGTTTTAGAGACTCCCGGATGACCGGCCAGTTTGGAATCATGGGACTCCGTAAGAACCCTACTTCTAAGAGACGGGGGAACATATAATTTGTTGATGGGGGTCTGGGCTGGTGCCTGACTTTGAGCCTGACTTAAGAGGGCCTCCAGAGTCTGTTGGGCTCCGACAAAAATTCAAGATGTTGGCACAATAGAACTCTTACTGGTTTTGTTATCCTGTCGAGGAAGAAAACACCGAGACAGGGCGTCAGCTCGGATGTTTTTTGAGCCTGGTCTATAAGAGATGACAAAGTTAAAGCGCATGAAAAATAACGCCCACCGAGCCTGTCGAGCGTTAAGCCTTTTCGCAGTCTCAATATATTGCAGGTTCTTGTGATCCGTGAGGACAAGAATCTGATGCACCGCCCCTTCCAGCCAGTGACGCCACTCATCAAAGGCCCATTTAATGGCAAGCAATTCTCTATTACCAACATCATAGTTGGCCTCTGCCTGTGAGAATCTCCGGGACATATAGGCACAGGGATGTAAATCCAGTGAATCTGGATCCCTTTGAGATAATACTGCTCCCGCCCCTACTTCGGAAGCATCTACCTCCACAACAAAGGGAAGATTCGGATCCGGATGTCTAAGAACCGGAGCTGAGACAAACGCTTGTTTCAAAAATTCAAAGGCCTGCTCCACCTGAGGAGACCACTGAGACGGGTCGGCACCTTTCTTGGTTAATGCCACCAATGGTGCGACAATAGAAGAAAAAGACTGGATAAAGCGCCTATAATAATTGGCGAAGCCAAGAAAACGCTGGATAGCCTTCAAACTGGTAGGACGGGCCCAGTCCACCACCGCTTGAAGCTTCTTAGGGTCCATTTGAAATCCCTGAGAGGAAATAATGTAGCCCAAAAAATAAACCTGTGTGACCTCGAACTCACACTTCTCTAATTTGGCAAATAATTGATTCTCTCTCAATCTTTGCAGGACCTGTCGAACCTGGGTTCTATGTGTTTTCACGTCTTGTGAAAAAATAAAAATGTTGTCCAAGTACACGACTACAAACTGGCCTAAAAAATCACGAAGGACATCATTGATAAAGTCCTGAAAAACGGCAGGGGCATTAGAGAGACCAAAGGGCATGACCAAGTACTCATAATGCCCCGTCTGGGTACTAAAAGCCGTTTTCCATTCATCGCCTTCCTTGATCCTGATGAGGTTATAAGCACCTCTCAAATCAATCTTGGAAAATATCGTTGCAGACCGCAACTGATCAAAAAGTACAGTAATCAAAGGAAGGGGATAGGTGTTTTTTACCGTGATTTTATTTAAGGCACGAAAATCAATACAAGGCCTTAAGGAACCATCCTTCTTGGCCACAAAAAAAAAACCCGCACTGAGAGGGGATTTTGACGGGCGGATGAACCCCTTTTTTAGACTCTCCTGTACATATTCATCCATTGCCTTCGTCTCTGGGATAGATAAGGCATACAATCTCCCCTTGGGCAAGGAAGCATTGGGAATAATCTGAATGGCACAATCGTATGGGCGATGGGGCGGAAGACTGTCTGCTTTCCCTTTAGAAAAAACATCTGCAAAGTCCTGATAAGGGGACGGTATCCCAGACAGGGAGACAGATGCCACCAGGACCGAGGTATTAAGACAATGCTGTGTACAGTAAGAGCTCCAATGGGCAATCTGCGCCGAACTCCAATCGATACTGGGATTGTGTTTAACTAACCAAGGATATCCCAAAACTATGGGAACGAGAGGACAAGAAGTCAAGAAAAACGAAAGTTGCTCCTTATGAAATAACCCTATATTCATAAGGACTGGGGGAGTCTGAAAAGAAATTGCCCCATTGGACAAGATATTCCCATCCAAACCCCGAAGCGTGACGAGACCCTGGAGTTTCAACTGAGGAATACCCAATCTCTGGGCCAAACCAATATCCAGGAAGTTTCCGGCCGCGCCACTGTCAATAAATGCCGTGCCGGAAAACTCTTTATCCTGAAAGGAAATACAACAAGGAGCTAATACTGAATTGTGAGAGGAAAATAATTGCAGGCCTAAGTGAACCCTCTCTTCATTCACTTGGCCAAGGCTTTTACTGGCCTATTGGGACAGTTCTTAAGAATGTGCCCCTTGTTACCACAGTATAAGCAAAGGCCAGAACTAAACCTGCGAGTTCTCTCCTCAGGAGAGATACGAGTTGCCCCGATCTGCATGGGCTCGTCAATCTCCTCTGGACCCAGAGGGACGTAAGGAAGGGACCGGGCTTGAACACCCCGTTCTGACCTTCGCTCCCGGAGACGACGGTCAATCTTGATAGCCAGTTCCATAAGTTTATCGAGGGAACTAGGAAAAGGGTACTGGATCAAACTATCCTTGATGATGTCGGACAGGCCACAGCGAAATTGACTTCGTAAGGCCGCATCATTCCACCCGCAATCATTTGACCAACGGCGGAATTCGGTACAATATACCTCCGCGGGATCTTTCCCTTGTTTAAGGGCTCGAAGATGAGTCTCCGCAGAAGCCTCTCTATCGGGGTCATCATACAATAGTCCTAATGAACTAAAAAAGTTGTCAACCGAAGACAGAACAGGACTGTCGGACGGAAGCCCAAACGCCCATGTCTGAGGGTCCCCCTGTAATAACGACATGATCAGACCTACCCGTTGAGTTTCTGAACCGGAAGACCGGGGTCGGAGCCGGAAATACAATTTACAACTCTCCCTAAAGTTGAAAAAAGCCCTCCGATCCCCAGAAAATCGATCGGGAAGGTTTACCTTGGGTTCTGCCATCCCAGGATCGGGAGGAGGCGTCCTCCGCTCTTGAGAGGCAACTTTCAGGGACAGATCCCGGACCATTTGGGTCAACCCCTGAAGTTGATCCGAAAAGGTCTGGGAGGAGGGATTCATGATACTTAAACGGCAACTCTAAGCAAAAGTTGGTAATATAAAGCCTTTTTATATGACCCGTTAGGCCGGTTATAATGTTACGTTTGCCGTAAGGCCTGGAGTGTAGGTAACGGGAGATGGGGGAAGGGAGGTCAGGCGTGAGCCCGCAGCCGGGACCGCCGGTCAGGACGGCCACGGCAAAACCTACGCTGACTCTGTTGAGAACCCCGGGCAGATGACAAATCCCTGCGGGAACTAGGCTTCACCTGTGGCCGCCGCGTCCGAAGGAGCGAGTTAGGCCCGCTCCAACCCCGATGCAGCTAGGTCTATGTGTGGACAAAGGATAAGGGATCGCCAGGGGTAACTCAAAAGGATAAACTGTCTACAGGACCTGGCTGGACATAAACCCCTGTCTGCCGGCACCTGGCCAAAGACGGGAGTGCGACCTCGTCGCAAACACCTGGGACGTGAAACGGGGAATCACCATAACACAAAAGTGTACAAGGAAGCGAGTCCCCAAAGCAAACACAGGGGAAAGGAATACGGATACCCTGCCTAGCACTAAATGACTAAATGGAAGTAGGAACAGAACGAGAAGCTGTAAGACAGTATAAGAACATAAACACACGCTGAGCCCACGGCGGGGCTGGTCCAGCGTCCCGCAAGGGGAACTGAACGGGAGTGACAGCTAAGGAAATGAACAAGGAACTTAGCAGCTCCACAAGGAAGATATACCAGGCTCCACGGGAGCACTTACGTGACCCAGGGAGGCACTCAGCAGGACAAAAGGGAGACCCAAGAAGTAGTCCAGAAATGGGTCCGACAAGCGGGCACCACCAAGGAGCAGGACCAGGTACAAGAGGCTGTGGGAAGCGCTCAGGACCGGGAACACGCAGGAGAAGCGCTATAACTGGCGTCTGTGCCCAGCAGACGCCGGCTTCTTATTCATACTGCGCGCTGCCTGAGTGACGTCAGGCGCGCACGAGAGTTGTGGCCGGGCGGAAGTCGGGGACGTTGCCTAGCAACGCCCCAACGCTCTGCCTCGGGAGGAGGCCTGGAACGCGGCTGGAGTGCATCGGCAGTACTGCTGCTGCGCTCCCCACTCGCCGTCCGTCCGGGCACTGAGAGCACCGGACGGCGGCGCGCAACATCGTGTGCAATTCTAGTTCCCATGTGTATTGCCACCCATACGCATACGAAGTCATTCAATAATCATCCAGCATAGCCTAAAACACAGAACTTATCTGACCCACGACTATTCAATTGTGGTCATTGTCTTTGATGCCTTTTCACTGTTTTTTGGGAGCAAAAAGGTCTCGACGACAAATGGCTCAAAAAGCGATGAAAGCGAATGCAGAAAACACAAAGATTGATGGCCAATTCACTGATCCAGTTGTTTTCAGCACCACCAATTTTTTTTTGTCTAGGCTAAAAATTGGCTGTCAAATTCAATACCGCAAATCCTCATTCACCCAGAAAACCCCCCAGCAAAGTGCAGATTTTTGGCCTGGGTGCAAAATCGTCACTAATCAATTAGCCCCCCCCCCCCCCCCCCATGTTCTCTTTGATGGTCGTCTCCATAGCAACTGCTCAAACCCCCTATTTAGTATTTACATACTGCAGGAAAAGAGTTCTTACTTTAAGACGTACAGTCCTCAATGGATTTAATCACTTAATGAATGAATCTTGTTTCCAGCCTTTCACAAACCAACAGGGTTTTCCACTTTTACCTGAATCATGGAGCCTTTCTCTATGTACTCAGGTGCAGTATAAGCCATCTGTAGTACCTCTTAGAACAGTGGAGAACAATTGACAGGGCCTTAATCAATTGTTCTGGTTCTGCACATGTGAAGAAGAGATCCTGCATTCGCAGTTCTCTCAAGCCACAGCATGATTGATGTGCGGCTGTTTGAGGTGCAGAGCAGTGGTCTCTTGGCCTGCATCCCCAATAGTGGGGATGTCGCTCCAGTTTTCAAGGAGTACCGAGACCAAGATCTGCGTTGGAAGGTGCAGAAGGCGGCCAGTCTACTAAATTGTCATCACCTAGAGCCCACTCCCCCCCTCCCCCCCACACACTTAGACATGTACTGTCCATTGCATTGCGAAGTGGTCACACTGCACTCTGGAGCCCATGGGACCGCACAAAAACTTGCATCCATTATTTCAGTGATTGCCAACCTCGGTCCTCAAGTGCACCCAACATTTCATGTTTCAATGTTCTCCTCATAGAATCGCAAGTGAAATAATTAGCTCAACCTGTGAATCTTCTAAAAGGCGTTGGTGAGTAATGAGTGCACCTGTGCACCTGTCGGGTGACCTGGAAAACGTGAACTGTTGCAGATTCTTGAGGACTGAGGTTGAACCTTTTTTGAATCACGGCACCCTAGAGATCAAAATGTTTTCAAGGCACCCCTACGCTAAATGTTTCTTTATTGAGAAATTCAGGAAAAAATATAAAAATAAGTACATTGTGTTTATGTCACAGTTATGTGGTGAGGGGCAGGATCTGCTCCTGTTTGTCCACATATATTATTACTGACCGCCACTAGCACTGCTTTTGCCTGTTACATTGCACATAACTAATACGAATTGATCCTGGTCCACCAACCCAAGGCACCCCTGCAAGTGTCCCAGGGAGCCTAGGCACACAGTTAGGGAACCACTGCCTTATGGTATAGTCCTAACAATGACCAGGAGGACGTCTGTTTTGTTCGCTTTCAGAGCACGACGGAAACATTTCACCAAATCAGTTCTTTCCTTAAATCCTAATTCCTAAATAGAAGCCCCCAACGCTGACAGGTTAACTCTGCAGGGTGTGCCGGTTGATGAAACACACAACACTTTATTAATGTTTCATTCAGAGTTCTGTGGAAAGCCCGTTTCAGCTGGCCATCTCTCAGGGCACATTATTGAACCGGTGCCCATGTTTTCTATGCTGTGATCTTTTGTACTGTGGCTGGGTTTAGCGCTGGATGATTTCATTTACAAAACAAATGGCTGGTCTACAGAACACGCACAAATCGCAGGATTTGCACCAGTAAGCAAATTTCATTTAGCAAAAGTGTCCAAACGTGTTCCTTTCCCAATTTATTTAGTTCTGACCATAAAACTTTGACAAGTCCTGTGGCCTAATGTTCACAGAGAGGCCAGATCTGTACAAACTTCCCACCATCATTTTCTCCGGTCCTCTTGGTGGGTCTTTTTTTCTCCACACTGCTGCTAATGATGGTGATTCTGCAGATTAAACACGTTGCTGTGCAACCACAGTCAACACAACATACATTGCAGTGAGCAGAGAGGCTTTAGAATACCCCTCTGAGTTCCTTTTTCATTGCAACACCCTCTCTCTCTTCTACACCCATCATCACATGGGAATTGGTGCGATCCAAAATGGTTTAAGGAAAAGGAAAAGCACAGAGGAAAGAGGGCCCTGTTCATAATATCCGCTGACCACCTGTACACTGGCTGCAGGGATTGCTTGGCAGGCACATTTAAATGCCCGCTGAGTTTCGACTTGTTAACATCAAGTGGCCAGTATGTGTACGCTTGCCTAATCAGCTACTTTGTCGCCTAGGGGTTTACCCTGCCTTGTGTTGGATGTGTGCAGTAGAGTATTTGAATTGCAGGCACCACTGGGGCAAGGACTGATTAATAAATATTCCCTGTAAAGTACTGTATAGTAAGTGGGCACTATGTAAAGGTTAGTAAATGTTTGCTGAAGGCTAGCAATGTCAATACTGAAATTTCCTCAATTTTACACTGGGCACATATTGTGGGGGGTATTAAATTAGTGCCAATTTGCCTAGAGCAAAAAATGGCACTTTCAACTTTTTTTAGGGTGACTGGGTATTCGTCCTATTCAATTAAAGTGCAAAAAAAACTTGTGGATCGGTGAATTAGCCATTGATCCACGTGTCTTTACCACTTCCCGGGTGCAATGGCGAGCGTTTTAGCACTATTTGGATGTAACTGAATACGGACGGGTCAAAAAGAAATTTTTTTGCATATACAATAAAAATGGGACTAGTTCAATTGAACCTAAAGCGTAGACAATTAGAATGATTGAATTACAGAAGTTATGAACATCGTATATACTGTACATATAGTCTCCTGCTTTAGGAACCTTGCTGTGCACATACCTTCAATTTGAATCACTATATGGTTGACCACTTCAAATTGGTCACAAAGTGCTTATTCTTCAAATTTAAGCGAATTGAAGGACCTCTTTGGTTCTGTTTTGAGAAATCAGCTTTGGTGGATGTCTTTCACAATCAAAACCTACCTATAAGTTGTCCATTGGATATATACTCATGTGAAGAATCCCTGACAACCGATAGTGTTGTTATTCAATCAAATTGCTGCATTCCTACCCCCGATGAAGTCATATTTCTGCTGAAACGCGTTGTTTAACCATGTCAATCTAATGATTGTACTGTCAACATTCTAAGGATTCCATATTGGTGGTTCACTGCAATTATCAAAGAAAACTATTGAATTGTATTGAACTTTGTTTGCACAATGTTATGCTTTTAGAGCATTTTTATATTAAATACTGATTTGAACAACATTTTTATAAATTTTACACAAATCTAGCACCCTCTGAATCCTATTCTTCTTTTAATCTCTAAATTTTGTATCCTGTCTACCAGAGGATTCTTTCAGAAGAGCTGCTTGTACTGTGTAGAAGTGCGGGTTGTCTCTCTCTATCTCTCTCTCTCTCTCTCTCTCTCTATATATATCCTATCTATCTATCTATCTATCTATCTATCTATCTATCTATCTATCTATCAGCTAAGCCTGTTCGAAACAAAAGCTTTGAAAGCTAGTCTTCTACCTTGTGATTGCCTCTGTGTCTCTGTATATGTGAAAGAGATGTAGTTTCACTCCCTGCCAGCAGATGGCAGTGTTTCAGTTTCACACAGAAACTAGACCTATATATAGATGATGTGGCCAAAGCTCAACTCTTTCTAAGGTGAAGTACCACCAGTGACCACTAGAGGCCACTCGATGGACCAAATTACTCCTTAACAGAAACTGAAAGTAAAATGATCTGTTTCCAACTTGCTGAATATGGAGAGAGGGTACTGTGAAGACCGAGATTGGAGGTAGGAGCACAGTAGCGTAACTATAGCCCCGCAGCCCCTGCGGTGGCGGGGAGATGCTTAGAAAGTTAGGGTGCCGTCTGCTTGGGACCTGCCGCCAGCGAATCAGTCTGCGGTCCCGGCTCTCCCTGCCCTCCTCTATCGGACTCATTAGATATAATTCACTATAAGATTTTTTTTTAAAACCTATATAGATATTAGCGTTTGTGCCTTATACTGAACATGTTGATCCGTCCATATACCAGAGATTACTAAATGGAATGCAAATAGGTCTTTTATTATTTCTAACAGATGTTCCTTAATAAAGCATAAGCCTCCCGCCATTGTGCGAGTACTGTTAATGAGAACACGCATTGGACATTTATCATTAGCAGAGGATATGTGGGTGACTTGACCTGACCATTATGATCAGCACTGTCTGTCTAGTCCTGCTCCTCTGCATACATACACAGCTAATTGCAGAGTTGAACTGTGATGCGGAGATGGAATTAAGTGACTGAAATGAGCATAAAAGCAACGCTCAAGCAATTAGGGGAAACTGCTTCTGTACTGGAGCTTGCTAATAGCATATAAACTACTCCAGATACAAAGATAAAAGTAATGTCCAATGTTCTAAGCAAGTTAAAAGTGTGGGTATGTATGTATGTATGTGCGTGTGTGTTTATAGCATACTTGCCTACTTTTGAAAACTAGTTTCAGGGAGATTATAGTTGGCAGTAGAATTTTACACAGCGCCCCATTGAGGGGCGTGTCATGCTCCACCCAAAGGGCGTGTTTAGTTCCATATATGGAGAGATTGTGAAAAGAGATTGTGAACGTGGCACCTAGAAGCGTGGGTGTGTACTGCTACATCTGAGGGGAATCTTTTAAAATGACTTATATCCAAATGTAGTTAGTAAGAGATACTATACTTGGTAAAGTGCTGGGAAATGGTGCTGTTGATTCAATGGGCGGTATTCAATGAGGCTGATTCGCCAGGTTTTTATGGCGATTTTGTGCTGTAAGGCGAATTTCTGACTAAAACGGTGAATCACCCTATTCAATGACCACATGGCGAATACATTTCAAGGTTTTTTTCGCCATGATTCACTAAGTAGCAATCGCTATCTTTTTATGGTGAAGTGGAAGGTGAACTTTTAAAATAAAGTGTTTTGTTTTTTACAATTGGTGTAAAAAAATCAGGAATTTTATTCTGAGGAGTGGCATGCTATTTTTATTCATAAAAAAAAAAAAAACGTTCTGGGGCAGGCAGGGAGACTTCCATCTCCCTGCCTGCCACCGTCCTCAGGCTCCCTGCGGCGTTCGCCGCAGGAGCTCAAATTCGCCGGTCAGGGGCAGCGAGCCCCTGACTCGTTGAATACCGGAGCCGGCGAGGCTCCGGAACGCGGCGACCAGTGGCGAATGTGCAGCGAATCCTAAACAGGATTCGCTGCACATCGCCAAAATCCACATTGAATACCGCCCAATGTAAATGTATCTGTCTCTCATTCCTTTTTCCCCCAAAAAAGTAACAGTGTAATGTTGGTTAGGTGATATAAGGGAGATTGCTGGATTAATGAGGGAGAGAGGGATATTGCTGTTATTTCAGGGAGTCTCCTGCAGAATGTAGGAGGGTAGGCAACTATGGTTTATAGAGCGGAGACGCTTCAGGAGTTGGACGATGTTGTCATTAGGCCCCTCCCCCAACACAGGGACATGTCTGTGGTTAGAGGGTGGGGCTAAATAGGCAATACCAGACACTTACTCCCACCCCTTACCTGGGGTGCTGTGATTTCTGATAATTTTCTCACTATCCTGCCTGCTACACTGGGAAGCAGATGGGATAAAGGGAGAGCCTCCCATTTTTCTGGGGGCTGCAGGGGACTATTTGAAATATCACGAGTCTCCTGCAGCTTCCAGGAGGGTAGGCAAATGAATACCCTCTCACTCACTCACACACTCACACACACACACTATATATATATATATATATATATATATATATATATATATATATATATATATATATATAGCAATAAGGTGGCACTCGTCAGACTTCATTTGCAAATGAAGTCTGACAAGTGCCCCCTTGTTCCATATTGTGAAGAAACTTCTGTTCAAGGAGGGCACCGGAGCGCATACACCTCTGAGTGAACACCGATGCATTATAGTAGAGATCTAGATATTATATACGGTGATTTAAAACACCATTTAATATTACACACTGATTACTAATATTCCCTCCTATATGAGCACACTTCTATTTTTTCTCTTCTTTTTACATTATTATTTTTTGTAACAACATAGTTTTTATTGAGAATACAATTTGTCAAAGAAAATAAGGGAGGGAGGGGTGTGTACAGAAAGGAAAAAGGGAGGGAGGGGTGGGGGACATTTTCATCATGGTGAAACAGTACAATTCAGAATGAGCATATGAGAAAAAATAAAATACAATACAATCAGTGAGTCATTTGTCAGAACTTCCCTCAACAAAGGTAGATATGAATCTAGAACAGGGGGTAAACAAGATACAGGTGTATAGAAAGCGATATTTTAAACATTCGAACTACCATGCTTCGAAATTTATTGGTTCGATTACATGCTACGTTCGATGTATACACATTAGACATAACTATCCTATCGAACTAACGGGGTCGACATAATTACACTCGAATTAATGTTCATCGGCAAAACGATCCCATTTCAACCCAATATTACTAAGGAGACTCTTCTTCATTTAGGCTAACTTGTAGTGGGTCAGTGAGAGTCTGAGAGAGGGTTGGACAACATAATGAGCTCCCTCACCCTCTGTAACAAATATATGCCATTTCACATTCCTTGATTGATAACCAGATCTTTGAATCATCACTGACTTATGGATGAAATACAGCACTTCAGAATGTTGCTTTGCATAACGGCGTTGTTTTCTGCATGGTGAATGTGGCTTGATCAGCTGCATCCAGAACAGTCTGTTAAACACAATTATGGGCAGTATTCATGCTCTCGATTCACCATTTTTTTTTTTTTTTGGGGGGGGGGGGAAGAATCGGGCTGTTTTCACTCCTTGCGGTGAATCTTTTTCACTGAAAATCTGATTCACCCTATTCAATGTTCACTGTTTGCCGAAAGCGAACCATGAATGCCGGCCAGTTCTCCGTTTCATGCTCGCTGCAATTCGCTGGTGTATTTCAATGGGGTTTTCACTCTCTCGCTGAGAGTATATTCAATGCTAGGATGGAGAACTGCTTTCACTATGATTTTCACTATGATTCACCGTTTGGCATTCGACATCTTTTTAAGGTGAACTGGTATGTGATCTTTTTAAAATAAAGGCTTTTTTTTTTGGTGTAAGAAAGTCATTAATTCTGTAAAGGGGCATGCTATTTTTATTCATGTGCTGGCAGCACATGAATATATATTTATTTTTACTTTTTTTTTAAATATTCGCCAGCAGGGAGCCGCTCATTAGATATTCACTTCACTTCACACTGTTCCCGCTCATTACATATGCAGGAGCGGGCCAGTGCAGCGGCTCCCTACCTGCGTCCCCTGCCAGCTCTTCCAGGGGGGCAGCTTCTGCTGCCTGTGTCCCCGGGAGCCACCCCCCCCCCCCACACACACACACACATTCCGGCACAGGCAGGGCCGGATTAACAATGGGCCTGATGGAGCTACAGCTCCAGGCCCACTCTCCAAATAGGCCCATTTTGTAGCTGAGGGACAGGGCTTTCCAATGACCCTGGCCCTGCGTTGCTAGCCTCCCAGGAACCAGAGATATCATCAGGCAAAGCTGGAACATTTTCCCCATAGGATAACATGGGACCCGCTAATTCCAACCCCACCCGGTTCCAGCGGCTGCCAGTTCCCCCTCCGGCATCACAGAAGCTTGAGGTTGATCTCAAATCGCTGGGCCTTCAATCTGATACCAGCCTGGTCCATATGGGTTCATTGGTTCTAGAGATATTGCGGGTAAACTGATTTGTTTTTTATTTTTTTTTTTTTATTTCTAAAATGTGATTTCTTGGCTGTTCATGTTGTTTGAGGGCAGATTTCTCTGGAACCAAATGGCCCAGATTCACAGAAACAAAATCATTTGCCCACATGAAAATGGGTCAGTTGGTTCTGAAGATATAGCTGGTTGTTTAAAGGGGGAGTTATCTCCCCCTCACACCAGAAAATGCAGGGACTAGTCTGTTATAAAAAGGGCCAGCCCGGGAATGTCCCTGCATGATCGTGGGACCATATTACTGGGTAAATCCCTGCATTTTATGGTGTGAAAGGGGTATTATTTAAAATAGCCGGGACCTGCAGTGCTCTGAATACAGCCAGGCAGACCCCTGTTCTCTGCCCTTCTGTCAATGGCTGTCCCTTTTGCCCGGCGGCGGCTGTCCCCCAGTTACCGCGAGCATGTATTCCCCTTTGGTAATGAGCATGTAATCCCACAGTGCAATGAGCATGGAACCCCTGGCAATGAGCATGTAGGTAAGCAGCACTTATGTAGCATAATTTTTAGTAGGCATTATGGTGTTTGGCATAATACGTAATGGACACTAGATAAAGCGAGGGCTGCATAGGCATGAGGGCTTATAAGAGCCTGAGAATTTTGTGTTTGGTATGATAAAGCTAGTTGAAGAGTGTCTCTTTCCCATAGAAGTGCAGGGTTGTAGGTGTAGCCAATCAGGTGTAGATGGGCGGTAGCTTATGCAGGGGTATTTAGGGGGTAGTCAGGTGATCCATCTTCCTCTTGAGTCCGGATTCCCTCCCTCCCTCCCTTGCTTTCTTCTCCTACCACCCGGCCTTTCGGCCTTCACTCAAATTTGGCTTCACATAAATTTAATTAGAATTGGCGGGAGGGCGCTCTCGATCAGCGGTCAAGTTTGCAGTACAGGAGGTCACTGTGCGGTATTGCCACCCTCTGCCAGGAAGGCTGGTGAGTCCTGCCCCCGAGGGGGGACGATGGCCACTTCCTTGAACTGTCCTCACCATGCAATAGGAGGTGCGGTAAGACCGTCACAGCGCGGGCTGTGCTTTGAATCCAATGGGGGCGGCTCTTCGCCCTGGTTACAAGTTGGGGCGTTGTAGTCGCCGCCATTGTTAACGTTTTGTGACTTAGCTGGTCTCCAAGCGCTCTCCAGGCCATCCCTTTTCAATAGGGTCATACCAACAATAAATACTGTTGACCTTTTAAACTTATGCAGTGGTTGTCCGTGTGGTTATTTCAGGTCATGTGTCCGTGTGGTTATTTCAGGTCATGTGTCCGTGTGGTTATTTCAGGTCATGTGTCCGTGTGGTTATTTCAGGTCATGTGTCTGTGTGGTTATTTCAGGTAATGTGTCTGTGTGATTATTTCTAGGGGTAACCAATGTTTAAGTTAGAAGAAAAAGTCTAGCACAATAATTCAATAGGCGTCTTATGGTGTGTGGCTTTAACATGTAATGGGCATTATGGTGTAAATTTTTAATGCGCACCTCAAAATGCCCCTGTTTGTGGGATGTATTGTGCATTATTGCTCAATCTGTTTGGTATAATGTTTATTTTGGGTAAATCCATGTGCCATAGTGTGAATTTTGTCTCATTCCATGTGGTATAATGTGTAAGAGGCAAGTACAGTATAAGGGGGTTACTATTGTGTTGCATGATTTGTATAAGGGGTATATGGTGTGGTAAACTTAGGTGACCACATAAAAGGTGCTGAAATGTTGTCTACCAAGTTTTGGCTTTCAGTATTTTTTTTATGACTGGAGTGCCGCCTCACCCCACAAGTATCTTAGGACATCGGCATCCTGCGGGTGCACCTTTGGAGTGCATCCGCCAATATATCTCCCTGCATTTTTCCTATGCCAGCCCCCTGCCTTTTCCAGGCATATATAATTAGTTGAAAGTATTTACACAAATAGAGATACACCCATGAGCAGACCACTTAAACACTGGTCATGACCCCATATTAGTAGGTGCTGGCCACAACCCTATCATTGTGCATAATAGGCCCTTGATAATTTTCAGCTCCAGGCCCATTTAGACCTTAATCTGGCTCTGGGCACAGGCAGGGAGGCTTCCATATCCCTGCCTGCCGCCGTCCCCCGGCTCCCTGCGTCGTTTGCCGCAGGGTTAAAAATCGCCGTCAGGGCCAGTGAGCCCCTGCAGCGTTGAATAGGGTGACAGACCTCCAGAACCCTGCGAATGTGCAGCGAATCCTAAACAGGAGAAATGACATTGAATACCTGCCATTGAGTAAAAAAGTAATTAGATTGGCAATCCTCATGTGTAGGTACAGTATAGCATTTTAAGTGCCGTATTTGTACTATTGGTACGCAGAAAAGTTAAACATCCCAGATTAGCAATACAAGACTGTGATGGCATTTTAAAGACACAGGTGGTCAAATGATCATACTGAGTTTGAGAAGGATCTTAATGAGAACATTTCCATAAGTGAACTGAAAATGTCCCATTGTTTACATAATTCAGTGTTTCTGGGTATAAACCAATTCTCATTCTTGCAAAGGTTGCAGAAAACCTACACTGGGTGTTCTCATCAAGGCAGAAACAGATGTTTCCTGAGCAGACAAACGGCTGTGTAGCCTGTGACTAAGGGGAAATGGTGTATCACTGAGTCATGAAATCTCTGGAATAGCCCATACACCTCCCACTGTGCTCCATAATAATGCAGAAGAGTGATTTCTTTTTTCACTTTGTATATGTATTTAGTATGCTTTGGGGGTTTGGTTAAGTACCTATCCCCCCCCCCCCCCCCCCCATAGCACCAAACACTACAGTTTGGTCAGGGCTAATTATATGATTAGCCTACCCTACTCAATATTTGACTCCTACACAGCCCCAAATTAGGGATGGCCATCGTTGCCTTTTCCATTGATGGTTGCACTATGCAATGGATGACCATCAATGTTTTTGCCTATCGATGGTCATCCATTTTCTTTGACTGATTGGCCTGTGGGCAAATCAAAACATGGTGGCATCTATAAAGCATTGATGATTTCAAATCATCGATGGTCATGCCTACCCCAAATGCCTTATTGTTTAACCGCCATCAGTCCAAATATCAGCCATATATACCCATAACAGATTATCGTGCTCGTGCTCCTGCAAAGGCAGAGATTGAATGTTGGCATTTTACGTCCTGTTTCATCTTTAAAGGTTTGGTCACCTGATCCCATAGAAGCCTGTATCTCTGTACACATTGTGCTATAGGCTGCCCCATGTATATGGTGCTCGCAGGATCTGGAAGGCGGCCATGTTGAGGGCACCCAGGGCGGATGACCGGGAGAGTTTACCCCAATCAGCTTCCACGTTCACCGAGCTACAGTATAGAGTTATTTCAGTGTTACTGGTATTTCACATTATTAAATAAATGCCCAGACCGATCGCACTTGAGGGCAGATTTATTAAGCCGGGTGAAGTGATAAAGTTGACGGTGATGATAATGCAGCAGCCAATCAGCTTCAAACTATTGAGTTATCGGCGGGATTTGAAAATCACCGGCAACTTTATCACTTCACCATGCTTAATACATCTGCCCCTTAGCTCTTATAGAGCATTGTGTAACATTACATTTGTTCCCCATTACCTCTGCTATCCTCAAAACTCCTGTTCTGGGATTTGATTAAAGCATTTGGCTTGCTGTACTATCATTTCTATTTTTTTTTATTTATTTTTTACATAAAATAGTCCTAGCAAGAACAAAAGGAATGCATTCTGTTTTCTTTGCTTTTCTGATTTTACTCCATAACCCAGATCTCCGAGTATCATTTCTGCGTAGATTGGTTTCCTTGCATTGATTCTTGTTGCGCGCTAAATTAAGTACATATTTAAGCTTGACAAATCTGTTTGAGTTACATTTAGATGAGGCCTGTAATTAACATGATGGATTTCTAAAGCACAACTAGAAGATCGTTATCTTAATATATAGATATTTTTCACTTGTTGCTAATCTCATGTTAACCGTTTTAATCTATGCAAATCTTGCAGCTGAGCCGGCCCACATAGACAAATACTGCCGATATGTTCCGCTGCATTAGCCGCCTGATGGCCTCCGGCGTGCTGATGATGGGGATGAGAATATGGTATTGATGGTCTTGGGAGCCAATGGACTGGAAGTAGGTTAGGACGCTCTGTTTAAAGTGTCCCTGGCTGAATTATCATGTTTATATCTAGAATGCACTAAACTTTGTGTTATCACTGCGATGACTGTGGGCCTAATTCAGCCCTAATCTCATGGCTGCTAATTTATGGAGCCCTGCGATCGGGTATACGCCGCCACGCCAGTGTGAAATCCCACCCTGTGCAAGCCGGCGAATTGCTTATCATGGCTAGTGAAATTATCCCAAGCCTGTGATTGATGCAAATCCATTTGCAATCCGCTCACCATTGAATGATTTCCCAGTGGGTCAGTGCATAGCACAGGACTTACTCAGCGGCTGCAATAGAGACAGGCTGATCGCGGCCGGAGCTGACGTCACATGACTTCTCTAGAACTCCTGGGCAGGTCTGTGTTTTCCATGACACTCCCAGAGTTACACTGGCCGGTTACCACTCAAAAACGCAATGTCACAGCCTCCCGGACCGCGGTGGTCACTTACCGGGTCCGGGGGCGTGGGTGGTGCGGGCGCCCTCTCCGGTCTCAGCAACGACGGCGGCAGGGCTGGGGCAGCGTGCGGGGCTGGCTGGATCAGGGCGCTGGAGTCCCCGCTTCCAGCAATGGTTTCCCGGCGGTGCCGAGGGAGACAGGAAGCGGGGCTCTGTCGGGCAGGCGGGTGAGCGCTCACTAGGGGCGCGCGCGCCGCTCTCATGAACTTTTAAAGGGACAGACAGGAAATTAGGGGTTTTGCCTGCAGGGATAAAAGGAAGTCCCTGACAGGTAAACCCCGCCAGAGTATAGGCTCACACCTACTCCAGCGTTACTGTGCCTTAGTGCTTGTCTCTATTGCTACTGTTTGATCCTGCTTGTTACTGACGATTCTCCCGCTTAACCCCTTGTACTCCGCTTGTGACTTCTCCGTGTATGACCCCAGCTTGCTCTCGACTATTCTCCCGTCTCATCCCAGTGTACCGCAACCAGTGTCTCCCGTGTATGACCCGGCTTGTCTTGGACCCCCTTTGCCTCTCCCCTGGGCTCCTAACTGACCGTATAGATACCGACCCGGCTAGACGACCGCTTCTCCATATTATCTACCTCCCAGCCTCCAGCTCATAAAGGGAAACCTAACCAGAGGACCGTGACCGACGTGTCGAGTGCCGCAGAAGCCCAAATCCCAATTGGAGGGGTCACTGGCCGAAAACCCTCGGCACGGTTAGACTCCACACCTCTGCGTTAGGTCTAGCCAATTCCCGAGCTGAATAGGCAGGGATTCCAGTAAACTTGTGACAGAATACTCTGGCCCATAAATATGGATCCAGCGGCCGGTCCGTCTCCAAAGGAGCTCCTGGAGCATCTGCTAACCAGAGTGAATAAGCAGGAACAGGATCAGGCACAGATCATGCAATGTCTGCAGACCCTGATGCAACGAATTGAAGCCCCTCCTACTCCACCGCCTCCGGCACCACTTCCCCCGGTGGTCGCAGCAAGTGCTCCCTCACTTCGCATTCCGAACCCAGCTAAATTCGATGGGAATCCTAAGGAGTGTCGGGGATTTCTGAATCCGTGCCTTATCCAGTTTGAGATACAGGCAGCATCCTTCGCGTCGGATAGAGCGAAGGTAGCCTACATCAAGCTCTGTCCTGGGCCTCTCCACTCTGGGAGAAGGATCACGCGGTAATTAACAGCATCACTGAATTCATCACCGAGTTCCGTAAGGTGTTTGATGAACCAGGCCGGGTGACGTCCGCCGCCTCAGCTATTCTTCGGCTGAGACAGGGAACCCAGACTGTGGGTCAATACACGGTTCAGTTCAGGACCCTCGCATCCGAGCTGGGGTGGAACGAGGAGACACTGATTGCCACCTTCACACAGGGGCTATCCGAGAAAATTAAGGATGAGTTGGCAGGTCGAGAGCCGTCGACTTCTTTGGACGACCTCATTTCCTTATGTACACGTGTGGACCTCCGTTACCAAGAGAGGGACAAGGAGAAGGAACAGTCCCAGAAGTACAGTTTCAAGTTGGCACCTCGATTTATTCCTCCAACTAGCTCACCATCGGCATCAACCTCCGTGGCAAGTCAGCAGTCAAAGGAACCCATGCTGATTGGGAAAGCTCGCCTTCCTTTCGCAGAAAGGGAGCGAAGATTCAAGAATCGACTGTGTCTGTACTGCGGGGAGTCAGGTCATCTCCTCTCCGCTTGTTCTAAGCGTCCGGGAAACGACAAGGCCTAACTGATTGTAAGGGGGTCAGGTTAGGCACATTATCGTATACCTCTTCTCAAGTATCCGCAATTGGGTTCACCATCGATGTAACCCTAACTTATAGAAACTCTTCCTTGAGCCTCAAAGCGTTTCTAGATTCCGGCGCAGATGGTAACTTCATTACCGCAGATACTGCCAAGCGCTTAGGAGTTCCGCGTCACGGACTGAAGAATCCTCTACACATCATCGGAGTAGATGGTAATAGATTGCCCTTTTCAAACATCTGTTCCAATACTGCAGCTGTACAGATGAGAGTAGGGATTCTCCATCAAGAGTCCATCCCCTTCTTCGTGCTTCCATCAGCAGAGAACCCTGTAATTTTGGGGTTGCCATGGCTACAGTTGCATTCACCTGTCCTGGACTGGAAGCATCCTCAAGTATTGGCATGGGGGCAGGAGTGTCAGGGGCGATGCCTTGAACAGGTTAAACGTCATTCATGTTCTATATCCTCCTCTAAACTGGGAACCAGCCCCAAGCTTCCAATCGCTTACCAAGCCTTTGCGGATGTGTTCAGCAAGAAGGAAGCAGAGAAGCTACCAGCCCATAGAATTTGGGATTGCGCCATAGATTTAGTTCCTGGGAAATGTCCTCCTCGGGGTCGAGTGTTTCCATTGTCCATGGCAGAGTCTCAGTCAGTTTCCGAGTATATTAAGGATAATCTGGAGCGGGGTTTTATCAGGGAATCCAAGTCACCAGCGGGAGCGGGCCTGTTCTTTGTTAAAAAAAAAGACGGGGGTCTCAGGCCCTGTATTGATTATAGGGGTCTCAATGCCATTACGGTGAAGGATCGTTTTCCCCTCCCCCTCATCTCCGAACTCTTTGACAGGATCAAAGGGGCTCATTTTTTCACAAAACTGGATCTCCGTGGGGCATATAATTTGATCCGAATTAGGTCAGGAGATGAGTGAAAGACAGCCTTCAATACGCGAGATGGACACTTCGAGTATTTGGTGATGCCGTTCGGCTTGAGCAACGCCCCGGCAGTTTTCCAAAGATACATGAACCATATCTTCCAAGATCTTTTGAACAGATTTGTAATTGTCTACCTGGACAACATCTTAATTTTTTCAAGAAACCTTCATGTACATCAGCAACATGTTCAAGAAGTTCTAAATCGTCTTCGTAAGCACCGGTTGTACTGCAAACTAGAGAAATGCTCATTCGAACAACAGGAGATGCCTTTCTTGGGCTTCATTGTTTCTGGGTCAGAATTGCGGATGGACCCAAAGAAGTTGTCTGCAATCTCTGACTGGCCACAACCAGTAGGGTTAAAGTCCATTCAACGTTTTTTGGGTTTTTGCAACTTCTACAGACATAAAGGGTTATTCTTCTGTAGTAGCTCCTATAACCAAGCTCACTCGCAAAGGCGAGAATACCAAAGAGTGGTCTGCTGAGGCTAAGCAAGCCTTTTCATTACTCAAGCAACTCTTTCTTTCCGCACCCATTTTAAGGCGGCCTAACCCTGACAAACCCTTCTTTGTGGAGGTAGATGCATCTTCAGTAGGGGTAGGGGCAGTCCTTTGCAAAAAGATGAGGCTAACAAATGGTACGCCTGTGGTTTCTTCTCCAAGAAATTTCAACCTGCAGAGAGGAATTATGCTGTAGGGGACAAGGAGCTGTTAGCTATTAAGTTGGCCTTACAGGAATGGTGTCATATATTGGAGGGCGCAAAATTTCCAGTAACAGTCTATACTGATCACAGAAACCTAATGTACCTCAAGACGGCTCATTGCCTAAATTATAGACAGGCTCGATGGTCCTTATTTTTTGACCGATTCGATCTGGTGCTAACTTATCGTCCAGGAGACAAGAACATTAAGGCAGATGCACTTTCGCGAGTATTTGGGCCAGCTGCCTCAGAGGAGTTAGATGACCAGAAGCCCATTCTAAAGTCTTCTTGTTTCATTGCATCCTCCAAAAAGATTAAAGTCCCCGTAGGGAAGACGTTTGTGCCGTTAAAGTCCCGAACTAAACTGCTAAGTTGGTTCCACTCCTCTCACTTCACCGGACACGCTGGTGTCAAGAAGACTACAGAAATCATTTGTCGCAGTAACTGGTGGCCCTCAGTCAAAACAGACGTTAAGAACTTTGTAGCTGCTTGCGATACATGTGCTCAACACAAGTCCATACCACAAGCTCCAGCTGGCTTACTTCAGCCCCTTCCAGTCCCAACTCACCCCTGGGTTGACATTTCGATGGATTTCATCACTGAACTCCCTGTTAGCCAAGGTTTTAATACTGTCTGGGTGGTGGTGGATCGTTTTTCCAAGGCGGCTCACTTCATTCCCCTCAAGGGCCTTCCATCTGCTTCTCAGCTGGCCGAGAGTTTTATAAAAAATATCTTTAGATTGCATGGATTCCCTCAAAGTATTGTGTCAGATAGGGGAGTCCAATTCACTTCCAAGTTTTGGTGAGCTTTATGCTCTTCTTTTAATATCAAACTCAACTTCTCTTTGGCTTACCATCCCCAAAGCAATGGGCAAACCGAGAGGGTTAACCAGGATCTGGAAAAGTTTTTAAGGATGTACGTGTCAGCCAATCAAGATGATTGGGCATCTTTGCTTCCTTGGGCAGAATTTGCCCACAACAATCTGTACCACGAGTCCACCGGTCAGTCTCCATTCTTCATTCAAAATGGATTCCATCCTAATCTTCCTGAAATTTTTTCCAAGTCTTCCAGTACTCTGCCAGCTGTCCAACACACGGTTAAAAAGTTTTTGAATATATGGTCTGAGGTGAGAAGAAACCTTACTAAAACCTCTGATCGCTACACACGTTTTGCCAATTATAAAAGGAAAGCGGCCCCTCAATTTAAACCCGGAGATAGGGTATGGCTCTCCACGAGACATTTAAGACTCAAAGTTCCGTCTATGAAGTTAGCCCAAAAGTTCATCGGTCCCTTTTATGTCCTTCAAGTAATTAATCCAGTGGCTGTAAGGCTCAAACTTCCCAGTTCTCTTAGGATTCCCAACGTCTTTCATGTGTCACTTCTGAAACCACTTATTCTCAATAAGTTTTCCTCTTTCAAACGGCCTCATACGCCTCTTCTAGTAGATGGTCATGAGGAATATGAGATAAAGCAGATTCTGGATTCAAGAATTTCCAGGGGTCGTGTTCAGTTCCTCATCGACTGGAAAGGATTCAGTCCTGAAGAGCGCTGCTGGGTTAAGGCCTCTGAGATTCACGCTCCACAGTTACTCCGCAAGTTCCATCAGAAATACCCCAAGAAGCCTTTCATAGGGTGTTCGGTGCCCACCCCTAGGGTGGGGGGTAATGTCACAGCCTCCCGGACCGCGGTGGTCACTTACCGGGTCCGGGGGTGGTGCTGGCGCCCTCTCCGGTCTCAGCAACGATGGCGGCAGGGCTGGGGCGGCGTGCGGGCTGGCTGGATCAGGGCGCTGGAGCCCCCGCTTCCAGCAATGGTTTCCCGGCGGTGCCGAGGGAGACAGGAAGCGGGGCTCTGTCGGGCAGGCGGGTGCGCGCTCACTAGGGGCGCGCGCGCCGCTCTCATGAACTTTTAAAGGGACAGACAGGAAATTAGGGGTTTTGCCTGCAGGGATAAAAGGAAGTCCCTGACAGGTAAACCCCGCCAGAGTATAGGCTCACACCTACTCCAGCGTTACTGTGCCTTAGTGCTTGTCTCTATTGCTACTGTTTGATCTGGCTTGTTACTGACGATTCTCCCGCTTAACCCCTTGTACTCCGCTTGTGACTTCTCCGTGTATGACCCCAGCTTGCTCTCGACTATTCTCCCGTCTCATCCCAGTGTACCGCAACCAGTGTCTCCCGTGTATGACCCGGCTTGTCTTGGACCCCCTTTGCCTCTCCCCTGGGCTCCTAACTGACCGTATAGATACCGACCCGGCTAGACGACCACTTCTCCATATTATCTACCTCCCAGCCTCCAGCTCATAAAGGGAAACCTAACCAGAGGACCGTGACCGACGTGTCGAGTGCCGCAGAAGCCCAAATCCCAATTGGAGGGGTCACTGGCCGAAAACCCTCGGCACGGTTAGACTCCACACCTCTGCGTTAGGTCTAGCCAATTCCCGAGCTGAATAGGCAGGGATTCCAGTAAACTTGTGACACGCCTGTTTCCTGTCAATCACCTTGCGTATGGCCAGCGATCAAACAATATATCCTAGTTGCAAGACTTTTTATCAAACCCACATCACTGATTGGTTCCAGACAATGGATAGACCGTTCCTACAGTAGTTAGACATTCAATAGGTTGACAAGGTCAGAATGTCAACTGGTTAAAGATCAACTTTGTCCAAGGTCGACCAGTACAAACGGTTGACCCAAGTTTTTTTTCTTTCAACGTTTGCTTAAATTTAACATAGACGTGGACTATGATTGGGAGTATTAAACTGTGGTGAGTGTAGCTAAGCAAGCCTAACGGGTTCACACGTTACGCTAAATGGGGTCACATATGATGAAATATACAAAATGACACCCCAAAGCCAAAATATAAAACAAAAAACAACCATTTGTATGTCAATCATGTGTGGTTGACCTTTTGGGCAGGAAGCATCAAGCATCGTATGTGCATCCCGACACTCCTCGCATGCATACTGGTGCTCACTAACCCCATCTGAAGAACATCACAAAGGATGGCTCTTACGGTGAGAGCTGATTGGTTGCCATGGGTGACTTTTTTTTTCACTTTTATCACTGCCTCATACATGTACCCCATTATGTCCAAAGCCAACTTGATCTCATAGCTGTGAATGCGGACTTCCACCGAGCATTAAAACCATGGGGCAAGGGGGTGCGAATATGGATTTGAACAATTACTGTCTGTAATTAATGAAAATAAAGCTGCAGAGAGTAAGGGCCCGGTGGGGACCCATACTCTCACACGGTATCTCTACAGTGTAGGGAGGGAGGCGGGGGGAGCTTCCCGGCACCTCTGGGAGCTCTTAGCATGCCCCCAAATTGTCAAAACTAGAAGGCAGAGATGCTAGGCCACACCTCCTCTACAGGAAGCCCCACCCCCTTTTCAGGTCAACCGCAGTGCAAAGTTGGGAGGTATGGTAGATGGAAGTGTTTGTATGTGACATCACGCAGTTCTGTGTTCTGTGTTATAATGATGTCAGAAAATAAAATGCTATAGGGGGTGCAGACCGTTCCTCGCCGCTTTATTTAGATGTCTATAAGTCATGCAGCTGACAATTCTCTCTTTATTGTTTCTGAAAATCTGTGTGAAGTCTGCGGTTTCCCACGTAGAGAATTACCTTGTTCTGTATCATCAGATGAGGATAAAGTGAAACATTACCATATCATTTGCTCTCAAGTTGCCTGTTTCATTGTCATCCCCGTTAATGCCTCATCCTCTCAGTACCGGCTTAACCTTGCAGGCTGACATTGCTCATTTTCCAGGCGGTATTCTTAGTGACTTATTAGATGTTCTCAAGACCCATTGGTATCGTCCTTGCCAGAGCTACTTTTTCTTCAAATTGTTGTTATTTAAGTCACATTACAGGATCTTAGGCAGATGTTCCAAACGTTGGAGCATGTATGTAATATATAATATTCATATTTTCTTATATATATATATATATATATATATATATATATATATATATATATATATATTACATTATCTTATGTCTATTAATGATCGCATTTACAATGCAATCTGGGTGCGATATTAGCACCCAGGATCGCATTGCTGGGAGCCCGTCAAATTGATGGAGCGCTGGGTCATGTGTGCTGTCATCCTGACCGCCATCCACAGCAGCCATTTCCAGTGTAGGGTTCCTTTGGAACCCTGCCGGAACTACATTCCCAATCTGTAGATCACAGGCTACAATGGGCTACCACTATGTGAAGATTGCGCTTCCCATTCCAGAAGTTGGCAAATATGGCAGCATCACACCCAGCATGAGTTAATCTACTTTGCTCAGACCCAAATCCAGAAAACATGACCTGTTAGAGATGCTTGGGGTAGCATATGATAATCCCTGCTCCGGACTACCATGTATGTTCTTTTTAAGCACTTTTTGTTGTTTTTTTTGTGGGCCCAGCATGACCGACCTCTTGTGGCTCATGCTACATAGGGCCTGCTTCTGCTGGCTGCAAATTTGAGCCATTATAGAACGATAATGCGTGAGGTCCCCCTGCGGGCAAAGCCAGCGATGGCTAGCCATCCACAAAGCGATTGGCAGCCGGCGGCTGTTTTTAGGTGGCACACCGGCGTTTTCCTTGGAATCCACCGTCTGTTGGGACGAAGGACCGCTGACGTATTTGTAGAGCATTATTGAGCAGTGTTTCTCTGGTGAATGTCATTACACCTCTCCATATTACCGCTGGAAGATAGTACATTCAAGACGGGGGAGTCTTTACATTTTTGAACAAGGCATTAATGAACAGATATAGATTCTTCCAGATAATTGACCATTTTATAGCTCATCCGTCATGCTTAAGCTGAGCAAGTTACTAGCTTCCAGCTTTACAATCGATATTATTACAATCTTCTTCTGGACCAGCCATATCTGCTTTATGATCCTCTTTGTCTGAATCGCTCTTACATGCATTGGTTATCATTGTTGGGTCAAGAACTATGCATCTGTCATAGGAAGTCGTGGCACTAACGAGAGATGTAGGAGATTTGGAATTAGTTGGAGATAACAGTAATGATTCTATTGTGGTAGAGCTGAGATCTTATCTGACAGAATGTATGTATGCCATCTGTGTGTGAGCTAATTATAATGGTAGTGTTCATTTATCAATTTTAACAATGAAAAGGTGGATGACATAAGCTGCAGAACAGTACAACAGAAAGGTATGCTACTAATATATAAAGTAATTACTGTGCAGCAACTGTGAGAACCTATTTGTATGACAATGTTGCAATCATTATAGTGTATGTGTTTACACTCTACAGATAGCAGGAAATCCTGATACGCGCATTGACAGCAATTGCACCATCTAAAAGTCAAGAAATACACGACACAAATTAAAAATAGTTTATTGATCTCGATACACATTGGCATAGCAAGATAGTGTTCATTCTAGCACCCACTATCTTTGAAAACCCATGCAGTTCCTCTTCCCTGCCTGGGGTGCCGCTGTCTGCTGTAGTGCTTCTAGTAGTCTGGTCTGTATATCAGCACTGATATGCAAACCAGACCTGTGCTAGAAACACCACAGCAGACCGCGACACTTCAGGCAGGGAACATGAACTGCATGGGTTTTCAAAGACGGCAGGTGCTAGAATGAACACTACAAGATTTGCATCTATCATAAAGATTTAAGAATAACCCTATTATACAACGGTTAACAGAGATGTATTTTTAATCTTTAAGCTTTTTTCTATCTGTACTTACCTTACACGTACTATTATTTTCATTTGCACACATCTAATACTTCATTTTTGAATACTTCACTATCTACAATATATATCCCCAATACAGGGAACTATTGATATCTATTGCAAGGTTACATACAATTAATAATGACATCCTAGTAATTGATAGTATTTTAATGATATTAATAAAGATTTTGTATACTGTTACTTCAAGTCCTATGTGACTCGGTGGATGAGGAGTGCATCCTAGCAAAACTGATATCCTTCTTAATACCCTAAAATCAGTGGAGAGCACCCTAAGGCAGTGGGGTAAAGTGTATATATAATATTCCCCCCTGACTGGTATTTACCCATCCATAACTAAATAAATCCACAACAATATATGGTGCGGGTCCCTCGCCAATTTTTTACCTTATGCTAGAGTTTATAAAGTAATCCGTGCTATGATAGTGACGCCACAGTGATGTGTTTTACATTATTTTACCTCCAAGGTCACAGGTCAAGTAGACCGGATCTGTGACGGTAAACTCCACCGACTCGACTAAAGAGAGGTTCTAACCTGGTAATGTTATGCTATCAGTGCTATGATAGTGAGGCCGTAGTGACGCATTTTACTATGTATTACTTGGACTTTCCACCAAGGTCGCATACAGGACCTGGGAGTTTAATCTTATTAACTCCAGGAAGGTTCTAGAGTAGTATTCTTATGCCAGAGCTTTTAATCTAATCAATGCTATGACCGTCTTCACATACATGGCATAAGATACCTATATCTAAGCGATAATACAAACGTAGAATGAAGGAAATCACAATATATATATATATATATATATGTGGCACCCGTGGAAAGCGATTTGCTTGGGCACCAAATCTGTTATTCAAAATCATTAGTTTCTGTCGTAATTACATGAGTTGGAAGCTGCAATTTTTTCAGTTTCCACGGTTACTGAGTGTGAACAATTTAGGTAACATGTTTTGAAAATGGTTTCCCGTAACTGTCATAATGTTGGACAAATTACTTTCTAAAAGCTGGTTAGATGGATGAGCAAGGTGTACATTAGCGTGGCTTATGTCAGAAATTACAGCCATTCATAGAGAGGATTGCTCTGTATTCAGGAGAATGCAGGCTTATCCATTCACACTGTGCAATGTGTCTCAGTAATGTTACTGGCTCAGATTTGTTTCAAAGTGGTTCACAAATGGTCTTAATTACCAAATACAATGTGCGCTGATCCAGCCCAACAAGCATGTGATCAGGGTTTCAGAGTATTTTGTCATTCTTTATATTTTGCACCACTACTAAATAATATAGCTTTCTATTTTATTTATATAACCAATCACGCTTTGTTATTGTAAGTGATGATTTGGCCACTAGAGGCACTGTTTTCATTGTGTATTTTTCAAGAATAATGAGGAGGCCCAAAAAAGCTATTTATAATCTAAAACAAAAACGTAATCTATAAAAAGGCGAACTACTTCTCACCTCTGAGGTGAAGTACCACTAGAGACCACATGACGGACCAAATTACTCCTTTTTTATGCAAAAAAAACCACATTTGCAGCCTTGCGAGTCCACCAAGGGCCGCCCGCAGGCATGCAAATGAATGATTTGCATAATCATCCATCTGCAGCCTTGGGTGTGATGTCGGCGACTATCGAATGATTTCTTCAGCGCTTGCAGATCAGAGACACCTCTATGAAGTCTCTGATCTGCAAGAGCCCTTGCGAGGACAGCTGACATACGCTGAAGTCAGCTGCCCGCCCCCCCCCCCCCCCCGCACCCGTGTTCTAATGGGTTACCCTATGAAACGCTAGTCGTTCCCATATGAAAATTGCTTGGCTTGCTACTCTATGCGCTCGCATACAGCAGCTGCACATGCGCATAAAAACCTGCGCAGTCGCAATCAATCAATTCCCCCGTGCAAACGGTGCAGGGGACAGATTGAATCAGATTACCCCCAGTATGTCTATTTGTGAAAATATTGTCTATGCGTCAAGTGACTTTTCCTTGGTAATGTTATTGTAGTTGTATTGTATTTATAGATCCAGCAGTCTCCAAGTTGTTACAAAAGGTCTAAGGTCACAACTAAAACCTAGTAACACAGGCTTGGTCTATGCCCTGACACGTTTACCACTTGTGTTCTAATGCCTGAGGTAATGCCTGAGGTCCACATTGATAACATAACTTGCTCTGTAGGTTTTCAAGGTATAAAAAAATTCAAACCCAGAGCCATGTTCAGTAGGGGTCATTAACGACGCACAGGAGTTGAGTGTAAAAAGATATTATTCAGAAGATACTGAGTGTAAACTGTATCATTCAGAAGATACTGAGTGTAAAAGATATCATTCAGAAGATACTGAGTGTAAAAAGATACCATTCAGAAGATACTGAGTGTAAAATATATCATTCAGAAGATACTGAGTGTAAAATATATCATTCAGAAGATACTGAGTGTAAAATATATCATTCAGAAGATGTTTTAGTCTTTCCGGGGTAGTTCTGCGATGTAGACCATGCACTGTTTAGGTACCCTTCTTTGTATCATCTCATATGTTTACAGTATATCCTTCTAGAGATATAACCTCCAGAATTTGACACAGTATTCTAGATGAGGCCATACCAGTGACTTATACAGAACTGGACACAGTATTCTAGATGAGGCCATACCAGTGACTTATACAGAACTGGACACCGTATTCTAGATGAGGCCGTACCAGTGACTTATACAGAACTGGACACCGTATTCTAGATGAGGCCGTACCAGTGACTTATACAGAACTGGACACAGTATTCTAGATGAGGCCATAGTGTACCAGTGACTTACAGTATACAGAACTGGACACCATATTCTAGATGAGGTCGTACCATTGACCTATACAGAACTGGGAACATTATCTAGATGAGGCCCTACCATTGACCTATACAGAACTGGAAATAGTATCCTAGATGAGTTTGTACCATTGACCTATATAGAACTGGGCACAGTATTCTAGATGAGGTTGTGCCATTGACCTATATAGAACTGGGCACAGTATTCTAGATGAGGTTGTAGCATTGACCTATACAATTACGTAAACTACGTAATTTACGTAACTTATTCAGGAGCTGTGCTAATACACAATGGTTCATATCCCCAGTATCCACGTGGGCGTGGAGTTAACGTTATAAAGTGAGCCCGAAGCATGGCGAGGGGCCGCGGATACGCGGGGCTCACTGCGCTCGCCATGCTTCGGGCTCATTGGCTCCCTGTGCTCACCACACTTTATAAAATAAATCGCCCTCGTGGATATGACGTGGATAGTGGGGAATTGATTGTGTTAGTGGGTAAAATGTGTGTTGATAGTGTGTGTGTGTTTGTGTGTAGTGCTTTATACTTACTTAGCGTCCATCACGATCCCCGCAGCGATGTCCCCGGCACTAGCATTCCCCTCCTCCGGCACTCGCCTCCTCCATGACACCCCGGCGGCAGCGTTCCCCTCCTCCGGCAGTCACTCCCTTAATAAAGATCTAGTATGGAATTTAGAAGTAAATTATTGCCTGTTACTGGAACCTCTTCTGATACTTCCCTTCACCGCACATTACAATTGCTGTGAATGAGACAATGGATAAAGCAATTAGAGAGTAAGACCATATTCCTCGTTCTGCAGTCGGACTCTTGTTAGTCACTTTTCATTTTTACCTTGTATGTCTTATTTTCAAGTACTGTTAATTGCACATTGTAACCTGTGTAGCGCATTCAAGATGGCTGCCTCCCCTGGGACCCCTTTGTGTAGGATGAGCAGTTACTTGTTCTGATGATGTAGCAAGGATTTCGCATACTCCCATTGTGTGTAGGAGGAATAATCCTTGGATTTGATGAGCCAAATTGGCTGCTCCATCCTTATATTATATTTTTTCTGTATTATGTTCTACTTATCTGTGGAGCACATTCAGTCCTATTGTAGAAAAGTTAAGTCTGCAGGTCTCACACCTCTTCCTGTACTCTATCTAAGCTGAACCTTTATGCTCTCCGCCTCCCGACCACCGTGTTACTACCAACTCTGCTCTCATTACCCCACCAGGCCTCACTGCTGTCTCATCACTTTTCAGAGTATTTGCTATAAAAATAAAGACCAATTCAAGCAAATATATTTCGAAAATAAATTCAAGCTTTTGTTTCTAGTAAAAGGTATATATTATTTTACTCTGCATTATAAAATAGGGACTTCTGGATCAAGATAAGTCAAGAATTCCTACAAACTTGTCCTAAAAGAGGAACAAGATGGCGGAAGCCTCGTGACTCCGGAAGAATCATCCATTGGCACTCAGGAAAAAAAAAACCTGTGAGAAAAACTTCTGGGGACCCGTGACTGAGGGCCTGCCCGTCCCTCGGGGCATGAAGAGACTTGGCAGAGTTTAACCCTTTGAGTGCCAAGTGAGTTTTTAAAATAGGTGTGAAAATTTCCAAGCACACCTTTGTATTCATCATAATGACCTGTGATGGTTACACAAGGGTTTTACTACTCGCACAGGACCCTCATCAGTTGGAGGTTGTTATGAAGCGGACCCCCACTTAATACATTAACTGTTCTGTATAGAGTGTTTCTGGAGGTGTGCTACCACTGGACATCAACAATGAGAGAACATGATAAAGAGAAAAAAGTATGTCCTTATGTGGTGCACCTATAGAGACTTACACGAATAAAATGTAACTTTTAATGATATTTTAAGAAAGCGAAATATAAAAACACACACACAACATAAACGCAGGGTGTTTTAAAATAACGGCGGCTCTCTGTTCCTTTACACAAAATTATTAATCTGTAATGCAATAACAGGAGTATATAGCCAACACTAATATTGTTATAATCAGGTATATATTGTAGTGTTTATTTGGCTGAGATCCTTGTATACAGGTGCACTCAAGTGGTTAATAAACACAATTCAGTGTCGGCAGTGTTGACACAGTTTTAAATGTCTTTTGACAGATGGCTCCTCAAGTGATCAGGGATCTGTGTAGATCACTAATGTTACCCCTTATCAAATTATCACTAGGGTCGAGTCATATAGTACAGTTATTCCTTCAAAAAACCAATGTCGACAGATGTTTTTTAATTAGAGGTTTGTGCATGAAAGGGTGAGTGACGACTCATAGATAACATATACTGTCGAAATTGTTGGCTTTAATTGCCAGGTTCATAGGAAATCTACTAATGAGGAATAAACGACTGTTAGTGAGTCTCCAAAATTCAACATTAGGTTTCACACTCTATCTCCTCATGTGTATACGCTGGAATTGCTTTGAGGAGGTGGCTGTGGCCACTATATAGGTATGAGAGGTTCCTTTAAGGGGAATCAGTGGTGAATTTCTGCATTAGAACATTCTTGCCATTATACATTGGTGATATGGTACAGTATAAGGCATGCAGATGTCAAAAACATATATACTGTTGGTGAATTCCCACAAGATCATGTTATTTCAATGGTCAGTGACAGGTCCTGTAAGGAAAATTCACCATAAGTTGGGCTGCTGCAGTATTACTGCTATGGATTCAAAATAGCACAAATTCTATATTGCTATCAGACATCCACAGGTCTGTGTCGGATCTTATGTTAGTCAGAAGAGGGGATATATTGGTGTTCACCTCAGTCCGACATATATAATATGCAGTTGTAATTCTGCACACAGATAGAAAGTGCAGTCAACGGGGCAAGACACTGCTCCGCTGTCTGCTGCTATCTAGTAGTAAACTAGAACAGCCGCCGCAGCCCAATGGATAGGGGTGAGGGAATCCTCACACCATCTATGAGTGCACTGCTACACGGAAAAAACCTGTAAGGGTAAAAAACATTTCAAAATGCATCCTAATATGTGTGAGGTACAGAGAGCGTCACCGCTAGCCGGCGCGCGCTTCGCAAGACAGCTTTTTCAAGGCCATTTTTTTTCACACGTTTTTTTTAATTTGAATTTATATAACAAATGTGAGTAACGCTGGCATTTTTAATAGATGTTTTCAACGTCTCTCACAGAGAAGTTGGCACTGAAAGGGTTAAATATCTGGCCAATGCACTCATTTACTTTCTGGAAGTATCTAAAAATCCCTACATTGCATATTTTATAAGAGGCTGAAGACATTCTAAAACAAATATATTGTATCCAACACTGAATAATCTCTTTTACAGTAAAAGTGTGATTTGTAATCTACTTGCTTTAGTCATACGGGAAGGTCAGCGTTGTACTATGTAACTAATAAGGGAACGCAGTTACGGGCTTTGATAAATGGACTACAGGAACTAGATAAAACCTTCCCTGACCTTTCGTACAAAACAAAGCATTTTTGCAACAATCTTGCCTTGAAATACCACAATTTATTTTCTACTGCCTTTATCGTCTTTCAAAGACCTTTATAAATTTTGCATTGAAATGGGAAGTTATGATTATATGTATATATTTTATATTCTTTCTTTCGTAAAATGATCAAATTGCACGGACAAGATTACTGAGATTGTTATTCCGCCTCGGTGTATAGAAATCAATTCGGTTTTAACTAGTGCTGTTGCCGCTACTTATCTTGGGGAATCTAAATGGGGTTTTCCTGGTAGACAAGACGCAGAATAAGAAAATGAGAGACATAAAATCGCTGTATTCCCTGAGTGTAGCGGCCTGAGGTTGACGCTCCTTTGATCTATTTAAATGAAGTGCACTTAGCATCAATTGCAAGTGTCAGCGGAGAGCAGACGCTGCGCAAGTGATTTTATTATCTGTGGGGAGCCATCTAAATTACCCTTTTCAAGTTTTAATGTGAGCCATTTAATTAGCAATAAAGACAGAATCATCACATGCCGCCTGTACAGAAGCTCTGAAATGCGTGCAGCATAATCCGCTCGTAGGAAGCTGCGCTGCCTACTTTCACCAATACACGGTTGATGACATACTAAAAGATTTCGTTGTTTTTTTCTGGTTTCTTCTTTTTTTGGTACTTGTTTCCTAGAACGGCCACAATCGTGAGTGATCGTGGCTCTTAATTAAGGGACACGATCCTCACGATGTGGCCGATTTTTTACAATTTTTTCCCTTTGAGTGACAGAAATCGGGTCAATCGGTCGGTCGCGACCAATTAAAATCGGCCGCGATGCGACCGACCAATTCACCCGATTTTTCCATAGACTTCAATGTTAAAAAATCTTTTAACATTGAAATCGGGAGGATCGCGTCGGTCTTGTGCCATTATAATGGCACAAGATTAGATGGACTTGATTAAGTCCATCTCACATAGGGAAAAATGATAAAAAAGGTGAAATGGGCCAATATGACCCATTTCACATTTTTTATGTGCCCGCCATGACCCCACGATAGACGTCAACCCGAAGCGTGGCGAGCGGCGGCGGTACGCGTCCTCCGACCTTTTCATTCCCCTACTATCCACGTCGGCGTGGAGTTGAGAATATATAGTGTGGCGAGCGCAGCGAGCCACCGAGCCCGAAGCGTGGCGAGCGCAGCGAGCCCCGCGAGGGGACGCGTATACCTGTGAAGTTATACGCGTCCCCTCGCGGGGCTCGCTGCGCTCGCCACGCTTCGGGCTCGCTGCGCTCGCCACACTATATATTCTCAACTCCACGCCGACGTGGATAGTAGGGGAATGAAAAGGTTGGAGGACGCGCACCGCCGCCCCTCGCGGGCTCGCTGCGCTCGCCACGCTTCGGGTTGACGTCTATCGTGGGGTCTAGCCCACTTAGTAACATTTGGGGGGGCAATTTAAAAAAATCGGGTGAAAAAAAAAAAAATCGGGTGAAAAATCGGTCGGTCGGATCGGTCGCATCGCATGCGACCAAATCGCATGCGATGCGATCGATCCGATTTTTTTATCTTCCGACCACAACGATCTAAATCGTTGTGGCCGTGCTAGGAAACAAGTACCCTTTTTTTTTTTTACTTCTATCAGGTTAGTTTAAAAAAGAAAAAAAGTTGCATCACTCTTTTATAATACAGTATTAAGGGGGTATTCAATCCTGGGAAAAATGTTCGCCAGGCAAAAAATTAGGCATTTTCACCCCATTCAATCCCAGTGCTGATTTCTCTCCTGAATGAAAAACCTCCTTGCCAAGAGGGGTTAATGTCTGTTGCCAAGGTTTATTGCTCGTTGCCAATGGGTCACTGCCTGCATCTCCCCCCCCCCCCCCCCCACCTGTGCAGCGCAGGGAAGGGATCCCAGACATTAGCGCTGGGGCAGAAGGTCCCTGCAGCGTGTGTGAGATTAGCGGCGGGTTCCCTGCGGCAAATGGGAACTAGTAGTTCCCTTCCACTGCAAAGACTATGCCGCTGATCCCACATATGCTGCAGGGACCCCCTGCCTGCCAGTGCTACCCGACCCTGCGCTACCATACCCCTCTGCATGCCACCCACCAGGTCAAGCCATGGATGGACCAGTGGGTGCCGGACACAGGGGCGGCCAGACGGGATGCGCAAACGGGCAATAGTGGTCGAGCCACCCTTTTGCTCAGACTAGCTACCGGTAGCTCGCGAGCGACGGGTTGGCGACCACTGGTCTACAGTATAGTAGGAATTAATGCATCGTGTGTGAAAATGTGACCGTTAGTAATGACTACAGCTGTGCACCAGTTAGGTTACCTGGAAAACATGAACCGTTGGTAGATCTCAAGGACCTGTTTGGCCACCCCTGTCTTAAAGCAATAAGTCAACAATGCCTTTGTGGGTCGGGTCTGTTAGTGTGGCAGAGGAGCCTCTGTATATTAGACCAGTCCTAAACAGTTGGCTCCACAGCATTTGTCGATGTAAAAAGAATGAACAAGATTATATGGCTGTGCGCTGAATACACCCGATGTGTGCCAGATTATTTTACTATTGAGAGCCACAGTGAGAGACTAATCCACATATATAATATAGCAAAAAATCAAAACAAAGTCACTGCACTAGAATAGTAAAAAACTATTTAATAATCATAAAATATTAAAGACGCACATTCAACATGAATAATAAACAATTCATCCAAGGAAGATATTTTATATAGTTATTTTATATAGTTGTGAGGGTCGACATGAAAAAAGGTTGAGTTTTTAAGGTGTCTGTTGACATGGACACTGTCTAAGTGTACCGTGTCCCCTCGCGTGTCTCGCTGCGCTTGCAATGCTTCGTGCTCTGTGCCTCACTATTTTAGTCTCCCTCCACGCCCTAGTGGATGGTAGGGCATGAAATACCACCTGTCGGCACATGTCGGCTGAACATTTAGTTAAAAAAAAAATGCATGTTGACCTGTTTCATGTCGACCTTTTGACCCTGTCGACCTTTTGACCATGTCGACCATTAGTGGTCGACCATATTACTGTTTATGATCAGTCCGGATACCATTGCCTTTTATATCTGTTTCGTGCAACGGTTATGGTATGCTTAAAGTGCAGTATATTGAGACAAATGTGAAACTGCATTTAAACCTACACTGTAGTTTTATCCTAAGAGGTGCTGCAGCAGCTAAGACAACAAAGCAATTTAACTATTAGAAAGAGTTCTTGCCCACTGACTTTTCACTATCTTCACTACTAAGTTTAGCATTCTAAAGCTTAGCAATAATAGCTAATGCCATCTACAAAGTGTACAAGAGGGGAGCCCCCTCACTCACGCATGCATGGTCAGTGGACCACACATGAGTAGTAGTAGTGTGACGACCTCTGACTCACATTCAGTAAAGTGGTCAATACAAATTGCAAGGAATGGCTGCTATCGGAGTATGGCGGTACAAATTTGTTTGGAAAATGGGCAAAACCATGTGTACTGCAGGTGGGGCAGATGTAACATGTGCAGAGAGAGTTAGCATTGCGTTGAATTGAGTTATTTTGTTTCTGTGCAGGGTAAATACTGACTGCATTATTTTTACATTGCAATTTAGATTTCAGTTTCAACACACCCCACCCAAATCTAACTCTCTCTGCACATGTTACATCTGCCCCACCTGCAGTGCACATGGTTTTGCCAATTTCGAGATCAAACTTGTACTACGATCAGATCTGAATAAGGGCCTTTGTGTAATGGTACATGCTAGTAGTAGTCTACCTCGTATTGCCACATATAGCAGAGATAAGAGATTATAGTTATTGGGTCAAAAATCAGATAATTCCACTTCGGTACTCTTTACCTAGAACGGCGCCCGCGATTAGCATCGCGGGCGTCGGGGGTAAAAAATCGCGGGCATCGCGGTCATTGTATGCACATAAAAAACCGGGTGCGACGCGATGCCCGCGATTTTCCCATAGGGATCAATGTTAAAAGTCAGATTGGACGCGATTTTAGTGTTAATTGCCTCAATGCCCGCGATTTTTACATAGGAAACAATGTTAAATGGGCCACAGAGCCCTAATAGTCCCCCTGAAGTCTCAAATAGCCCCCACAATTTTTAACGCCACCCCACGATCAACGTAAACCCGAAGTGTGGCGAGCGCAGCGAGCCCGCGAGGGGCGGCGGTACGCGTCCTCCGACCTTTTCATACCCCCACTATCCACGTCGGCGTGGAGTTGAGAATAGAATAGTGTGGCGAGCGCAGCGAGCCACCGAGCCCGAAGCGTGGCGAGCGGACGCGGATACCTTCACAGGTAAACGCGTCCCTTCACGGGCTTCACAGGTGTCCGCGTCGCCATGGACACCTGGGAAGCCCGCGAGGGGACGCGGATAACTGTGAAGGTATCCGCGTCCCCTCGCGGGGCTCGCTGCGCTCGCCACACTATTCTATTCTCAACTCCACGCCGACGTGGATAGTGGGGGTATGAAAAGGTCGGAGGACGCGTACCGCCGCCCCTCGCGGGCTCGCTGCGCTCGCCACGCTTCGGGTTCACGTTGAACGTGGGGTGGCGTTAACAATTGTGGGGGCCATTTCAGACTTTATGGTGACTATTTGGGCTCTGTGGCCCATTTAACATGGTTTCCTATGGAAAAATCGCGGGCATTGAGGCATTGAACACTAAAATCGCGTCCAATCTGACTTTTAACATTGATCCCTATGGGAAATCGCGGGCATCGCATCGCACCCGTTTTTTAGTGCATACGATGGTCGCGATGGTCGCCGTTCTAGGTAAAGAGTACCTCCACTTCCACTTAGCACTTTCTACTCTATAGTTCTTTATTCCCTAAAGTGCTACACTAAAATGCTTGTCTTACTTGGCAGGGGTGTGGGTTGTTAGGTCTACACCAACTAGGTCGACACCACTAGGTCGACATGGGTCTAGGTCGACAGGACATTAGGTTGACACAAGCATTAGGTCAACATGGGCAAGGTCGACAGTCGAAAGGTCGACATGGGGTTTTTCACCCGAATGTCGACATGGACACAGTTTGAAGTGCCTCGCATCGCTCGCAATGCTTCGGGCACACTATTTTATTCTCCCACCATGCCCTAGTGGATGTAAGGACATGTGAAAAACCCCATGTTGACCTTTTGGCTATCAACCTAGCCCATGTCGACCTAATGCTTGTGTCGACTTAATGACCTGTCGACCTAGACCCATGCTGACCTAAACCCATTTTGACCTTGTGGTGTTGACCCAATGCTTGTCGACCTAGTTGGTGTAGACCTAATGACCATATCCCCTTGGCAGAGGGTTACATCTGAAGTACCAGCCGACCCACTATAGCACAGCAGCCAACTAAATGAATGAGGGAGCATATTACTTTCATTCTGACTGCATTTTATACTACTTAACTCTTTGTTTCTTCTGTTCCATTATTTTATTATTTTTATTAATTATCCTTTGTTCATACGGTAGCACAAGGGATCCTCAGCACCTTATTTAGTACATAAATACAGTGTTAAAAAAATAAAAAATAACTTACAAAACATGGAAGAACAAAGTTTATAAACATTGTTGCATTAGCATCCATGGCACCCAAATAAGCAGCAGGTTGGACAAACCTGTGTAAGTGGCACTACCAGAGGCAGAATTACCATTGGTGCAGCAGGCGCAGTCCACCTGGGCCCCTGAGGACTAAGGGGCCCACTGCTGCCCCTGTCATCCTTTTCCTGTCACCATTTTTTTCCCTGTCACACTCTGCCTCTCCCTGTCACCCAGTGCAGTGTTGTGTATTGTGAACTGGAGGTTGGGGTGGGCCCCAAAGAATTTTATTGCTCCTGAGCCCACAACATGCAAGTTCCCCCCACTGGGCACTATTATTTTGGACATAATGTGTAAGGGGCACTACTGTTGTGGGTATAATGTGGGGGCAGTATTAGTGTTGGACTGGCCCACAGGGTTACAGGGGAATCCCCCAGTGGGCCCAACTGCCTGGGGGCCCCACCTCCATTTATAGGGATCAGGTTCCAGACTGTGCACATGAATTATACAAATGTTACATTATACTGCAAAGGACTATGGTATATCTTCTACCGAGCACTGTTGTTACTAATGTGGTACATTATCATGCATGCACAAGCAGAATTTACTATAATATTTACTTTAAAGGTTTGCCAAACTTCTGTGACAGCTGGCCACACCCCTCTGGGACTGTCCGAAGTGGCCCCTATAACACCATTCCCCGGTGGGCCCTTCATGCCCCAGTCCGACACTGGGCAGTACTACTGTGAGCATAATGTGTAGGGGTGGGTACTATTGTGAGCATAATGTGCAAGGCCCACTAGTACTGTGGCCATAATTTGTAAGGAGCACTAACCAATGTGGCCAAAATGTGCACAGGGCACTATTACTGAGGGCATCATGTGTAGGGGGCACTACAACTGGATTTGACCCATGACACTAATCACTCCAGCGGGCACTGAAGTATATATTAACATACCAATCAAATCTGGGCTTGGGATGGCCCCTGGGTATTGCATGCATGCATACATACATACAACATTTTAATCTAATTTAACTTTTTGGATCTTCTTTCCCACTGAAACTGCGTATAAATAATGGCCCAGCCATCCCCCATAATAGCTTCCTTATATTCGGTGGATCGCGATGAGTGCACTCTAAAACACAGAACAAAATAACTCTGCAGGAAATTGACCAGTAACAAGATGAATGCATTTTTTCTTAATGTAGGTTGCTTCCACTGCATGGAACCGTCTGATTTGTAAGTGCCTCCTGCTATGAATTAAGTGTGGACGCTGTGTTTTCTTATTGTCCCAGAGCTGCTGTTCCACTGCTCTTGCAAACATTTCTCTTCTCCACCTTTCAAACTTTGCTGCAAGTTGAACACTTTTTAAAAAAAACTCCTCGCTCTTCCATTCCCCACTTAGACCATTCTGGCAACAAGCCTCTACTTAGATAAGACTCCCATTAATGTCTACCCAGGTTGTGATATTGATGGCACCATCTAAACTTCCTATAGCGTACAGGGCTTTATCATGTGGAAATGATTCTGTGCTTTTTGACTTTTCCTCCTTAATAATTCCCATAGCCCTTCTGTAGGGTATGTACAAGTGAAAAATAAATAGCTGAGGGATTCTGCCGCGATGTAACATTCATTTTCTGCTCAACCTTTTCATACTCATCTCAATTTATTTTCCTTGACATTTCTCAAAGGGCCTTTGCTTGTTTGCAATACGGTTACATAACTGCAGGTTCATTGCACCCAAAGGCTCCAGATTTTTTTTTTTAGCAATGTTTATAGAACGCGCTGGTATGGAATCCACTTTATCTCCATTCTCTGTGATTTATTGCAGGATCATAGCGTTCTTACAAACATCATCTTAAAAATGAGCAGTAAAATGTGCATTAGCATACATGGAATAACTGCAGTTAATATACAGTGACTTGATTTGCAATGATCCTTTTTAAATATAATTTTTGGACTTTTTGTTAAGTTTCAGCGTTTTGCTTCGTAGATTTACAGCCGTATTCATTCAGTTTGACGTTGGTCTTATGCACACCTGATGACCTGTTTTGATGATCCGATCAGTGGCTAGTGATGGTTTGCATATCCTTTAAGGCAGGGGTGGGGAACCTTTTTTGTGCCAAGGGCCGTTTGTATGGGGAAAAAATCCTTCGGGGGCCATATGTAAAAAAATGTTCTCAAAAATTGTCCTGTTGCAGCCGTCCGACGCTCCGGCGGCTGCCGCTGAATAGGACTCACTGTCTCCGGCCGCTGTTGATTAAGAGGAATCTTGCGAGAACTACTGACCTCTTGTGAAAATTCCCCTGTACTTGACTCCTGGCAAAGCTGCCGGGCGGGTGGGTGGGCCACTCAGACCGGTTACGGGGGCCACATATGAACCCTGGGACTGAGGTTCCCCACCCCTGCTTTAAGGAATCGGCAAAACGGTACAGAAAATCGGATTTCTATTATTTTTGGGGCAGAATTGGCAAATCGGGAATTTGCATCACATTGGATTTCCACGCTTCCCCGGGCATCGGCAAAAACGTGAATTTCGCTAATACTTGTCAAATGCATAAACCCCATTATCTCATATTTCAATCTGGGAATACTTTTAGGAGCTAATGCTCTTGGGCGACAAGTAGATTGTGCAGTGTGATAACAATTTCCCCTGTCACATCCGAGCTATTCAGCTGTAAACGCAATGGTGCGTATGATTTTAAGTGCACGGAATTAAGTAAATATTTTATTGACTTGTTTTGACTGACTTTCCTTGTTTGCCAGTAACTGTAGTCATTTTTCAGCATGCTCCATTGCACAATATTTAGAGGGACGCAGACTTCAAGCCTCTGTCTGTGCTTAACTGTTAATATATCACAATAATGTATATCATTTTATGTTAACACTCCTTGGGTGAAGAAGGGGGGCTGCCGCAGTGCTTACTGTTCCCTGCCACCTTGTCCCCACTGCTTCCCGGGACCCGCCACCTACATAATGTAGCTGCCAGGCGCCGATTGATACTGGGCAGGCACAAAATATTGGCTTCTACTGACTGCATCGGCTGCAGCCTATAGAAGCCGGCTGTGGCTGATCAAAAGGCAGGGAGTGGCTTCCTACAGGAAGCCAGCTCTGCTAATAGATGCAAGGTCTGGCAGTCCCGGAGGAAGGAAATGCCTCATAATGCCATATCTCCCACCTGTAACAATTTTGACAGTACAGTGCTGTTTTTTTAGGACTGTCCTGGGCAGCAGCACTGAGCAGAGCAGCTGTGAATAGATGTAGCGTCTATTCACACAAGACAGAACGTGTGACTGCACTGGCTAGTGTCGCACATGAGGTGCATCAGGGACATTGATATAGAGGCAGCGGGGGGCGTGGAGACAGAGGCGGCGGGGGCGGACAGGCAGCGGGGGCATGGAGGCAGCTGGGAGACAGGTGCAACAGGGGGGGGGCGGGAGACAGGCAGATGGGGCATGAAGACAGAGCCATCAGGAGCTTAGAGTCTAGGGGAGGAGAGGGACCAACAGCAGGCTTCGGAAGAGCCAACGTTGCGTGAGGGTTGAGCAGTGATCTGTGTGCTGGAGACAAATACCATAGACTGTGCCCCTGTTACTGCAAGGTCCAAACCACATTCATCACTGCCCTCTTTCCTCCACTGGCTGTAACATATATGGAGTTGTCTCCCCTGGAAATCACGTTGTATGCAAAGTGTGGTGTAGAAAAGCACTTATTGTGAACTGTGCTGCTTGCTCAGCAGGACTGCTGCTGCAGACCACACAGGCGGGAGTCACCAGGATAGCTGAGACCAGCCGCACCACCGCGGAGCTACCTTTGGTCTTTTGAGATCTATCACCAGAAACCGTGAAAACCTCATGTCTACCAAGTGATCGTTGACCATGCTCTCCTTACTGTAATGCTGGTGTCTAATTTCCATTACTGTCAGTCTAGACGTGATTGTCTCTTTAGGTGTCTAACTAGAAGGGTGGTCGATCTAGACAGCTTCGGTCCGATATACCATAACCCCACGAACGCTATACAAAGAAACAACATGCATTGTGTTGCTGCGACCAGGATCTTTTGTGGCATTTGATGAAGAACGTATTAGCTAAAGTGGTTCCATGGGAAAGAGATGAGGAATGTCAATCACTCTCAGTTTGGTAAATGTGGAACATATTTTCCTTGGAATGCTCGGTGGACCAGCTGTAATGGGGCCCATACATCTACAGATCGATTGTCAGATTGGGCTGGTTGGATCAAAAATCTGGTAATATCTGAATGACAGTTTGGCAGTTTTCCTGTATTTCAAAGCAAATGGTCAACTGTCATTTGCTCTCATCCATTACCAGGACTTTGTTCCAACCAGCCCAATCTGACAATCGATCTGTAGATGTATGGCCAGCTTTAGCGTTCATTTTTTAGTGCCCATAGACGAACACTGCCGTGAATTTCTGTCTGTCTGACCTTTCCTAATATATTGCAGTGTGCGCGATGATAAACCTCATGGAGATCAGCTGAGCGTCTGTTTCTCCTAAAGCCTCTAAACTGTGATAATGAGACATTTGTTTTTTGCTTTTGGGGGTATTGTCAGTGTGTGTTGCTATGGAAACTAAAATGTTTTTCATGTTTGATATAAAACACTCTGATCATATTTTGACAACATGGGTTTAGATTTGTTATCATAAAAAAGTGTAGAACAAGTTGTGTAATTAGGGGTTTCGCTAAGTGACACAACCCATTGTGCTCAGGCCTGGTTATAGCATATATTGCACTTGGACGTCTCCTATTATGTACATATAGCTTGGCCACAGTTTGGATAATGTTTTAAAATACTTTCGGTACTTGTGTATTATCTGGGCGCCCAATTTTATCATTGCATGCCACTACTTAAGGCATGCAATGCGATTTTTCATTGTAAAGACCAGATTTGTAATTGTATAGTCACCCATGGGTGATTTCATACCCCCACTATCCAACTACGCACTGAGCCCGAAGCGTGGCGAGTGGACGCCGATTACTTTACATGTATTCTGCGTCCCCTCGCGGGGCTCGCTGCGCTCGACACACTTCAGGCTAGGAGCTGATTGGCTGACTGTTTATCACTTTCCATTTTATCACTTTTGAAGCTTAGTGCATCTGGCCCATGTAGTTAATTGGCTCTATCATACCCTTCCAGAAAGGCCAGGAGGCAATCGAAAATTGGGTCCCCCTGCTGGCCCCTCAGAAGGGTGGGCAATCCTCCCGCAAGCCCCTGGACCTCTGCATTTTTCTCCAGCCTCCTTCTACCCTACTTGTTAAATATCGGCATTCGCAGGTGTATGCAGAGGGGGGCGAGGCTAAAAAGATGCAAATTGCATAATTTAAGCCCTCCCCTAAGTGTACACCTGCAAATCGGGGCAGTTCTTATGGTGGGGTGGGCTTGATGTCAGGCTCTGGCCCCGCCTCCAGAAGCAAGCTGAAAGTCTCCAGTTCGGGAGAAACAGAAAGGCAAGTCTGGCTCTTTGTGAGGAGCCCTGCCAACATCTGCAATAGGGGACAGAATGGCTCCTGCCTGGTACCACCCAGCCTACACTGCAGCAAGTGATGGTGCTGGACTCTGAGGTGATAAGTGCAGGTAAATGTTAACACACACCATATTTGTGGTGGGGGCCACCAAACTCCATCACGGATCCCTCCCAGCATGCCCCCCACTCGACGCTGTCACTCCCGAGTCTTAGACCTGGTAGTCCATCATTGGAGTTGCATGGCAAAGGACCATTCTTGTTTCATGAGCTGTCCTTTGTTCCTAATGGCATATGTTAGTGCGATTATCCCCGAGGAGTGATGTAGCTGTAAGTGATAGCAGCATCCTTTCTCTCACGTTCGTACATCCTCACTTTCTGTACATTACACCTACTGTATATGAATGCACTTTGACGTAGAAAAGATATTGTGAAGAGATGCATTGGATATCTCCGACATTATGGGGGTGATTCTGGTTGACACGCAGTTCGCAGCGCTGCGTGTCTCTCAGGTGTCTTATGCTGGCCACACATCAGACCAACTTTCCTCCAACCATCCAACAAGTTGCTTGGATGGAATAAAAATCTGGTACTGGATGGGAGCAAATGTAATATGTACTTCAGAAATTTGCTCCCAAAATCTGTAAAAGGACAAAAACTGTCTCTCAGACACGGTACTGTAGTTAAACTTGTTTGATTTAAACCATTTGACTGAATGTTTTTGTCCATTTTCCTGGGTTTGTGAGCACATTTCTGATTGTCATTTTCTCCCATCCAGTACCATATTTTTATTCCATCCAAGCAATGCATCACCAGTGACCAGTGACTTAATTAGCACCTCAGTCACCTGAATTGATGTGGTGCCTTGGGGACCACATTTGGGAACCACTGGCCCTATAGTTTAGAAATTCAGGGAGCTGGTTGAACTTCAATGTTGTTTCTGGGCAACATAGTCTGGGCCTTGCACCCTGGGGTAACCCCACCAGTCTGAGGACCCCTAACCATCATTTATTTATTCTTGTTCTTTTGCTTGTACGTCTGGCTGGTACAAGTGCTGTCTGGCTTTAAAAAAAAATATATTGTTATTCCCTTGGAAACTGAATATTTAGTCTTTGCACATTGCCTTGGTACATACTATTTTCGGTATCAAATTAGTAATAGTATTTTTGTTATTTTTTCTTGGTAGAAATGTAACAGTTTAGGGGGGTATTCAATGTTTGGCGTGCGCCCGCAGCCATCTCCCGACGGGGGAGATGGCTGCGGGGCCCTATTCAATGCTGTCTTCCCCGACAGCATTGAACAGGGGTTCTCGGCAGAACGAGCCCGACATCACAAGCTGTCGGGCTTGTTCTGCCGAGAAAAGTCGGAAATAGGCAAGCTCCCGGTCGGAGCTTGTCTATTTCCGCCCTCAACTCGCGGCCATGCCCCTTTCTCGCTCGACGGCCGGGACATTGAATCCCGACTGCCGAGCTCACAGGGACGTGCAGTCAGGGGAGGCAGGGGAGGCAGTGCCTCCCCTGTCATAAATGATTAACATAATAAAATAATGCAAAGAAAATACTTATGACACACATTCTGTCATAAGTATATGCTTTCATTTATTTTATTCATCATTAATCCATTTTTTTTGTTGTTTTAGAGGCACCAAGAGCGGTGCCTCCTGCTGTCAGTAGCAAAATAACTGAAACAGGGGGTGGGCAGGAGCCGGGCAGTGGGTGGTATCCAAGCGTCAGGCTGTAAAAGCCCATTAAAAAAGCTGAAGAAGCGGCACCTATACAAGTGCCTCAGTGACTGGGACGAGTGACCCTGTCACCGAGGCAGATGTGATTGGGCATTAGGTCCAAAACACTCACACCGGGGGTGGGCGCAGAGTTGCCTACCTCCATTTTATACCAGAATCTCTGGCTGCCCGGCAAACCTTGATACACGTCTGGTCTGTCTCCCGTTTTATGGTGGTCCTGGCGCGGAAATGCCAGAAGACGGGCATAGGTGGACAGGAAGAGCCCAGAAGAGTCTGTCTCAGGAAAGCTCTATCAGCCATCAGCCACCGATGCACTGATAGCGCCTGCCTAGTGCCTCCTGCTTCAGCTGTGTGGCTGTCGACCCATCTGAGACTCACAGAATAAATTGGGTGCTAAGCAGGGAAGAAAGAGGACTTTCCTGGTGCAGTAAACTTTTAAGGCATCCAGCTTCCCCTGCCGTGCTGCACTTCCTCTTCATCCAGCTCTACCTACACTGAGAAGGGAGAGCTCACAGTCAGACCTCAGAGGAACGCAGGAGCTTCTGTCTCCCGGCTCAAATCCTCTCAACGTCTGCCAGCCTGAAAAAGTAAGTTAACTTATTAGTGTGCGCTCTGTTTACTGTTTGTGTGGGGAAAGGATTTATATAAGTGGTGGGTGTGGTGTTCTAGATGTATATAAGGTATATGGTAGGTGTTATTAAGGCGCCCAAGGGATTATATTGGTTACCCTTTGTTGTTACCCTTACAATAACTTCCTAGAAATAATTCACGCGGACACCTTATCTAAAAATAAGACTCAGACAACCATGGCATAAGTTTAAAATGGTCAAGTTATTTATTTAGGTGGTATGACCCTTGTTAGTCTATCAAAGGTATGGCCAAGACAGCACTTGAGACCAGCACCAGTCAGAGGTGTATGTCAATGGCAGCGACTGCCTCGCTCCAATCTAACAAACACACCCCTTACGTAAGGTACAGCCTGCACCGTGACGGCTCCCCGCCCCCTCTAAGGTAAGGCGCGGACACCTCAAGGAAGTGCCCACCGTCCCCGCTCATTTCGGGACTCGCCCACCGTCCTGGCAAGGGGGGGGGGTAATACCGCACGGTGACCACCTGACACCTCACCCGACTGCTGGTCGAGAGCGCCTTCTCGCCGATTTTTAAACTAAATTAAATTTAACCGAATTGTTTGGACAGCCCGAAGGCAATGAGCACCAGAGAGAGGAAAGAAAAGAAGGGATGGGAGGGTGGGAATCCGGATTCCAAGAGGAAGTTCCTCCCCCTAAGCTGGACCCTATATACCCCACTTAAGCTACCTCCCCTCTGGGTGCTGATTGGCCCATAAGCACCACATGCTAACCTGCCTAAGAATTACACACTGCTCTGTGCTGCATGTGTATCTGCGTTTAACCCCTAAATCCCCGGGCTCTTAACTACACTCTGGCCTATGCAGCCCTCGTTTTGCCTAGTGTATAGATGTATATAAGGGGTGGATGTGGTGTGATAGGTGTGTATACATGTATATATCGGATATTGGGGGTGTTAAAGGAGTATATATGTATATAAGGCATGTGGGGGGTGTTATAGGTGTGTATATATTTATATAAGTGGTGGGTGTGGTGTGATAAGTGTATATAAATGTACTGTATATAAGGGATGTGGGGGGTGTTATAGGTGTATTTATTTATATAAGTGGTGGATGTGGTGTGATAAGTGTATATAGATGTAAATAAGGGATGTGGGGAGTGTCATAGGTGTATATATTTGTATTTAAGGCATGTGGGGGTGTTATAGATGTGTATATACATATATAAGGCATGTGGGGGTGTTATAGGTGTGTATATACATATATAAGGCATGTGGGGGTGTTATAGGTGTGTATATACATATATAAGGCATGTGGGGGTGTTATAGGTGTGTATATTTATATAAGTGGTGGATGTGGTGTGATAAGTGTATATAGATGTATATAAGGGATGTGGGGAGTGTCATAGGTGTGTATATACATATATAAGGCATGTGGGGGTGTCATAGGTGTATATATATGTATTTAAGGCATGTGGGGGTGTCATAGGTGTATATATATATATATATATATATATATATATATGTATTTAAGGCATGTGGGGGTGCCATAGGTGTGTATATACATATATAAGGCATGTGGGGGTGTCATAGGTGTATATATACGTATTTAAGGCATGTGGGGTGTCATAGGTGTGTATATACATATATATATATAAGGCATGTGGGGTGTTATAGGTGTGTATATACATATATAAGGCATGTGGGGGGGGGTTATAGGTGTGTATATACATATATAAGGCATGTGGGGGTGTTATAGGTGTGTATATACATATATAAGGCATGTGGGGGAGTCATAGGTGTATATATACGTATTTAAGGCATGTGGGGTGTCATAGGTGTGTATATACATATATATATAAGGCATGTGGGGTGTTATAGGTGTGTATATACATATATAAGGCATGTGGGGGGGGGTTATAGGTGTGTATATACATATATATATAAGGCATGTGGGGTGTTATAGGTGTGTATATACATATATAAGGCATGTGGGGGGGGGTTATAGGTGTGTATATACATGTATAAGGCATGTGGGGTGTCATAGGTGTGTATATACATATATAAGGCATGTGGGGTGTCATAGGTGTGTATATACATATATAAGGCATGTGGGGGTGGTATAGGTGTATATATTTATATAAGTGGTGGATGTGGTGTGATAAGTGTATATAAGGGATGTGTGTGTGTATGTTTATATATATATATATATATATATATATATATATATATATATATATATATATATATATATATATATATAGGGGAGTAGGGCGGCTCTCAGAATAGTGCAAGAATGAAACCTTTTCAATGGTATAAACAATATCCGGTGCCCTCCAGATGCTTGCAGCAGTCAGATGGGCATATATATATATATATATATATTTATTTATTAGTGGGTGTGGTTTGACAGGTGTGTATAGATGTATATAAGGGATGTGTAGGTTCAAGATAGACTTACCCAGAGTGTTGCTGGGGTGTCCTGAGTATTCATAAGCCAACTAAAATCTTGTGTTAGTGACAGGGTTAAGCCCCATACACACTGGGCGACGTTTAGCTGAAAACCGCTCAGTTTACCTGTTCGAGTGGCTTTCAGCTCGAAAAGCCGCCAAGTGTGTATGGAGCAGCAATGAGCGGTGAGCCACTTATCTGCTGGTATTATCACAAAATACAGTTATGCTGCCCATACATATCTGCGATGGGATTCGATGCGACATCGAAGTACGATGTCCATCGAATCCGATCACATTTTTGGGTGCAAAAGTCAGCACCCGATGTTGAATGCCATCGGTGCTGGAAGAGGGCAGGCAGGGGGGCGGCGGAGTAGTGTATGCTAGCAGTAGCACTTGCGGGCGGCAGGAGTCAGCGGTGGAAGAATTGTTTAAAACACTGGGCTGGCATGTGATTGGTTGAGAAAGCTCAGCCAATCACAGTGCAGCCCAGTATTTTAAACCATTCTCCCGCCACCACTGACTCCCGCTGCCCGCAAGCGCTACTGCTAGCGCTACACTACTCTGCCGCCACCTGATACAAGACGCAGGTACGCCGCCAGTAGTCCCTAGGGTCCCCGCTCACCAAACCCCACAACGCTGAATGCATCCCCTCCGCCCCCCACCCCCGGATTGTATCCGAGCAATCGCAGGTGGTTAAAAACCACATGTGACTGCTCTTACAATTCGATAGATATTATGTGCAGCACATAATATCTGCCGACGCGACATTCGACGACATGCCCGCGTATCGTGTTGAAAAGTCCCTTAAAAATGCATACAATCATTCGATTTATTGGCCAGATGCGGTCGAAATCGAAGGATTGTATGCGGTATCTCACATATGTATGGGCAGCATTACACTTGATGAGTGCATTCCTCTGTGTAAGTAGAAACATTGTTTCACTGGAAGATACAATTCTGAAACACAGTGGCCTTTTGACAGCCAATACACAGTTTCTTGTTCTACAAGACAATAGTACAAAAAAATTGATCTGAGAAACTTTTCTCTAACAAATTTTCTCTAAGCAATACAAGCATGTGCCGGCCCTGGGACATTGGGGCTGTGGTTAGCCGGAAGTTGGCAGGAAGGTAGTGGTACAGTACTAAACTGCTGACTGTATTGGCAGGTGACAGGTCAGTTTGTGGGTGCTCCTAGTCGTTTGGTATGTGTGGGGCTTAAGTCCAAGTTGATCACCACGAGATCTGGCTCTGATTCTAGCCAGTGCCTCACCAGCCACTGACCTCACCGCACGCCACTGCGAGCTCAAGTCGAGCAAAGCGAGAACGGGACAGGGGCCCCCCACGGCTTGCTCGACAGCCGTACCCCTGACATTGAATACCCCCCTTGGTGTTTGTTTTATATGCAGAGACTCCCGTTGGCTGTACTGTGCATGGGAGCTGGTTCGCTATTAGGTCTGTCATTCTTGGCAAACAAACAAGTCTTTAGTATCTTAACAATTTGAAGAGATGAAGCAATACACTTTGATCCCGTGGCCCTGAAACCGTAATCCGAAGCATTCTCTAACTAAACATATAAATTGTCGCCAAAGTGAAGACCGAATGAATTTCCCTTCCGACTGTTCAATTGGCCTGTGACATTTTGTGGTATTTAAATGGGACTCACTATAAATTCTGACTTGTAGATGACCGGTTTAAGGAAAAATATTTGTTGAAGCTGATCTTTAACCCCTTCATGACAGAGCCAGTTTGTGCCTTCATGACAGAGCCCTTTTTTTCAAATCTGACATGTCTCACTTAAGTGGGGATAACTTTTTTTTGCTTTTACTTATCCCAGTGTTTTTGAGATTGTTTTCTCGTGACACATTGTACTTCAAGTTAGTGGTAAATTTGGGTCGATACAGTCTGTGTTTTTTTGTGAAAAAAAACAAAATATCGTGAAAAAATGGAAAATTTAGCAATTTGCAAAATGTTAAATTTTCTGCTTGTGAGACAAATAATCATACCACTCAAAATAGTTAATAACTAACATAGACCATATGTCTACTTTATGTTTCCATCATTATTTCAACTTCCTTTTAATTTTTTTGGACACTAGGAGGCTTACAATATGAATAGCAAATTCTCAAATTTTCAAGAAAATTTCAAACACTGATTTTTTTAGGGATCAGTTCAGTTCTGATGTGACTTTGAGGGACTTGTATGTGAGACACCCCCATAAATGATGCCATTTCAAAAACTGCACCCCTCACAGTATTCAAAACAGCATTTTGGAAGTTTGTTAACCCTTTAGGTGTTTCACAGGAATTAAAACAAAGTGTAGGTGAAATTTCAAAATTTCTTTTTTTTTGCAGAGTTTCAATTTTAATACATTTTTCTAACGAATACAGTAGATTTTACTAGAGAAAAGTGACTAAAAATTGATTCCCCCAATTCTTTTGTTTTCAAAAATATCCTATATGTGGCCCTAGTGTGCACGTTGACCAAACCACAGGCTTCATAATAGAAGGAGCACCTACTTGATTTTGGAGCCTCCTTTTTATGAGATTTTTTTTTAGGCACCATGTAGGTTTCTAGGCACCATAAGTGCTAAAAGTTAGGAACCTCCCCCACAAGTCACCCCATTTTGCAATCTACACCCCTCAGGGAATTCATCTAGGGGTATAGTGTACATTTCAAACCCCCAGGGGTTTCACCAATTTTGGTACAACTGGGATGTGAAAATGGAAAATTACATTTTTTTACACAAACATGCAGTTCTGGCTCAAAATTTTTCATTTTCACAAGGTATGAAGGAGAAAAAGCACCCCAAAATCTGTGCCCCAATTTGTCCCGAGTACGGCAATGCCTCACATGTGACCAAAAAATACCAGTTGGGTGCATGGCAGGACTCAGAAGGGAAGGAGTGTTTTTTGGATTTTGCAGCACAGATTTTGGTGGAATGAATGGTGGGTGCTATGTTGCACCAATACAGTGGAACCCCCCCACAAGTCACCCCATTTAGCAAAGTACACCCCTCAGGGAATTCATCTAGGGGTATAGTGTACATTTCAAACCCCCAGGGGTTTCACCAATTTTGATACAACTGGGCAGTGAAAATGAAAAATTACATTTTTTTACACAAAAATGCAGTTCTGGCTCAAAATTTTTCATTTTCAGAAGGTATGAAGGAGAAAAAGCACCCCAAAATCTGTGCCCCAATTTCTCCCGAGTACGGCAATGCCTCACATGTGACCAAAAAATACCAGTTGGGTGCATGGCAGGACTCAGAAGGGAAGGAGTGATTTTTGGATTTTGCAGCTCAGATTCTGGTGGAATTTTGGTGGGTGCTATGTCGCATTAGCAAGACCCCCCAAGCACCAATACAGTGGAACCCCCCCACAAGTCACCCCATTTAGCAAAGTACACCTCTCAGGGAATTCATCTAGGGGTATAGTGTACATTTCAAACCCCCAGGGGTTTCACCAATTTTGGTACAACTGGGCTGTGAAAATGAAAAATTACATTTTTTTACACAAAAATGCAGTTCTGGCTCAAAATTTTTCATTTTCAGAAGGTATGAAGGAGAAAAAGCACCCCAAAATCTGTGCCCCAATTTCTCCCGAGTACGGCAATGCCTCACATGTGACCAAAAAATACCAGTTGGGTGCATGGCAGGACTCAGAAGGGAAGGAGTGATTTTTGGATTTTGCAGCTCAGATTCTGGTGGAATTTTGGTGGGTGCTATGTCGCATTAGCAAGACCCCCCAAGCACCAATACAGTGGAACCCCCCCACAAGTCACCCCATTTTGCAAAGTACACCCCTCAGGGAATTCATCTAGGGGTATAGTGTACATTTCAAACCCCCAGGGGTTTCACCAATTTTGATACAAGTGGGCAGTGAAAATGAAAAATTACATTTTTTTACACAAAAATGCAGTTCTGGCTCAAAATTTTTCATTTTCACAAGGAATGAAGGAGACAAAGCACCCCAAAGTCTGTGCCCCAATTTCTCCCGAGTACGGCAATGCCTCACATGTGACCAAAAAATACCAGTTGGGCGCATGGCAGGACTCAGAAGGGAAGGAGTGTTTTTTGGATTTTGCAGCACAGATTTTGGTGGAATGAATGGTGGGTGCTATGTTGCATTACCAATACAGTGGAACCCCCCCACAAGTCACCCCATTTTGCAAAGTACACCCCTCAGGGAATTCATCTAGGGGTATAGTGTACATTTCAAACCCCCAGGGGTTTCACCAATTGTGGTACAACTGGGCTGTGAAAATGAAAAATTACATTTTTTTTTACACAAAAATGCAGTTCTGGCTCAAAATTTTTCATTTTCACAAGGAATGAAGGAGACAAAGCACCCCAAAGTCTGTGCCCCAATTTCTCCCGAGTACGGCAATGCCTCACATGTGACCAAAAAATACCAGTTGGGCGCATGGCAGGACTCAGAAGGGAAGGAGTGTTTTTTGGATTTTGCAGCACAGATTTTGGTGGAATGAATGGTGGGTGCTATGTTGCATTACCAATACAGTGGAACCCCCCCACAAGTCACCCCATTTTGCAAAGTACACCCCTCAGGGAATTCATCTAGGGGTATAGTGTACATTTCAAACCCCCAGGGGTTTCACCAATTGTGGTACAACTGGGCTGTGAAAATGAAAAATTACATTTTTTTTACACAAAAATGCAGTTCTGGCTCAAAATTTTTCATTTTCACAAGGAATGAAGGAGACAAAGCACCCCAAAGTCTGTGCCCCAATTTCTCCCGAGTACGGCAATGCCTCACATGTGACCAAAAAATACCAGTTGGGTGCATGGCAGGACTCAGAAGGGAAGGAGTGATTTTTGGATTTTGCAGCTCAGATTCTGGTGGAATGAATGGTGGGTGCTATGTGGCATTAGCAAGACCCCCGAAGCACGGTGAAATGATGAACCTAATAATCCATAGATGTGTGGTATATTTTGAAACACTCCTTCATACATAGGCCGGGTTTGTCGGGGCAAGTTTCACAGTGGAAAATAGTTTCCTTTCTTATTCCCTTTTTACAGCAAACTTTGCACCTTTTTTGTGTCCTGCCCTTTCTTGCAGTGGAGGGGATTTCGTTGGGAAAATGCTGCCCTGGTACAATACGGGGGCCAGTACTAGAAGTACTGGGGCCCTCTGCCTGCTGGTTCCCAAATACTAGGCCCTTTATGACTTCCTCTTGAAAGTGCATAAATGTCCCCCTCTGGCCGGTAGAACGGAATAGCACGTAAGCGTTATACAGTGCCATCTGGATGATATACACGGCCAGCTTCTTGTACCAGATATTTGTTTTCCGCAGGGCACTGTACGGCTTCAGTACCTGATCTGAAAGATCCACTCCGCCCATGTACTTATTGTAATCTAGGATACAATTTGGTTTTGAGGTGTGGGTACTGGTACCTCGTACAGGGATGGAGGTGGTACTGTCTCCATGAATTGTTGTCAGTATAAGGACATCCCTCTTGTCCTTATATTTGACCAACAACATATTTTCGGTGCATATTCCCCTGCTTTCACCCCTTCTTAGTACTTGGGCAATGTGCGTTTTGGGGTGGCCTCTTTGGTTCTTGCGCACAGTACCGCAAGCTGCTGTACCTCTTGAACCAAGGGCCTTAAACAGGGGGATGCTGGTGTAAAAGTTATCCACATAGAGGTGATAACCTTTATCCAGGAAGGGGTGCACTAAATCCCAGACAATTTTTCCACTAACACCTACGAGGGAGGGGGGGCATTCTGGCGGTTCAATCCTTGAATCCTTCCCTTCATATACCCTAAACTTGTGGGTGTACCCTGTGGTGCTTTCACACAGCTTATACATTTTTATGCCATACCTTGCCCTCTTACTGGGAAGGTACTGGCGGAATTTAACCCTTCCTTTAAAATGTATAAGGGACTCGTCGATACTAATACATTTATCAGGGATGTATAGCTCTGCAAATTTGGCACTGAAATGATCAATGACCGGCCTGACTTTGAATAGCCTGTCAAAGGTGGGATCATCTCTGGGTGGGCACTGTGCATTATCGGTGTAATGTATAAATTTATGGATTGCCTCAAAACGAGTCCGAGCAGGGCCGGTGCAAGGCACCGGAGCGCCCCAGGCGAGTCGGGCTGGGGGCGCCCCGGTGCCGGGGGGGGGGGGGGAGTGGGCGGGTGGGTGGGTGGTGTGTGTGAGGTGTGGGGTGGTACCTGTCCTACCGGCGCTGTCTATTTCAATCTGGCGGCGGAGGCAGCGGGGGTCCCTGCAGTCTATTAAAAATCACGAGCGCTATCCGCCGGGCTATGCAGAAGCGCTTCTAGTGTGAAAACTCTGGCAGCACGCTGATTGGCTGAGATCAGCGTGCGCCGTGCTGCCAGAGTTTTCACACTAGAAGCGCTTCCGCATAGCCCGGCGGATAGCGCTCGTGATTTTTAATAGACTGCAGGGACCCCCGCTGCCTCCGCCGCCAGATTGAAATAGACAGCGCCGGTAGGACAGGTACCCGGGCGGCATTTTCCGCCCTCCAGTGGCCGGCGCCCTAGGCAAATGCCTAGGTTTGCCTAGTGGTGGCGCCGGCCCTGAGTCCGAGTCATGGCCATACGGTAAAATGGGGTGCTGTACAGAACATCTGTACTCCAATATTGCCTAATTTGTGGCTTTTTTACTATGCCCATATGAAGCACCAGACCCCAAAACGTCATCATCTCTACTGCATCTACAGGGGTCCACCTAGCAAATGATGACGTGGGGTTTTGAGCAATAAACTGCTGGGCATATAAATTAGTTTGGTCCACCATTAAATTTATAAAATCATCAGAGAAAAATAATTTGAAAAAGTCAATTTCTCTGAGACCTGTGGAATCAAATTGGATTCCTGGCATGGCCAAAAACTCAGGAACCTGGGGCTCAAAATTGTCTGGTGGTGGGGTCCATACTAGATCAATTATTGGGGGGGGGGGTCTCAGCTGATCTACGGGGGCGTCTTTGAGGGGGTCCCTCATCACCGGAGGAGGAAGAGGAGCTTAAGACGAATCCTTCAAATTCCCCGCTTGCATCACTGGCTGTGTCAGAGTCAGAGGCAAGCATGGCATATGCCTCCTCCACTGAATACATTCTTCTGGATGACTGGGATGACATTTGGGATGACATTTGGGATGCCATTTTTATTTTTGTGTTACTGGTAGTGAAATGTTTCAACACGTGTATAGTGTAGGGGGGGGGTACAAACTTTATTTCAACCCGGGGGGTATGTAGTGTGTATGTAGTGCAGAAAAAAAAAATACTTTATACAAAAAAAAAAAAAAAATTGAAGGGGTTAAAAAAAAAAAAATTGAAGGGGTTAAAAAAAAAAATTGAAGGGGTTAAAAAAACAAAAAAAAAGGTCCTGCGCCAAAAATTGAGCACAGATGTTGGTCAGTAACGTCCGTCACTGAACAGCGCTCAAAGGCAACAGGAATTTGATAAAAAAAAAAAAAAAATAGATCAACCCTGTGCCGAAAAAGCTGATCAGTGATGTACGTCACTGATCAGCGCACAGTGGCCACAGGACACCCACAAAATCACAGTGTGTGTAAAAAAAAAATTAAAAAAAGACCACACAGCACCCACAAAAAAAAAAAAGGTGATCAGTGATGCGACACTGATTACCAGTGAGGGGCAGCAGGTGCACAACCTTTGGTGCAACTGACAGTGCAACTGGCAGCAACTGACAGGTATATATAAAAAAAAAAACCTCTGCGCCCCCAAAAAGTTGCTGATCACCTCAGATATAGTGATCAGCACAAAAGGCGGGGGTAGCAGACACAAAATATACACTCTCTATCACTCTCTGTCACTATCTCTCTCTATCTCTCACTATCTATCACTATCTATCACTCTATGACACTGCAGCAGCACTGACAGTTATATATATAAAATAAAACCCCTGCACCCCCAAAAAGGGGGGGTAGCAGACACAAATCTCTCTATCTCTCTACCTCTCACTATCTATCACTATCTATCACTATCTATCACTGTATGACACTGCAGCAGCAGCACTGACAGTTATTTAAACCCCTGCACCCCCAAAAAGGGGGGGTAGCAGACACAAAATATACACTCTCTATCACTCTCTATCACTCTCTGTCACTATCTCTCTCTATCTCTCACTATCTCTCACTATCTATCACTATCTATCACTCTATGACACTGCAGCAGCACTGACAGTTATATATATAAAATAAAACCCCTGCACCCCCAAAAAGGGGGGGTAGCAGACACAAAATATAGCTCTCTCTGTCACTATCTCTCTATCTCTCTCTATCTCTCTCTCTATCTCTCTATCTCTCTATCACACTGCAGCAGCAGCAGGAAGTCTCAGGAAGTCAGATCCAGGAAGCGTCCAGCACGCTACAAGCAGTGATCAAGTGATCAGGTAAGGTATTTGCAAGGTTCAGGTAAGTATTAGGCAAGGATCAGGTCGGTATCACGGCAGACAGGCACGGTGACCGTTCTGCACGCTATTCCAGACCGGAATGGCGTCTGCAGCGCAGTCACCGTTAGTTTAAATGTCGCGCCTTGGCTGTGATTGGTCCGTGGGTCCCACGGACCAATCACAGCCTTGGGGGCAGGTGGGGTGAGGGTGGGGTGAGGTGTCATCGTCACCGATGACCCCCTCATGCCCCCTGACGCCCGGCGGTGATTGACACCTGTGTTACCGAGCGTCTGATTCGCTGGTAACACAGGAAAACGCTGTGAATGGCTGTTCACACTGAACAGCCAATCACAGCGATCGCCGACGGGGGGGCGGCATCGCAGCCCCCCCTGGGCATGCAGGGACATGTCTGCTGTCAGGGACAGCAGACATCGTCCCTCTGTCACTGCGTCTCGAGACGCAGTGACAGTTTAAAGTCATGACGTATATATACGTCATGTGTCGGGAAGTACTTCCCGGCCATGACGTATATATACGTCAAATGTCGTGAAGGGGTTAAAATAATGTATCACGTTTCAATGTCCAAACTCTAGTAGCTGTGGAATGATCATTAAGAATGTAAAACATGTTCAGCTCTGATCTGGGTCACTTTTGGACGCTTTTTATGCAATTGTGTCAATAATCGCATAAAAAGCATCAAAATCGCATGGATTTGACAGCAGGTCTGATGCAATGCGCAGTGCCTGCGAGTCGCACTGGCTGCAGATTTGCTATGTGTGTAGCCCTTGCCATAAGATCGGATTCAAATTCAGGGTGGTTTGGTTTTTCCCTTTTAACTTTGCTAAAAAATAAATCTTCACATCACCAACTATGGTTTGTTTGCTATGACTTTGTTACACTTACTATATACAAAGGCAAATGGGTTTGTCATGGAAAGGGCTGCTGGACCCTGTGATAACCACTGGCAGACAGTCTTAATACCAACATGTTCAAAATGCCGACATTCATTATGTCGACAGGGTCCAAATGCCGACATTTAAAATGTCGACATGTTAAAAAGTCATAATTTTTTATGTGATTTATTAAGTACCGCATCCGCTCGCCATGATTCGGACACGGTGCCTCGCTGCACTCTGCAACCTGATATAGACTTACTTTATGCCCACTTGGATCGTGAAGTAAGAACAAGACATTTGTTGACATTTTAAATTACTGCATTCGGACTGTGTCGGCACTTTGACCATTTGACATTTTAAACATGTCAGTGTTTTGACTGTTGGTAAATTGACTGCATCCCCATAATATAGCTCTGTAATTCTACTGGGTGGTATGAGGGATGGGCTATTATTTAGCAGTGTTCTAACACTGGTGGGCTGGAGGTATGGGGCATTATATAGCTGTAGATGTCCATTGGGTGTTAGAAGTGTGGCTTTTATATGAGTGTAACACTATTGGAAGGGATGAGCAATGGGGTTTGTACAGATGGAGGGGGTCTGGCGGTCGGCTTGCCAGCCTATGGAGCTCACCGCCAGTCCCCGCCACTCTCCTCGTCCCCCCCCCTAACCCCGCCCATCTCCCTGAAGCAGAGATATCTAATAATCCATGACAAATAAAGTTATACCAAAATCATGACTGCAAGAACCTTTCTATATGAGGAATAGATTTGCTAATTGTTAATCTTGTAATTCTTATGTGTCTCTAAATCTGTCATTTTTTTTGGCGAATTCATATGTAAAATTGCAAAAAAGCCGATTATATAAAACTCATAAAGTAAATACAACAAATTAACACAAAATTGCTTAACGAAGTAAAAAAAAGACAACAAATAACAAGTACTGTAAAACAATTTTTTCTAATATTTTAAAAAACCCTCTAGATTATTATTGTCATACAAACCTGTTTGATGGATATTACCTATGCTCTCTCCACTTTCTTGCCGAACCCATAAATTCTCCCTGTCTGGGAGTGATCACTCGTACAGATGATAATGCAGCGAGTGAAGGTAACGCACTCAGCGCGCTTAGCGGCAGCTCATATTAAACACTTATTTATGACTTCCTTGGTGCGCTAGAGGGAGATAATTAATACATTAGTAGGTGCTGCGGAAGACTGATAACGGTATCTGTTATTAAGCCGGTAGTTTTAATAGTAATGTTGTTTTTATTGTTTCTGATTTATTGTGCTGTAATACATTGGAATTAATTAGTGCTGCAGAGAAAAAGGCTTCTTTCAGTCTATTTAATTATTATTTGTAAATTATAGTTAACTTGGCTCATTACTACTGTCAGTCAGATCTCGTATTTCATTTTAATATCTAATAACTTTAAGTTTATTTTGTTAGGTTCTTCTCATTTATACTTTTAATATTTACATTGGAGCATGCGACGCAGGGCTTTTCAAGTTAGAGGGGAGATTTAGAAAGAGAGAGAGATAAAGTACCAACCAATCGCATACCCTCCAACTGTACCGTTTTTTACCAGACTGTACTGGCTAAAACCCCCTGTACAGATTGTTTTTCTGTTTTTAAGACATTGCACTTGACACACGCGGTGCGCTTCCTCCCCCCGAGGAGGCCAAGGGGACTCTGGGAGATGTAGTTTCCTACATCTGCTTCCTGGGTAGCTTGAGGGGTAGACGACTGACAGGACTACAGCTCCCAAGGTGCCTCACGGGGGTAAGTGCCGCAGGCCAATCACAAAGCACAGAGGTGTATATTGGCGGCTGTGTGGAGGGAAAGCAGCACCGGCGCCGGGTGGGGGAACATGGTCAGGGCAGGTAAGGTGTAATGCCTTAATAGCACTATCAGCACATTGGGACACAAAAATGTTGGCAGACGTGGGGTGCATCTATGCAAAGAGCTGCAGCCAGCAAGCTGCCCACAAAGGGGAAGCGTTTCCAGGCTCCCCGCACTTCAAAGGTGGGGGGTGGCTGCAACAGCAGTGGTGGCGGTGCACTGCACTATGACAGGGTTGGGGAACCTTTTTTGTGCCAAGGGCCATTTGTATGGGGAAAAAAATCCTTTGGGGGACACATGTAAAAATGTCGGTACTAGTTTCCTAGTAGGGCACCCAGATTTTCTATGTATGCTCAGTAGTTAATTTATTCACTGCACCCTGAGTGAAATCGCATCGCATGGCCCTTTTTTGTGGCGTGAGATGTGGTGAGATCTCAGTAGTTCATATGGTAAAACACCTAAAACAGCACCACTCTCCACGTCATCCCGAAGCGTGGCGAGCCCAACGAGGGGCGGCGGAACGCATCCTCCGACTTTTTCATACCCCCTCTATCCACGTCGGCGTGGAGTTGATTTTATATAGTGTGGCGAGCACAGCGAGCCACTGAGCCTGAAGCATGGCGAGTGCACGCGTAATACAAAGTAATCCGCGTACCCTCGCGGGCCTCGCTGCGCTTGCCTGACCTTGGGCTTGGTGGCTTGCTGCGCTCGCCACACTATATAAAGTCAACTCCACGCCGATGTGGATAGTGGGGGTATGAAAAGGTCGGAGGATGCGTTCCGCTGCGCTCGCCATGCTGCGGGGTGACGTGGAGAGTGGTGCTGTTTTAGGTGTTTTACCATATGAACTACTGAGATCTCATCTCATCTGCGATGCGATTACACTCAGGGTTCAGTGAACAAATTAACTAAATTAACTACTGAGATCACATCGCACACATCACAAGGCACAAAAGCCATGCGATGCGATGTGATTTCACTACGCAGAATAGCCCACTTGCCCTGCTAGGAAACAAGTACCAAAATTCATGCACGCTCCAGCGGCTGCCGCTGAATAGGACTGACAGCCTCCAGCTGCTGCTGATTTAAGAGAATCTCGCGAGAACTACCAACCTCTCACGAGAATTCCGCTGTACTTGACTCCCAGCAAAGCCGCCGGACGGGTGGGAGGGCCACTGAGACCCGGGCCTGAGGTTCCCCACCCCTGCACTATGACTTTCTCTGTGCAAGGCAAGCAGCACGGCTGCACAGTGTCGCAGTGACCTGATGTGTTATAGCTCTGACCCAACAGATCAAGCACTACCCTCCAACTCTAGTACATTGAAAGTATAGGAAAGGAGGCATGACCACGCCCCCATCCTGTGACCTCACCCCCTTTCTGAGTTGTACCAATTTCTGCCCATCAGGTTCTGTAATTTTACAGGCTATGCTAGAAGCTGATTGGTTGTTGCGAGCAAGTTCTCCACTTTATCACCAAGATTTGATAAATCTCCCTAGGTGTTTGAAATTGTGATTTCATTCACTTACTGTACCAGGGAAAGCCCATTATATATCAGGCATTATAAGCTTTAACACCTTTTTTTCCGGCGTGCACCAGTTTCCCTAAGCCATGGTCTCCTTCTTATGTCATCTCAACGAGCTCGTTACTGGTTGATTTTTCCAGCGTGCCATAATAGTTAGGCTGTAATAAGACTCACATCCAGAAGGTCAATTGGATGTTATTTGTTCTAGATACATTGCTGAATGTGCGCCACAGAGCGCATGGAGACAGGGTGCCGCTTATATTGATGGATATGCCAAATGTAATCAGGTCTATAAAAATCTAAGTCGAGATGTAACGGCTCATTGGATGGAATCAATGTCAACTGGCTTCTTACAAATCCCACGTCTCGGCTATCGCGGGCTGAATGGCAGTTGCAAGGAAAATATTAGGCGCTCCTTTTAAATCTGTCATTACATCTAATGTATGGAACAAGGTTAAACAGACGGAGGGATTTCAATAACCAAGGCAAGTTTGAACAAGAGAGGATGTCAGCCTATCAGAGGGCAATACAATGATGCACTGTTGGTGTGTGGTTACCTGGATAATACACGCAGTATAAACGGACTGATCTTTATTGATGGTTTCATTTTACATACATATAGTTACCGGACATCATCCTTACAGTTATTTTGTGATGATATATGCTGCAAAATATGATATATAGTTCAGTTCAGTTATTACTAGAGATGAGCGGGTCCGGATCCCCGAGATCCGTCAGATCCCGCCTGAATTCCGGACCAATAACGAGGCCGAACGTCGTCATCGCGCTGTCGGATTCTCGCGGGAGCGGGATCTTATAAAAGATGCACGCGGGCCCCGCCATCTTCACTCCAATCTTGGAGAGGGAAGAGGGTGATTGGGAAGCTCCGTGTGCCCTGTGCTGTGCTCTGTGCCCTGTGCCATGTGCTCCGTGCTGTGCTTTGCTCCGTGTCCTGTCCTGTGCCCTCACTGCCCTGTGCTGTGCTTCGTGCCATGTGCTCCGTGCTGTGCTCCGTGACCAGCCCTGTGCCCTCACTGCCCTGTGCTGTGCTGTGCTCCGTGACCTGCCCTGTGCCCTCACTGCCCTGTGTTGTAGACTTGTATTGAGAGTCAGTGACTGGTAATAGGCCTGAGCCCTGTAGTGTGATTTAATTAACTAGGTGCTGCAGTGCTCACACGCAGGGGCTGCAGTGTCCACTGTCCAGGGGCTGTCCTGTGGCCCATGCCCTGTTGTGATTTATTTAGCCCTAAGCCCTGTGTTGTGATTTATTTAGCCCTGAACCCTGTGTTTTTTGTGATTTAACTAACTAACTCAGTGCTGCAGTGCTCACACGCAGGGGCTGCAGTGCTGCTGAGTAGTACACTGTGTACAGGGGCTGCAGTAATACAAGGGGCTGTGTCCAGTGTGATGGCCTATATCTTATCCATTGTCTAGTGTCACGAGTCACTCACGACATATATCCTGTGTCCTGTGTGACGACATATATCCTGTGTCCAGTGTGACGACATATATCCTGTGTCCAGTGTGACGACATCTATCCAGTGTCCAGTGTGACGACAATATATCCTGTGTCCAGTGTCACAAGTCACAACATATATCCTGTGTACAGGGGCTGCAGTAATACAAGGGGCTGTGTCCAGTGTGATGGCCTATATCTTATCCATTGTCCAGTGTCACGAGTCACTCACGACATATATCCTGTGTCCTGTGTGACGACATATATCCTGTGTCCAGTGGGACGACATATATCCAGTGTCCAGTGGGACGACATATATCCAGTGTCCAGTGGGACGACATATATCCAGTGTCCAGTGGGACGACATATATCCAGTGTCCAGTGGGACGACATATATCCAGTGGCCAGTGGGACGACATATATCCAGTGGCCAGTGTGACGACAATATATCCTGTGTCCAGTGTCACAAGTCACAACATATATCCTGTGTCCACTGTGACGACATATATCCTGTGTCCACTGTGACGACATATATCCAGTGTCCAGTGTGACGACATATATCCTGCGTCCAGTGTGACGACATATATCCTGCGTCCAGTGTGACGACATATATCCTCTGTCCAGTGTGACGACATATATCCTGTGTCCAGTGTGACGACATATATCCTGTGTCCAGTGTGACGACATATATCCAGTGTCCAGTGTGACGACATATATCCAGTGTGACGACATGTATTCAGTGTCCAGTGTGACGACATGTATTCAGTGTCCAGTGTGACGACATATATCCAGTGTCCAGTGTGACGACATATATCCTGTGTCCAGTGTGACGACATATATCCAGTGTAACGGGCTGTGTCCAGGGGCAGTGTCCAGTGACCAGGGGCAGTGTCCAGTGTCACAGGCTGTGTCCAGTGTAAAATATAAGAAAAATAAATAAAAGAATTAAAAAATTTTTGGGGGAGGATGATGGAGGAGGAAATAGTGGGAGATCAGCAACCTGATAGAACTTCTGAAGCTGCTACCACCAGTCAGATTCATGATGGCAAGGCCGATGGTCAAAGGCCTAGAGGCCATGTAAAAGCAAAGCAGAAATCTCATTTTACAATGGTCCATAAAAAAAAAATCATGTGCGGAGAAAAATAAAATTGGCAATATGCCGTTCACCACACGCAGTGGGAAGGAAAGGCTACGGCCTTGGCCTTTGTTTCTGACTGATGGTACAGCATCTCAGAAGAATGATGGTAGCCCTTCTGCTACTACAAAAAAAAGAATGAAAGTTTTTAAGACAAAGGCGAGTTCACAAATGTCACAAATCCCAGAGGAGAGTCTAAGTGTGTCCGCGGATGCCATATGTGAGCCAGCCCTTTCAAATACTGTTTGTGAAGAGGAGGTTCATTCCACCATTTGCATGCCCTCTGCAAGTGTGTGCAAGAGCATCCCCAGTCAAGATTTTGACCTGGTTATTGAGGATACTTCTGAGGAATTGGATGAGGATGTGGATTCTGATGGTGAAGCTGGCACACAGAGGGATGCGGATGATGACGATGTTGAGGATGATGTTGTTTGTTTTAAGGCACCGACGGAGACAATTGTTGTCCGGGGTGTGGAAAAGCCCATTGTCATGCCAGGGCAAAAGACCAAAAAATCCACCTCGTATGTATGGAATTATTTCTACCCAAAATCCGGACAACAACAACTGTCAAGCCGTGTGTAGCGTTTGCAAAGCTATTGTAAGTAGAGGTAAGGACGTGCAGCACCTTGGGACCTCCTCACTGTTACGTCATTTGCAACGCATCCATCAGAAGTTTTTGTCAAAAGAAACTGTGAACAAACATGTAGCAGCCCGCCAGGCGTCACCGTCCTGCTCCCCTTTCTCTGTTAAATCCAAGGTCCTGAAATCTCCTCAAACACCTGCATCATCCCCATCCTCAGAGATTATGGGATTGGGAAGTAGTCCTGCACCCAATGTCATGATCCTGACTGAATCCTCTCCTATCCTGGATTCCTCAGAAGCATCCTTAACAGCTACACCTGTTGCTTCTGCTTCTGCTGCTGGTGCTGGTGCTGCTGCTTCCAGGAAGGGGACCAGGAATGCTAGTCCTGATCACTTAGCCAAGCAACTGACTGTAAGTCAATCAAAAGGGGGATGACGTATGCCAGCAGTCACCCCGTTGCACAGCGTATTACTGACGCCATAACAACTATGTTGGTAATAGACGTGCATCCAGTATCCGCAATTAATTCTGTGGGTTTTACCCAGTTGCTAGAGATCCTGTGTCCCCGTTACCAAATTCCATCTAGGTTCCACTTCTCCAGGAAGGCAATACCCAGACTGTACACGGACATTAAAAAAAGAGTTGTTACTGTCCTTAAAAATGCCTCTGTACCCACTGTCCACTTAACCACGGATATATGGACAAGTGGAACAGGGCAAACAAAAGACTACATGTCTGTGACTGCTCACTGGGTGGATGTATTGCCTTCAGCAGCAGCACCAACAGCAGCAGCAGCAACATCATCTCCCATTGCTATTCAGAGGCAGGCTACACTGTGTATCACCGGTTTCAGTAAAAGGCACACAGCGGAAAACCTCCTAGAAAAACTACGGGAAGTCATTGCGCAATGGCTTACCCCACTTGGACTCTCCTCGGGATTTGTGGTATCCGACAATGCTTCCAATATTGTGAGTGCATTACATGTGGGCGAATTCCAACATGTCCCATGTTTTGCTCACACAGTAAATTTGGTGGTGCACCATTTCTTGAAAAAGGACATGGGTGTTCAAGAGATGTTGTCAGTTGTTCGGAAAATTTGTGGACATTTTCGCCATTCTGCAAGTGCGTGCAGGAGATTGCAAGACTTGCAAGAAAAGCTAAATTTGCCCAGCCACCAGCTGAAGCAAGAGGTGGTCACGAGGTGGAATTCCACCCTCTATATGCATTAGTGGATGGAGGAGCAGCAAAAGGCCATCCAAACCTACACCTCGACCTATGACATAGGGAGAGGAACGGGAATGCACCTGAGTCAAGCTCAGTGGAGAATAATTTCCGTGGTGTGCAAGATCCTGCAGCCCTTTGAGGCTGCTACACGCGAAGTTAGTTCTGACACTGCCAGCTTCAGCCAGGTCATTCCCTTGATAGGCCTTTTGCAAAAGCAGTTGGCGAAATTGAAGGAGGAGTTAAAGCAGAGTGAATCTGCTAAATATGTAGGACTAGTGGATCACGCTATTAGTTCACTTAGCAAGGATCCAAGGGTCGTCGATCTCTTACAATTAGATCATTATATTTTGGCGACAATACTGGATCCTAGGTTTAAGTCTTACATTGTGTCTTTGTTACCAATGGGAACAAATCTGCAGAGGTGCAAAGACCTCTTGCTCCAAAATTTGTCAGTTGAAGCGGAAAGTGGCAGGCACACCACTTCTCCTTCAATTTCTACCACTGGGGTTGCGAGGAAAAAGCTAAATTTTCGGACTGAAGGAGCTTCCTAGCATAATGGACATGTCGACTGCTACTGACTATGATGCTATCACAATTGAAAGAATGGTGGATGACTACTTTGCCGATAGCATCGATATAGGTATGTCAGATTGTCCATTCCATTATTGGCAAGAAAAAAAGGCAATGTGGCGTCCTTTGCACAAACTGGCTTTGCTTTACTTAAGTTGTCCACCCTCCAGTGTATATTCTGAGAGAGTCTTCAGCGCAGCTGGGAACCTTGTTAGCGATCAGCGTAGGAGGTTACTTCCACAAAACGTGGAGAAGATGATGTTCATAAAAATGAATTTCAAATTCAACGAACTTGACCTCCATTCACCAGCACTTAGTTCCTCCTAATACACACAGTCCTCCTGTATTGGTTGATTCCAGCGACGACGAATTAATTGTGTGTGAAGAAGAGGATGAGGCTGAGGAATCTGATGCTAAGGATGACATCTTGTAAAGCCAGTTTGTGCAATGCCCATTGCCATTTATTTTTCGTGGGGGCCCAAACAAACCAATCATTTTAGCCACAGTTGACAGTCCCTGCCGCTGAAGTCCCTGTTGCTGAAATGATTGGTTTGTTAAACTGTGCATGTCCTGTATACAACATAAGGGTGGGTGGGAGGGCCCAAGGACAATGTCATCTTGCACCGCTTTCTGCGTCGTTTTGTTGACTGTTGTAGCGTCCTAAATTTATAAATCTTTGATGGATGAATGGAGGGGAGATGGGTGATTTTTTCTCTCCACATCATCCATTATGGATGAAAATATGTCCTCATGGACATCCATGGTCTTATCCATTCCTATCGTACTTCTTTTTTTGGATGGGATGTCCCGGATGGATGGCTGGGTGGGAGGGCCCCAGCAAATCTTTTTCTTGCACCTCTTTCTGCGTCATTTGTTGGCTCTTTGTAGCATCATAAATTTTTTAATCTTTGATGGATGAATGGTGGGGAGATGGGTGATTCACTCTCCACCCCCATCCATAATGGATGAAAACATGTCCTCAGGGACATCCATGGTCTTATCCATTCCTAGACCGAGTGCGTGGCTTCGGGAGGAACACACGTGATTTGGTGAAGTGGTGAGGGTGGTAAGGGAAAACACACCTAGCCAGCCAGCTCAAACAAATTAACCTTAGCGGTGAATTGGGTGACAGATGTTGCAGACAAATTGACCCTACTACCTAGATAGCGGTCTATAAGGGTAGACTATATAGGGATCTCCTAACCTGGGGTCCTAGAGAGGTGGAGGCCACCAATTACCCCACCCCTGCCACCAATTACCCCACCCCCCTCCACCCATTAGGTGATGGATGAGGAGGCAACTGGTAATGCTCCCAGCGTTCAGAAACCACGTGACCTCACGCCAGATAGGGGTCTTGTTAGATATTAAACTGATCTAATCAGATACTACCTTGCAGACTAAATAAGTGCTGCACGAAACGCCCACTGCTCCTTGGCTGAACACGAGGAAGAGTGCACAATCAAGCCAAACAGGGGTTTTGGTACTTGATTGGAACTTCTACCAGAGGAGCGTAGCTACTAGTATAGCTTTGAACGAAGATCGGTCCTTCTCTATTGGGGAAGAATATATGTCATCAGTGACATCCAGAGTATTTATCCTCCTTTTGGGATAGTATGGATGGATTGATAAATGTTTGGGAAGAAGAAGTCCCAACAGCTGCTGATGGTCAGCGTACTAGACCAAGTGCGTGGCTTCGGGAGGAACACATGTAAAGTGGTGAAGTGGTGAGGGAGTAAATGGAACGCACGCCTAGCCAGTCTAATCAAACTGGATAAGGAGGTAACTTGTAATGCTCCCAGCGTTCACAAACCACGTGACCTCACGCCAGATAGGGGTCTTGTTGGATATTAAACGGATCCAAACAGATACTACCTTGCAGACACAGTCAATGCTGCACCAAACACCCACTGCTCCTTGGCTGCACATGCCAAACTGCAAAATCAATCCACATTGGGCTCTTGGTACTTGTGTGGAGGTTCTAACAGAGGAGCGGGGGGGGGGGGGGGGTTATTAAACTGCCACCCTGTCTGCCCCTGTAGTGCTGCTCTGCTTCCAACATGTGCCAGGTTGGAAGTGTAAGGTCCACATGTATGTGATGCCCACTGCTGTCGCCTAGCTTAGTCATCCAGCTACCTCGGGATAACCTTATGGCCCTACTACAGTAAATGAAAACGATTTTGTGAGCTGTGAAGTGATCAAAATTGTCTAGAAATGAGTGGAAACCAATGTTATTGAGCTTAATAACACTTTAGGGGCAAAAACAGGCCCGAAATCTATTATTTTAGCAATTTTTAGCATTTTTCCAAAAAAATCCAGATCCAAAACCAAAACCCGCAAGGGTGGTTTTGCCAAAACCAATCCAGATCCAAAACCCGAAGGGAGATCCAGATCCAAAACCAAAACTCGAAAAAGTGCCCGCCGCATATCTCTAGTTATTACTGGGGCTAGTTGCTGCTATGTCAGCTTTAAGGTAGGACGGGTAATGTGAATCTAGAAATGATTGGCTCCTCCCCCTTCCTCTCTGAGTAGTTACTTCAGTCTGTGGCCAGAAAGTAAATACGATGGCTTGCAGTCATGACAGAATGGCGCAGTGGGAGGCGGTCTCCATTTAGACTCTACAGCATCTCACCTGCACACCAGTCCTCTTTTGTGGCCTTTTTATTTTTAAGTTGAATTGACTGAAAAGATCCAAATGTAACCTGTTGCAGCTATCAGAAATTATTGCTAAGAAAGGAAGATGCTAAAAAAATATGTACTTAGAACTATTTGCATTGGTTATGATTTAAAAGAAAAAAAATCTAGAATATTCACCCATTTACATAAAAGCTTCTTAATCCAGGCATAGCCAAACTATGGAAATTACCAGTCCCATCATGCCTTGCAGCAGTTTTTCTATTAAGGAATGCTAAAACTATAGCAAGGCATTCTGGGATGTGTAGTTTCACAACAGCTGGAGGGCCACAGTTTGACTATGCCTGCCTTAAACAGAAGTGGACACAAAGAGTCCCAATGAGGTAGCAGAAGTTGTATGTACCAACTGCATCTACCCTAAAACTGTCAGGTGGGTTCAGTGGGGGCAACCATGGAGGAGCGGTGTTCTTCCCTTCTGTACTACCAATATATAACCTATTACAACAGATTCGTCATCAAGTGCCATATTTGTAATGTAACATTCAGATGAAATGATGATTATTGTGTATGTTGCTGAGTTTCTTCTGGATAATTTCATGTGTAAATCCACTACTGATTGACACAAGTAATAACTACAGCAGAGCATGTTTTGGCAAACACAAAGAAACTGCTGTTCAGCTCAGCTCAGCGCGGCTGTCAGAACTGTATCAGCAAGGTCTGCCTAGGGGCAACTGCAGGAATTTCAGAGGGGAGGATGCTAAAATTTATATGGGAACTCTCGCAGGTCAAATATGTAATGTCAAAAAGTACACATGTACTGTACACAACTATCTTTTTTATATATATATATATATATATATATATATATATAGATATATATCTGTGCGCGTGTGTAACCGAAACACTGCCATTGGCTGGCAGTGAGTAAAAATGCATCTCTTTTTTTCTATTTCCCACAGACGCAATCACAAGGTTAGCAGGCTAGCTTTCGAAGCATTTGCTTTGTGTGGGCTTAGCTAGTGGTATACATGTCAACTGATGTGGTCTACAAAATGCACTACAAAGTATTAGGGTGGCCAATCCTGGGATCAGGTTTAGCTAGATCCCGGGATTTAGGCCCCAAATTGCAGGGATTCCAGGATCAGTTTGTGTAGTGCTTAGACACTGCCCGGAAACCAGGCAATATATATATATATATATATATATATATATATATATATATATATATATATATATATATATATATATATATATATATACAGTATATCTATCACCTCTATGATGTACCGCCAGTGACCACTAGGGGCCACTCGACAGACCAAATTACTCTTTTGTGTGATAAAAAAAATGTCATAACAGAAATTGAAAGCAATTTTTGCAGGGACACTGATCTGTTTTAAACTTGCTGGATATGGAGAGAGGGAGCTATGAATACAGATATTGGAGGTAGGAGCAAATAGGGGCTGGGATAGAGTGGAGAGTTTGTAGGCTAAAAACTGTCACAGCGGAAAGTAAAAACTGTCACAGCTCAAAGTGAAAGTACATTACAGAAGCTGTAATTTTGATGGAATTTTAACCAGTACGGTATATAATGCTTTGGGTGAGATTCAGGTACCGGTAATCCCCCCTCTTCTCAATGTAGAATGACATCTTAACAGAAATTATATCCTCAGAATTCTATGAATATATCTGAAAATATGAATCTGGTACAATTCGCTTTTTGGTATATACAGGTATCTAGTATTTATTTCTAATTAGCAACCTTTGGCTTCGTTACCTTGATGTGGTTGATTTTTTTTTTTTTGTTCTTTCCCCCAGACATAAATGTTTCATTTAACAATGCAGCGTACATTTTACTGCGCACCGAGAAGTATATTTCACATGTCAAATATCATGGCCTGAGGACACTGGAGATAATTGGTAAAACACAAGTCTGGCAGCCGCCTGAGTAAATTGGTTTGGAAGCTGTTGGAGGCTCTCTCCACGAGTGCCCGCTCATGTCCTAACAAGCTGCGGCTTCCCCCCTGACACAAGTGTGCGTTGTGTGTAAACATGACACAAGCTAAGGATGCGGTTCGCTCTCGCCGCTGAGAGAGGCCCAAAGGTTTTCCATCACTGTGATAGATTTTTGATCTACCTGTCTGCTCCCCTCAAACCACCGGAGGCCTTCAGATCTCATTAAGCGAGGAAGTTGCTGCAGGCCACGCTCAGATACAGCTCAAATGGTTATTACTGTCCCAGTAGCATTTTAGATTTATGAAAGCATTTCACCTTTATCTGTCTAACCCTCTATCCATTTAGGGGGAATTGTCTAATAAATCTATTGGCTTCTCTGGTGCAATGGATGAAAGGATTGCTCCCTCGCTCTCAGGTTTCACAGTTGCCAAGTTCTGAATTAGGCCCCTGACCTGGCACTGGTGCGGCACGTTCCTTCCGGAAAGTATTCATTTATTCTGCTGCAGGACATGATATTGCAGAGGGTTTTATATAATAAGTAGAGATATGCGGCGGACACTTTTTCGGGTTTTGGTTTTGGATCTGGATCTCCCTTCGTGTTTTGGATCTGGATTGGTTTTGACAAAACCACCCTTGTGGGTTTTGGTTTTGGTTTTGGATCTGGATTTTTATGAAAAAATGCTAAAAATGGCTAAAATAACAGAATTTGGGCCTGTTTTTGCCCCTAAAGTATTATTGACCTCAATAACATTAGTTTCCACTCATTTCTAGTCAATTTTGATCACTTCACAGCTCACAAAATTGTTTTCATTTACTGTAGTTGGGCCAAAAGTGTATACCGAGGTAGCTGGATGACTAAGCTAAACGACAGCAGTGGGCATCACATACATGTGGACCTTACAATTCCAACCTGGCACATCTTGGAAGCAGAGCGCCACTCCAGGGGCAGATAGGGTGGCAGTTTAATAAACTATCCCAAAAAAAGAGAAATGCTCCAAAGAGCAAAAAATACAAAGAAGTATCGGCCTTGTCATGACTGGTGGTAGCAGCTTCAGCACTTCTATCAGGTTGCTGATCTCCCACCATTTCCTCCTCCATCATCCTCCAAAAATGTGTTTTTATTTTATATATTACTTTTATTTATTTTTCTTACTTTACACTGGACACAGCCTGTCACACTGGACACAGCCACTTGGACACTGGACACTGCCCCTGGACACAGCCCCTCGACACTGCCCCTGGACACTGGACACAGCCCGTCACCCTGGACACAGCTCCTGTACACTGGACACAGCCGTCACACTGGACACAGCCCCTGAACAATGGACACAGCCTCTGGACTTAGCTCCTGTACACTGGACACAGCCGTCACACTGGACACAGCCTCTGGACACCGCCCCTGGACACAGCTCCTGTACACTGGACACAGCCGTCACACTGGACACTGGATATATATCGTCACACTGGACAATGGATATATGTCACGCTGGACACAGGATATATGTCGTCACATTGGACACAGGATATATGTCGTCACACTGGACACAGGATATATGTCGTCACACTGGACACAGGATATATGTCGTCACAGTGGACATAGGATATATGTCGTCACACTGGACAATGGATATATGTCACGCTGGACACAGGATATATGCCGGCACACATTACATGTCACACTGGACACAGGATATATGTTGTGACTTGTGACACTGGACACAGGATATATTGTCGTCACACTGGCCACTGGATATATGTCGTCACACTGGACACAGGATATATGTCGTCACACTGGACACAGGATATATGTCGTCACACTGGACACAGGATATATGTCGTCACACTGGACATATGTCGTCACACTGGACACAGGATATATGTCATCACACTGGACAATGGATATATGTCACGCTGGACACAGGATATATATCGTCACACTGGACACAGGATATGTCGTCAGTCGTCACACAGGACAGGACACAGGATATATGTCGTGAGTGACTCGTGACACTGGACAATGGATAAGATATAGGCCGTCACACTGGACACAGCCCCTTAATGCTGCCCCTGTACACAGTGTACTACTCAGCAGCACTGCAGCCCCTGCGTGTGAGCACTGCAGCACTGAGTTAGTTAGTTAAATCACAAAAAAAACACAGGGTTCAGGGCTAAATAAAATTAATCACAACACAGGGCTTAGGGCTCAATAAATCACAACAGGGCAAGGGCCACAGGACAGCCCCTGGACAGTGGACACTGCAGCCCCTGCGTGTGAGCACTGCAGCACCTAGTTAGTTAAATCACACTACAGGGCTCAGGCCACAAGTCTACAACACAGGGCAGTGAGGGCAGGTCACAGAGCACAGCACGGAGCACATGGCACAGAGCACAGCACAGGGCAGTGAGGGCAGGTCACGGAGCACAGCACGGAGCACAGCACAGGGCAGTGAGGGCACAGGTCAGGTCACGGAGCACATGGCACAGAGCACAGCACGGAGCACACGGAGCTTCCCAATCACCCTCTTCCCTCTCCAAGATTGGAGTGAAGATGGCGGGGCGCGCGTGCGTCTTTTATAAGATCCCGCTCCCGCGAGAATCCGACAGCGCGATGATGACGTTCGGCCTCGTTATTGGTCCGGAATTCAGGCGGGAACTCCCGAGCCGGCTCGGATCTGGCCCGGATCCCCGATATTCGGATCTGACGGATCTCGGGAATCCGGACCCGCTCATCTCTAATAAGATTGTCATTGGATTGTATGGCAGTCACTGGGAAGCCATCTGTATTGTATGTTGACTAAGGGGATACTCTTTGTATTGTATGGCAGTCACTAGGACGCTCTTTGTATTGTAGTCACTAGTATTGGCAGTATATTTGGAGATTGTAACTATTCTTTTTATCTATTTATCTTTATTCCTTTATGATACTACATACCTACAACTTGCCCTGTACAGAATTATCCATTATAATTGTTTGTTATTATAACTATGATACAAAACAGTGTATAATGGGCCTAATTCAGCATGGAATGCTAATGAGAGAAAAAGCAGTTGCCCGAACGCATCACAAATATCGAAATTTCCCAAGATCTGTTCGCATATACTACGCTATTAAACAGTTTTTTCCATCTAAGTAAGTCTCGTACCCACCCAAAATATGCCTGGGCCCAAAGACACCCAGAAACCACCATGTTTCATCTACTAGGCGCCGGCTTCCTGTCAATCAGACTGCGGCTACTCTGACATCAATGCACACAGATATTTATTCACAAATTGCAGCCAGGCATGCACAATGCATGCGCAGTCCTTCGACAATTGACCGGATTGCCAATTCTCTAATTAGTGATCCATCCTGAATTAGGCCCAATATTCATTAGATACTGTATACTTGATGGTAAAGGGGCTTCCATAAAAAAGGAACATTCTGACTCTGTCACACTTATTTGGGTAATTAGCTTGTGCCTACTAACATGCTGGAACTGTAAAAGCCTTACTTCTGAATCAAGAAAAATGGTGGGGTCCAAGATCGACATAATAGGCAAGGCCTAGATTCCAGTCCAGGGCCCCCTTTCTGTCAGGGGCAGGGACTACAGTCCTGGCAAACCACCCCCCCCCCCCCCCCCCCCCCCACACACACACACACACACTGACAGTGGCGCCAAGAGGGGGCCGGGTTCCACTCCACCATTGTAGAGAGTGAGAGAGAAGTAACAGGGAAGCCTCTCTCTCCACCCCAGCAGGTCAGTGCTGTGTGCTTGACGGGGGAGAGGAAGCAGCAGCCTGTCCCCTTTTTCTCCCTGTGTGTGGGTGGCCTGGCCACGCCTCCTGAAATTGTCCACGCCCCCTAATTTTACCGTGACCGGGCTGAACTGTCAGCGCTCCCCCTGATGGGGGCCATGAATGTAGATATAAACTGTATTATAATGTTCTGTGTCTCATCTTAGACAATAATTGATCCGTTCTTGGCTTGATAAGGTGTCCAAAGACTCACATGTTTCATGTATATTTAATAAACAAGAATCTCAATCCCAGAAATCATTATGCCGGTTATTACCAGCCATCTGCAGGGGCATCTGTGCAGCGTCCCTGTGACATATACCTATAAATACATACATTATTCATATCAGAATACGCACGGCTGCTGAAAATCCTTGACTGCTGAAGTGACCTTTTTTTAAAATAAAAGATATATATATTTTTTCTCCTGCCCTTAAATAGACAGTGTCCTTGTAGCAAAACTGTAATGCATATTATACTGATAGCAGGGGGCGTGGCTAAGATGATGTGTTTGCACAGGTCACACCCCCATCACACCCCTTTTACGTCCCAATGGTGCCACACAGCCTGTTTTCTGGAAAATAGACAAATATGGTATAGCTGCACAGATCCTTATAGCCCACAGTACTGCACCGACCTACCATATACTTGTCATTACACATTACATTATCACAGCTATTTAACCATTTGGGTGCCAACATCTCTGTGAGAGATGTGCAAAATATCCTTTAAAAATACCAGCGTCACTCACATTTGTTATATAGATTCAAATAAAAAATGTTGCGTAAAAAAAAATATGTTTCCTAAATAAGGCAAAAATTACAGGTCATTATGATGATAGAAATGTTTGCTTGGTAATTTCTACACCTATTTTGACAAATTCACTTGGCACTCAAAGGGTGAACACGTGAATATGGGTCGGACCAGTACAGTAGTACAATGGGAAACAGTCACATTAGTGGGAAATAACACATCAGACACTGATTGGCTCGTCTTGCTTTTTATTGTTGACAACAACAGATTCATATAGAGGCCGCTCAGCGACCAAATTACTCCCCAGAAAGTGTAAGCAAAATGATGCTTCAGACTTGCTGGATATGGAGAGAGGGAGTTGTGAAGACAGAGATTGGGGGTAGGGGGATTACCCGTCAACGGGACAGGTATGGGTAGAGGGATGAGCCGTCAACGGGACTGGCTTAGGTAGGGGGATGAGCCGTCAACAGGACTGGCTTAAGTAGGGGGATGAGCCATCAACAGGACTGGCTTTAACAAACTTGCACAAACTGTAATGATTTAGTTTGCTGCAATATAATAACAGTGACACAAGTCAAACATTAACGATAAACAATTTCCCAGGTTATGGGATGAGAGATGTTATATTAAGGACTCAGTGAGTCCGATGTCCAGGATCTTCATTAAATGTCCACCCTGGGCATCCCGTCCTCCTCGTACTGGCAGAGGAAGCCAACGGATACAGGCTTGATGTAGACGACCGTCCTATTAAAAAAAACGTTGATCAGTGACTGTTATTGTAAAGACACAAACGTTTTCCATGTACAAGTCATCTCATTATTCCCTGGCCTGCTGCTATCTGGCGCCTGCACCATGTTACTGGCCCTTACTGACTACATTTATCTGTGTGATTCCTCTTTGGACCAATAAGAGCGCTGATGCTGTGGGTGTGACATGACAAGGAAGGTCCCATACAGGAAGCCCAGTGTACAGTGATGTGAGATCCCTCTAATAGGGCTACACACCGAGCGATTGTGGCCTATTTTCTAAGTGATCTGACTAGATCGCATAGAAATGAAGTAGGGCCCATATGTGTAGGGCCCATAGCGATAGTGATGTGTGGCCCCGTGTATTGCTATCGCTGGGAGATGTAGATATTGCATGCAGTATAAATCTAGTCATCACTGGTCTATCATATCTCCCAACTTTTGGGGGCGTGGCCTCGAGAAAAAGGGGCGCGGCCTCACGGGATGACGCGAACTCCAGCCACGCCCCCGTTTTCGCCGCTCGTCGGCGCTGAATAGACGCTGGGCGCATGTTTACAGCGTCTATTCTTGGCAGGCTGGGGGGCTCCCAACTGTCCCCCCCCACCGCGGGACCTGGCGGCCCTGGGCGGGGCGCGGGAACGTCCCCGAATATCGGGACGTTCCCGCGGTGAGCGGGACAGTTGGGAGGTATGTGTATATGGTCATTAGGTCAACACTATTAAGGTTTCCATACATTGGGTCGACCACTGAAGACACATGAAAAAGGTCGACATGCCTAAGGTCGACAGGACCTATATTTGAGGCGACATGTGCCGACAGGCAGTAGGTAGTTCATTCCCTACCATCCACTAGGGCTTGGAGGGAGAATTTAATACTGCCCTGATGCACGCGAGAAGACGCGGTGCACTCTTTTTTTGTGTCCATGTTGACTGTGTCGACACTCGGGACAAAAAGTTGTGAAAACCCCATTTTTGCCGGTCGACCTTCACAATGCCAACCTAATGATTGTGTCGATCTTTTGACCCTGTCATCTTTAGGCATGTCAACCTTTTTCATGTGTTGACCTAAGGTCGACATACATTGTATGTATACCTGTTTATCGCGTAGTGACAGATCGCTCAGCACCCTGCGCTGTGCTGCGCTGTGCTGCACTGTGTGCTGAGCGATCTGAGTGATCTAGAATCATTCAGATCGCTGACAAAAACGCTGCGTGATGTAGCATTTCTCTTCATATATATAGATACTCATTAGTATAATGATACAGATGTAGACCCTTCCATCCTTGGCTGGGGCTCCCCAGCCCCTCCCCGCTGGCGAGCGCCGATGGACAGGGGCTACAATGAACTGGGATGCGCGTGCATCTCACACGCACGCGTGTCCCAGTCTCTCGGCGAGGACGCTGCGTGTCCCTCCCCGTCTCCGCTTCAGGGAGACTGGCAGGGTTAGGGGGGCGCTCAGGCGGCGAGGGGTAACTGCGGCGATGGGCGGCGACGGCAGGGAAAGCGGCGTTGCCAGGGGGCGCGCGAGCGTCTCGTGCGCTCGGGACCCCTGGTGGGAATGGCGCGATTGTGGGGCTGGCGCTAGAAACGCCAGCCCTGCAAACATGGGCCAAGCCCCATCTGTATATACATGTATGTAATACTAGTAGGATACCAGCCCATCAGCGCTCCGTGTGGTAGACATGTGTAGCGGCCCCAGCTGCAGCAGATGTGGAGATACCGTTTCTACATCACAGCATATGTGTAAGACAAGAGACCTGTAAATCTACCCCAGCAACCAGAGCAGGGAGGACGCGCGTATTGTGCCGGCAACTCACCTGGGGGAGGAGTCACTGCTGGTATCGGAGGATTCAGAGCTGATGCTACTGTTATCAGATGAGGAATCTGAGTGGTCTGTCAGGTAATAGAAGCCACTGGTGGTGGTATCTGTGATGTCATCAGACGATATTGTGTCATCCGTAATGATGGAGGACACTGGGGACTCCTCACGCCTCTGCACCTCACTCTTGCAGGCTAGAAAATGATAGAAACAATCTGGTAGATTGCTATGGGACACATCACCTCTTCAGTGGTAAATATATAAGTCAGGCCGCCCCTAGGCACATCATTTTTGGCTGCCCCTTGGAGACATTGCGCCAGCTAGAACCCCTTAGACACATTCTGCTATACACCATAATGCCCATTACACATTGTGCCATACACCGTTATGCCCATTACACATTGTGCCACACACCATAATGCCCATTATACATTGTGCCATGCACCGTTATTAATGCCCATTACACATTGTGCCATACACCGTAAAGCCCATTACACAATGTGGCACACCATAATGCCTATTACACATTGTGCCCTACACTGTAATGCCCATTACACATTGTGCCACACACCATAATGCCCATTATACATTGTGCCCTACACCGTAATGCCCATTACACATTGTGCCACACACCATAATGCCCAATACACATTGTACCCTACACCATAATGCCCATTACATATTATACCTCATAACTGCTGCTGGACTATGGCTCTGGGTGGGGTACTGAAAACAAGGGGGCACTGTCTAGGGGGATGGGTTAGGGTTAGGCTGGGGGTAGGTTTAAGCACTTAGAAGGGCAGTTTAGATTTAGAATGTGGGGCCAGCTTTAGGCGTTGGCGCATTGATGGGGACAGTTAGGCTGCAGATAAGGCAGAGTTGGGGGGGGTGCATCCTTCTGGATGCTGGCGTTGATATTCTGATTGCCTGCATCCTGACAGCCAGTGTACATCGGATATACATACACACACACAATATACAGTACATACATATATATGTGCGTGTGTGTATATTTATATATGTCTTGATAAAGTGGTGGTACGTTGACATTTAAGACTGCATTAAGACACACTCTGACAGACTGATCCGCTGTCCTGCTGCTCAGTGTCAGTCTGACTGCAAGTTTGATGAGCAGGCAGATGTGCGGCAGCAGCACTGGGGGTAGCAGGCGGTGGGGGTAGCGGGCATCGCCAAATTTTTTTGGCCAATTTCGAAAATGGCTACGGCCAGCCAATCATAGCTTGCCACATCATCGCCCTTCCCCCTGGAGCTGGCTGTTATTGCCAGCAGGAGACAGGGGGCAGGCAGTCGCAGGGGCAAATGCAGGATTTTCAGAAGGGGGTTTCCAGAGGGGCGGAGCAAAGCACAGAGATGGACACTTAGGTGACCCAGTATATGCCGGGTCAGTTCAAGTATTATAGATAGACCAAAGTATATAAATAATATATATATATATATATATATATACACACACATATATATACACACTCAGGGGCATCAACAGCAGTGTAGGCCCCTGGGCATACCAATGTATCCTCCAGCGGTAGGGGTGGGGGAAGCTTTGATGTCCCACGGGTGGTAGGGGGTATTATATCAAACGCTCTGCATGTAGGGCCTGGATCAGTAATTTCCACTAATTACCCCTTTACTGCACAGATGGTGGGAGATGGGGTGGGAGAAGGGGGCATTGGGCTGAATGAAGGGGCCCTGATACATAAATTACAGGGTGGTAGAGGATGATTAATATGCAGAGGAGGGGTGTATAGGGGAGTGGGCTTATTATTCATAATTTTCTGGTGGGAGGACAGCTTGCTTGACTGCAGATATCTCCAGTTCACGGAAATAGATTTCTTAGATTTTAATGAAATTAAAAACTAGAGAATCCCACCTACCAAATTGGGGACTAGGGGATCATAGTTCAGGAAGCAGAGCAATCTGCCAACGAGTATATAACACTACATACCAGGTGTGTGGAGCTGGAGCAGTAATCAGCTGCTGGAAGGCTGATATCTCTGGTTCTGGGAACAGTAGAGACAAGCTACTAGTGTTTTTCAAAGGGGGAGAGTCCCAGCTTTTGGAATATACCCTCAGAAAAACTCTACGTCAGACAGAACCTGAAATATCTGACTGGGAAGAGCAATTAACAGGCTTGGATGGGGACCACTGCTTTGAAGTCAGACATCTCCGGTTCCCAAGGGCCGATTTTTTAAATTCTTGTACCCATGGAAAGAGGGGAACCTCAGCTTTCAGGCTTAGGCCCTTAGACCCATGTGGGGTTTTCTGCGTACTCAGAAACCCCCCCTGCGTGCGCTACTGAGTCTGACGGCAGAGAAGGAGCAGAGAGCTCCTGAGGACGCCGGAGTCACAGGTGGCGGCGGCCATGCAAAAGAGATTAAAAGGAAAGAAGAAAGAAGATGCAGTTTAATAAAATATATATTTTTTAAAACAGTTTGTGTTTTTATTTCCTCTACAGGGGGGTCTATAGATACCAGCGGGCGTTTAATGCTCCACATGTTGGTAACTGTGGTTCTCCCAAGTACCAGCATGTGGGGCAGGCATGCTGGGACTTGTAATCCCACTGTTAAGGATAATATATCTTTTTTAAACCAGTTATCAACCCCACACCCACCACACAGGGGTGCGGGGGGGATAGCACCAGGCTTCAGCCCAAGATTAAGGTGGCCTGGAGAGGGGGTATGAATTTAAATTTTGGGGGGGAGGGACCTCCTCAAAAACTCCTGGCCTGGAATGACTAGTTAGGGCCCATGGGACCCCGCCAAGCGTTTCCCCTGGCTATGGCATTACACCTCCTGCTAGTAGAGCCTGGTGCTGGTTCTTCAAATACGGGGCACCCCAACTTGTCCCCAGTATTTTGGGAACCAGGCTGGCTCCAAAAGCCTGTTGTGGGGACAGGAATGGTTGCGGGTGCCTCACCAGCCATTAACCTTACCGCACACCGCTGGGCTATGGAGGCACCAGCCTCTGGGCTACAAGCCCTGAATGGGGGCCTGCATGTACAGAAGCACTTGTGTGGTTCACAGATCCAAATGGGACCTCTGCTCTTCTCATGGAGCTCTGTGGTGCACCTGCATAGTTATCTGGCTGTATCCCAGGAGCCCTGCTAACACCTGTAATACGGGACAGGACGGCTCCTTCCAGGTACCACTCAGCCTGTGCTGCAGCAAGTGACGGAGCACCCACATAGTTATCTGGCTGTATCCCAGGAGCCCTGCTAACACCTGTAATACGGGTCAGGACGGCTCTTTCCAGGTACCACTCAGCCTGTGCTGCAGCAAGTGACGGAGCAGCCGCATAGTTATCTGGCTGTATCCAAGGAGCCCTGCTAACACCTGTAATACGGGTCAGGACGGCTCTTTCCAGGTACCACTCAGCCTGTGCTGCAGCAAGTGACCGAGCAGCCGCATAGTAATCTGGCTGTATCCCAGGAGCCCTGCTAATACCTGTAATACGGGACAGGACGGCTCCTTCCAGGCATAGGCGTGCGCAGCACATTTTATTAGGGGGTGCACCATCAAAGGGGTGTGCATAGCTCCACCTATTGGGCGTGTCTAACACCACCAATCAGCCGTGTCTACCATTATCTATTGGCACTCGCTACAATATATCTCAGCCACAACATAATCTTCTGCCTATTTCAGTTTTAATCTTCTAATTACTCTGTGTAACAGTACATGCAAATAATGTCACAAACATATATGGATGACGCAGGTATGTAGGGATATGACAATGGTCTAGTACAATTAACAATGCAAAACACACATTATTGATTGATAGGTGCTTCTTTTAATGGAATACAGTTCTAAAAAGCAAAAGTCTTTTGCTGGTATTGCTAGTGGCAGAGGTGTTCATAAGGGTGGGCACAGCATTAGGGGGTGCCTGTGCACCCCTAACACTCAATGTGCGCACACCTATGCTTCCAGGTACCACTCAGCCTGTGCTGCAGCAAGTGATGGTGCACCCGCATAGTTATCTGGCTGTATCCCAGGAGCCCTACTAACACCTGTAATACAGGACAGGACGGCTCCTTCCAGGTACCACTCAGCCTGTGCTGCAGCAAGTGACGGTGCTCCCGCATAGTTATCTGGCTGTATCCCAGGAGCCCTGCTAACACCTGTAATACAGGACAGGACGGCTCCTTCCAGGTACCACTCAGCCTGTGCTGCTGCAAGTGACGGTGCACCTGAATATGCATGAGTCTGATCCACCAGCCACTCTCTCATAGCGTAGCTGGAGCCCTGCCAATCCGCTGTGGGCTCCAGCACGCACGCACGCACGCACACACACACACACACACACACACACACAAACACAAACACACACACACACAAACACAATATTTGTTTTCTTTTTTTGTTAAGGAGGAGGGCGGCATTATCTCTAACTTTGTTGTAATGAACTTACGCCTCTGCACCTGGGGGAAGCTTACCTTCACTGATCAGGTACTCCAGAAGCTCTGCCACGACTGCCGCTGCGTCCTCTGTGACCAGAGTAGTATCCGGTTTAGTAGGAAGTCCGCCAGAAACATTGGGTACGGGAGGCTGCACGCTGGTGCAGTGCTTGGCCTCTCCATTAAGCCTCGCAGACTTGCCAGGCTGTAAGGACCAGAGGAAGAGACATCATGAGCTGTGACTACAGAACTCTCCACAGTACAAGCACTTTCTACCATGGAAGCAATAGAACAGATCAGGGCAGTGGAACCAGCTGTAACGTCACCATTGTGAATATATATATATATATATATATATATATATATATATATATATATATATATATATATATAGTAGACGATATGGCGTGCACACACTCTCTCATTCATTCGCCGGGGTGCCCGCTCCAATAGAAAGGTATGCAGTCACGAAAAAAGCTGCACACACCGGACTTGTCACAATGAAAAAACTTCAGCCAACCATATAGGTTATCAGCAACGTTTCGGGATTTTATTTCCCGCCCTCAGGCTTATACAAGTGTATATCTGGTATACATTAGGGAGGACACTGTCCTCACCCAAGGAGGCACAGGAGCCAGTACATCACTGCAAGGATTGCAGCTCTAAGACCTGAGTGACAGGTCCTTTCTCCATTATATATATTGCAAAAATGAGGTTGCCTGGCAATCATGCAATTGGCCATCGATAGTGTTAAACTATGCAATGGATGTCCATCGATACTTTTACCTATTGATTGTCATTCATTGGGGGAGATTCTCTAAGCTAAAAATGCGGTAAAAACCCAGATAACGGGTTTTTTACCGCATTTTGGGATGTTGTAAGCATCCCCCCGCCGGGTTCAAAATCTGACGATGCCCCATAGAAGCCAATGGGCTTCTACCGCAACCCTCCGCCGCCACGCGCCGACCCTCCACCACCCCGCATCGCCCCCTCCCCCCTTACCTGTGTCCGGGCAGCACAGAGCTGTGCTGCCCGGACCTGTGACCTCCTCCCTGCACTGATCCTCTTCCAGGTGCAGGGAGGAGGAGAGCCCGGCGCAGCAGCAGCGCCGGGTGTGTGAGCCTGAGGGAGGAAGGAGCCGCCGGGACCTGCTGGGACCCGGCGACTCTCACCGCAAAGGACAGCTTTTAACGCAAGAGCTGTCCTTTGCTATAATTATCGCATATGTTAGAACATATGCAATAATTATAATTGCGATGGGCGGCGAAGGGGGGCGGAGATTCTTAGAGAATCTCCCCCATTGTGTTTGAATACAGGGTGGGGCTTTGCAGCTGTTAGGGGTGGAGCTATGCTAGGCACTTTCAAAAAAACAAAACAAAAGGAAAACATCAGTTTTGCTGTGCCATCGATGGAGGGAACCCATCTGGTTGTCCCCCATCGATGGCAAAAGTATTCAGCTGCTGCAATCTGAGCTCTCAGGTGATTGGCAGATAATTGGCAGCATGCCAAAAGGAGAATAGTTACATTTGCAGAACTGCAGGGAGAATGGATGGCCATCGTTGCCATTGCCATCGATGGCAATTCTGCAACTGGCCATCGAAAGTGTTAAACTATGCTATGGATGACCATCGATATTTTTACATATCGATGGTCATCCATTGTGTTTGTTTGATTGGCCTGTGGGCCAATCAAAACACGGGGGTGGGCTTCACGGGTGTCGGGGGCGGAGCTATGCTCACTGTCCCGGCACTTAAAAAAACAAAAACATCGTTTTGCTGTTCCATCGACGGAGGCAAACCATCTTATTCTCTCCCATCGATGGCTAAAGTATTCGACATCGGCCATGAACCATCGAGGATTTCGAATCATCGATGGTCAATGGCCATCCCTAGCAGGGAGGGAGCAATAACTCCTGTATAGGAGGGAATCCACATTACATGCAATGCTGACATATCTGAGCTCACAGAACACATGGGATAGACATGGCAAAGAGGCAAAACTCATACTTGTCTACTCTTCCAGATAGGCCAGGAGACTCCCATAAATCCCTTATAGCCCCCAGGACAGCAGGTAAGTCTCCCGCAATGCCTTGCCCCTCCTGCCAGCACTTCCCCACTTAGTCTGCTGAGCCCCCTTACCCATGTAAAGTGGGTGGGGCAATGACGTGATACATACCTTCAACTTGACCCAAACAATCAAATGCTCTATTCTTGAATGAACATCGGTGTGGTTGCGGTATCGATGGTGATATTGCTTGTAGTCATCGATGGTAGCCATCTACAGTGTGTAACTGTGGTTTCACCAGCCAATGGTCATCCCTTTTATGTGACAGACTGGCTCATGGACAAATCAGTACCATGGGCAGGGCATCACAGGTGTTATGTTGCACCATCGATCGATGGCAAACCATCTGATTCTCCCCCATCGATGGCAAAAATGTTTTATTCTACATCAGCCATAATCCATCAATCACAATGAATCATCGATGGTTGTTGGCCATCCTACTCTTATTTTATGGTTGCTATCACCTTTCTTAACAAGTAACTAGTTAAACCTAGGTGACAGCAATCATAATATCAGAGGGGAGCCCAGGAACAGAGCATTGAGTCCCTCCTGGAATGGGTCATGTTGGGAGAAACCCCCCCTCTTACATTCTGCGTTTCCCCTGGTATGAGGGTCACCAGCAGGGGTGCCAGATCATCACTTTAATAAGTGCACATATGAATTACACAGGTCCCAGGGGTCAGAGGTTATAACAACTGTCATTACATCCAATAAACAGTCAAGATTTTTTCACACAGTTTCTGGGACTAAACTTGACTGCTCATTGGACATAATAAAAGTTGGTATTAACTCTGACTCCTGGGACCTGTGTATTTCATATGTGCGCTTATTACAGGGATGATCTGACAACCCTGGTCACCATGGCGCATGGGCAGTTAGTGGCAGTTAGTCAGGCAGGAGGCAGCACCTGGCAGGAGAAGGAGCACACAGCCAAACATGGGAGAGGGGTCTCCAGATGGGACCGTGCGACAGCAGCAGAAGTGCTGCCGAACTACAAAGCCCAGCAAGGTGGGGTGATAGACGCTTCAGTGCTGATAATGTGAGATCCTGTGAGGCTAATGGTGAAATGTGAGTGTTACTACACAACATGACCACATTATATACCTCTAATACTACATCCAGGGAGCGTTACCCACTCATGTACCCCTAATGCTACATACAGGGAGCATCACCCACCCATGTACCCCTTAATGCTACATCCAGGGAGCATCACCCACCCATGTCCCTATCATGCTACATAAAGGGAGAGTCACCCACCCATGTACCCCTAATGCTACATAAAAATAATGTGCCATCTGGTGGTCGCCAGCATGCAAAACACTTTAATTCCCCCTATGGATGTTCAAAACAAGTAACAAAAAAAGAAAGTAAAGAAATTAATACACATTGAGAATAACAATGCAATATACCTATCCCCCATATTTAGGCTACAGAACTGGACAAATCACCCCCATATCTTGCCCAGAAACGCCCAATATCAGGTGAGCTCCCCCTATGGGGGCCTGTGATAATCCTCTATATGTTATGTACAAACCATAAATATAACAGCGCACTTACCTTCCTGCTGGGTGCAGGGATGCACATTTTACTGCACAGACAGCCCATTATGTCACTATATTAGGCAAATAATCCCAAAAATTAGAGATAAAGCACACCAGAAAAAATAAGCTTCTTCTCCTGGTGCTGCCAGAAAGTCTTCTGCCACAGGGCCCTTGTGATGTCATAATGATGTCATAGAACAAGATGGCCGCTATGCAGATAAAATTTAAGAGTCTCATATTGTGTTTATGGATAAGTGGTGCAAACCTATGGATTTACAATTCAGCGGTTTGGAGAGTAATTGGCGGGTGGATGAAGGCGATATGTGACCATTTTAATAAAAATGTGTTTTTATAATGGAGGAAAGTTTTATGTCCTATTGACAACAATGTTATTGTACATGTTGGTAATTTACTGATATATTTTGTGTATAAAAGCTTATGTCCAATTCTTACTTCCCTGCTAGTGGGTATTACTGTATATATCTCAGTGTCTTCTAACCATAACATAACACTGTCATACACTCGCCTCTATATACTGATACAAAATTGGGATATGTGTAGCAGTTTTACAGTTGGTAAAAGCAGCAAAAAGTAGGGATAATACAGTTACTAAAAGGGCGACAGAGAAATGGGGGCGTAGCCCGAGACTAAAGGTGCCCATACACTAGTAAGATTTATCTTCAGATCTGGCTGGTTGGAACAAAAACATGGTTATGGATGAGTGACAGTTAGTCAGTTTTCCAGCATTTCCAAGCAAATGGTCAACTGTCATGTGCTCTCATCCATAACCATGTTTTTGTTCCAACCAGCCAGATAAATCTACGTGTGTATGGCCACCATTAGACTCTGTGACTCCTCCCATGAGCTGTGAACCCACCACTATGAGCAGTGACCCCACCCCCTTTTTGGCACATGTATATGCTGTTGATTAAGGAGGTAACAAAAATTATTAGTTTTTACTAATTAGTAATTAATATTGCCCCCATTGTAATTAGTTTTACCATGGGGGCAATATTATTTACTTACATTTGTAATAAAGTTCCTGCCCTTAGTATATGTCGCTGACAATCGCACAGTACCCTGCCTGTATTCATGTGAAATGGGTGTAATTCTCAGTATATGTCGCTGACAATCGCACAGGACCCTGTCTGTATTCATGTGAAATGGGTGTAATTCTCAGTATATGTCACTGACAATCGCACAGGACCCTGTCTGTATTCATGTGAAATGGGTGTAATTCTCAGTATATGTCACTGACAATCGCACAGGACCCTGTCTGTATTCATGTGAAATGGGTGTAATTCTCAGTATATGTCACTGACAATCGCACAGGACCCTGTCTGTATTCATGTGAAATGGGTGTAATTCTCAGTATATGTCACTGACAATCGCACAGGACCCTGTCTGTATTCATGTGAAATGGGTGTAATTCTCAGTATATGTCACTGACAATCGCACAGGACCCTGTCTGTATTCATGTGAAATGGGTGTAATTCTCAGTATATGTCACTGACAATCGCACAGGACCCTGTCTGTAATCATGTGAAATGGGTGTAATTCTCAGTATATGTCACTGACAATCGCACAGGACCCTGTCTGTATTCATGTGAAATGGGTGTAATTCTCAGTATATGTCACTGACAATCGCACAGGACCCTGTCTGTATTCATGTGAAATGGGTGTAATTCTCAGTATATGTCACTGACAATCGCACAGGACCCTGTCTGTAATCATGTGAAATGGGTGTAATTCTCAGTATATGTCGCTGACAATCGCACAGTACCCTGTCTGTATTCATGTGAAATGGGTGTAATTCTCAGTATATGTCACTGACAATTGCACAGTACCACTTCTGTAATCATGTGCAATAGATTTAGTTCTCATATGGGTTGAGATCATTTGTGCTACAGCATGATGGTCGACAGTCATTAGGTCAACACCATTATGTCGACATGGGAAAAGGTCGACATGAATCTAGGTCGACGTGGAAAAAGATCGACATGGCTCTAGGTCGAAACGTCATTAGTTCGACAGGTCATTAGTTGGACAGTGTCTAGGTCGACAGTCAAAAGGTCGATATGGGGTTTTTCGCTGTTTTTTGATCCGAATGTCAACGGACACAGTTTAAAGTGCACCGCATCCCCTTGCATCGCTTGCTGTGCTCGCAATGCTTCGGGGATGGTGTCTCGCTGCGCTCGGCACACTATTTTATTCTCCCACCATGCCCTAGTGGATGGTAGGGCATGAAATACTGCCTGGCGGCACATGTCGGCTCAAAACATCGTGAAAAACCCCATGTCGACCTTTTTACTATCGACCGAAACACTGTCCAACTAATGACTTTTCGACGAAGAACCATGTCGACCTTTTCCCATGTTGACCTAATGATGTCGACCATCATGCTATAGACCAAATGACCACATCCCCTCGGTAAATGTCACTGACAGCTGCACAGTACCACTCATGTATTCCTGTGCAATGGGTGTAATTAGCATTATATTTCATTATATTTTGCACAGTACCACTTCATGTAACAATGGGGCGGGTGGAGTATACAGCATTATAGAAGTGGTACTATGCAGCTGTCAGTGGTGCTTACTGGGAATTACACCCATTATACAGGAATATAGAAGTGGCACTGTATAATGTATAGGAGTATATAGTAAAGTGCTGCTGGTCTGTGGTTCCAGCTCCCAGCTTGGCTTCTGCAGATATCAGCAACACTGTAACTATGGGAGACAGCGGCAGAGATTAACCCAGGGTTGCTGACTTTAACATTCTCCTCTCCGGGCCCGGAGAGGAGAGTTTCAGCAGCCGCTCATGGGGGCGGGGCTTACGAGTGACATCACTAAGCCCCGCCCCCATGCTGTTAAAGCAGCGAATTCACGGATCTCCATGGAGGGGGCGGGGCTAAAATGACACGATTGTGCCGTTTTAGCTCCGCCCCATCCTCTGAGACCCGATGATTGCGGCATTTTAATGCCGCGATCCGGGGGTCAGCGGGGGTCCCCCCTGAATTCGGGAGGGTTGCCCACCCTTCCGGGGGCCCGGAGGGGGTACCCGATTTTCGGGAGACTCCCGGAAATTCCGGGAGGGTCGGCAACCCTGGATTAACCCCTTCTGTGACAGCTGCACCGGGATCCTAGTATCAGGGCTCAATATATATAGCATGCCCCTATATACACAGTCACATACCTCCCAACTTTCTGAAGTCTAGAATAGGGACACTCGCGCGAAGCCACGCGAGCGCCCAAAAAGGGGCGTGGCGTATGCAAATGAGGGCACGGCTTATGCAAATTAGGTCGCACCCTCGTTTTCGGCCACGAATAGATGCAAACACAGCGTCTATTCTGTGAGATTGGGGGGGGGGACGCCCAACTGCCCCCCCCCCCCCCCGCAGCGGGACACTGCAGGCCGCGGGAAGGACGTTCCCGCGTTTAGCGGGACAGTTGGGAGGTATGCAGTCACTATATACAGAGCACAGCCAATACCACAGTACAGCACAGCACACAGCAGCGTGCCCCTATATACCCACTCACTGTATACAGAGCACAGCCAATCCCACAGTACAGTGCAGCACACAGCAGCGTGCCCCTATATGCACAGTCACTATATACAGAGCACAGCCAATACCACAGTACAGCATAGTACACAGCAGCGTGCCCCTATATACACAGTCACTGTATACAGAGCACAGCCAATACCACAGTACAGCACAGCACACAGCAGCGTGCCCCTATATACCCACTCACTGTATACAGAGCACAGCCAATCCCACAGTACAGTGCAGCACACAGCAGCATGCCCCTATATACACAGTCACTATATACAGAGCACAGCCAATACCACAGTACAGCATAGTACACAGCAGCGTGCCCCTATATACACAGTCACTGTATACAGAGCACAGCCAATACCACAGTACAGCACAGCACACAGCAGCGTGCCCCTATATACACAGTCACTATATACAGAGTACAGCCAATACCACAGCACACAGCAGCATGCCCTTTTATCAGAGACGTAGCTACGGTGGAGCCGGCGGAGCACATGCTCCAGGCGCGGTAATGTCACCAGACGCCGGAGCCGTGCACTCTGCTGCCGGTTACCCCGACCTGCTCTGCCCCCAGGAAGTTTGCTGCAGCAGAAGCCGACTGCCAGCGGCTGACTATAGCACGGGCGGCAGTGACAGGGCCCCCACCCGGCAGCAGCATACCGCCAAAGGAGGAAGTGATGGAGACACAACCCCCCTGCACCCGCCCAGCAGCAGCGCACTGCCTGCTAGGAGCACCATAGTGCCAGCGGCAGGTACAGGGCCAAGTCCCAGCAGCACGGTGCATAGCGGAAGATGTGACAGGAGACGCACAACCCCCACACACATCATCAGCGAGCTGCCCGCTAATAGGAGCATTATAGTGTTGGCGATAGTGACAGGGTCCCAGCCCGGCAGCAGCTCCAGGCCAGCACTAAGACAGTGGTAAGCTGACTTTTGTTGTTTGTTTGTTATGGTTCTGTGACCAGTGGTTCCCTGAAGTAACTCCCCAAAGATTGCCTGGCACTAAGGGGTAGCAGTGGGGGGACTTTGGGGTATACAGTATATGTATGGAGTCAGTATATTTATGTATATATGGATTGATGGATGTGGGAATCAGTGTATGTATGGACGTATATACAGGATGTATGTACTGTGTTTCTGTATGTATGTGGGAGGCAGTGTATGTACTGTATGTTGAAGGCAGTGCAGTGTATGTATGTGGGAGGCAGTGTATGGATGTATGAGGTAGGCAGTGTATGTATGTTGAAGGCAGTGCAGTGTATGTATGTTGTATGTATAAGGAATGTATGTATGTGGGTGGCATATGTATGTACAGTATGTATGTATGCATGTATGTATGTATGTATGTATGTATGTATGAGGAAGGCAGTGTATGTATGAGGAAGGCAGTGTATGACGGGATACCTATGATATCCTGGCTTTTAGAATGCTGGCGGTCAAAAGACTGACCCCGCCATCCTGAAACTGAGAATCATGACACGGGTTCTGTAGCACCCTTACCATCTTCCCCTACCCCTCCTAACCCTCCCTTGCATCAGCCTAACCCTTCCCATCCCCACTAGTGCATAAACCTAACCCACGCACCACACTTTCTAAACCTACCCCCCCCCCCCCCTTTGAAGTGTCTTAACCTAGTCCCACAGCCTAACCCTGGCCTTCCCCTACACCCGCAGCCTATCCATAATGTTCCCCTGCAGCCTAAGTTGCCCCACTAGTAGCTAAACTAGTCCCCCCTTTTCCCAGCCTTCCGCTTTCCGTATACTACCATTCAGGATGCCGTCTGTCAGTATGCAGTTCCATCTGAAGGCAGTCCTGATGCCAACGTTGGCATCAGGTACACTAGGATGCTGACTGTATGTATGTATTTATGTATGTTTGTATGTATGTGGGAGGCAGTGTATAGATATATACAGTAGATGGATGTGCTGTATATATAAGAAAGAAGGTGGATGAATGTACAGTATGTATGTATGTATGTGAGAAGCAGTGTATGTATGACTGTATGTATGAGAGCGTTTTAATAAAGAATAACTATTAAAAAATATATATATATTCACGAAGGAGTGGGTTATTTTCTGTGCCAACATTAAAATGCTGGCAACCCTTATCACACTTCTTGTGCAACAATAGACATGCTGACTTTAGTTGAGACCTGAGTTGGGGGCCCTTTCAAAAATTTGCTATGGGGCCCACAAAGTTCTAGTTACACCCCTGCCGCTGCAGCAGGAGCTGCGGTGCAAGCAGATTGCCGCGAGTACAGGCTCTGGCAGAAGACACTCTCGAATCCCCGCTGTCAATCTCCAGGACTGGAGAACGGACACGTGGCTGAAGGTAACTTAGCCACATAGCAAAGTTAGGAAGGAAAGTTAGGGGACGCACACTCCACCACTCCAGAGGAGTGTAAACATTGCAAACTAACTTTTAGTTTCTCAGGTCACATTCTTTTGTATACTGGTATTTTTCTTTTATTATTTATAACAATATTATTTTTATTTGTTCATTTTATTTTTATTTATATATTTTTTATTTGTTATATTTATTTTTTATTTATTTACTTTTTATTATTTACTTTTATTTAGTTTTGTCTATCACCTAGCGCTCCTAGCACCCAAAACCCTGCTAGCGCTGCCGCCCGCACTGCTATAGATGCCGGGATGTGAGTAACCCAGCCTCAGGAACTCTCAAGAGCGGTAAGCGCACACCCCGCTGAGAGCCTGCTGCTCATCTGACGATTTTACATCACTCACAGTCCACCTCGCAGCACTCCCACCTTCACTGTTCACCTCTCAAAACTCCCTCCTCCCTTCAATGTCCAACTCACAGCACGTCACACTTCAAAGTCCATTGCAAAGCACTCTCTGCTTCTTTACTGTCCTCATGGCACCGTTCGGTTCTTTTAATAACCATCTCTGGCTCAGTGTTTACTAGCAGCCAGTGCAATCATTTAATTTAATATTACTCGGCCAGCACCACAGAATTCGCTGGCATACAGCAGGTAATTAACCACCATCCACAGATCATAAGTCCTGCCAATACCGGACTGTGGTCACAATGGTTACCAGAGGTGTCAGGCCTATATAAAAGGGATAGTGCATTTGTTACTCTTCATCCTCACCTAGTAACTGAGTTAATAACTTTTAATCATCCCTCACATGGATAACCCTATTGATGCTAAATTGATGCATGTGGCTTTATGTGTAATGGGTATTACAAGTTTGCCAAAATGTGCAATGGGCAAAACGGTGTGTGGTATAATGTTAGGCCACGCCCCCTTTTCGCAGTGCAAGAGCATACTACAAATTGGGGAGGGGGGGGGGGGGAGCGCGAAACATGCCCTTGCTCCGGGCACTGTGGCACCTAGCTACACCACTGCCTTTTATACAGAGCACAGCCTGTACCACAGCACACAGCAGCGTACCCCTATATACACAGTAACTATATACAGAGCACAGCCAGTACCACAGCACAGCACATAGCAGCATGTCCCTATATTCACAGTGACTATATACAGAGCACAGCCAGTACCACAGCACACAGCAGCGTGCCCCTATATACCCCGTCAATATATACAGAGCACAGCCAGTACCACAGCACAGCACACAGCAGCGTGTCCCTATATTCACAGTGACTATATACAGAGCACAGCCAGTACCACAGCACACAGCAGCGTGACCCTATATACACAGTCACTATATACAGAACACGGTCAAAACCACAGCACAGCACAGTACACAGCAGCGTGCCCCTATATACACGGTCACTATATACAGAGCACAGCCAATACCACAGTACAGCACAGCACACAGCAGCGTGCCCCTATATACACAGTCACTATATACAGAGTACAGCCAATACCACAGTACAGCACAGCACACAGCAGCATGCCCCTAATAAGCTTGGGGACTTTGTGTTCTTTGTGATCAAGTGTAGGATATGAAATGAGTTTCATGTAGACACAGCTAACAGTACTTCAGTACGGCCATCGAACTTAGAAAAGGTACTGTATGTGCCGGAGATGTATCAAATCTAGGTAAGAGATAAGGTAGCAGCCAATCCCTCCTTCACTCCCTATGTCGACATAGACACCGTCTAAGTGTACTGCGTCCCCTCGCATGGCTTGCTGCGCTGGCCATGCTTCGGGCACGGTTCCTCGCTGTTCTCAGCACATTATTATATTCTCCCTTCACGCCGTAGTGGATGGTAGGGTATGACATACCGCCTGTCAGCTCAAAATTTTGATAAAACTGCATGTTGACCTTTTGACCCTGTTGACCAATAGTGGTTGACCTTTTGACTCTCGAGCTAGAGTCAATCTATTATGATTCCGGATACCAGCTGCATCGAGTATCCGCCAATTTGCAAGTGCGATATGCGTGGTGAGAATTGTATTGGGGATAGAGATGCGCACTCTGTGGCTTCTGATGTGTGTGGTGATCCTTTATACCAAGGTATAAATGTACTGTGAGACTGATGGTGCTGAAACAAATTCTCTTTATTGTAGCTGGTACAAGTAGGATAAAATGTCTATCAACAAAAGGTTGGGGTAGGGTGGGGGTGGTGACCCTGGGGGTGGGCGTCACTGGAACAGTGGTGCACTGTGGATCTCACTGATGTGTCTTCCACAGGCTATCACAGGCTCTGGTGTGTGTCGGCCTCCCTGTGTCGACCTGGGTGGGCTGGGGGACCAGTGGGGGCTCCGTGTGGGTATGAGCACCGAGGTCCTGCTGGTGGGTGGTGGGGGTTTGACTGTGGGGAACACTTGTGGGTGTGGGAAGAGGCACTTGGGCTGGGGGTCCACCGGCTGGAGTATCAGTCCGTGCAGATGTACAAGTTCCTGGTGGTCAAGGAAAGTGCTGGGTGGTACTGAGGGCTGGCGTCCCTAACCCTCCGGTGGTGCACCTGGACACTTACACGATACCCGGCAGTTGCTGCAGCGAAGGTGATCTCTGCCTCGCGTCCTCTTAGGTCTGGTGGTGAGAAGCGCGTACCAGTGCAGCATTTCTGAGTCAAGACTTTCTGCACCACCCCTTTAGTGCCTAACCGGTTACCCTACCCATCCCCGCAGCCTAAGCCTAACTATAGCTCCTTAGTGCCTAATCCCTCCCTTGTTGTGCCTAATGCTCTCCCCCAGCAGCCTAACCCTAACCTGCCCTGTGTCATACTTGTGTTCGGGATGCTGACAGTTGGGATTCTAGTGCCGGTGTCTAGTGGTGGTCTTCTCACAAGTGTCAGGATTCCAGGGCCGGTATTCCCACTGCCGGATTACTAAACGCCAGTAAACTGTCCGGATCCCCGATCTATGCTCATTACACATGAGGCCAAACAGTCATGGTCTGTGTGTCCTGCTAACCCCAATCACTGTTTGAACGATCTGAATTGTAAATTGCTGGTTCTGTGCAGATAAACTATCCGTAGATACGAGCCAGGGGATTAAGGGGCGTAGATGAAACAATTATCAATTGTTTTCACATTATTATTTATCTCAGTAATTATACATCAATGAATGTCGGGATGAGTGATAAGAGTCCTGGTAACAGCTATGCCCTGTCCTCACACCTATCAGCATGGTCAGCGATGAGAGGATGAGCTTCTGCCCAGTGTCTCTTTTGCCTGTGTTTGGGGAGCATCCGATAATCCGCTGATAATGTTACAGGTGCTGATGACATCCTCAGCTGTTGCTAGATATCAGGGTTACATTACAAGCTACTGTAATAAGCTTTTCTGCATTCAATAAATTCTCCAAATTGCAGTTCCCATTAAGAACCATGGGGCCCACAGTATTCTATGTTACTTTGCCTAATGCAGGAATGATTTCCAATACGTCCTGCACATTATGTGTGTGTTAAATATCCCTAATTACTTAATTTCCTTAAACCATGATTAAACAGATGTTTGTTGTTTAACGGTTCTGTGCTGCTGCAGAGGAGAACTCTTCTCCTCCGACTATATAACTCTCAGTCCGTGGCTTCCTGCTGCCTCCATTCCCCTCCTCACATCATGTCACTGCCTCCGCCACATGCAGCTCTGTCCTCACTTCAGGGCCGGTGCTAGGGTGTCCGGCGCCCTCCTGCAAACCATACATTTGCCCATACATTGCGCCCTTTCATATTGCCATTGCAACAAGCTGCAGCCCGATTGTGGGAGCGTATGCAACATGCGATCCTTTGGAGGATCTCAGGTGCATGTACATGTATGCATACACCATCTCATTGCTATGTCCGCAAAATGTTGCAGGCACTAAAGGTGCCCATACATGCTGCGAGAATCGCATACGTTATGGGCTAGATCCCATCGCACGGCATGCATGCAATGTGTGTGCGATGCGATCCGAAAGCAGTACAAAAAGTATGTGCAGCACATACTTTTTGTACTGTGAAATGCGATGCCTGCGGGAGTGCAAATCGCATCTCACGCTGCTATTGTAGCATGTATGGCCACCTTTAGGCACATAACCCAACCCATTATTTAAAAAGTGTCTAAATGTGTCTTAATATAAAAAAAATCTACAATTATTACAAAATTTGTTATAAACATGTATAATAAGACTCACTGTTCTTTTGCTGTTTAACTCTTGTGTAGTCCCTCCTCTTCTATCTGCGTAGGCAGGACGCCGAGGACGCCATTACACCCCACTCGTGACTGAGGGGGAAAGGAGGGGAGAGAAGGAGGAGATGGAAGAAGAGGGGAGGAGATAGAGGGGCCGGAGTGTTGAGGACTGGCAGTGGCACTGGCACAGCACACTGAGAAGAGTGAAGGAAGGGGAGGCGGCGCTGCTGCCTGTTGGTCATTTGTTTGGCAGCTGACGGGCAGGGAGCAATGGGTAGGGGCGGATCTGGACATGACATGTCATCCAGGTATTCACAGACAGCGCTACATGCCTCAGCGCAAGTGTCCGTGAGGAAGAGGGGGCAGGTAGCAGGAGGAGGACAGTGTGTGCGTTATGCAGGGAGCTGCTCAGCCTCCCCATACTGCCGTCCGCTGTCAGACAGGCACTGCGGGCGACTTGCAGGCTGTGTGCACTCGCAGTGGGAGCAGCTCTTTATACTGCCGCCTGCCCGCTGTCAGACAGGCGCGCAGGAGGCAGTGACAGTGAGGGCTGAGGCAGCTTTAGCAGAGCAGGGAGGGAGACAGCGCCTTTTCAGCATGGCACCTCCATGCTTTGCTGGAGCTGCTAAGTGGGTAGCGCCGGCCCTGCCTCACTTACACATAACCCATCTCCTGATATACTATGTGCTGCTGGGGGACCCTGCTCCTTCCACTATATAACTCCCCTCTCCTCCTCACATTGGGGGAAATTTACTAAGATGTGAGTTCTATTTCACATGTGATGTTGCTATGGGCAACCAATCAGATACTATCTACTATCTTCTAGAACAGGGCTGGGCAATTGCAGCCCTCCAGATGTTAGTGAACTACACATCCCTGGATGCTTTGCATTAGTTTTGCTATGTGGCCATGCTGAAACTGATGGAAGGCATGCTGGGATGTGTAGTTCATCAACATCTGGAGGGCCGCAATTGCCCATCCCTGTTCTAAAAGGTGCTAAATAAATAAGAAGTGGATTTTGATTGATTGCCCATAGCAACATCACATGGGAAATAGAACAAACATCTTAGTAAATTTCCCCCATTATGTCACTGGCCCTGTCACATGCAGTCCATCTCCTGATATACTCTGTGCTGCTGCAGAGGGTCACTCTTCTCCCACTATATAACTCTCAGGGCCGCAGAGATTGCAAATTTTTGTACCACCTTCTGGTGGCAGTCACTGAAGGTGGTACCACTCCTCTCGTACCTCCCTAACCCCCCACCCCTGGCTAATAATCAGCCACCCTGTGGGACCGGTACTATATAACCAACTTGATTTTTCTGCATTTTAGTCTCACACAAACCTGCAGGACAGGAACTAATTTATGTGATCACATGTATAATAAATATTTCATTTGTGTTGCCATAGGGACCAACCGGTCATAAGGACTCGGGCCCACCAAACTTTTAATGCAGTTCTGGAGGGACCTAGACAAATATAATGTAAAAATGAGGTCGCTGCTCAGTTTGTACCCACAGAGCCAAGGTCCAGTTAGGTGAGCGCCGAGCCACTCCTGACCTCGTTCTGCCATCTGGATGTTTGCTTTCCGCCAACGTAAAGTACAATGTCCAGGCCAAGATCTAATGATCCCTTTTCATTATAGGATCATGGTGGTCCTAAATCCCCCAATGAAAACATTTTATGCCCGTGTTTCCTCTTGCCTTTATGAGCTTCTGCCTCTCATTCTGTGTTAAATAAAAATCATATTTTGCCCGAGATTGTAAATCCTGAAAGTTGGGATTGTGTGAAATAGGAAACAGACACAACGAACGGATTCCCTTATGGAAGGAATTTGCCATGTTTATTGTTCCGAGCGTCCGTCTAGCTGAAGAAATGAATCTGGCTCTGATATTCGGAAGATCTGGAATGGGTATACATAAGCAGCCAGCACAATGGGGTCCATATTCACTCATTGGCTCATCTGTATGGAAATCTGGAATTTATAAGATGGGGGAGACTATTTTCTTAATGTTTTCTTTTGTACATGCGATATTTGCACGTACCGGCTGTACCATGTGAGGAAGGCCAGGTGCTCCCCTTCCCTGTTCTTTTTCTTCTATTTTACAAAATGATATGCAATTTTACATAATTGGGCATTTTTATATGCATTCTGTTTTTTACTATTGTCTTTCTCTGCCAGCTGCATTGCGTGCCTTCAATTTATTTAATTATTCTACGTTTAGAGACATTCCTTACAGATTGTAGATTGTAAGGGTTTGGGCAGACGTGCTCAGTGATCATGCAGCCAGTCCTCCTGGTGAGCGGTGTAATGTTAGGGGTCAGTGAATAACAGAGCTCCATACTCACAGGCCAATGAATTTGTATACGGACCTATACTTAGCATTACGGGGTTTCATTGTGGTATTTATGGTGCTGAAGGATGGGTTCTTTTTCTAAATTGTGCCTGGTGCAGATGGAATCAAGACTATCTTAATGTATAGTCTCACTAGGCCCCACAATTGTCAGGGGCTTTTTGAGCAGAGCTGGTGCCTACAAAGCTTATTATGGGGGGGCAGGTGGAGAAACCGGCTAAGCAGATCTGAGAATTACACACCCGGAGAGGCCAGGCAGCATTCTCTACTTCCCAGCCTGCAGCCAGACAGTGAATGGCTGTCAGCATGCTGATTGGTGGATGGCTGGTCCTATGGCCATGCTGACAGCTATTCACTGTAGGGATGGCATGGGACACAGGTTGAGTAAATTGACCAGGCCGCTTTCTCTTCTGCTTGCCCTGAGTCCAGGACCATGACCGTTACACTGTCTTATGTATTTGTAATGACATTACTCTCTGTTTTTGTCAGCCACCGCTCTCATGGTCTACCAATTGGTTATGTGTGAGTGGAGAGTGCTGGAGTGGGATGCTACAGATCCCTCTCCCTGTACTTTTAGAAAAGTGTAGCCTATATGCTACAATGGCTTTTCATTCCGAAGCTTGACATATTTGGCAAGAAAGCAGCTTCCATTGTTTTCTATGGGTGTTTTTGTAGCAAAAATTGACTGAACTGGAGGCGGAGCCTCCCTCGGTGCAGCCCAACCCTAACCCTCACTGTTATTTACTAACCCTATACCCCTAGTGAACATGGGCGTGGGGGGCCTGTACATTCATAGAGCCAGACAAGTTTTCAACCAGGCCAGACATGTTGGTGGCCAGATTGGACAGATCTGGTTGGCCGTTGCTCAGGGGGACGGGTGGTTACGGTTGTCCAGACAAATGGATTTAGTATGTACTATGGTTTCCTTGCATTTCTTCCAGCACTCTGAACTCCTTCTATTTATAATTGCTGTCATGTTGGGAAGTCAACAAAATATTCCAATCCGAGATGTAACTTGTATCATGTTTACAGACACGTTTTTCTAAAGTATTTAAACAAAGACCTTTCCCATGCGAAGGGATCCAGAGACGGAAGGACACATTAAAGCCTGTTACAGTGATCCCTATTAATCTAGATATATGTTGGCTAATTCCGCTGATATCGGGGAAGTGCTGTGTGGGAAAGCATTCCTCCTGTGTGCGGGAAGCGGATTCCCGTGTTGGGCAGGACACCAGCAGCTGGTTCATTTAGTCCTGACTTCATGACATGTGTACCCCCCCCCTGTGGATGGTTGGGATACCTGGCAGGTTAATTCCAGCAGTCCAGGATTTCTGGTTACATGAGGACAAATTATTTATTGTCAATAGAAACTGTAACTGCTACCGTGTAACACCGTATTAAAATGTTACCATGTCCTATTGATTGAGGTGCCCTAAGTTCCCCATAGTGTGTATGTACCCAGCTCCTAATGATGTGAACTTTGGGAGCAGATGTATATGCCACTTTACCCCCACCCCAAAAAAATAAATAAAAAAAAAATATATATATATATATTCCTATTTGGAATGCGGTCATCTATTAGAATGAACTTAGGTCTACAGTCATTAGGTCGACCCCACTAGGTCGACTGGCAGGAAGGTCGACCTGACTTAAGGTCGACATGGGCCAAGGTCGACATGACTTAAGGTCGAATTTGCATAAAGGTCGACATGAGGAAGGTCGACTGGTCATAAGGTCGACATGGGTTTTTCACTGTTTTTTGAGTCGACAGGCGGTATTTCATGCCCTACCATCCACTAGGGCGTGGTGGGAGAATAAAATAGTGTGCCGAGCGCAGCGAGGCACCGTGCCCGAAGCATGCGAGGGTCCGATTCTCATTGCCAACTGTGTCCATGTCGACTGTGTCGACATTCGGATAAAAAAACAGTGAAAACCCATGTCGACCTTATGACCAGTCGACCTTCCTCATGTCGACCTTTATGCAAATTCGACCTAAAGTCATGTCGACCTTGGCCCATGTCGACCTTAAGTCAGGTCGACCTTCCTGCCAGTCGACCTAGTGGGGTAGACCTAATGACTGTAGACCTAAATGCAGTCTGACGAATGATCCCATTCCATATATTTGTATTATAGTTGATAGAGTTAGTAGCAAACAGATGGGGGGGGGGGGGGGTGTCACTGATGGGTCTGGGGCAAAAGGTGGTTTGACGTTATGGCAAAATGGTGCAAGAAAGCAAAAGGACCTTTAACTGTCATTGTACATTATGTGGCCTTTCCAATGTGTTTAAGCCTAGTGTACAGTGGCGAAACGCGTTTTATATGATTTTCTATGCACATTTCCATTGGCCGAAGAAGGAGATTGGCTATAAGTCAATGGTTTTCATTGACCCATTGCATCACGAAAGATGGTGCATACCAGCAGCTGTCGCTATTAATGGCATTGGGCTGGATTTACTTGCCTAAATGTTAGATGTTTATACTGTCATGTCGTCACGTTGTGTAGGTTAGGTGTACTGACTCCAGCATGCCACAGGGTGGAGCTGGGCCTCAGCAAAGTATAGAGTAGGTTTTGGGTGGGGTATGGATCATTGGATAGACAGCAACTAGGTTGACAAGCATAAGGTCGACATGACTGAAGGTCGACATGCAGGAAGATAGACATGACTGAAGGTCGACACGGGTTAGGATAACAGGCTCATTAGGACACAGTCGACATGGACACTGAAACATAGCACTGCGTCCCCTCGCGCGGCTCGCTGTGTTCGCCATGCTTCGGGCTTGGTGCCTCGCTACGCTCAACACATTATTTTATTCTCCCACCACTCCATAGTGGATGGTAGGGCATGAAATGCCGCCTGTCGGCACATGTCGGTTCCAAAATAAACTGTGAAAAACCCCATGTCATCCTAATTCATGTGTGGACCTAATGACCCTATCGACCTAACCCATGTCAACCTTCAGTCATGTCGACCTTCAGTCATGTCAGTCTAGTGGTGTAGACCTAATGCTTGTAAACCTAGTAACCGTATCCCCTTGGGTGTATAAGAAACAGTGATTTTTACTGTGTATTTTTTGTTTTGTATTGTTCTTCAGCAGTCTGCTGGGACTTGTAGTTCAGCAATTTCCATCAAACAACAAATATCCTTTGCGGTCTTTAGCTTTTCCCAGTGATTTAGTGTAATACGGCCAAAGCCTGGTAAAGTGTTTCCCCGCTTCCACTATCAGCACCACGTGAGCGCAGACCATCTAAACTCTTGTTTGACCTTCGAAGCCAAGAGTGGGTTAGGCCCGGAAAATGATGTGGGCGACCCATACTTGGTTTCAAGGGTGCGCAGGATGACCAAAATGAAGACACTGGGCAGTTGTGTAGGCAAGGGCTGGGCGGCTAACCAGGGCAATGACCAGGGCAGGTGGAGAGATAGGGCGGTATTATCAGAGGGAGGGGCCTTCTTTTTCCCAACCCGCTTCCATGTCTTACAGCAAGGGAGGCAACCTGTAGCACTCCAACTATTGTGGAACTACACATACCAGCATTCCCTTTCACAGTTTTTGTGTTAGGGCATGCTGGGATGTGTAGTTCAACAGCAGCTAGAACCAGAAAAGGTGTCCATTCACTGCCAAGGTCTTCGCCGGGAGAATATCTTATAGGATTTGGTATATAGGTTGACAGTGTAAAAGTGATCAGTCAGTAGGTCGACACCAAAATGTGAACATTGTCAAAAGGTGGACGTGGCAATGGTCCACACATGAGAAAAAAAAAGACTTTTTCATACATCCACGTGGATTGGGAACGGTAAAGTGGAGTGGTAGAGTGAAGCACCTGGGCCAACGCTCGCCATGCAAATGTATGTGCTAAAGTAATCGGGGTCCATGTCGGCAGGTGTTGAAATTGATAACAAAAACAACTGTGAAGAACTCATTTCAAGCTTTTGTGTCTACCTTTTCCATGTCGTCACTGCTGCTTGTAGCAACCTTTTATCAGTGTCGACCTTGTGCATGTCTACATTTTGATGTCCTGTGATCCACACCCCCACGATATGTGGCGATAAGAAATGTTTATTTCCAGGAAGGGATGGCATTATTTTTTAATAGGCCCCACAGCGTCCAGGGCACAAAAACTCCTCCACTTTGTGACTGCCGGCGACTGTAGATTAGTAACGTGTTTTTTTCTGCTGATCAGCCTGGGGGATCATCCCTCCTTTCCTAATCTCGGCTGATAATAATATGCAGTGTTGTGGTGTGTTTATTACAAATCACACATGCTAATTGGCACTCGAGTCAAGAATTCATTTTCATTAATGGCTTTAAGAATCCCCATATTTCCAGTCTAATGTTGGAGACTGATTAAATCATCTGCCGGAGCTAAGTGGAGAGCATCGCTGCCTGGCAAGAGACAGAGGGCTGGGATCTCTGGGTACTTGCTGCAGAACGTGCCTGATTATTACCACAGTGGAAAGGAAAGAATGAATTTAGAAACTGACCCTGACCACTAGAGGCTTCTCAACGGACTAAGGGGCAGATTTATTAAGCTCGGTGAAGTGATTATGTGCCTGGTACTTTATCACTGGCCAATCAGCTCCAAACTGTGAAGTTACAGGCTGGGTTTGAGAAATGACAGGTAGGAGCTGATTGGCCGGTGATAAAGTACCAGGCACTTTATCACTTCACAGAGCTTAATCATACTTGCCTACTTTTGAAAACTAGTTTCAGGTAGATTATAGTTGGTAGTAGAATTTTGCACAGCACCCCGTTGAAGGTGTGTGTCATGCTCCACCCAAAGTGCGTGTCTAGTTCCATATATGGAGAGATTGCGAAAAGAGATTGTGAACGTGGCACCTAGAAGCGTGGGTGTGTACTGCTACATCTGAGAGGAATCTTCTAAAGTGACTTACAGTATAACCAAATGTAGATGAGCCCCAAAGCAGTCAGTAAGAGTTACTACTGTATACTTGGTAAAGTGCTGGGAAATGGTGCTGATGATTCAATGTAAATGTATCTATCTCTCATTCCATTTTTTTCCTCAAAAATGTAGCAGTGTAATGTGGACTAAGTGAAATGAGGGAGCTTGCTAGACTAATGAGGGAGAGAGGGAGATTGTTGTTATTTCAGGGAGTCTCCTGCAGAATGCAGGAGGGTAGGCAACTATGAGCTTAATAAATATACCCCTAAATTACTTCTTTGTGTGCTAAAAGATGTCATAACAGAAAGTGAAAGCAAACTTGCTGGATATGGAGAGAGGGAGCTGTAAAGACAGTGGCCAGTATTCAATGAGAAAAATTCGCTGTGATTTCTGGAGAGTTTGTGCTTTTCACGCGGTGGAGAGAGGTTTTTTTTCTCCAAAGGCGAGCCACCCTATTCAATGTGAAATATTCTCCGTCTTTCTAAGTGATTCTCGCCGTCTCTCTCTGTGTAGAAATTCTCCATCTTTTGATGGAGAGCAGGAATGTGAACTTTTAAACTAAAAGGGTGTTTTTTTTAATTTTGGTGTCAAAAAATCAGGTTTTTTTTTCTGTGAAGGGCCATGTTATTTTTATTCATGTGCCTATAGCACATGAATATATATTTAATTAAAAAAAAAATATTTTTTTACAATTTTTTTTTTTTTTTTACACAGTGCAGCCAGCAGGGGGCCGGAGCGCTCGAGCCGCTCATTAGATATTCATATATTCACTGCACCCGAAGCACGTTCGGGTACAGTGAATACTGGGTCCCCCGCTGGCTATAGGGGGGGCAGCCTGTGCTGCCTGGGTCCCGGGGAGCCCTGCTCCCCTCCCCATATCCCCTGCAGCAGCCAAGAGAGACTTTAATCTCTCTTGGCTGCTACGTCCCCCGGCTCCCTGACAGCTCCCTGCCGCGGACGCTCGTCCGCTGCAGGGGTTAAGACTCGCCGCGAGTGGCGGCGAGTCTTTAACACGTTGAATAGTGGGAGCAGGGCTGCCAAGAGAAATCCTGGGCCCCGGTACAACAGCGTCATGGGCCCCCCCCCCCCCCTGGAGTGGCGAGCTACAGAAAAGAGGTGCATACCTCCCAACTTTGGCAGCGGAAAAAGGAATATATGTGCGTGCCGCAGGCACACGCCAAAAAATTTTGGGCGCCGTTTTGACGCTGTGAGGGCATGGCCAGTGCTGTGTGAACTGCTGGCCATGCCCTCAGCCTCCCCGCCTTATTAGAAGCATGCAGTGTTTAATTCCCGCAGGACCGTCCCCAAAAAATGGGATGTCACACAAAAATCGATACACAATGACTATTCCACACCACGTTGCCCCCCACAGTAAGGCTTCTAATAAATTATAAATTACCTGCTTGTTGCCAAGGGGGTTAATGTCCGTTGCCAAGGGGGTTATTGTCCGTTGCTAAGGTGGCTAAGGGTTAATATGAATTGCCAGGGGTTATTGCTTGTTGTCAAGAGGAGTTAATGTCTGTTGCCAAGGGTTCTTGCTCGTTGCCAAGGGGGGGTTAATGTCTGTTGCCAGGGGTTCTTGCTCGTTGCCAAGGCGTTAATATACATTGCCAGGGGTTATTGGATGTTGCCAAGGGGTTATTTTTTGCCAGGGGTAAATGCTCGTTGCCAAGGGGGGGTATTTTCCATTGCCAGTGGTTCTAGCTTGTTGCCAAGGGGTTAATCATACTTGCCTACTTTTGAAAACTAATTTCAGGGAGATTTGAGCTGCTAAAAGAACGCAATGTGTCGCTGAGAGGGTGTGTCATGCTCCGCCCAGAGGGTGTGTCTATTTCACCTATGGGCGCACCTATGGCCACTATGGGGTTTTCCTGCAGTGGCAGAAGAAAACTCTGGAACACTTTGGGCCTGATTCAGCTACGGATGTTGCTTCCTGTAACACTGCACTAAACATGTGAAAGAAAACTTCTGCCTCTTTTGCTGCCTATACATATATAAGTATGCATTACACACATCTACCCCACAACCCTCCCCTCATATTGCAGTCAGTACACACCACTATATTACATTACACACATTCCCCCACATTACACCCAGTACATACATGCTATTACATTACACCAGGGCTTGGCAAATGTTTAAAAATGTAGGAGCCAGGATGAAAATGTGTGAACTGCAATGCCTATTATACATGCTACACACCCATTACATATTATACCACTTGCTTGATGCCAGGGGTTGCATACTCTTTGCCAGGGGTAACATGCTATTTGCCATAAGGGATTACCCCTCCACCTCTTCCCTCTCTCTCCCTCCCCACCGCTACAATGCGCGATAATGACAAACGCTGTGGGGGACAATCCACCTGGCTCCGGCTGTATCAGATCAGGTCCACGGCGTGGCTATTTCAAAACTCAAGGTGGCTTTAGGGCCAATTGGAGCTTGTGGTCTGACAGCCAATCAGGAGCCACCACTGTTGCTCCTGCTTGGCTCCCGAAGTGCGAGCTCCGATTGGTCGCAAGCCATCTCCACACTGCGGACTTGATCTGACACAGCCGGAGCCAGGGGGATTGTCCCCCACTCTGCCCGGCTGTTGCATTGACAGAAACCACCACTCTGCCCAGTGTGATCTGATACCTGGCAAATCTGGTCACCCGCAGGTTCTGGTCCCCATGGTGACCTGGCCCCGGGGTTTGTCGGGCCCTGCATTACGCACAGCTCCCCCATACACACACTGCCACATAACACACATAATATTAAATTATACACAGTACTCCATATTACAACCAGTACACACACACACACACACACACACACACACTGCTGTTACATTACACACACACACCATTATATTAAATTATACACAGCATGCCATCTTACAGCCAGTACACACACACTGCTGTTACATTACACACATACGCACACCATTGTACAGTATTACATTATACACAGATCCCTCCCCCCCCCCAAAAAAAAAAATCATATTAAAGCCATTAAAACCTCTGTTTTAAATTACACCCAGCCAACTCCTCCCACCCCCACCCCCACCCCACATACATACACATTTTCTGCAGCCCCCACTGCCCCAGGAGATACAGCTCTCACCTGGCTGTGTTCTCCCTCCTGTGGTGCAGGGACCCGGCAGTGTAGTGGAGCAGGCAGCTAAAGGCAGACATATAGGAGCTGGAAGAGGCAGGAGCAGGGCTTGTCCCTGACACACGGAGCCTGGCTGCTGCTGCTGCTCCGAGTGTGGTGGGCGGGGCCAGCCCAGCAGTGCAGAGCCCTGGCTGTCAGTCTCACTCTCCCCTGCTTCCGCTGATCAGACGCTAGAAGTCATTTTTCACTTCCAGCATCTGACAGGGAGCACAGCCCGGCAGCATTACCAGTGCAGAGCTGTGCTTCCTGTCAGACGCTAGAGGTGAACTATGACTTCTAGCGTCTGTCTCTCGCTGACTGAATGACTGAATGTGCACTATATGCAGGGGAAGGGGAAGGCAGGGGCAGCCGCACATGACAAGCGGGTGGCCGGACACATGGGCGGGTGGTCGGGCGGGCGGACACTAGTCCTCCCGCAGCCCCAACAATTTTTTTTTTTTTAAAGTGTGAGTCTGGACCCGGGCCCCCCTGGCAGGCCCGGGCCCAGGTAAAATGTACCCGCCCCCCCTGCCTCTCGGCGGCTCTGAGTGGGAGCAGGAGGCTCCGGAACACGGAGAGTGCATGGCGAGAGAAAAAATCTCTCGCCATGCACGGAGAACATTTCTCATTGAATACTGGCCAGAGATTGGAGGTAGGAGCAGATAGGGACTGGGGTGGAGAGTTTGTGGGCTAAAAACTGTCACAGCTCAAAGTGGAAGTAACAACTGTCACAGCTCAACGTGAAAGTGCATTGCAGAAGCCGTCATTTTGATGGGCTTTTAACTGGTCTATAATCGTATATAGCACAAATACACATGTAGAAGTTTCACATTCCGCTTTTGTTTTGGTTGGCAGGTGAGGGCAAGACCTTGGTATTAGCCTCCCTAAAGCATGCTGTCAGGAGTGTTATTAATGACTGGCACGTATGGGAAATACCTTCACCGCCCCTCATAGTGACAACCGAAATATCTTCATTCCACATAAACTCCTGGAATGAATGCCTGTGGGTGTTGTTGGTAGGTCTGTGTATATAAGCCGACTCCTATTTGGGTGTTAGTGGAAGCTAAACGTAAAACAAGTACCAAAGGGCAACTTGGAACAGCCAGAGGGTTATTTCTTAAAGCTGGTTTGCTTTTTTGATATCGATCATGAAACTGTCAGTTTTCTGTGTATTGCCCTGGGGTGAAGCTTCCTGTCACCTGAAGTCACATGGCTCAGGACTGTCCTCCTCCCCCGTAGATAATACCTATAGGCAGGGCCGGTGCTAGGCATCGGAGCGCCCCAGGCGGGAGGGGTGCCCCGGTGCTCAACTGCTGGGGGGGGGGGGGGTGTGCGCATGGTCTCTGCCCGGCCGCCGGGGGGACAGGCGGGGGGTGCGCAGTGTCTCTGCCCGGCCGCCGGGGGGGGGATTGCGGAGTCTCTGCCCTGCTGGGAAGGGGGTTTGCGGTGTGTCTGCCCGGACGCAGGGCGGTGGGGCGGTGCGTGGTGTGTCTTGCTGCGGGGGGGGGGGGGGGGGGAGGGAGAGAGTGTGTTCACTCACCGAACACTGCTTCTCCCTCCGGCTCTCTCCGCGGTGTGTGTGTGTGTGTGTGTGTGGGTGCAATATGGTCGCCGTGCTGCTGGGGGGGGGGGGGGGGGGGAGTGTTCACTCACCGAATACCTGCTTCTCCCTCCGGCTCTTCTGCTCCGCTGCTGCTGCGGTGGTAGAGCTTTCCAGCTCACTACCGCCCTCCAGTGGCCGGCGCCCTAGGCAAATGCCTAGACCTGCCTATTGGTGGCGCCGGCCCTGACCACTATACAATGCAGAGAACATCACAGTGACCACTATACAATGCAGAGAACATCACAGTGACCACTATACAATGCAGAGAACATCACAGTGACCACTATACAATGCAGAGAACATTGCAGTGACCACTATACAATGCAGAGAACATCAGTCACTGTCATATGATGCAGAGAACATCACAGTGACCACTATGCAATGCAGAGAACATCAGTGACTGCCATGTAATGCAGAGAACATCACAGTGACCACTATACAATGCAGAGAACATCACAGTGACCACTATACAATGCAGAGAACATCACAGTGACCACTATACAATGCAGAGAACATCAGTCACCACTATACAATGCAGAGGACATCAGTGACCACTATACAATGCAGAGGACATCAGTGACCACTATACAATCTACAGAACATCAGTCGACTGCAATAACATCACAGTGACCACCATATAATGCAGAGGGTATCACAGTGACCACCAAATTAAAGCATTTCATACCTCTTTCAGACCAAATGTCAGGTCGCACCCTGTGTCAGGGGCTGATTTCGGGATGACGGCGCCCCTAGGCACAAAAATAACGCCGCCCCCACCCCTTGTCTATTATTTTTATTGTTTACTTATAAGCCCTCATTTGATAATAGCCAATTTAATGGATTTATAAAAAAAGCCATTAACTGTGACATGTTCTTTTATTATGAATACATATTTACTAAGTAGGACAGGTTACAAGGGCAGTATCTGCATGTCCTATCCATTTACAGTCTGATTAAGATGGAATATAATACAGTACATTGTATATTTTGCAGTTATTGGTACATTTTGGGCTGACAGTACTATCACAGGCATCCAAGTGCCGCCCCCAAACATGTGCCGCCCCTAGGCACGTGCCTCAAGTGCCTAATGGGAAATTCGGCTCTGCCCTGTATTACTGCACGGGTCTGTCACACGGGGGCTGGATGGAGCGGCTGCGCTTCATCAGGAGGCGGGGAAGGAGACAGCGATTGGAGCGGACATCGCTGCCTCCTCCATAGTGTGAACAGAACCGTGTCACTCGACCCACACTGCCTGTTCACACTGCACCTTGACTTCAGCCAGAGCCGTGTTCAACCCTGGGGTGGCGCTTTCACATCGTCCCTCGACCAGGGTTGGTAATGTAACGACCCGGCGATAACCCGGGTTCAAAGTGCGGTTTGAAAGGGGTATGGGTGAAGACTATAAAATGCATTGTGTATCTTGGAACACCCCACAATATAATTTCATCATAAATGATTAACCCTTACTAAGAGCAATAACTGCTTCAGTGTTATCATAATAACCCCATTCAATATAGTTAACATAATTAACCACTTTAAAAAAGTTACATTTAAGATGCCTATTATTAATTAGCCCCAATGCCATGCAACAATTACATTCATGTTCATTAATCCCCTATTTAACTCCTTTAGGGCCAGATGTACTAAGCTTGAAAAGTGATAAAATGGAGAGTGGTAAACCACCAACCAATCCGCTCCAACCTGTCATGTCACAGGCTGGGTTTGGAAAATGACAAGTAGTAGCTGATTGGTTCTGTTTTAGCACTTTTCAAGCTTAGTACATCTGGCCCTTAGTCTCAAAACAAAAAGTTTTCATCTTAATTTACCCCATTAAAGCAGTAACCCATTATCACCTTTTTCTTAAATATCATGCCAGTTGTTCTAAAGCTATTTCTGCAATAAATGTATATTGGTATATATGGGGCTAGCAATTGCACCGCTTAAAGATGGCTTTTTCCATTTTTCCTTTTGTGGAGAGGGATCTTCAGATTCCTCTCCACACATACACACACACACTCACACTTATTCCAATGGCTGCACGTGACCAATAGGCAGCCGGGGTCCAGAAGACAGAGCAGGAAAACGATTGTACTGTTTGCATTTTGCTTTTGGCTGCGATGTGCTCTTATCAAAGTCAATGCCCCGTGATAGAACTTCTAATAAATCCAGCTGAAAAATAATTTGGCAACATCTGGCTCTAGTTTTGTAAGACTTGATAAATAGACCATCGGAACGTAGTGGGAGAGATGTATCAAGCTTTGTAGGCAATCAGCTTCAAAGACTGTGCCAGATAAATGACAGAAGTTGATTGGCTGTTGATGTATTTCATCCAGTGTGTTCTAAAATAAACACCTCAGTTATAAATATACTAGTAAGCCCGCTTCAGGCAAATGCTTCCAAAGCTAGATGTAATTTCCGTTGCTGCCAACAGATGGCACTGTAAGCCCGCTCGAAGCAAATGCTTCGAAAGCTAGACGTAATTTCACTTGCTGCCCACAGATGGCAGTGTAAGCTCGCTCTAAGCAAATGCTTTGAAAGCTATACTGTATGTAGTTTCACTTGCTGCCAACAGATGGATATAGATGATATTGATTGTATATTTTTAATACAATTATTTCGATCATTGAAATGCAATAATAAAATGTGGCAATTTTTGCACAGTGTTCTTAAGGACCGTAAATCGGCCATTGCAATAGGAAATCTCTGTATAATTTCCGTAACTTCCATGGCATTTGTTTATTTTGCATTATGGAGTGGGTGGGGCAGTTGTATCTCCTCACGGAATAGTGGGAGGGGTCTGGCGATGACACAATTCGCTGGTTACTGACCTGGGTGGGGCTTGATGGTGTGACTCATGGGTTGACTCTCCTGAATGTATTTTACTTTCTGAAATGTTTAAAGTTCCATCCAAAAGCTTTTTATAGAAAACTTTTTTTTTTCCGTGTCGTATCACATTGTCCTTGGGTAGAGTATTAAACTCTGCTACGGCCCCCTCGTTGCCAGATTCCCAGCTCTAGTTTAATGTTCCTCACATGACCTGCCAAGCAACGTGTCGAGTTATTTAATACAGTGGCTTTGAAGTGAAGTGATTTACGATATCAGAATAAAAGAGTAATATCTGCGGCTTTTCCCAAACCAGTGGTAAAACCAGTGAGAATGTGTTTTTGTCTAAATGGAATGATATTGACTTTAAGGAATGTGCGAAGCTTCAATTGAAGGGATAAAAAATAACATCAAAGTGGTGAGATATTTAGTGACACTTTTGTATATTGAAATTCGTTTTCCCAGGCAGAGCGCCTTTTACATGGTACCAAACGGATATACGTGCTGCTACGTGCGCGCTGGGGGCTTAGCGTACCAATTCTTTAGAATTTAAACTCTCAGGAGCAGGGCCCTCTTTACTCTCTTAGAATATGTGTGTGTGTGTGTGTGCAGTGGCGTAGCTACAGGGGTTGCAGATGCGACCGGGCCCCTGAGCCAGGGGGCCCAACCCCCGCCACTGTCCTGGAAGAGGGAAGGGAACAGAACGTTCCCGTTCCCAGTGCTGCTTTGCGGGCCCGCGTGCGTCGCGCTGACGTCACGCGGCAAGGGGTCCCCTTCCTATTGGCTGCCTGCGGCTGGGGACGGGACACGGTGGCCGTATCTGAGCTGTGATTGGCTGCAGCGGCGAGCCGCTGCAGCCAATCACAGCTCAGATACGGCCACCGTGTCCCGTCCCCAGCCGCAGGCAGCCAATAGGAAGGGGACCCCTTGCCGCGTGACGTCAGCGCGACGCACGCGGGCTCCAACCTCCCCCTCCCTCTCCCACCGCTTCCGCGCCTCATCACGTGTAGGCTGCCAGGACTCAGGAGCAGGACCGCCCGGCGCCCTGTATCGGATGGACTACAGTGAGTCCAGTCTGTCAGCCAGCTTTTGAGATTATGGGGAAAATTGCTAAAACTGCTGGGATGTGTAGTTCCACTGTTACAGTGGAACTACAGGTCCCAGCATGCCCTGTCACAGTTTTAGAAATCCATTATCTAAAATCTGTGGCAGGGCATGCTGGGACGTGTAGATTTTGTTGTATGTAGGGGGGCCCCAAGCTGACCTTTCGCACCAGGGCCCATGAACCCTTAGCTACGCCCCTGAGTGTGTGTGTGTGTGTGTAAGTAATGAAGCAGTTTGCCTTTGCCAAAAATATTTTGGCAAAGGAACACATTTTGACCGGCTTGTTTTAACCAGTAATAAAAATAATTCTGTTGGAATGAAACTTTTACAACACATCTCTGTTCTTTCCACTAGGAGGCACAAGAGAGCAGGTTATCATCTTGACCACAAGGAGAGCAAATGTCCTTAATTGTGCATTAAAGGGGTTTTTGGCCTCCCTCATCCCACTTGCATCAAGAGGAGGGGGCCCGTGTGCAATCTCTATCTTTAGCCGACAGAGACCATAACACTGCTCCAAAGTCTAGTTCGCATGTGCAGGTCTCTGGAAAAATGGCCGTCACTCCATTTTACAGGTGATTTCAGATCTGCACTATATAGTCAATGCAGCCAAGCCTTTCTGCCTTGCGATATGGGAGTGCGTATCGGGATCACAAGAGTTAAAACCCTTGCGATCTGCATGCAATGCCGATACGATGTTGACTATATCGCCAACATAGGAAGGCAAATTATACCATGTGTACACACTATTACAGTAAATAATTATATGGGTGGCAGAGATGTAAGCATCTTATCCTCAGTGTGTGTGTATATATGTATATATGTATGTATGTATGTGATGAAAATGCACCTGCATTGAAACGTTGCTGTTTGTCTCAATAAAGAATTGGAAATTTACAAGTTTGGAGTGCCGCGTCATTACCCCACAGAAGTCTACATTACCCTAAGGACGAAGGCAACCAACCAGCAGTTTATTTGGAGGTTGTGCCCGGCTAAGCATACAAGTATATATATATATATAATCAATGGCAGGACACAGCGGTCTCAAGCAACGTTTCGATATTTAATCGTCATCAGACGATTAAATATCGAAACGTTGCTTGAGACCGCTGTGTCCTGCCATTGATTATTGGTGTTACAAGACCCGAGAGTGCTGCTTCATTTGTATTGCCTTTGTTATACGGACTTGTCCGCGTCTCTGGCACCCGGGCATATTGCTTTTGCAAAGAAACTGGGAGTGCCGGTATCTCGATTGATTTATATATATATATATTATAGAAATCCACTTATGCCGGCACTCTGATGAAATCACCTGCTCCCGGTGCCACGATTATAGCACATCCAATATCCAAATGAAAAGAGCACTTAGGAGACTTATTCATCAATTCAACATGTAACTGTATTCACGGTATAAACAGCCGTTTTCGGGACCGCAGCCCCTTCGTCAGATACCTACAGCAGTTATATATATATATATATACCCAATTGTTTTGGTTCTGTTAAAATTGCTTTAAGATTTTATAATCGGTTAAATAAAATCCTGTACTTTTTGCAATCCAAAACCGAAAATTTGGATATAAAACCCGGAAAGATACGAACTGGAACTCCGTTCGGAACGAATCACCTCCGGAGATCTGGATCAAGTTTTGTTTAGTTTCTGATCCTTAAAATTCAGATGTATTTGGATTTCTGTAGAACCGGACAGCAGATTTAGATCTGTGACAAGGGGACAGGAATCCTCTTCATCTGGAGGAAAAAAGTTTCACCATTGGCACAGAAAGGATTCTTCACTGTAAGAGGAATCGCACTATAAATTTATGCACTTGCGGAAGCAGTAATCCCTAATTCCAGGGGCGTAACTAGATATTCGTAGGCCACATAGCAAAAGTTTATAAGGGCCCCTTATTTAGCAACTGATGGTAATAATGTATGTCAAACATATTACTTAGAGGGGGGGATGTTCTAACATCCGCACCCCAGCTCTGCCCACTATCGCCGCCCATCGCATTCATAATTATCGCATATGCAGTAACATATGAGATAATTATGGCAAAGGACAGCTCTTGCGTTAAGAGCTGTCCTTTGCGGGGAGTCAGCGGGTCCCATCAGGACCCGGCTGCTCCCCCCTCCCTCCCTTACCCGGCGCTGCTGCTGCTGCTGCGCCGGGCTCTCCTCCTCCCTGCACCCGGAAGAGGATCAGTGCAGGGAGGAGGAGGTCACAGGTCCGTGCAGCACAGCTCTGTGCTTCCCGGACACAGGTGAGGGGGGGGGGGGCGATGCGCGGCGGAGGGTCTGAGCGTCTCAGCGGGGGGGGGGGGGTTGCATACCTCCCAACTTCTGTGATGATGTAATAGAGCGCCCGAAAAGGGGGTGGGTGTATGCAAATGAGGGTGTGGCTTATGCTAATTAGCCGCGACCTCATTTGCATATGGGAATAGATGCTGTGCGCGTGCGCACAGCGTCTATTCTATTAGATTGGGTGGTCTCCCAACTGCCACCCCCCGCAGCGGGACAATGCCTGCCGGGGGTGGGACAGCGGGACAGGACCCGAAAATCGGGACTGTCCCGCTGTAATCGTGACAGTTGGGAGGTATGGGGTTGCCAGATTTTGGGGCGTCGCCAGATTTTTCTGGCGATGCTCCCCGCCGCGGTAACCTGGCGGGGGATGCTTAGTGCATCCCAAAATGCGGTAAAAACCCGATAACAGGGTTTTTACCGCATTTTTAGCTTAGAGAATCTCCCCCTTAGACAGTAAAGATGGGCCCCCTTCAGCTCTGGGCCCCATAGCAGCTGCAACCCTTGCACCTATGGTAGTTACGCCCTTGCCTAATTAAATATTTTAATTTAAAAAAGGGCAGGATTTCATAGAAGAAATTGTATCTGTAGCTCAGATAATTAGAATACATTATTATTATTATTATTATTATTATTATTATTATTATTATTAATATCAGGGTTGCCGACTTTGAGATTCTCCTCTCCAGGCTGACAAGTGACATCACTAAGCCCCGCCCCCATGCTGTTAAAGCAGCGAATTCACGGATCTCCGTGGAGGGGGCGGGGCTAAAATGACGCGATTGTGACGGTTTAACTCCGCCCCCTCCTCTGAGACCCGAGGATTGCGGCATTTTAATGCCACGATCAGGGGGACAGCGGGGGTCCCCCTGAATCCGGGAGGGTTGCCCACCCTTCCGGGGGCCGGGAGGGGGACCCGATGTTCGGGAGACTCCCGGAAATTCCGGGAGGGACGGCAACCCTGATTAATATACAGGCGCACATTTTCTATAATGACCCTATTGTTAAGAATTTACATTTCTGTCTATGTAATTGCCTACAAGTCCTGTATAAAGTGGTGTGTACAGAAGTGGTGAGTTGGGTGCCCTCTTGGTTGCCGCTTCGGGAAATGGAATTGCTAATGACCCCTGACAGTAGGTTACCCAGAAACATTTTATTAGTTCGGATGGATTTATCACAGCCCAGCCTGCTAGTGAATCCTCAGAGTGTCCTGTTAATCTCCCAGTATGTTCCCTTGTTAGAGGTGACGGCGATGACAGTAGACGTGCTGTTATCCAGAGCTGGCACTACAAGAAATAACGGAAGATCAGTAAAGTTTTACAGTCTCTGCGCTCGACACCTGGTGATTTATGTCCTTTAGAATATTTTATTTTATTGAAAAAGGAATAAAAGCCAGGATCTATGTTATCTACATCCCATGCCTGTAAATCTGTCACAAATAGGTGATTTATATGAACGGATGTGACTGGTAAAAGAGATTTCATAGGAATTGGGTACTGGCCTTTGCGCTACTTTGGGTCACTGTAGACTTCTTAGTGTGCGCCACTGACTCATACTTGCCTACTTTTGAAAACTTGAATGAGGTAGATTACAGTAGGAATGCATTGCACAAAGATGGGGCGTGTCAGGCTCTGCCCAAAGGGCGTGTCTAGCTGCACATATGGGTGTGTCTTTGCTTAAATGCTTGTTGCTGTGAGATTTTGATAGAACTTTGCTAACAATATTATTTGATAAGTTTTGCAAGTCTTGATACTGTACTAACATTGCTGTCTGCAATATGCGTTTCTTGTTTGCAACTTTATATTCTCAGTTGTATTTATTTTATTCTCACTCTCGCACAGTGTGCAATGCAATAAATGCCAAATGCAATTTGACCGTGTGTGAATTCATCCTTAAGGTAGGAACCAGGGGAGATAAAGCTTAGAATTTTTTAAGAAACACAAAATACATTTCTGGGCTACTTCTTAAATGTTTAGCGCAGAGTGATCGGGATTAACTAGCATCAAACATACGCTGCAGGCTTGCAGCCAGGATGCTGTTCCCTCCACACATAACGTGGCTGAGCACAGTCTTCCCCATACAAGGGCTAAATGGCTGTCAAACCATCTAATTGATTCCAAATTGTATCTAGATTGTTCTGCCAGAAATATATATAATGTGGATGCCATGGTATTGCTACATACAGAACATTATGTTACAGCTGAGAAATATTTCCAGTCCATATGATAGAGTTGCTTAAACTTTTTCCATGTGGTCCCTAGATGATAATTTTTTTTTTTTATCCCCATATGACCTATTACTGGCTATTAATGACCTATTCCTACCTTTCTCATTTTGAGCTAAGCAGCTTTGTCTTTATATCCTAAGAGACTGGGTTACTTTTTGATTTTTTTGATGGTCTTGCAATCATAGCTGGATCATCCACTTGGCAACCTTAGCTTCAGCCTAGAGCCTAGAGGGCACTGAGGTGCACAGTTTACAACTTTTTATGTTCATTTTTTTTTCATGCAAACTGAAGTGGGATGTAATCAGTGGTGGATCCAGAGAGGGGCTGCAGGACAGTTAAAAATTCAAATAGGGGAGCCACACCCACTGCCAACAACAATGTGGCTCCTCTATTTGAATTTTGAACTGTGCTGAACAACTCCTCCCCCGCCTGGATCCACCACTGGATGTAGCCCAAACTGTTTCCCTGCAGAGTGCCCATAGTTACACACTCCGATCCCAGCGTGCGTTCTGCGCTAAAATAGCATCCATTGCATCTCATTGCATGCCTTGTGCATGCAATGCGATGAAAAGCAAGTACAAAAAGTATGTGCAGCACATACTTTTTGTACTGTGCGATGAGGTGCCGCGGGAGTGCGCACCTTAAAGCACATATCGCACCGCCGGGATCGGTGCGTGTATGGGCACCTTTAGTCCTGCTCTGAGTTTAATGCACAGAATTGGTACTTATGGATATGTGGCCGGATGTACTGTAGTGCGAGTCTGACAGCCGTGCGGGATGCCAGCTGAAACCAGTTTTATTTGTTTAATGGGGCAGTCCTTTATAAGGCATGGTTTTGCCCTTAAAAAAATATCATGGTTCCTCTGGCATCCTGCACGACAGCCAGTATCCGCCTGCAATACATCTGGTTCCCCCCTGACCACAGCTTGCTCTATGTTGTCTCATCATTGGACTGATTTTCCTGGATTCTGATTTGTTCTTTACAAATTGCCATATTGTGACATGTACCATACAAGGTTCCGCAGGCCACCTACATAGCGTTCTCTGTCCTGGCTCAGCTCTACTGGGACAGTAGTGACCATTCTGGATTGCAAGAGAATACGTCCTTAATCAGTGGTGGATCCAGGGAGCATACTGGAGGCAGTATAGTAGGGGGGTGGGACATTGTCCATGCTCTGTGCCAACCTGGGGCAGAAGATGCCAGCATATGGAGATCTGGTAAATCTGGTTATTGGACATTTATGAATGGGGCAGAGGCCATTATTAGGGGCAAGTAGCCCAGGTCGGGCGTTAAATTATTTTTGTACTTGTCTACAGTTAATCACAACCTTCAAAAAGTATTCTCAAGGTCAACCCTGGACCGTTCCTTCGAGAACCCAGTCAGGATATAGCATAAACCGTCGTGTCTGCAGTGATACAAACAGTTATCCTCCCATTTGTAGATGAAGCTATTTATTTTAGTAAAATAATAATATTTTTCAGCAACCGCCAGGCACAGATGTAGGAACCAGGGGGAGATGAGGCTTAGAACATTTTTTTAAGAAACACAAAATACATTTCTGGGCTACTTCTTAAATGTATAGCGCAGAGTGATCGGGATTAACTAGCATCAAACATACGCTGCGGGCTTGCAGTCAGGATTAAATCCCTAGGCCTGTTTTAGGAAACCTATCTACAGAAAGCAGCATGCAAGCTCTCGGTCACAGCTAAAAGGTTATTTTGGCTAGTGCTAAACTTGGAAACAATCAAGTCCTTTCACTGTTCTGATTGCAGAAATTGAAATCTCCCATGAGTCATGGCATATGTCTGACACACAGAAATGCAGGCTCACATAAGTACTGTATGTAATGCTGATCTCACATACGGAATATATTGGGTAAAATGTCCAACCTCATAAAGCATTGCTTTCTGGCTGATAGTGCCCTCTAGTGGATTGATTGTGATACTGCATTGTTTTGTCTAAATCTAAGGGAGTGTGTGAAGTATTTGGAAGTGATTTAAATGAAGTAGAGGGAATTCGTCACTAGGTTGGTTATGGATAAACTGGGGCTGAGGTCGACAATACCATAGTAGACCACTAGAGGTCGATGTTGTCTATTTAGAAGTCTATACGTGGTCGACCGGGTTTACATAGACAGTGATGCTGGATCGACGGGAGGCATGCATTGACGGGAACCGGGTTGAGAGTAGCAAGGTTGACACAGATTTTTCATCTTTTTTTTTGGTGCCGTCCACTTTGTTTCTACTCTACTATCTAAGTGGTCATAGAGTGGTAATATAATCATGTACACCGACCGTTTTTCACGTTTTTATTTTGAGACAACATGTGCCGACAGGCAGTTTTTCATGCCCTACCATCCACTACAGCGTGGTGAGAGAATGAAATAGTGTGCCGACTGCAGCGAGCCATGCAACGGGATGCGGTACACTTTGATGGTGTCCATATCGACATTACAAAATTTTAAATCCTCATGTCGACATTTTGATTTTTTGACCCAATGTTTGTGTCGACCTTAGCCACATCGGCCTATTTCAGGTGTGGACCTAAGCCCTGTTGAACTTCAATGCATGTAGACCTAATGACCCATACCAAAGTAGAGATTGTAATAATATTGCAATATTCGTTAAATATGAAAAACTTCTTTCGTATATAAGCATTTTTCTTTACACTGCATTCTGTTTTTCCTGCATTAATTTTACATGGTTCGGGTACATTAAACTTAAGGTGTGTACACACGGGGGCTATATTGGGTGAAATCGCTGGGAATATGGTCGCTGAGCGACCATATTGCCAGTGATTTGGAGTGCTGCTGGCGACAAATCGCCAGCTGCGCGCTCCCGTGTGAATTCCCTAATGGCCACTGCGACCAGCGGCTTCCCCCGGCGCTGAGCAGGAGGTCAGCGGAGATCTGCTGCTGCTCCCTTCCCCCCTCCCTCCTCCGTTCGGGTCTCCCTCCCCCCACCCCGCCGCATGATAGCAGCAAGCAGACACTAGCTAGCAATCATGTTGCACCATGTGTACACACCATTAGATTAAACACACACAGTGGAGGCGGCCATTTTGAACTCTGGTAAATTGATGTACTGTATTATGTTTAGTCACAGCAGGACTGGGTTATATTCTGTAGGGACACAATGCTATAATACTAATATTATTTGTAATATCACAGTGTATCAATATAGTCTATGCACCCATCCATTTGTTTGTGATGGGGCTTCTAATATCTCAGTGATGTTACTTGTTGCCAGTAGATTGATGGTCTTAATAAGTTTGGGCTTGTGATATCAATCAGTGGGTTACTCATCGATGGTTGCCATTGATGGTACCATTGATGGGTAACCTTGATGGTGTGACACCATCTGAAAGGGAACCATCGATAGTTTCACCCACCAATGACGAGTGATAGCAGCTGGGGAGGGAGGATGCTCATTGTTGAACTCTGGGTCCAAGCATATAGTAATACATAATACATATATATTCTCCAAAAAGCAGGTGTCACTCCGGGGCTTTTTGTGTAACAATCAAGTGAAGACCGTGGAAGGAATAAACTTCACTTGATTGTTACACGAAAAGCCCCGGAGTGACGCCTGCTTTTTGGAGAAAATATTGGTGGATACTGTGCCACTGGGAAGGCACCCGGGCAGCATCATTGTTTGTTAAGAGCGGGGAGTGCTGGACATCCACACGAAATATATATATATCTCTAATTCATCAATAAATCAACTATCCAATCCATCTTTCTGTCCTCGCCTTTGTAAACAGCAAGCGTTCACCTTCTGAAATACTCTGTGCTGCTGTGCACATTCTGTTATATTTGTATTTATTTCCTGCTCAGTATAAAGCAATTAAATGTGTCTTTTATGGCAACAAGTGCCACATTTCCAAGAACAAAGCTTAGAGTCCTGGGACATCCGTGGAAGGCAGGGACACAATTAGAAACTATATGGAAGGGTGTAAGACCTATAAATTATAGTGGGGGAATTTAGAAGTTCGGAAACCCGGGCTCCAGTACCAAGAGCATAGGAAGTGGCTGAAGAAGTGCCAGTAGGTGGCGCTTGTAGCCTGCAGGTGAACCATCTGCTTGTGGGGCTCTCTGGTTGTGATCATTATGTATATACGGGATGCGGTCATTTGGTCTACTGCATTATGGTAGACAGTCATTAGGTCGAATCCATTAGGTCGACATGCTAAAAGGTCGACATGACTCTAGGTCGACATGATTCTAGTTCGAAAGGTCATTAGTTCGACAGGTCATTAGTTCGACAAGGTCATTAGTTCGACATTGTCTATGTCGACATTCACAAGGTCGACATGGAGTTTTTCACTGTTTTTTGAGCCAACATGTGCCGACAGGCGGTATTTCATGCCCTACCATCCACTAGGGCGTGGTGGGAGAATAAAATAGTGTGCCGAGCGTAGCGAGGCACCGTGCCCGACGCATCGCGAGCGCAGCGAGCGTTGCGAGGGGATGCAGTGCACTTTAAACTGTGTCCATGTCGACTGTGTTGACATTCAGGTAAAAAAACAGTGAAAAACCCCATGTCGACCTTGTGAATGTCGACATAGACAATGTCGAACTAATGACCTTGTCGAACTAATGACCTGTCGAACTAATGACCTTTCGACCTATAATCATGTCGACCTTTTCCCATGTCGACCTAGAGTCATGTCGACCTTTTAGCATGTCGACCTAATGGATTCGACCTAATGACTTTCGACCATAATGCAATAGACCAAATGATCCCAACCCGTATATACAATATAGGGCACAGGACAACGGTGCCTAAGTTCCAGGGACTGTCTCAGGTTTTACTGATTTACAATTGGTATATTTTGTTGCTGTTAATAGTATTTTTCAGGCCCACGGGTGCCTCCTTACTATATTATGGCAATTCAAGAATCGCCCTTTATATAGTATCCAGGGCATGGCATGGCTACTGGCATCTGTACACTGAGATTCCCACTGGTGGCATCCCTGACACACCGCTTCCATACAAAGATGTAGCCACCGGAAGCACATGTGTCTAACATCGACCTTCTGAATAACCCCATGGTTTTTCTGTATCGGGGTGGAAGACAGACAGTAAATAGATGGTTTACACTGTCAAGTGGTCGACGGTTAACTGGTCAACCTGCAGATTGTTGACAAAAACTGTTTTTTTTTATACCTCCTACACCCTAAGCGATATTACAGACGATATCTCTCATTTTGTTCTTTCTGATTGATATAATTTGTAATAAGGTCTACTGTGTACGCTGAATATCATTACTAGAGACAGGACATATTTGCATATGCATTTGCATATTTTCACTGGTTATTGCATATTTTACCTAAAACCTAGTGATGATGCATATTTTAGGCCCCACCCTCTTCCCACCCGCAAGTCACAGCAATGCTTTGCCCTGTTGCTGCTGGCCAGGTAGTGGTAGAGTGTGCAGCCTGGGGCAATATGTGCGCAGAGTAGGGAACCTTGGATGTACGGGGCGGTTGCCATTACGAAGCTCCTGAACCTTTGCCTGCCCCTGGCCTGGGACTTTACAACAAGAGACAGACTTCTGCAGCAGAGGAGGTGGGCAGAAGGGTTGTGACATCACGCAGCGTGGAGGAAATGCTGTGTCACAGTGAGTATGCGGAGCAGGGAGGAAGCCTTCCACTGCGCCGCCCTCACACACTATGCTGACATTTCATCCATTTGCGCTGGAGATGAGGGTCCGTGTAGTTGATGCAAGAAGAGCTTTGGACGCTGCAGTATGCTGTAGCAGCCAGCATACTGACATCTGCAGATGCCGTGGGCCTATTTTTGAGGTTTAATTGCAACTAATTGTATACTGATTTTTAAATAAATAAGTTAAAAAATACTTTTTTTTATTATTTAATGTAGCATATTTTAACACATTTCATGCATATTTTAAGTATTTTTTCATGCATATTTGCATGCATATTTCATTTTTTGTTGCAGATTATCCTGTCTCTAATCATTACTGATGCCCGCTCTGGTGTGATCACATGGTCTCCGGCCAGTCACCCCACCAATCTGTGAGTCCAGATGACTATCCTGGATTCCTATTACCCCAGGATCAGCCGTTATGAATATAGGAGTCTTTGGCATTTATTCAATGCCGTGGGCGAGCGGTGACTGCGAGCAGGACTTTTTGCTCGCAGTCACCGCTCACCCTGTCAGTATTCAACTAACCCCCCCTCATTCGCAAATTCCCCCTCGCTCTGTTTTTTGAGCGAGGGGGAATTTGCGAATGTGCCTCCAAAAGCTGCGAGAGCCGAGGCTAATTACAGCGAGTTTGCTGCACTAGCCGCGGCTCTCGCAGTTTAGGGGAATCCTCGCAGTTCTGTGACTGCGAGGATTCCCCCGGAACGTTGCATAGTGCGAGCGGCCGGTGCGGGGGTTAAACTGCGAGGATCACTGGTTTTCTGTGATCCTCGCAGTTTAACCCCCTCGCCGGCCGCTCGCACCGGCATTGAATACTGCACAGTATGTGACTAGAGCAGTGGTTCTGAAACTGTGGCTCCTGACCTTCTCCTCATGGGGTCGGGACTCCATGTTGCTAAGGCTGATAACTTTTCTAATCTCATTCAGTGATTTAATCTGTTGCATTGGGCTGGATGTTCTAACATCTGCAGCCTTCTAACGCCCCTCTTCGCCGGGTACCGCATTGTTAATAATCACAAATGCTCTAACATATGTGATTATTAATGCAAGGGACAGCTCTTGTGATAAGAGCTGTCCCTTGCAATGCGGCCACGGTGCTGGACTTCCAGGTCTGAGCATGTGCATAATGCCGGAGCCGGCCAAAGGCAGGGGCGGGCTGGGTCGGGGGGCAAGGTGCCATCTGCCCCCCAGGCCGCTCTGGCATGTGTGCTGCGGGCCGGGGCCGTATCCGCGGCCGCCTTACCGGGTTTTTTTTTGCACTGCCGGCGGCCATGTTCCTGTAGTCTATTAAAAGATCTCTGCGGCCACAGGAACATGGCCGCCGGCCTCCACGGCTGCGTGGAGGAGGGCCCGGCCGCCTGTTTCCTACAATGATGCAATTAGGCGCAAGCTGCATCATTGGCACGCCCATGTTTCCTCCGATGGATACCGTGGAAGGGAGTATGTGGTGTAATATATGGGGTGTATTATATGTGCAGATTCTTGTGGAGAGGTTCCCCCCCAACTTCAAACTTCACCTGTTCCTTGAACAACTCCCAACAGAACAAATTTGTTTATTTATTCTCTATTGTTCTTTAGGTATTTCGATAGTGGAGGGTGAATTTGTGCATGTGCAATCCCCCTGTGAGTATCACACCTTCCGTGAGTGGCTGACATCTCATGCGTCAGCGCCCAACCCCAATTCGGCGATCAGCAGCCGTCTGAAAAGTACGTTTTGAATTACTTTCCAGAACCAAAGGCTTCAGAAATCATTCGATGGTCAGCGACCATCGAATGATTTGTCCTCCATGTGGACACATGCGAGGGGAGGTGTAAACGTACACATTACCTCGCATGCAAATGCAGGGATTTGTGCGCAGTGGGGTTGGTGTGTGTTAATGAGATCTGTCTATCCATCAATTAAATGGACTCATTACAAGATCTTAACGCTCCTGGTTCTAATAAAGACATTCTCCGAGGAATTAAATGTGTTCAGGTCACTAAAGGGGCACATTTACTTTCTCATGAATGAACAGTCGCCAGCCCTGCAATAATTATCTCCAACACTTAACGACGCCAAAATGACTTTGCAGGTTTATTTCTTTCAGGTAAAGTAATGAGACCGACACAAACTTAATCCGAGCAGTGGCCAAAGTTTCTCTTTATCGCCCGAACCGCCCGTAGGTTGTATAAATGTAGATGGAGGAAGTCAGTAGCGTTTCAGCTAAGTGCCGTTAACAGCTTTTCAGGGCCCATCAGAGGTGTGGAGCCTCACAGAGGGAGCTGGTTTCTAAAGGTATTCAAGCAAAACTATTGTACGGATGTGTCTGACCCATGATTTGTCATTCATCGTGACCATATAGAATTACACGTGGCTCTGGAACATGCAGATGCTTATAATTAAAGGGTACACATATGTCAGAATAGTATGCATACCTAAGGGGCCTGGTTGGTTGGCATCTGTAGTTACGGTGCCCTTTAACATCCCGGTTGTTGGGATGCCAACAGTCAAAATACCGACTCTGGAATCCCGATGCACGGTTAGAAGGCCGACGGCGGAATCCCAACATCGATGAAGATGCCAACGCTGGAATTCTGACTGTGCGCATCCTGATTGGAAGTATGAAGGGCAGGTGGCGATAGGCCTGGGAGGGGGGTTGGGGGGTGTTAGGTTTAGGAATGCTGCCATCGTTATTCTGACCCCTGTCATCCTGCCCACCAGTCATCAGTATGTATTCCCTTCAGGGCTCCAAAAGAATATATGAATTGTTGATTGTGGTCTAACTAAGATCTAATGGTTTTTTTTTTACATGTTTTATTGAAAGAATACCCATAACAGGACACAATGATGTATAATAGGGCAACAAATATGTACAGAAATTAAAGACAAAAATGGTAAAGTAGCTAAATACTGGAGCCAATTGTGAAAATGTTTCCAACCCAAGATTCTACACCAATAGACCATACCACCCACATTTTCATCAATTGATCCATCAGTTGTTTGAGCCTATTATCCAACAGCCAAAATTGCAGAGGATGGCTGGCCAAGTTTATAATGTGATAATTGTTTGGTTTGGTTTCCTCTGAACTGTGTGAAAAGCACTAACTGTATAAGAGATGCGTGTGACTTCAGGATCCTCTAAGAAGTAGAGGGATTGGGTTAAACATGGAACGGTCTGGACTGCGGAATGCTAGATTGGATTGACTCCCTGCATTGACCTCTACAACTCTGGTACTTGTAGGGTGTTTCTCCATCTGGGGGGGTGTCCTGAGATACTCCTCCGTGGCAGTGGTTCCTGCTGTTCAGGGGTCATGACCATTCTAATTTTAATTAAATCCCAGAATTAGAACGTATTTATCCCAGTGTCCCCTATCATAAAGGTAACATGGGTCTACAAAACACTTTCTTTCTAGACCAGAGGGAATACTTTTACCCTGGGATATGTGAAAGCTTCATCCTTGGTCCACCTAACCAATCCCCATCACCATCAGCTGTGGTCCTCAGAGGTCTACTGTGGTAAGAACCACAAGCCATCAAGCCCCCTATGTAATGAGGCTAGGGGAGGGTGGTTACACACCAAGAAGGTGCTAAGAGGAGAAGGAACATGTATGTAACTAGGAATGCTTTCTGTCTTTAGCTACTATAACTGTGCAATTATTATACCAGATTCTACACCATACTTGCCTACCTGACCCTCTCCATGCGGGAGAAAATGCTCTGTTCCTGGACTTCCCTGGTAATGTATGATTGCCATCACCTGTGGTGAAACACCTCTACCTAGTTTCCCACAGGTGATGGCAATCATACATTACCTGGGAAGTCCAGAAACAGAGCATTTTCTCCCGCATGGAGAGGGTCAGGTAGGCAAGTATGTTCTACACTTTATTTATGATCCAACTAGCTTCTCATAGAAACTTTACATATATTATTTATTTCTAAACCCCACCTCACCCCTCCGTATCCTTTTCTTTTGCATAAGTATTCTATTTTTGAATCTTTAATCACAACAATATTTGTACAGCAGAGAATGGAAAAAACGGGTAGCAGCTGGACCACAACCAGTAGAGGCAAAACTGTATTCTCGTGACACATCACGGAGATATGTCTGGATAGATGGAACGATCACTCGCTGAAGCCAAACTATGTCCAAACACATGAAGTCATTCTGTGTCTGAAGTTACCTTGCTTCCGCTGTGCTTGGCCCAAACGCCAGATGATTTAAGATTTTTGACAGGCCAGATGTTCCTTGCAGAAATATCGCTAAATTTCAACTTCTAAACAGCTGGGTGATACGGAGAGTCATCTGTTTCCCTTGTCCATCCATGTTCTGTCTCCTAGTTATCACAGATGATTCCAAAAAGCCTCATGGGAATGCTTTACCTAAGCCGAGAGTTATCTGGTGTCAGCCACATTATGTTGTACAGATAATAGGGAAGGTATAAAGCAATGTTTCATTGTGTTTGAGAATTGGGGATTATTTTTGACCTCTTGCCTTAAAATATGAGCTGTTTGCAATAGCAGATTGTGTTCTGGTAGGTCAGTACCTTTAGCTTATCTGAGCCTGGTGGACAGAAGATATCAGAGAGGAGGACATAGGGATCTCCAGCGGTTTCTTGATTGGCTGTGCCAAGATCTCTGATAACCAGTGATGTAGCATGCTGGGTCATATACGGGCCAATTAATTTACACCCCAGTGTTGCTGCCCGGACATCTGAGACTGAGGCCGGAAGACTATCAAGGTGCGAGCGTAGATCAGCATACTGTTGTTCTGCTTGTGCCTTATTGAATTGGTTCCATAGAATTAACACATGGGGTTGTCTTTCCAAAAGTATATATTAGAGCCCAAGCTATACTGGAGGGGCATAGATCATGGAGTTGACCCCAAAAGGTCAACCTGCTCAAGGTCGACACTGAAAAGGTCAGCATGAGTCTTTCACGTATTTTGGTGTCAATGTCAACCCCTGGTGCACCATATCCCCTTGCATCACAAGTGCTTCAGGACAGGTTTTGGCCATGTAACCAATCACAGTCGTAAGTGGTAAATATGTGAAAAACCTTTCATGTGTCCACCATAGCAATGTTGGCCCTTTGCTTGTGTTGTCCTTTTGTTTGTCGACTTCCGACTGTCGACCTTATGCTTGTGTCGACCAGTTGACCTATTCATGTGTCCACCTTTAGACATTTGGTGGTCAACCTAATGTTTTCCAATCCCAATGACCCATACCCCTGCACCAAATTTGTGAGTTGTCGGCCAGTTGCAAAAATTGTATTTTGGGCCCCCCTCTTTCACTCCAATAATATGCACAATATACCACCCAGCAGTGGGTGACAGGGGAAGGGCCAGAGTGGGCCTCTTGGTCCATAGGGGCTCCCGGTACAATGCACCTGCTGCACCAATGGTAGTTCTGCCTCTGTGTGGGAGTGAGCGTGGCAATCTGAGTAGGCACACTTGTATTATGATGAATCCCCTTGTATTATTATCGCTATATAGCATATCAGCTGCCGGCTGCACGCAGGTCACTCACGGTCCATCTGTATCGGCAGTCAGCCGTTGCTAACCCACCAGATTTCACTGAAAACCATACTCCAATCCCAGGAACAGTGTTGGAGTAAATTTAGGGCATATATTATTTCTTTATGGTCTTCGTACTACTATGTGGTATTACTTAGTGTTTGTGCTCGATCCATGATTTAATGTTACTTGTTATATATACAAGCATCTCATTCTACAGTTCCCTGACCATGTTACTAATTTGTATTTCAGATGTGAATGAATGTGAGACCGGTAATGGTGGCTGTGAAGTACAGTGCTGCAACACCATCGGCAGCTTCTACTGCAAGTGCCCCGATGGCCGCAGTCTGAAGGAGGATGGGAAGACCTGTCAAGGTGAGGAGCGCATTTGAGGCCTGGGGGAGCTTTCCTGGTTATTAACCAATAGATAGGGCAAACAAACCCATTAGCATTTCTCAAGGGTTACTCGCTAATTTGGACACAGGTCCCACTATGAAATTATTTGCAGCCATCGAGTTGATGATGATCATAGACAAATTTTGGCCAAACGAACATCCAACTGAGTGAATGGCTTTGGAGAGTTTTACACTCAGCGGGGCGTTCGCAAAATAAGTGACAGACGGGGGGCGGTTGCTGGGGTCCATCCAGTGCTTCATGAGCTGCTTGGGGTGGGAGGATGGCGTCAGCACCTGCCCCCAATTCATACAAGAACGGCCAGGATAAAAGTAAGTATAGACTTACTTTTATCTGCGACGAGAGGAGAATTCATTCGTTGAGTAACGCATGCGAGTGAATGTGTAAACTGCACATCAGCTCACATCTTAGTTCAGGGATTCGGGCAGCAGGGGGGCGTGTGTTTACCTGCTCGTTAGTATCTAAATATATGCAGCCTAGCAGGCAGGCCTGAATTACCTCCTTAGTACCTGATGCTTACTACATACAGCTACTACCAATTTACACTACGTGACAAAGCGGTTTAAGGTTCCCGATCTTATCTCACCAGCGAGACAGGAAGAACGTTTGCATGCGAATGCTGTGTCTCTCATTGTCATTACACATAATACAAACCATGGATGCAAAGTCCAATGTAAATAGTTGGGACATTTTTGCAGGGGATTTAAATCCTATTATGTCTGTGATTGAACATGTTGGAACAGTCCGCTGTACTGACTCCGCCGTCATTAGCCCATTCCTGTCATCTCCGCCACTAAGGTAAACTATCCGGGATATTTCCATGCTGAACCTGTACAGATTGCATTCTTTACATCGCATTACATGTCTTTATGCTAGATGCAGACATAGGACACATGTACGAAAAGATATAATGTTGGGGAATGCAGCGACTCCATAAATCTGTCAGCAGCATCCTTAGTGTTCTAAGCTAACATTGGCCGGGCGCTTCAGGAGGATGCACTTAAGTATTTTGCGGGGTGTTAGTCAAAAGATTTACAGTATTTAACTTAAGCTATTTGTTTTGAATAACTGGGGGGGGGGGGGGGGTTGCTTTGCACAATGACATTTTGGAAGCTATTCAACAATTCCGATGTAAGGATGTTTACGGTATCGATGAGAAGTGCTGGCTCTAGATTCAAAACCCAAACTCCGAGTTGGAATTTTGGGACACGAGACGGAAATCTTCCGAGAGTCCAGGCTCTCATGTTAGCGTTGACCCTTCGTTTTAATGAAAAAAAAAAACTTTGCATTCATTACAAGCTTTTACTTAAAGGGTCTGGTATTCAGATAAATGCATATATATTATTTATTTGGGTAATCCCTACTGTGTTGGTTGATTGATCCCTACCTCTTTGTACTATATTAGTGACTGCACAACAATAACCAGTTAAATAGATTTTTAACTCATTTGATGCTTTTCTGAATGATGTATTATCCATTCTGAAGAGCTGCAGTTTATTTATGGGTTTTAAAGGAAAATAGCGGACACGCTTGTAACTGACCTTTAAGTATCACCTAAATGTATCGGGATCTCTGATCCCTGCTGCAATTCCTCCTGCACCGCCGCCATCCACATCCCCTGTAGGTTTCTATGGGGGATTTGATGCTACCCGATATCAACATTGGGCAACATCGCAACAAGTCCCTCGGCTCCCACTATTTCGAGATGGCGGCAGCCCATTGTAGCCTATGGGCAGTGTGGTCAGTATGTCAGCAGGTGTGTGTGGGGGGGGGGGGGGGGTCGGGTCATCACGGATAGTGCAGGTGCAGACTCCCTGTAGATCTCACACATGTTCCTCTCGGCATCCTGACCACCATGTTACTTTCCATTACCAACTCTACTCTCATTAACCCCATCAGGCCTTACTGCGGCCTTGTCACCTTTCAGAGCATTTATTAATAATCTAAATAAAGACAAATTCACGCAAAATATATTTTGAAAATAAATTCAAACTTTTATTTCAAGTAAAATATATATATTATTTTTACTCTGCATTATAAATAGGGAATTCTGGAGCTACATTGGCCCAGAATTCTTACACTCCTGTCCTATAAGAGGAACAAGATGGCAGAAGCCTCATGACTCACAAAGAGACATCCATCAGCACTCAGGAGAGGAAAAACCCCCTGTGGGGGAAACCTCTGGGGACCCATGGCTGACGGACCGCCCTTCCCTCCAGGCATTAAGAGGCTTGGCAGAGTTTGCCCAAACCACCCACCCACCCACTAACCTTATACAGTATAACCCAGTCATCCCTTCTGTCACCCCAAATCTGTATTTTGAGTTTTTTTCCCAGACGATAAAGAACACACCCGATGGCACGCGCATGTCCACAGTGAGAAGGTAGTAGGGCGGGGGTTGAGACAGACATGGTAGGGGGTTGAGACAGACAAGGTAGGGGGTTGAGACAGACAAGGTAGGGGGTTGAGACAGACAAGGTAGGGGGTTGAGACAGACAAGGTAGGGGGTTGAGACAGACAAGGTAGGAGGTTGAGACATACAAGGTGTGTGTGTGTGGGGGTGGGGGGTGGGGAGACCAGTTAGGGAGTGGGGGGTGAACCTTACCTCACCATTAGTATTTAGGGATCCATATAAGAGACAGCCCTGACCCCTTTAGGACTCGTCTCTGGTGCTAAAAGGGGTTAGGGCTACAATGATATATATAGGACAGCTCTAACGCTTTTTCCTATGTCCCCACTGGGTCTGAGCTCTATGCACATACACAGATGTCCGTCATGTATGGTCATTCGTCAGTAACCCATTGCCAGCAGCATTAGGCTGCCAGCAACACAGCAGAGGATGCAGCGGAGGAGGGGGTACCACTGGTCCTCGCTGGACAGACACTGTATGTGATGGTAAATACCAGCGGCATATTCCTGCGTATCACACTGACACTAACACAATATGCTGCCAGTATTTAATATCACACTTACATGGAGCCCAAACTATAATATAGCTATAACAACAGTATCAGATAATAACAAAGTAATGGCTAAACCACCATATACATCTCTCCCACCTCTGCACATTAATAAGTAGGGATCCGTACGGGGTCTTGATGCAGCATAGGAGCTTAGTGCCTTGCGACACGTCCTAACCGCTCCATACAGGGTTTATCCAGCACCATCCAGACACCGCCCTTAGGTGTCCCAGGCACAGCCCTAGTGGCTGCTAAGTATGGTACTGCCCCCCTAGGTGTGAGATTCTGTTTTTATCCAATACTGTCCTGTCGGTCAGGTGATCAGTCATATATTACAGTAGTCATGCTCCGTGTCTGCTGCCGCATCTGCCCTTATCTCTGTCCAGTCACTAACCTTATGCGAGTATCTCCTCCTGCCGGTGAGCTGCGCACCGAGTCCTGTGAGGTGAATGAGGGAGACAGCATCAGTACAGCCATGATCTATTCTAGGCAGTCCCCATCATGACATTATTATGACATTACAGACACCACCAGAAAGACCAAGACTGGTTATTTACAGTTTGAGGCCCCTGTTGAGGGAAATGTTATATAACTCCTCATTTAAAACTATTCCGTTCACATCAGAATAGTATTTGTAATTGTTATAGCAGGCTTTCCCTATTAATATTTGAGGTTTTGAATGAACCCAAATTTTACATTATTTCACAGCAATCAGCATTGAGGTAACATTTCTCATGGCCACTCCATGTGATTGGTTGCCCTGGGCAACTTCTCAGCTCTTTTCACTGCTTTGTGAATAGGCCCCTTAGTTACAGCACGTCATCTGGATATTTATTCCCTGATGGCGTGTTATTGTTTGCTGACTGCAGATATAAAATGACTGCGGCCACAGGAATGTAGGACTCATGTTTGCAGACACTGGCAGCTGCGCGGAGTTGGCGGAGGTGGGATGTGCTCGTTTAATGTGGTTTAATGCTGCCTCACAAGCCACTTCATGTCTCGGGAATGATTTCTGTTAACTTCCTAAAATAGATTTTCCATAGTGTTTTATAAAAAAAGAAAAGGAACATAAACCGGTTCTCTGCTTGGCTTCTCTTCCACCACTTTTCTCTCTGATTAAAAGAGCATTATTCTTGGTCCTGCATGTTGTGGGACTGATTCTGATTTACTCAGATCGTGGCGAATTCGGTCCTGTTCTGATGTTTGGTGTTCTGGGTATGGTCTCTGATGCGCATGTGCAGCTCCCTTTGCGAATGGCTTGGCGAGTTGCGTAGTCACTGATCCATTAGCAAGGATCAGGGCAGGAATGGATCTGTTTTTTTCAGGTACGAGTCACAAATAGTCCCATGTTGGTGTGATGTGATGAGCATTTGTGTGTATTCAGGCCTGACTAAACGAGCTACAATGAGAGCATTTACATAAACAACTACAGGGTTTTCTGTGAGTTGGAACTGATGACCGGAGCAGGTAGAGCCACAACTCCCGTTTTAGTTGCGATGTTGCAGACTGTGGGACGCTCCGCCCTTAGTCACACAATGCATGTGCTTCGTCACGTTACACAAACACGTCTGGTGCCAGAGTTTCCACATGTATTTAATTGTGTGGCCCCATCTTGTATCGGGACCCCATGACCTCACAGGGCCCATTTATCAAACAGTATTTGTAGCAATATCCGCCATTTTCAGGGGTTAGCCGCAAATATTAAGTATCCCTGGAATTTTCTAAGCAGTAGCCCATCACCACACTCTGTAATTCGCAGGGACGGGCTCTGTAATGCACTAATATTGGGCCCGGATCGACCTGCAGATGTAATCAATGATAAATGGGCCAAGAAGCGAGAACTCTCTGGGGGTCTGCTGGGAGCGGTAGTTCTCCCAGCAGCTGGATCCTGGGGATGAGACACAACATGGGGGGGGGGGGCACACACAGACACTTGAGGTCACACATGCACTCATGCGCTCACACACACATACTGGTGCGTACATATACATACAGACCATTGGCTTTGTGAGGATGTCACCACTGTAAACTGAGTGCGAGTGGGCACTAACCCCTAAACTGGCCATTAGTGTATAAATACACACAAATGTGAAACCATGTAATTCAGGAAATAAGCAAATGCATAAATCTGTTTGAGAAGATTGTATTACATACAACTGTAACAAAAATGTTAATGTATCTCTTGCAGAAGAGGATAATGGTGGGGAATTAGTGTTACTATGTTACTATGGGTTACAGATGATTGTATAGGCTAGAGGGCATTGTTACCCTATCTCCTTTTGAGCAGTTGAAGGCCAATCCTGTAGGTCAGGTGGACAGCTGGACTGTGGAACTTATTCTGGTTGATTTTCAAGGCTGTGAATTCCCAGCCTTGCGAGTCCACCAGATGCCGCACTGAGAGTGCAGATATGAACGTGTGTGTCCCCCCCCCCCCCTCGAACGCCACCTTCGTGCGCATGGGCTGCGAATGGATGTATAACATTAACCTTGGATACTCTGAGGTAACCTTAGATGTGCGTGGGCATTCAGAAGGAAGTGGGCGGGCAGCTGACATCCGGTGATGTAAGCTGCCTGCCCCCGGGCGATTTACATGGGAACGCCCAGCGGGGGACATAAGTTTATAGACATACTTCAAAAAGTTTATTAATGTAGTGACTCTTTTGTTTAAATTCAGCAATCTTAATGGAGAATGTCTGTTACCTAGATCACATCAAGAAGTTTTAGACTTCTATGCATAGAAGTAACCAGCCCAAGCAGGCGATCATTTACTTTGCTTTTTCTTCCCTATACAATTTTCTTATAAGTTATAACCATTGTCTTCAGCTGTATTTATTTTTACAATTAAGGAACATCCCAATGTTTTGTGTTTGTACATTATTGTCTGGAAACAAACATAACTAAAAATGTAGACAAACTGTTTTGTTGTGCAAAGAACAGTAAGTTTGACAGGGCGCTCCCACTTGAGATAAAGGATTTCGATGTAGATGAGCCTTGTAGAGATGCGATACCTCAAAAGAAAAAAAGAGAAATCGCAACCTTCATAGTGTAGATATTAAAAATGAACATATAATAAAATCTCTCAGGTCAAAGGATTTTTCCCGTACCGCAAATAAACCTTCTCTTAGGCCACAAGATATCTCGTATAATGTCGTTCGATGTTCCAAGAACGATCCCCTTTCTCTTTCACTTGTATACCTCGGTTTAAATTTAAATATTGCACATAGTGTAAAACTGTAACAATTTATTTCAATACACAAAAATACACACAATGATTTGGCATAGTACCGTGTCTGGCCTTATCACCAAGGCTATTAGTGTCGCTTAGTGGACAGTCAGAGGGATAGTCCTCAGTGGGATCCCGGGTCTCCACCGAAAAAAAGTCCTCCTATAACAGCCTCAGATGGTATAGTGATAAGTTCAGTCCAACGGCCTCTATGTCCTTTTAAAATCTCCACCAACGCGTTTCTGCTTGGAAGGCTTGTGATCACGCAGAAACGCGTTGGTGGAGATTTTAAAAGGACATAAAGGCCGTTGGACTGAACTTATCACTATACCATCTGAGGCTGTTATAGGAGGACTTTTTTCGGTGGAGACCCGGGATCCCACTGAGGACTATCCCTCTGACTGTCCACTAAGCGACACTAATAGCCTTGGTGATAAGGCCAGACACGGTACTATGCCAAATCATTGTGTGTATTTTTGTGTATTGAAATAAATTGTTACAGTTTTACACTATGTGCAATATTTAAATTTAAACCGAGGTATTCAAGTGAAAGAGAAAGGGGATCGTTCTTGGAACATCGAACGACATTATACGAGATATCTTGTGGCCTAAGAGAAGGCTCATTTGCGGTACGGGAAAAATCCTTTGACCTGAGAGATTTTATTATATGTTCATTTTTACACTATGAAGGTTGCGATTTCTCTTTTTTTCTTTTTTTGAGGTATCGCATCTCTACAAGGCTCATCTACATCGAAATCCTTTATCTCAAGTTGGAGCGCCCTGTCAAACTTACTGTTCTTTGTATCTACTATCGCTGGATAGTTTGGTGACTATCTTTTCTTGATAAGGCTGCACCCTTTGTGTAGAGCGCAGGTTCTTTATTATATTTTGTATCACTGTTTTGTTGTGCAGCCTACGTTACTGTTTATGTGCATACATTGCTGGGGACTGTATACTATGTCCCTTTGTGTTATATATTCAGGCAAGTTCTTATATGCATGTACACTACACTTAGCACTCTGGTAAACTCTCCTTAGGAAGAAGCATCTTTGGGTCCCAGTCTGCAAAGGTAGCCTGTACAACAAGCTCCCTGGTAATACTAGATACTCCCTTTTTTTTTTTAATTCAATAATTTTTATTAAATTTTTGCATATCAAACAACACCCCCACACACACACACACATACATACTGTATATATCATAAGTGGTAAATATAACAAACAGCGTTGTGACAATTATAAAAGGAGAATTGAAGCAGGATGTTCTAAACAATCGCATTTCTTGGGTAAAGTTTGTGAGAGCATCTCAGAGAAAACAACGAAATGTTCACATAAAAGGAGCAAAATCACCATTCACACATGGTTTGCAGTATAATATTAATATGACAATAATAACTATAGTGGCTAAATAATTCTGTCCAATGGTAATATTATAGTAAGTCAAGATAACCCCCCCCCCCCCAAACGACCAAAACAAACCTCCCATATAACCCCCCACCCTGTACTACCCAGCCCCAACTGAGGTGTACCTGGGTGTGTCCCCGTCCCGTCCCCCCCAACAATGTCAGGAAGTATGTGTTTGGGGCTTAATCTTAAACCACAAGGGAATCGAGTCAAAATCTAGCTTTCTCATCGGATATCGGCAATATAGATTTGCCAGATCAAATCAGCAGGATACACTGCCCCCCCCCCCCTCCATAAAAATACAGTATTACAGGATAAAAGCAGGGATAAACTAAGGGCTACAAACCCATGGCTCTGAAACAGACAAAATTGTACCCAGTTTCCCGACCTGAACATATGCATATAATACCCTTAGTAACATGGATATATAGAAGCTAGTGACATATGGTCTACCGCCTGTAAAGGAATAAACTAAAAAAAGGGCATCATTCCAATAGTGCATACCTCCCAACTGTCACGATTACAGCGGGACAGTCCCGATTTTCGGGTCCTGTCCCACCCGCGGCAGGCATTGTCCCGCTGCGGGGGGTGGCAGTTGGGAGACCCCCCAATCTAATAGAATAGACGCTGTGCGCACGCGCACAGCGTCTATTCTCGTATGAGAATGAGGTCACGGATAATTAGCATAAGCCGCACCCTAATTTGCATACGCCCCGTCTCCTTTTCGGACGCGGGTGTCCCTATTTCATCATCACAGAAGTTGGGAGGTATGATAGTCAAAGATCTGAGCATAGTATAAATTAGACAGAAGAAAATGTCCCAAATTGCAATATAGTGCGAGACGTTAGTCCGGCCATTTCTCCATCCCAAGAAAGGAAAAGGATGACTACCAGGATTCCCTCCAGCATCAAAGGGAAATGTAGGAGAAGATCCATAGTAGAAATACGTTCCGTTCCAATTATGGTTGGCATACATTCCATATACGTGAAGCAGTTTTGAGCATACCGTAGCATGTATAAGATGGCAAGACAAGTTGGACTAGTGTATGGGGGCCTTTAGCCTCCCACTAATGGATAATCCTACCCATGTGCAACCAAACCTCATACCTCCCACAATGGCTGTCCCAATTGGTACCTGTCGGTGCTCAGACTCCTTTTCAGAGATTCAAAATTGTCGCCAACCATGACATCGCGTTTAGCGCACATTGCCCTTAAATTTCAAACAGGTTAGAGTGTGCACCCCTGTAAATGCTGCCTGCAGCCACCTCTTTCACATTGCACAGTGGGTAGGGAAGCCAGCACCAGACAGCACCATACAGACCAGACTTTGCAAAGAGCGACACCCCAGGCAGGAAAGTGGAACTGCAGGGGTTCTGACAGGTGAATGGTGCTAGAATGAACACAAGGCATGTGCCTGAGGTTACACCCTATTCTAGATCATTGTATTCACAGTGCACATGGAATTGGTTGCCTCTGCTGCACTGGGATAGGTGTTATGGGTTGATGGTCGCCCCACAAGCGGAGGACGGGGGAAGTGCTATTGCATACATTAGATGTGTAGGACTTACAATATGGGTGGATTATCACATTAGCTATTTCTCTATACTCTGGAAGACCTCATGTATGTCTCTAAGTATTACTATTTTACACCCATTTGGGAAGCACAACGGACTCTGCTGGTGCTATATAAAATGGTGATAAATTTAGCGTTTCGATCACTGCAGACAGATTTAATCCTCATTATGTGTGACTCAGAATCATTCTATTTATCTATGTATCTGTCTGTCTGTCATGAAGGATGACTTTGCCCATTATGCCAGCATCCCCTATGGAGCATAAACTGTCATTTGACAGCCCGTGTCTAAGTGTTCCCAGATGTGGTATCCTGTAGTTTTGTATAGCAGTAAATGCCATTTTTCTCTCCCTGTAAATCCCATATGTGTATGTATGGCTCTAATACCCCCCTTCAATCAGCTGAGAACCTCTATGCTTCATGTACACAGCAATGCATTACTGGGAGGTAATTATGCTCGAATTCCAACAATTATGGGTGAAGCATTTAATAGCCCACCCATTGCTCAGGGATCTCTGTCCACCATCTGTATTGAGGTTTAGTCCATTAGTGTCTAGGTTGGCGTGGGAAAACATTGACAAGAACAAGGTCGACATTAAATTGACGACATGATTTTTAAAAAAAAGGATTTAGGGTGTCCATTGTTATCTTGTTGACAAGCACTAGGTCCACCTTGACGAAAGGTCAACACAAACAAAAGATCGACATGGAAAAGGTTAACACATGAAAAAGTTGACATGGGTTTTCACTTTTTTTCCAGTGTCCATGTCGACACCGGAGCACATGGACAATGACGACTGTAGCACGAACCCACTCACGACTTACTTCACTCACCATGCTTCAGACGGGTATGGGTCATTGGGTTGACTAATATTAGGTCAACATACATTGGGTGGACCACTGAAGGTCGACATGGCTTAGGTTGACACCTGAAATAGGTCGACATAGCTAATATTGACATGGATGGAAGGTCCGTCAAAAGGTCGACAAGAGGTTTTCACTTTTTTGTACCGAATGTCTACACAGTTGACATGGACACTGTCTAAGTGTACCACGTCCCCTCGCATGGCTCGATAAACTCGGCACACATTTTATTCTTCCACCATGCTATAGTGGTAGGTAGGGAATGAAATACCGCCTATTGGCAAATGTTGGCTAAAAAATTATGTGAAATACCTTTTGCCTGTCGACCTTATGCTTGTGTCAACCTTCCATCCATGTCGGCCTTAGACATGTTGACTGATTTCAGTTGTCAACCTAAGCCATGTCAACCTTTAGTTGTTGACTCAATGTATGTCAAGCTTATATGTACCGACCCAGCGATTGTATACAGCTTCGGACCAGGTACCCCCAAAAAATTGTAAAGAAAAAAACACGTCGACCTTTATTTGTGTGTTGATCTGTTTCCAGTTTCCGCATGTCGTCCTTTAGTCCATGTCGACCTACAGTAATGACTGTCGATCAAGACACTTGATCAACCGGATTCCCCATGCAACAGGCTCTGACTTAATCCCAGTTTGGAAAAAAAAAATTCTGGGGGGAAAAAAAACTCTCTTGGAATGTGAAAAGAACAAAAACAAATTATCAGCTGAAATTCTTGATTCTGTTCCTTACTTTTTCTTTCTCACTACAAAGTGCGTTAGATTTGCAGTTTCCACTGTACAGGGGGAAAGTATTTTTAGAGAAACTCTGCCTGGATTAATTTGTGCTCCGTTATCCGTGCCCTGAAGGAAGCCGCCTGGAATCTGTTTCTTTGTGTTCCCCGACACCCTGATTTCGTTCTGTTGCTCCCAAGGCTTTGGGACGTCATTGTGTCTTTCTGTGCCTTGGCTGGAGAAATCTGGGGGCTGTTCACTACCTGCGGGACATGGGCCAGGACTCTGTAACATAAAAGGAGAACGTGGGAGGAGGGACTGGGAGACACAACATATACAGTAAAGAGAAAAAAAATTCCAAAACAAAATCTGCATCTGTGCAAGAACCCGGCACATTGTCTACACATCGCTTGCAGGACAGATTTTCCCTTTGTCTGAGTCAGTTTCTCCCATCTCCTTGTAACATGAGATGTGTAACGTGTGCCTCTTCCATAATCCTGCTATGCTACATCATCGCAGTGGGTACCACTTTCACCTCCGGATCCCGCTACCTGCGCAATAACTGCTACCCGTGTTACCTGCGGAGCCAGGGGTTGGCGCCTATTCGTTCCAATAGTGGAAGAGCAGGTAGGCATCTGACCTTGTTGGGGTGTTGTTACTTCTGAAGTGCGTTGTTTGCTTTTATAAGGACTTGGCATATAGTTTGGTGCTAGAGGGATTTCTGCTTTCTACTCTCCGCAGCATTCTAACATGGATACATCTGTGGACTTATAGCTAAACATTTATTGGACCGTATACTGAGGGGTATATTTACTAAAACTTCTAAAAATGAAAAGAGGTGACGTTGCCCTTAGCAACCAATAAGAATCTGGTTGCTATGGGTAAAATCTCCTCTCTTCATTTTCAGACTCTTAGTAAATTTGCACTGAAGTGTAGCATGAACGCTTAGTATTCCTGGGCTGAATGGTGGAGCTCGTTATGCAATTTGTGTCTATTATTAAGTTATTTACAATTTTTTTACAACTTTTTTGCTTATAAAGCAGCATTTATTGAATCAGAAGTGTTGTAGATACATGCTTGGCAGGCTTATACGGTATACTGGCCGCTATATAGCCTTGGTTTTGGCACTATACATTGGAATGTATACACAATTACTGACCTTACAGAACACATTTATTATGCACATGTGCTGAGTAAATATTACTGCCACTTATTAATGTACAATAGTTTTTTTCGCAAAAAAGCCACAGAGAGAGATAAAGTATCCACCAATTGGCTCCTAACTGTCATGTCCCAGTCTGTGGGCCAGATGCACTCAGCTTCAAAAAGTGATTGGATGGTGGTTTATCACTCTCCACTTTATCACTTTTAAAGCTTAGTTCATTTGTCCCTGTGTCTTAAAAATGACAGTTAGGGGCTGGTTGGTTGATACTTTACCTCCGTCCACTTTTTTCTCCAAGGCTTAGTAAATAGACCCCCTAAGCTTTGTCATGTACCAATTCATTGCCGTCGAGTGATTGCACCAATTAAGGGGTTCATTTATCCGGGGGACACAGTATCACGGTATATGGCTGATGGACAATGTCTAGGTCTACAGTCAATAGGTAGACACCAAAAGATCGACATGCACAAGGTTGTCATTGACACAAGGTTGACACAAGCAATAGGTCACCATGGCAATGGTCGATACATGGAAAGTTCATCATGAGTTTTTCACAATTTTTTTCCTTCCTTATTTGGATTTTTCATACTTTCCCCACTTGGTATCTGATCGGGAACCTGGCCTGAAGCATGGAGAGCGAAGCGCTACACTAATTTGGGTTCCACACGCTCATGTGTCGACACTGAAAAAAAAAAAAAAAACTCATGTCAACCCTCTGCTGTTGACCTAATGACTGTCGGCATTGCCTGTAAGCCAGTGTTTCCCAAACTTTTTTGAATCACGGCCCCCTGGAGCATCAAAATATTTTCAAGGCACCCCTAGGCCAAATGCTTCTTATCGAGAAATTTTGAAAAATATATTAAATTAAGTGCATTGTGTGTATACAGTATGTCACAGTTATCTGGTGAGGGGCAGGATTTGCTTCTGTTTGTGCACACATATTATGATTGGCAGCCACAAGCACTGGTTTTGCCTGGTACATTGGCCATAAATAATATGAATTGATCTTGGTCTACCAACCCAAGGCACCCCTGCAGGTGTCATGACGCACCCCAGGGTGCCTAGGCACACAGTTTGGGAACCACTGCTGTAAGCTATACCACACCGGTTATAAAATACTATTTAAAAGCCCATCAAAATGGCAGCTTCTGCAGTGTACTCTCACTTTGAGCTGTGACAGGTTTTAGCCCACAGACTTTCCACCCCACCACCAGACCCTATCTGCTCCTACCACCAATTGTCCCTGCGAAAATTGCTTTCACTTTCTTTTATGACATCTTTAAGCACAGAAAGGCCTCTAGTGGTCAGTGGTGGCACATCACCTCATAGAGGTGAGGAGTAGTTATATATATATATATAGCGAGAGAGAGAGAGATTTGCTTGCCTGCACAAAATCACAAATCAACAACCCTACACTCCCAAGACAGTAAATGCTGTGTGTATAAATTGTGCAGCATATGTACTAAGCCCTGGTGAGCAAAACACTGGAGAGAGAGAAACTACCAACCAGCCAGCCCCTAACTGTCATTTCCAAATGCAGCCTGTAACATGACAATCGTTTACTGGCTTGCACTTTCTCTCTCTCTCTCTCTCTCTCTCTCTTTCTCTCTCTCTCTCTCTCTCTCTCTCTCTCTCTCTCTCCTGTTAATCCCCCTCCAAGGCTTAGTACATCTGCCCCACTATGTGTAGATAGCGTTGTAGAATGTGCAGGCTCCAGGGAGCGTTCTGCAGGCTGCGTTCTGTAAGACCATAGTGTCAGCCTCGCTGCAGAGCACACAGTAGGGTTACAGTAGCTCCATCAGTCAATGTGTAACAGTAAAGGAATGACAGCCGGCAGATTCCGAGCTGTCTCTGAAGCATGATTCAGCAATGATCTCCCGCTGACACACTCAGCGTCGGCAAGCCTCAGCGCCATTATTCCTAATGAGCAAAGATGAACAATCGTTTTGTAGCCTGAGGAGCAGGCGGTTGGAGCAACCCACTACTGATCCCAGGGACTTTCCAGTTCCAGCTTAGTATTTACTTAAGTATTAATAGCAAAACAAATGTAATAATGCTGTTAATGACTCTGATCTAGAAATATATTTGCTGTATGATAGGGAGTAATTCAGGCCTGGTCGCACAGCTGCAAATTTGCACAGCCCGGATATGACCTTTTCCATCGCACCGCCGAATAAGTCCAGTGCTATGCGGCGCCTGCAATGAATCATTCAATGGTGAGCCTGTTACGTTGGGGATTGTAGCCGTACACATCCGTTCACACAGCAAGCACATTGATTCGCAAGGTGGGATTTCACTCTAGAGGGGGTGGCGGCTTAACTGAATTTGCGGCTGTGCAATCAGGTGTGAATTACCTCCATAGTTCACTCATACTTCGCAAACTCTTTATTCGGCTCTGTTGTGGTGCCTCTAAAAATAAAAATACATTGCTTGAGTTTAAAATCAGCTCATAACCGTAATTTTTCAAACACTGGGGCAGATCAATACATCTGCCCCGGTTTTTGAAAAATGTCTGTTATGAGTTGATTGGCCGGTACTGGAGATAAAGTGAAAGAGATAAAGCACCAGCCAATCAACTCCCAACTGTCATTTTCAAACACAGTTCATTGACTGGTGCTATGTTTCCTTTCGCTTTATCTCCAGTTGATCTCTTTTCCAGGCCTGTAGCATGGCAGTTAGGAGCTGATTGCCGTGTATTTTATCTCTGTCCAAGGCTTCGTGCATAGACCCATGTTTCTCCTGATTTGACCATGGCATTACCACATAGGTAGTAGCAATGCCATGATCTCAGGCCCTGGGGACCTAAGTAAGATCCATATGTCTGTGATCCGGGTGGGGAGCATGAGAGGCCGAGATAATAGACACGGGACAGATTTTGTAAAGCCCTCAATAAATGTTTGTCCACAAGGTTGGTTTGATCATTGTCTTAGAACTTTAAAACCTCTATGGCATAGGGGACATCAGAAGGACCTGTGGAAAAGGAGTAAATATAAACATTGTAATCAAGACCCATAATAACAAGCCATGGTTTCTTCCTGGCATTGCTCCTGTACAGTATGTTGTAGTGCCATGGACAATTCTGGAGATGCATCTAGTCGGTCTTCAAAGTATCTTAGCCCTTTACCCTAGTATTGGTTAGCACAGCCAAGTACCCGCTATAGGAAGGAACTCAGGACAATATACAGATGTGACCACGTACACGTTGTGACAAATTGAGAAAAAAAGCCAAGATGTATGTGGACACATCTGTAGTACTGGAATACACAGAGTCACAGAACTCTGGTAAGGCATCAGAATCTTATGTATCCAGGACCGATGCTGCTGCAGATAACCTGGAACTGCTAAGACCCAAACATGGAACTCAGATAAGAAACTCTGTAACGGAGAACCAAGAGTGGAGTACAGGACTTCCAATCACAGCCAGCGCACAGCCCTGAACCCTGCACTGCTGCCCTGGAACCAGAACCACACACAGAACAGTACCCAGCCAGCAACATAGTGTCACCACCAGCCTGTGACAAGCAGGCAGATACAGTAGCTGAGGTCCAGAATAGGAGGAAGCCCAGAGTCTGCTGGACATAGCAGAGCTCGGAGACCAGGTGCTGAAAGGTACAAGTGGAGCAGCGGCTGAAGGTTACAGTATATATGTATAATGCATGTACTGGAGACCAGAAGTGTATACAGGCACTAGCAGAAGCAGTGACTGGCAATGTACATCACCTACCTCCCAACTGTCCTGATTTTCATGGGACAAACCTGTTTTTTTTTTATTTGCAGTTCTACACTGGACCTAATTCAGCTTGGTTCGCTAATCATCAAGCCATTATCAAATGACTGCTAATTAGTAAACGAGAATGCGAATGGATCGCAAGCGCAAAGCGTCCAGAACTTGATTGACAGCAAGCCTGCGTTTGGGGGTGGTAACCGGCCATTTTCCGGGAGTGTCAGCGAAAACATAGGCATACCCAAGCGTTTTAAGGAAGGATCTGTGGCGTCAGCCTGTGAACAGAGTTACTCACATTTGCACAGACTGCAAAAACCTCTTGATGGTTTGGAATTGCATAAGGATATGCGAGTCAGTTACCAATCCATTCGCACTTCACTTGCAAATTTACAAGGGGCATTTTCGCTTTCTGTCTAAGTGGCTATCTACTTGCAGATTAGCAATCCATGCTGGGGACATGCCAGCAGCTCGGAGAACACTTGGCATTCCCCCACAGTTACCGCAAACAGGAGGAGTTTCTCGTGTCATTATCTCAAAACCATGACCCCTTTTTCATGCACCAGCTCAGCTTCTCAGTCTCACGGATGTAATAGCCTGAGTCACGGAACTTCTATGTTGGAAGGTTTGACATAGGGATAGGTAGTTAGCAGTCACACAGATGTAACAGAGGACACTGCAGGCAGAGGAGTAGAACAGTATCAGAAAGCGGCAGCAGAGGACACTGGAGGCCAATGACTACAGGAACAGGAGTCCACGAAAAAAATACAGAGGTTACACTACTGGACAGGAGGCAGTAAGGATAAAGACCTGGATCCTGGAACAATCCCTGCAAGGCATGTGGTGCTCTGGCAATGTGCTAGTTCCTGGTGCAGGTTTATATAGGAATTAGTTCATGCTCATTGGTACAGATGATCAGGTGAGCACTCAAGGGAGTCCAACATAGCTCCGCCCCTGTTCTTCATTGCTTGTTAACTGATTCTGAGAGCAGATGTGTGACCGGAGGACTTTGTTAGGATGCTAAAATCACGATGTGTAACAGGGTCACACTACCATAGACTGTCATTCAAGTGAGAGGTGCAACCCAGCCACTTTCCCAGGCTCCAGACTCTTCTTGCAGGCGGGGGCCCCTACAGGACTAAAGGATTCTTTGTGTACTGAATGTTTTGGCTGGAGGCAAGAGAATATTAGGGATTGCATAGACCTCCGCAACAGATACTGATCTCTCACATCTCTATTTGTAATTAAACAGTCATGTGACTCTGGAGTACAGAGAGAGGCTTCTGTTATAGGATGTAATCTAATAATAAAGTTAGTTGAAGATGTTTGGACTTTAGTTCTCACAGAGGTTATTGCTGGTTAGCCGATCGCAGGGATTTACTTCTTTCTCTGCATTGCCTAAATAATCCAATTATAGTGTTAGATGTGTCTGATAATACTACTGTATATCATTGGTACACGAACCAGTTACTATGGAGTCCTTTTTTTCCCCCCTAAATAATTGCCTAATACCAACCTAATCCAGTGCACAGAGTGTGATATAGCATGTTGACAATGTCTAGGTCACAGGTCTTCAACCTGTGGCCCTCCAGATGTTGTGGAACTACATTTCCCAGCATGCCCTGACAGTTTTGGCATGCCCTTATAGGAAAAAATGTGGCAATGCATGTTGGAACATGTAGTTTCACAACATCTGGAAGGCCACAGGTTGAAGACCCATGGTCTAGGTCAGGGCTGGGCAACACCGGCCCTCCAGATGTTAGTGAACTACACATCCCAGGATGCTTTGCATTAGTTTTGCTATGTGGCCATGCTGAAACTGATGCAAGGCATGCTGGGATGTGTAGTTCATCAACATCTGGAGGGCCGGTGTTGCCCAGCCCTGGTCTAGGTCAACTCCAAAAGATTGACATGCACAAGGTCAACACAAGGAAAGGCAATGTGAGTTTTTCATATTTTTGGTGTCAATGTCTATTGTCTATTGACCTTTGTTGAACTATGCATCCCAGCATGCCCTGCAACAGATTAGACATGGCCAAATATTGCTTGTGTTGACTATTTCACCATGTCAACCATATGTTGTTGTATTATTGACTGTCGACATAGGCATTGTCTGTTGGCTATCCGGATTAGTCATCTCATCTACAGATGACCCGTGGAATGGAGCTACAAGTTTTAGTAGGCAGAAATCATTCCACGCTGAGGGATACAGACATTTAGTTAATGGGCCTCAATCTCGGGCCCAACGGGGCTGTCTCCATTCTACTTTTTGCATGTAAAATACTACAAGCTGTGCCGGCTGCATTTATATTTGATGTGACTGTTGTGTACAGGGGCACTCTCTCCATTACAGTACAGCTGCCGTCTAACATGTGGAATGCATCATACAGGATGTTAAACACAAGCGCGTGTTGTACTCGCCTCTTGCGCAGTCCACAGCTGCGACAGTCCCCTGACACCATACACCATCCAGCCTCCTGCTTCCACTTTCCCATCATCTCTATCTGCAAGGGGTGTGGTATAGCTCACAGATATATCAAGGTCAACATCGAGAAAAGACTGACACATAAAAAATGTCGACATGATAAAGCCGAAACATGAAAAGGTCCATATAAATTCTTCACCTTTTTCTTTTTTTTTTGGGGGGGGGGGGGGGGGGGGGGGGTGTCCATGTTAACCTATAAGCATGTGGACCACCAATTAGTGTAACATTTTGCTCGCCGTGCTTTGGATGAGGCCTGCTGAGGTTCTAGGCTGAAGCAGCTGATGTTCGGGGACTAGAATGAAAGGACTCCGCTAACACGTGCAGTAAGTAGGCATAAATCTTGCAGCATAAGATCTCATTACCTTACGTGGTCTCCTAAGGATTACAGTAATGAGCTCAGCTATGTAAAATGCAGCTTACAGTGATGTTATGGGACACTCTATCCCATACAGCCGGTCAGAACGCCGGCCTTTCCTAGGAAGTCGTGGTGTTTTTTCCTCAATCTTAGCCTATTAATTGAGCAATTAAATTCCCTATTGTGTCAGATTTGGTTATTGTTAGGCATATTCTTAGTTGTGTGCACACTTACCCTGCCCAGCGTGCCAGTTGTCTTGCCCCTCCCCCGCCACCCAGGGCTTGTCATGTTTGAGATGATGATTGGAGGTAGGTGTGTGTTGCAATAGGGAAGGAGCGGGTGAGCCCAAGCCTAAAGACAATTTGGTGCCAGTGCAGAGTGGTATTTAAGTGCCCCCTCATTGTGAACATAGGTGTTTATTCTCCCATATGGAGAGATACAGATCTGTCTTCAAACACATGTAATTGAGCCGCTGTAAAGCTTCTTGGCACCCTAGGTAAGACTTCTAAATAACACCCCTCCCCCGACTCTACACTGCCACCAATACCCACTTTTCAGCCCCACAAGTGAAAGTGCGGAGGTGGCTTTTTAGAGGTTCCACAGCTGCCCTCTACATTAAGTACAATTTGGATGTCTTCCTCATAGTCATCCTTTGATAGATCTACCCTACCACAAGCAGCGAAATGTTTATTCCATGAGTCACACAACATAGGAACCTCGTGTCCACAGCCTTATGGACCCCCAATTGGCGTATTGGGCTCTATCATGACCCTAACTCAAGCTGCTATTTGATCGCCCACAAAGTACACCTAGAGAGGGCTTTCTGCATGATTTGGATCGATCGGGCCTATAGCTCCAGGTACCAGGAATCCCGACTATCGAGAGGTCATTCGGCACCCATATGGGAACTGACTAAACCCTTTTTTTAGCAGTTGCTACTTGAGAATCAACTCCAAACAGTGCCCAAGATTACCTCGGTTCAACCCACTTTTAATTTTGTAATAAGCAGACTCGGTGATGCCCCCCTCAGATCTTAGCACCCTAGCACAGTGTTTTTCAACCACTGTGCCATGGCACACTAGTGTGCCTTGAACTGTTCTCAAGTGTGCCCCCAGATCTAGAGATGCCCAAACCAGTTTACAGCCACCACCAGTTCAACTGTTATTTACTGGTCTCTTCTTTTCATTTAAAGGGCCAATGTATTTTATTTTTGTTACATGTGGGGACCAGTGTGATTGTTTTTTATATGGGGGCCAATAGGTTTGTTTTTTTTCCTGTGGGGGCCAATGTGTTTTGCCCTGTGGGGATCTCATGGTGTGCCTTGGTGTGCCGCAAGGTAAAAAGGTTGAAAATCACTGCCCTAGCAGATACCTAATGGTAGACCTGGCCCTGAATTGATCATACGCAGTAGTCTGCATAACCCATGACTCTGTTGCAACCCCTTCTATAAACGTACTGTAACCTCTGTGCAGGGTGGAACAGCAAAGTTCTCCATACAGGGCATGTACAGATGCAAACTTGGTCAGATTTTGTTTCTGTGATATTTGGGGTTTCTGGCCAGGGATAATGCGAGAGCACTGGCATATGGGGGCGCTGTGGGTGTGTATCTAAAGCTCAGTTCAATTCTGACCAATGTGTGTGAAGAAGAGAAGTGGGGCAGGTGCAAGCCAGCAACACTAATGACGGTTGTAGTTGCTGGTATAAAATCAATGGGTGGAGCAGGTTTCCGCTTGCAGATATACGAACCCTTGCATTGGTGGTACGGATTCATGGAAGAGCATAAGAATGGGGTCCCCATGTGCATATAATAACTTTTTCCAGCACAAGGATCTTTGGCCACTATGGGGTGAATTGGTGGTGCATCTAAAGTAGAATTATTATGGTACTCTTTACCTAGTTGGGCGGTGATCGCGGGCATCGCGGTCAGTACATTAACGGCCGCGACGCGATGCCCGCGATCACCGCGATTTCCCATAGGGTTCAATGTTAAATTTAGTGCTGCCCGCGATTTTACATTCAATGCTTCAATGGCCGCGATTTGGCCATAGGAATCAATGTTAAATGGGCTACAGAGCCCAAATAGGCACAATTAACACTTAAATGTCCCCCCAAATTTGTAACGCCACCCCACGATCCACGCCAACCCGAAGCGTGGCGAGCGCAGCGAGCCGGCGAGGGGCGGCGGTACGCGTCCTCCGACCTTTTCATACCCCCACTATCCACGTCGGCGTGGAGTTGAGAATAGAATAGTGTGGCGAGCGCAGCGAGCCACCGAGCCCGAAGCGTGGCGAGGGGACGCGGATACCTGTGAAGCCCGCGTAGGGCCACGTTTACCTGTGAAGGTATCCGCGTCCCCTCGCGGGGCTCGCCACGCTTCGGGCTCGGTGGCTCGCTGCGCTCGCCACACTATTCTATTCTCAACTCCACGCCGACGTGGATAGTGGGGGTATGAAAAGGTCGGAGGACGCGTACCGCCGCCCCTCGCGGGCTCGCTGCGCTCGCCACGCTTCGGGTTGGCGTGGATCGTGGGGTGGCTTTACAAATTTGGGGGGACATTTAAGTGTTAATTGTGCCTATTTGGGCTCTGTAGCCCATTTAACAATGATTCCTATGGCCAAATCGCGGCCATTGAAGCATTGAATGTAAAATCGCGGGCAGCACTAAATTTAACATTGAACCCTATGGGCAGCGGTGTAGCTAGGTGCCATGGTGCCCGGAGCAAGGGCATGTTTCGCCCCCCCCCCCTATTTTTAATTGTTTCTTATATAGGTCTCCTTTCTCCCTCTGATATTCCTTCACGTCTTTCCTTTTTCTGTGTCTCTCATTCTTGCTCTCTTTTAGACACATAATATCCTTCTATTTCTGACACACACACTGTGAGCACCACTCTCAAACATACATACATAAACCCTGCTGCTCTCAAACATACATACATAAAACCTTTCGCTCTCATGCATACATACATAAACCCTGTCGCTCTCATACATACATACACCATCACTCTCATACACACATACATACACCCTGTCGCTCATACATACACCCTGTCGCTCTCATACATACACCGTCACTCTCATACACACATACATACACCCTGCTGCTCTCAAACATACATAAACCCTGTCGCTCTCATACACACATACATACACCCTGTCGCTCTCATACATACATACATACACCCTGTCGCTCATACATACACCCTGTCGCTGTCATACATACATACATACACCCTGTCGCTCTCATACATACACCGTCACTCTCATACACACATACATACACCGTCGCTCATACATACACCCTGTCGCTCTCATACACACATACATACACCGTTGCTCATACATACACCCTGTCGCTCTCATACACACATACATACACCCTGTCGCTGTCATACATACATACATACACCCTGTCGCTCTCATACATACACCGTCACTCTCATAGACACATACATACACCGTCGCTCATACATACACCCTGTCGCTCTCATACACACATACATACACCCTGTCGCTCATACATACACCGTCACTCTCATACACACATACATACACTCTGTCGCTCATACATACACCCTGCTGCTCTCAAACATACATAAACCCTGTCGCTGTCATACATACATACATACACCCTGTTGCTCATACATACACCCTGTCGCTGTCATACATACACCGTCACTCTCATACACACATACATACACCGTCGCTCATACATACACCCTGACGCTCTCATACATACACCGTCACTCTCATACACACATACATACACCCTGTCGCTCATACATACACCCTGCTGCTCTCAAACATACATACATACACCCTGCTGCTCTCAAACATACATAAACCCTGTCGCTGTCATACATACATACATACACCCTGTCGCTCTCATACATACACCGTCACTCTCATACACACATACATACACCCTGTCGCTCATACATACACCCTGCTGCTCTCATACATACATACATACATACACCGTCACTCTCATACACACATACATACACCCTGTCGCTCTCATACATACACCCTGTCGCTCTCATACACACATACATACACCCTGTCGCTCATACATACACCCTGTCGCTCTCATACATACATACATACATACATACACCCTGTCGCTCATACATACACCGTCACTCTCATACACACATACATACACCCTGCTGCTCTCATACATACATACATACACCGTCACTCTCATACACACATACATACACCCTGTCGCTCATACATACACCCTGTCGCTCTCATACATACACCGTCACTCTCATACACACATACATACACCCTGTCGCTCATACATACACCCTGTCGCTCTCATACATACATACATACATACACCCTGTCGCTCATACATACACCGTCACTCTCATACACACATACATACACCCTGCTGCTCTCATACATACAGTACATACACCGTCACTCTCATACACACATACATACACCCTGTCGCTCATACATACACCCTGTCGCTCTCATACATACACCGTCACTCTCATACACACATACATACACCCTGTCGCTCATACATACACCCTGTCGCTCTCATACATACACCGTCACTCTCATACACACATACATACACCCTGTCGCTCATACATACACCCTGTCGCTCTCATACATACACCGTCACTCTCATACACACATACATACACCCTGTCGCTCATACATACACCCTGTCGCTCTCATACATACACCGTCACTCTCATACACACATACATACACCCTGTCGCTCATACATACACCCTGCTGCTCTCATACATACATAAACCTGTCGCTCTCATACATACATACACCCTGCTGCTCTCAAACATACATAACCCTGTCGCTCTCATACATACACCGTCACTCACACCACCACTTTTATACATACATACACTGCTTCTCTCATTCATACATATATACATACAATGATGGTATCATATATAGATACATGCACCCACCTCCACTCTCACCATACATATATGCAAACATACACTGCCTAACATATATACATCCTATCATATATACCTCATCACACCTCCAGCTCCATAAATATATATACAACCCCCCCCCCTCCCGAGTCCCCACCAATACATCAAAACCCCAGTGCAGCCCCATACGCAAATGCAAACATCAACAAGTTAACTCAGTTAACAGAAAGCATTTATTCCCCTTACCACTGGAAGCCTGCAGTGCTATCATCTCCCTGCTTCTTATGGCACTGCAGCTGCTTCATCTGATGGGGCCTGCTTCTGGCTCCATAGTTCCGCTGGTCTCTTCGGCGAGTTGGGGTGGCAGTGGCACCTGCTGTGGAAAATGTGCGGTGACAAGTACTTCTGTCTCGCGGGCCTCCCGAAACAGCCGGGGCCGGCCCAGCCCGCCACTGAGCAGGGGAAGGAGGGAGCGTGAGCGCCGTTGTGACGTCATGGCGCCACAACCCATGGCACCAGCGTCCCAATCCGGCGCATGCGCAGTAAGAGCGCTCGCCGGATTTTTTTTCTTTTAAACAGCGGGGAGCGGGCGAGCAGGCCAGGGTGAGCAGGGCGGGGGAGCCGGCGGCAGAGTGCATGGCTCCAGCGCCAGGTGACATGGCAGCGCCTGGAGCACATGCTCCGCCGGCTCCACCGTAGCTACGCCTCTGCCTATGGGTGATCGCGATGGAGATCGTGGGCGCCCTGATAGGTAAAGAGTACCATTATTATTATTATTATTATTATTATTATTAGAGCTGAATTATGTGAATTTGTTTAATTTAGCCCCTCCCCTCCATTTGATACCAGGCTTCCATTGTTAATCTTCTCCTCCTGCCAGCTTTACTAGGAGGCAGTTGACATGTTGGAGATGTGGCACCTCTTTCATAGGATTGGCGACCAGCATGTTTATCATTGATGAACCGTCAATGGGGAAAATGACAAGAGGCCATTGATGGTTGAAAAACTATGTTTTGAATGACTATCGATGGCTTCACCAACTGACTTCATCCCTTTGTTTTGTTACTGACTGACATTTGGGCCAGTCAGAACATGGGACAGTACTTAATTGGTGTCCAGTGGGCGGAGCTATGCTCCATGTCCCAAAACTTAAAGCAAAAAAAAAAAAACACAGCATCCGATGTTTCTGTACCATCCATGGTGGGACACTATCTGGTTCTACCCCTTCCATAATATAGTGAAAAATATTCACTGTTGGCCATAACCATCAATGATTTTGATGATGGTCTTTGCTCTTCTGTGGGGGTTGCGGGTACCCACATGTAATTCTCTCTGCACATTTTACATCTGCTTTCCCTGCAGTGCACATGGTTTTGTATATCTAAAAAGGAATTTGTCAGAGTGAACTGGAATAAGGCCCTGAGTCCTCCAAAGCATTGTGGGGAGAGTAGTCAAGTATGGTACATTGTGTAATCCTTATCCAATATTACTGGGTAAAGCCTCATTGGGATCCTGTTTAATTTCTAAGAATGTCGTGTGTGCTACTTAAACACACACACACACACACACACACACACATTCTTAATCAACTGGCTGATAACCTAAACAGATTTCAGCAATTTAAACCTTTCCAAACATGTTACAAATGTTTACTGAAACAACAGATGTTTTTTTTTTGTTCCCTCACCCCCCCCCCCCCCCCCCCAAAAAAAACCCAAACAAAACAAAATTCCTTTCTAATTAAAGAATCTTATTTTTTGTCTTTGATGTCTAAATATTTTCGAGCTCCACCCCCGGAGGCTTTGTGTGAACAGCCGATTGTTATAATAAATAAGCCATCTCTGCGAGCTGCAGAACCTACAGACGGCAGAGATAATACAAACACTCATACAAACTACTGAGGGACCGCATGGGCTACATTTTCGGACATCCAAATTATTGTATTCACATTAAAAATATGAATAAAAAAGGTATACAAACCGTATAAACAATCACATAAAACGCAGCGACAAAAAGGAATATACAATAATTTTTTTATGTCTAAAATGTTAATAACTGATAGCTCCAATGGCACAGATGGGCACTCAAGCCTCTTCTTATGGCAGTCAATGAATGAGGGCCATTATTTTGTTGGCAAATCCGTAGCACACGTTGAGATAGCTATTAATGTCTTGGGCTACGGACATGGAATGCCAAACTCTTCATTCTGATTGCATTGTAAATCCCTGAATGGACGGAGCCAATGCGGCAGCTTCAGGAGGGTGACATGAAGGCTAAATTCTTGAGGGAATTTGCATAATTGAAATTCCAAGGATTAAAACTGCAAGAACATTGTGCGACCTTTGTGTCAAATAATATTGGTTGTTCGTTGCAAGAAAAATGAATTGCCCCCATTCCCAGGAAAATATCTGTCTGCGGATCGTATTAGCAGCAGTAGTTGCACTAAAGGAGGTTCTGCAGCAGAATAGTTATCCGGGAGGACCAGGTTTTCCTTGAGAATAGCCAACTGGTGTTTTAATTGCTGTTGCAAATGTGCTGCTGTTGGCCACTTCATGGGTTCCAATGCAATTAATTTGCATTAAGTGTATTAAACAGAGAAGATGGTGTTCATTCTAGAACATGTTGTGGTGCTTCTAGCACATGTCTGGTCTGTATATCAGTGCTGAAATACAGAAAGTCTTTGCTAGACGCACCAAAGCAGAGACTGAACATTAAAGAGAAATGGCCATAAAAGTGCGGCATAACTTATTGGAATGCAAATGGCGCTGGTGTTGAAAGAAGCCGGTATCGTCATCAGACCTGTTAATAAATGCTTGACATTTAGTATCATTAGTTCTGGTTCAAAGTAAATAAAAATAGTTTAAATGAATAATTTGCTTATTTTAGGACAATAATACCCATTCCACTGCCGCAATAACATGGCTCACGGCTCATTGGAAAAGGGTCCCACACAAATAACTGGTCCAGTGACCTGAGAATTCAGGTAGCAAACAGGGCTGTACCGGGGACGAACCCGAGTAAGGGGGGTATGGATGATTGGGTCGACCCATATTAAGTCAACCACAGAAGGTCAATGTGGCTTAGGTTGACACATGGCTAAGGTCAACAAGGTTGTAAGGTTGACACAAACATTAGATCGACAATGGCTAGGTCAACACTCAAACGGTCTACGTGAGTTTAAAAAAAATAATAATAATTGGTTCCGAATGTCATTCTAGTCTTCCTATGCAACCCTTCACTGTCTTCCTTTCTCCTCTTCCCAACTTCCTATACAACACTTCACTCTATGCCTGCATCCTCTTCCTACGCAACACTTCTTTCTTCCTACTTCATCTTCCTATCTCCCTATACAAAACCTCACTCTCCCTTCTACCTCTTCTTCCCATCTTCCTATGTAACACTTTACACTCTTCCTTCCATCTATTCTCATCTTCCTATGCAACACTTCACTCTCTTTCTACCTCTTCTTCCTATCTCCCTATGCAACACTTCACTCATTCTACCTCCTCTTCCCAACTTCCTATGCAACCCTTAACCCTATTCCTACCGCCTCTTCCCATATTCCTGTAAAACACTGCACTCTCTTCCTACCTCCTCTTCCCATCTTCCTGTACAACACTGCACTCTCTTCCTACATCCTCTTCCTATCTTCATGTGCAACACTTCATTCTCTTTACAACTCCTCTCCCGGATGCAAGCAAACAAAATGCTCTGACTTATGTAGCACTGTGCATATAGGAAAATTAGAATACCAGCCAATCAGACTTCTGCTTTTATGTGCTACACCGATCATAGTAATGCCTGATTGGCTGCTATGATTTACAATGTATGCTCTATGTAGTTTAATAAGCCAAATTAAATCTTTTCTATTTCCAATTATACCAAATGATATTTGTACTAGTTTGCCAAATCTGCTCATTTCAATTCAAATGGACTCATTAAGAAGTGAATGGCTCTTGGCTTGTGTTACGTTCTATGTGCTCTAGTCTGCAGTTCAGTGATCATTCTATTATTCAGTATTCACCCTCTTTATGATCTTCATTGTAATAGGTCATCAATGACCATACTGACCTTCGTAAGGGCCACATGGTGCAAATGTCAACAAACTGCATGGCGATATTTGTCATATTGACACAGATGAAATAGCGAGCTGGTCACATTGTCAGCTAGTGTTCACCCTGATTTCTGGTGTTAACTTTAACAGTTATAATGATATCTTCACAATCCACATAGTAAATGTTGACATCACATGATGCAGTGAAAGGTCTCAGGATGTCAGTCTGAAATGCCAACTTTGTCAGAATGTTGACAATAGGTAGGCTGCAGAGGGGAGGTTATGATAATCTGGGGAAAGGGGGGGGGGGCAGGTTAAGGTTAGGCAATAGAGGGTGGATTAGGCTGCAGAGGGATGGTTTGGGTGAGGCAGCGAGGGGGATTTAAGGTTAGGCACTAGAGGGAGGTTTAGGCTGCGAGTGGAGGGGAGTTTAGGGTTAGGCACTAGAGAAAGTGTTAGGCTGTGTTGGGGGGTGGGACTGGGGGAGAGGTGGTTAGGGTTAGTCTAGGGTGTAGGGAAGGTTAGAATTAGGCACTAGAGGGAGCACTAGGCTTTGGGGGGAGTTAAGGTTAGGAATAAAGGGGAGGGTTTAGAGTTAGGCTATGATGGGAGGGCTAGGCTTCAGAGAAGGGGAATGAGGTTAGGGTTAGGCTTCAGAGAAGGGGGTGAGGTTAGGCTTAGGCTGCAGGGAGGAGGGGAGTTTAGGGTTAGACTGCAGGGAGGATGGGAGATTAGGGTTAGGCTTCAGGGAGGAGGAGATGTTAGGGTTAGGCTGCAGGGAGGAGGGGAGGTTAGGGTTAGACTGCAGGGAGGTTGGGAGGTTAGGACTAGGCTGCAGGGTGGAGGGGAAGTTAGCGATAGGCTGCAGGGTGGAGGGGAGGTTAGGGTTAGGCTGCAGGGAGGAGGGGAGGGTAGGGTTAGGCTGCAGGGAAGAGGAGATGTTAGGGTTAAACTGCAGGGAGGAGGGGGGGTTAGGCTTAGGCTGCAGGGAGGAGGGGAGGTTAGCGTTAGGCTGCAGGGAGGAGGGGAGGTTAGCGTTAGGCTGCAGGGAGGAGGGGAGGTTAGGGATAGGCTGCAGGGAGGAGGGGAGGTTAGGGATAGGCTGCAGGGAGGAGGGGAGGTTAGGGCTAGGCTGCAGGGAGGAGGGGAGGTTAGGGCTAGGCTGTAGGGAGGAGGGGAGGTTAGGGTTAAGCTGCAGGGAGGAGGGGAGGTTAGGGTTAGGCTGCAGGGAGGAGGGGAGGTTAGGGTTAGGCTGCAGGGTGGAGGGGAGGTTAGGGTTAGGCTGCAGGGAGGTTGGGGTTAGGCTGCAGGAAGGAGGGGAGGTTGGGGGCAGACTGCAGGGAGGAGGGGAGGTTAAGGTTAGGCTGCAGGGAGGAGGGGAGGTTAGGGTTAGGGTTAGACTGCAGGGAGGAGGGGAGGTTAAGGTTAGACTGCAGGGAGGAGGGAAGGTTAAGGTTAGACTGCAGGGAGGTTAGGGTTAGGCTTCAGGGAGGAGGGGAGGTTAGGCTTCAGGGAGGAGGGGAGGTTAGGCTGCAGGGAGGAGGGGATGTTAGGGTTAGGCTGCAGGGTGAAGGGGAGGTTAGGGTGCAGGGAGGAGGAGAGGTTAGGGTTAGGCTGCAGGGAGGAGGGGAGGTTAGGGCTAGGCTGCAGGGAGGAGGGGAGGTTAGGGTTAAGCTGCAGGGAGGAGGAGATGTTAGGGTTAGGCTGCAGGGAGGATGGGAGGCTAGGGTTAGGCTGCAGGGAGGAGGGGAGGTTAGGGCTAGGCTGCAGGGAGGAGGGGAGGTTAGGGCTAGGCTGCAGGGAGGAGGGGAGGTTAGGGTTAAGCTGCAGGGAGGAGGGGAGGTTAGGGTTAGGCTGCAGGGAGGAGGGGAGGTTAGGGTTAGGCTGCAGGGTGGAGGGGAGGTTAGGGTTAGGCTGCAGGGAGGTTGGGGTTAGGCTGCAGGAAGGAGGGAAGGTTGGGGGCAGACTGCAGGGAGGAGGGGAGGTTAAGGTTAGGCTGCAGGGAGGAGGGGAGGTTAGGGTTAGGCTGCAGGGAGGAGGGGAGGTTAGGGTTAGACTGCAGGGAGGAGGGGAGGTTAAGGTTAGACTGCAGGGAGGAGGGGAGGTTAAGGTTAGACTGCAGGGAGGTTAGGGTTAGGCTTCAGGGAGGAGGGGAGGTTAGGCTTCAGGGAGGAGGGGAGGTTAGGCTGCAGGGAGGAGGGGATGTTAGGGTTAGGCTGCAGGGTGAAGGGGAGGTTAGGGTGCAGGGAGGAGGAGAGGTTAGGGTTAGGCTGCAGGGAGGAGGGGAGGTTAGGGCTAGGCTGCAGGGAGGAGGGGAGGTTAGGGTTAAGCTGCAGGGTGGAGGGGAGGTTAGAGTTAGGCTGCAGGGAGGAGGGGAGGTTAGGGTTAGGCTGCAGGTAGGAGGGGAGGTTAGGGTTAGGCTGCAGGGAGGAGGGAAGGTTAGGGTTAGGCTGCAGGGAGGAGGGAAGGTTAGGGTTAGGTGCAGGGAGGAGGGGAGGTTGGGGTTAGGCTGCAGGGAGGAGGGGAGGTTAGGGTTAGGCTGCAGGGAGGAGGGGGGGTTAGGGTTTGGCTGCAGGAAGGAGGGGAGTTTGGGTTAGACTGCAGGGAGGAGGGGAGGTTAAGGTTAGGCTGCAGGGAGGAGGGGAGGTTAGGGTTAGGCTGCAGGGAGGAGAAGAGGTTAGGGTTAGGCTGCAGGGAGGAGGGGAGTTTATAGTTAGACTGCAGGGAGGAGGGGAGGTTAAGGCTAAGCCCTAGAGGGAGAATTCGGTATAGGAATTCGGAGGTTCTGACCCAGAAGTGAAAGTCACTTTACTGACCAGTCCGAAAAGATGCTGCTGGGCCACGAGAGGCTATATTTGACATTCTAATATGTCGGCATTTCATCACTGTCTACATGATGAAAGCTGGTATGATCAATGTTGACTGGAGAGCCGCAGGTCGACTAGGGACTATGTAAAAACCGGACCCGGACTAAACTCCGGACCGCCGGACATGATATCAAAATCTGCAGTCCGGAGCTTGTAGGGTCCGGGGGTGACTTGTCCGGGGGGGGGGGGGGGGGGTGTCCCTGTTATAGCTATCACCAGGGACATGGGGGAGGGGAGATTACAGCCTCCCCGTGTCGTCTGGACCGGCCGGTTTTTGCTACTTGCCCGGACCATGCAGGGAGGCTTTATTCTCCCCCTCCTTCTCTACCTGGTGACAGGTGTCACAGGCAGCCCCCCCCCGGACAGGACACCCCCCGGACCGGAGGCTACAAGCCCCAAAATGCAGAGTTTGTTGTCCGGTCCGGGGGTTTTGTCCTGGTCCGGTTTTCACCCATACCCGGTCGGACTACCCCTTTGACTGTGTACACACCACACTCAGAGGGGTATGGGTAAAACCCGGACCAGGACAAAACCCCCGGACTTCCGGACCAGACATAAAACTCTGAATTTTGGAGCTTGTAGCGTCCGGTCCGGGGGGTGTCCTGTCCGGGGAACTGCCTGTGACACCTCTCACCAGGTAGAGGAGGGGGGGGGGGGGTAGAATAAAGCCTCCCTGTATGGTCCGGGCATGTAGCAAAAACCGGACGGTCCGGACCACACCGGGAGGCTGTTAATCTCCCCTCCCCCATGACCCTGGTGATAGCTATCATAGGGACCCCACCGGACAAGACACCCCCCAAACAGGACACCCCCCTTCAAGCTCCGGACTGCAGATTTTGATGTCCTGTCCGGTGGTCCGGAGTTTGGTCCGGTTTTTACATAGTCCCCACTCAGAGACATGGAGAACGCCTGCAAACGGCTGCTGCTTATCTAAAAGGTTCTTCCTGTCACCCTGAGAACATTCCAGGAGCAATGCAGATATTATCTAAAATTGGCATGGAAAATGAGTACAAGATGGGATATTAGGGAGAGCTCTGAGCAGACTCTCAGCAAGGAATGTAAACGCTGTACGTTTCCCCGATGTCACCATGACAATGGGATGTAACACAGCAGATGCTCTATAGCCAAACTGCAGTAAGTTGGGCTGCAAGTATGTGACCCCAGCAGACTGTGGACGAGATCTTGTTATATATGAAGTGAAGTGGTTGGAATAATGGTAAAATCTGCTCCCAATCTCATTTCTGCTTATCTATGTCCTCAAAAGCGGACAGACGGCGGTGATGCCGCTGTCAGAATACTGATGTTGGCATTCCTGACAGCGGTCCGGTAAGTATACTTCCCTTGTCCCTGCCCCCCCAACCTAACCCATATGCTCCCTTCATGTGCATTTGGGATGCACTGCTGTCCGTCAGGCTATAGGCATTAGCAGACGTGCTGTGAAAGAAAACGCTGCCTCCGCCAGGGCCTTGTTAACTGGGCTGCACGATTCTAGTCCTTCAAGCAGGGGCAGGCTGGGCCAATCAGAGTGCCTCTCGGCTAATTGGTGGATGGCTGGAGCTATCCACCAAACAGAGCGCTATTCATTGTAAGGAAGCAGAGTGATGGCGCAGGACTGGAATATTTTATTGACTCTTGTGAATGGGAGTGTAGGGGCCTTTGTGCATTGCCCTGCCAAGTCCAATTGACCCAGCACTCCAATATACAATAGTAGTTGCACAGGTGCCTACTCGGAGATACCCGAAACAGTATCTCATATGCAACAGGGATGTCCGGAAACCGGAGGGAGAGGCACTCTGAAGGACTCAAATGTACAACAGAATTCTCCCTATACTAAGTATATATATATGTGTATGTATGTCTCTCTCTCTCTCTCTCTCTCTCTCTCTCTCTATATATATACACTTAACATCGGCACTCACCTTTCCTAGTTTTGGGGTGCCCTATCTATGGCTTGTGACCACATTGTTTAAACAGACATTGTAGGGCAGGGGTGTCAAACTCAAATTCATCGGGGGCCGCATCAGCAGTTTGGTCACCCTCAAAGGGCCGCTGTATAATAATAATGCATTGACACCACAGGCTGCTCCCGCTGTATAATAATAATGCAATGACACCACAGGCTGCTCCCGCTGTATAATAATAATGCAATGACAGCACAGGCTGCTCCCGCTGTATAATATAACAATAGTAATGCCATGACACAAATTATTATACAGGGGGAGCAGCCTGTGGTGTCATTGCATTATTATTATACAGAGGGAGCAGCCTGTGGTGTCATGGCATTACTTTTATATTATACAGGGGGAGCAGCCTGTGGTGTCATGGCATTATTATTATTATTATTATTATTATTATTATTATTATTATTATTATTATTATTATACAGGGGGAGCAGCCTGTGGTGTCATGGCATAATGCCATGACACCACAAGCTGCTCCCCCTGTACAATAATAATGACACCACAGGCTGCTCCCCCTGTATAATATAAAAGTAATGCCATTACACCACCACCAGATATATTGTCTTTTTATGTAACTTACTGTATTTTATCCCTCAGGCTCCTTTACTGCTGCTGCGGCTCCAGTAATTTCAATTCCACTCTCTGCGCCGCGGCCTGTCCTGCTGCGGCCCCCCGACTCGGCCTGCCTTCCTTCCTCTCTGCAGATGCGTGGGTGGGAGTCGTCATCGTCATGACGTCCCCACCCAGCGTCTGCCACTGCCTTGTTAAGAGGGAACAGGCTGCCGGGCCCTCCTCCACGTAGACCGGAGGCCGGCGGCCATGTTCCTGTGGCCGTAGACATCTTAAAAGACCACAGGAACATGGCCGCCGGCAGTGCAAAAAAAAAACTCTCAAAAAAGATCTCAAAAAAGAGAATAAAAGGTGAAGGCTGGCGGCGGCTGCGCGGGCCACATGACGAGGTCTGTCGGGCCGGATTTGGCCCGCGGGCCTTGTGTTTGACACCCGTGTTGTAGGGGCTCTGCACACACTAAATTAACTGATAATAAATAGTGGAGATTTGGTTCATGAATTGATCAATGCATTTAAGCCTGCAGCCCCCTTCACGGGACCCCACTGTTCTGCAGGTCCTACCACTATCGCTGAAAATGGCTGCAATACACATAGCTATCACATCAATGTTTGATTCCAGGCATGCTATCTGGTCTGAAGCTCACAGCAGACATATATATATATATATATATATATATATATATATATATATATATATATATATATATATATATATATATATATATATATAGTGTATGTCAAATCCAAAGACAATGATAATTTGTGATTTTGTTGCCCCTGTGTGTCTCTTATTTAGTGAGGATATTACCAGCGTTTGGCTGCTGCTGTCTGCACATTGGACCAATAGCTGTGAAGATTTTATTTTTTATTTTAATAATTTTTATTGTTTTTTTTTATTTTATTTTTTATAAACAATAACAGTCAGAAATGGTTATTAGGCTGTAATGTCCAGTAAGCGCACAGCAACATATATCCGCACTGAAACCTAACTATTCTGCCATCTCTTCTAGATGTTGACGAATGCCAAGTACATAACGGAGGCTGTCAGCAACAGTGCGTCAACACTCCGGGGTCATATCGCTGTGAGTGCAAGGCGGGATTCCGGCTCCACGCGGACAGCAGGTCGTGCATTAGTAAGTAATCACTATGCGCTGGTACATTCTTGGGTATAATCTCATTGTGTTTTGTTGGCATCCTGCGGAGCTCTCTCTCTCTCTCTCTCTCTCTCTCTCTCTTTCTTTTTTGGACGAGGGACAAGTTTTTGCTCATAAAAGTGCTTCATCTGAAGTGCAGCGCCGCTTTATATCCCTGCTCGCCGGAACTTTATGCGCTGCATGGAAATAGGGACTTGTGTATAAATGCCATTGCTGTGACTGTTAGATCTTTTGCTAATAAAGATTTCCACCTGGTATATGGTCATTAGGTCAACATGGCTACGGTCAACAGGGTTGGAAGGTCGACACAAGCATTAGGTTGACAATGCCAAGGTCAACAATCAAAAGGTAGACGTGAGTTCCAGGTTTTTTCGAGACGACCTGTGCCGACAGGTGGTATTTCATGCCATCCACTAGGGATGAATTCGCTGCCTCTTGAATGGTGAACCTTGATGTTTTGTGTGCGGTTCATAATTGCCAATTACTATTTGCAGTTTTTCAAAACTTTAAGATAAATGATGGCAGATTTCCGGTTCCGGAGCTGGAGGAGCAAGCAGCTCAAGCCTAGAGCTCCGGACGCTCCCCAGCCTTATTCCACCACAACCGGCTCTAACCTCCCAAAAACCCGCTACAACAGCAGGAGGTGACTGCAGCTACATCCCTCACCCACCACAGAGACTCCGGGCGGCTTCCTCCCAAAGCTACGGGCCCCGAACAGCTGAACCCGGCACCCGCCATTGCTGAGCTCCGGGCGCGACCACGTGACCGGCGGCGAGGCACATACATACCTCGCAGACGCTTGCTGAGACGGCTGGCCGGCACCGCAGGCACTCTCCCGACTCAGTGAAACGATACGTTGCCACTCCCCCTCACAGCTGGAGCCCCCGGACGACTGACACAGCAGCAGCAGCTATTGCGGAGATCTCCGCACAGACACGTGCCCGGTGAGAGACACGCACGGTCCCCGCTGATACCTGGAATTTCTGAGACCCTGCACTCATTCAACTTAATCACTCCTGGCTCTCCCCTCTTTACTCCCTGGCATCATGGACAGAACAAAGGAGCTGAACACCATGGCTGACACCCCCAGACACCGTTCATCTAGCAGAAACGCTAGAGACAAGATGGCGCCTACCCCTGCAGCCATGCCACAATCGAAACAGCAGCAGCCGATAGGAAGAGGAAGGAAAGAGGCAGAAACAGCAGAACCCTTGAAGCTTACATCTCACGAAGTAAGTGACAATCCCTCTGATTCAGAGGAATCCCCTGATGCCCCGACACCTCCCCCAGACACGGCAGCCCTCTTTCCCCCGGCTGAGAACACAGCATCCCAGTCTCAACGTGCACATGAAGGCCCTATAACCTATTCTGATATGGTTAAGGCCATTCAGGACACTATTGGCCCCATTATGGAGGCACACGCTAACAAAGTCTCACAGGCGGTGCAGGACCTTAAATCCCAATATAAACAGATCTCTAAGAGACTTACTGGCACGGAACAGGTGGTGGGAGGAGTATTTCAAGATGTCACAGAACTGAAAGATAGCTCCATTGCCATGCAAAAAACACAGCACCAAATGCAAGCAAAACTAGACGATCTCGAAAATCGTTCACGCAGGAACAACCTACGTATAGTAGGTCTCCCTGAAACCCTGAAAGGTCCTGCCCTGTTCACGTTTATTCAAACCACTCTCCCGGAACTCTTGGAGGTGGCCGACGAATGTTCTGGGATGATAATAGAGAGAGCCCACAGAATCGGACCACAAAGATCCTCAACAGATGCCCGTCCTCGCCCTGTGATTCTTCGCTGCTTAAATTATATTCACAAGGAAACACTATGGTCAGCCTCACGCCGAAAGCGTGACTTGACATGGAATGATACAAAACTTTTTATCTTCCAAGACTATTCGGCAGAAGTAGCCAGAGCTAGAAAAGAATTTGCCCCTTTGTGCTCCCGCCTAGCAAGAGGCAACCGTAAATTTGCTTTGCTATATCCTGCTCGTCTCCGTCTCTTCTCCGGTTCGTCCTTCAAAGATTTTTCCACTGTTAGAGATGCAGAGGATTTCATAATAGAAGAAGACACCGAGACAACTTCCCCCTCCTCCCCTCCCCAGGATCAAAATACTTAAGAACTTGGGCTTATAAATGAAGATGGACTCAGTTATCCTACTGGACATTCTGCCTTAGTCCAATTAACCGAGATTTCTGAGATTCTAATCCTTAAGATTAAGCGGGTTTAGGAAAATTATATGTTATAAGATTGATACTACCTAATTTAGAGCGTTAAAGGTTGATGATATCTGATCCAACACCGTATTGGTGTTATTGTTTCTTTGTTTGGCAAGGCTGGGGGGACCCCGAAGCCGCTGGTTCGGATCTAGGGCCCTATGCCTGATCTTGCCACACTTGTTAATAACCGGAAAGTACTATTTAGAAATGTTATTGTAGTCAGAAATGGCTGTTTTTTTTTTGTTGTTGTTGTTTGTCTGTATGTCCCCCTCCTTTCCTTCATGTTTTTCCCTTCATGTCTCAGAACCTGTCTAACGTCAAACTGTTTTTTCAGTTCTCTTGAGTATAGAACACCTAGCATGTTGGATCTCACGGATGACGCTTTGACCTCCAGGACCTGTAAGGTATCATCTCTTTTGGTAGATAAATGATCTCTCTAAAATTTGGCACATTTAATGTTGGGGGCTTTCATTCACCGGCTAAACGCAAAAAAATACTTTTGTATCTATCCAGATTAGCCTTAGATGTGGTATTTATACAGGAAGCGCATTTGGTCCCTGCAGAAATGCTTAAATTAAACACGAGGGGATGGACAGTATTGCTGTCTGCCCCATATAACTCCAAAGCAAGAGGGGTGGCCACATTGATTAGAAATAATATTCCTAATATGACCCACTCATCCCAAATCGATATAGAAGGAAGGTACTGTATAGCAGATGTAACCTTACATGGAACCCGATATGTCCTAGCGAATATATACGCACCAAACTCTAATCAAAGCCAATTCTATATTAACTTGGCTACTAAATTACTTCCCTTCACACACCAAAACTTGATATTGGCAGGAGACTTTAATCTCACGGCATCTCCTACTCTAGATAGAAATATACAGACCTCTACTAGGCGATCTAATCCAAAATATGGATTGACATATCTCTTGACCCAATTGCATCTCATAGATGTGTGGAGAGCATGCCACCCGATTGAAAGAGAATACACGTGCCTCTCAGCCGCCCATGGCTCTTTATCTAGGATAGATTATGTTCTCATGTCTGCCCCATTATTCCCGAAGGTCATAAACGCGGAATTAGAGCCAATCATATTATCCGATCACGGGGTGAGCTGGGTAGAGGTGGCGACAGAGCTAGACAAAGGCCCTAACAGACAGTGGCGATTCCCATCACAGCTTACAGATACTCAGAACTTTCGAAATATGTTAGAAGACATCTTGGATGGAATACAAGCATAATAATATACAGGCAGAGGAAGAATCCCCCTCATTGTTTTGGCAGGCCTCTAAATCTGTATTAAGAGGAAACATTATCTCCTACACTTCTAAACATAAAAAAGATGCCCAAAAATTATACTTAGATGCCCAGGGGGGATTAACCGAAGCGTACCAAACATTCCAAAACAACCCAACATTGACCAACAAAGCTAAATATAATGAAAAAAAGACTTTATTTGATGCCCTTTTAACCCAATTAGAGTCCAAAATCACATTCCTGTCACAAGCCAAATTCCATAGATTTGGTAATCGATCAGGCAGGTTGCTATCTAATTTATTGAAAGGCCAGCATCCCCCTAGTGTCATCCAGGCACTTAAGACAGTAGATGGTTCAGTGGTACACTCTGGACAGCAGATTACAGACACACTTCATAAATTCTATGAGACATTGTATGCTCCACCTTCGGGGGGGGACCAGCGAGGGGAGACTTTCTGGGAGTCTCTCACACATCCAACCCTAGATCCAGATTCCTCAAATTCTCTACTGACACCTATAACGGAGGAAGAGATATTAGCTACGATTAAGACACTCAAAATAGGTAAATCTCCAGGCCCGGATGGATTATCTAATGAATATTATAAATTACTGGCCCCTAAAATTGTAAAACCCCTGTCCATATTATATAATTCCATATTACAAGGAACACCTCCTCCATTATACTTTAATTCGGCCCTCCTTAAAATTATACACAAACCTGGTAGAGACCCTTTACTCCCGGGATCCTACCGACCCATATCCCTTTTAAACTCTGATTATAAAATTTTTACAAAAATATTAGCGGATAGACTCAAACTCAAGCTTCCCTCGCTGGTACACCTTGATCAGACAGGTTTTGTTTGGGGCCGCCACTCAGTTCTTAACGTTCGTAAGGCCCTCACAGTTATGCAGTGGGTGGAGTCCACTGGGGAGCCCGGACATCATGCTTTGCTTTCATTGGACGCTGAGAAAGCTTTCGACTTAGTCACATGGCAACATCTATATGATACCATGGAGAGGTTTGGGCTACCAGGGGACTTCATCCGCACTATTAGGTTATTATATTCAGACTCAAAATCCCATATCTTAACGAACAACTATTTATCGGACCCGGTTTCACTATATCGAGGCACCAGGCAGGGTTGTCGTTTGTCACCCCTGCTATTTGCACTCGCAGTAGAACCATTAGCAATAGCTCTGAGAGCTTCGAGCGAATTTACTGGAGTAAGGGTGAATAATATGGAGGTCAAACTTAGTCTCTTTGCGGACGACATACTTTTATTCATAGCCAATCCCACGACTTCGATCCCTGCCATACAAGAGATTATATCTCGTTTCTCTACCTTCTCGGGCTTTAGGGTAAATTATGATAAATCACGTTTACTACCACTGAATTCCTCCTCAGCATATTTTAACTCCCCCTCCTTCACTTCTCAGTTTGCCATATGTCCGCATTCGCTTAAATACTTGGGAGTCCAAATCCCTAAAAAACTAGATGACCTATATAATATAAATATTAACCCCTCATACCTATCGATTGAAAAACTTTTGAATGGCTGGATGGGATTGCCGCTGTCTCTAGCGGGCAGGATAGCTGTAATTAAAAATGTAGCCTTTCCCAAGTTATCCTACCTTATTCAGATGTTGCCACTACAAATCAGAAAGGGAGATCTGCAAAGATTCAAATCATTGTTTCTTAAATTTGCCTGGGCGGGAAAGGGGGCACGTGTACCCCATACTAGATTAAAACTTAACAAGGCGGATGGAGGTTTTGGCATGCCTGACATACAAGCATTTGCTCTGGCGGCACATTTCAGATATATCACGGACTGGTTCACAGCTAGGGCAGAATATACTTCCCCCTCTCTTGAAAAACAATTATTCCACCCTTATTCACCAGCAGCGTTATTGCATGCCCCAATAAGGTTAATACCCAAACCAATCAGAGATTTAGTTCTATTTAGGGACACTTACAGGTCCTGGAGGCAAATTAATAAAATATTGCATAGACAATATACATCATCCCCATTTACAACTTTATGGGGGAACCCCCAGTTCCTCCCGGGACTTGATAATGCGGAGTTCCTTGGCTGGAGAGACAAGGGTATATCTAATGTTCGTACATTATTTGACCCGGGGGGCTCAATACGCCCATACCCTGAACTGGTAGAAAAATTCGATCTACCTAACAGACAATTTTACATGTATCTCCAGTCGAGGCACTTTGTGCAGTCTCAACCACCCTCCATGAGTTTGACCACTCAGACAGACCCAATTGTATCTTTAATTCGCCCCGATTATGTGCTGGGCTATAGGATCAAATATTTATATTCAGAACTTATTTTGGCAGGGAAGGATGTGCAACTTCAGAAACTCCACACTAGATGGCTACTGGATATTCCCGACCTTCCAGAGCCAAATACTTTATATAACAAATTGTCACTCTCCATGAGGCATCTGCAGTCGGCTGCTTTGCAAGAAACCCATTCCAAATTTATAAATAGAGCATATATGGCTCCAGCGCAGAGAGCGCACTATGTCCCCACTGATACTGGGGCATGTTACAAGTGCCAAAAATCCAATGCCTCTTACATTCATAACTTTTGGGAGTGTAGGAAAATTAGATATTTTTGGGACAAAGTCATCAATTATATAAATAGTATTTATTCCCTGAAACTGCGAAAGCACCCGACTGCATGCCTATTTCTATGTTATCAGGTATGGGACCTCGGCCCTAGGAAACCCCAGATCATACCTGTTTTGTCCATTATTCTAACTCTAGCCAAAAAATTGATTCTTACACATTGGATTCATGGAGTTGGTCCCTCTATTACTGAGTTAAAAAAATCCATCCTGAATACCCTGTTTTACGAAAGACAAGCAATGAGATCAGATCTGGAGAAAGGGGCTCCGCGTTTTTATAAAAAATGGGAAATTTATGTACTGAGTCTGGACCAGCAGGTACAATTACAAATACAAAAAATGTTTGAGTCCACTACCTGGTTTCTTCTTCGACAGATATAGCTTTCATCCCCACCCTAATGTGATGTCTGTGGACCCAGAGAGATCTACTTATTAAGAATTGATAGATAATATGGAGAGAACTGAACCTTATACTGGAAATTATGATAGGTTTTGTCTTATGTCTCCCCCCCCCCCCCTCCCATTCCTCCCTCTTCTTCCCTAACCTTATTTAACCCACTTGTTACTATTGTTAGAGTGATGTATAGAATAATGCTAATATGTTAAGAATACTTCACAGAAATGATACTATTATTTTTTTTTTTTATATTTTACAATTTCTTTATTGAAAAGTATGTATACTACAACACTTGAAAACTCGTCACACAATCGTGTTCATCTATTTCTGACATTTGTTGTATGTATTGTTCTATTTTGCTCTACTTTGCAAAACAATAAAAATCGTTTAAAAAAAAAAAAAAAAAAAAAAAAAGATAAATGATGGCATTTGATCATTAGATCATGATGGCAAATTTAAAAAAATAGTTTTTTTTCCCACGTTAGTTTTATTTATTTATTTTTTAAACTTTTTTAAAGCTTTTTTTTTTTTTTTGAGAACCGTTTTGAAACCATATCCAGCCTCTCTGGATCAGAGGTCAGGTTCCAAAATGTGTTGGGTCTCTTGCTGGCTAAAAATGCTAAACATTTTTGTGTGTTCGGAAATAAAAATGAATGACAGCATTACCTCGGGCTTATCCGGAATCCCAGTCCTTGTACATAATAGAAACCATTTTATTAACCCTTTAAGTGCCAACATCTCTGTGAGACATGTGTAACTCATCCGCTAAAAATGCCAGCGTTGCTCACATTTGTTATATAAAGTCAAACACAAAATGTATAAGTAAAGATTATATTTCCTATATAAGGTAAGATTACAGGTCATTATGATAAATAAAAAGGTTTGCTTGGCAATCTTCACACCTATTTTGCCATATTCCCTTGGCACTCAAAGGATTAAACAGAAAGCCTTCCATTACTATTCTGAGATTGGGGATGCTACTATCCCAAAATGTCTGGGAGACTTACGAATTTCGTGATTCTCTGACATACAACAGAGTGAGCAGAGAGAGAGAGAGAGAGAGAAGGGTGTTTGGGGGTCTCAATTATTTCGTTCGCAGTGAATTGCTTTGTCGATGGACATAGGAAGCCTGCCATCAAATGATGGCCTTGGACTTTCGATGCAATGGTAACTGACCGTCGCATCATAAGAATTTTATATGAAAAAATATTCATTTGATTTGCACATGCGCAAATATCTTCAGTGTGGCTGCACATACTCCAAACCACTGCAGCATGGCTGTCTGGGGGAGGCACCATCACCGCACCATCAAATGTTTACCATTCGATGGCGGCAAACATGAAAATGCTGTCATCGAATGATAAAATAATTACAATTGGGATAAATACAGCAATAGTTGAGAACCATTGCAATGCGATGTCGATCCCTACTATGGCTGCACACTGCAGCGGATAATCCCTACCACCGACAATCAGAGTAAACAAGTCATCAAGTACAGGATAGTTACTATAACTGTATTTAAATATTTCCCTTCTCTGATTCTTCATTAACACGAAAGTATCTCAGCGGCGCGCCCTCTACTGCCGAATCGGCTGCGAGATGGCTTTTGTCAGACAGCCTAGTGAGTGATCAGCCAGCCAGGCGTGCAGAAATAGCAACAGGAGTCTCTAATTGTGCTGGCAAGCACACTCCTGAAATCATCACATTAAATTTCCTCGGAGCTGCTTTGTTGCTGTCATTATGAAATGAGTCCCCTTTGGCCTCCAAGTGTGCCGCAATCTGCTGAGGCCACGCTTGGCAGACACAACACTGACAGATGTCATTCCTTTCCTGTGTCGTTCCTTGTCATCGGAATCTGTTCTGCTGAATGCATTCCAAGATCTGCAAAATGACTAGAACTTTGTCTCTAAATCCACCAGGTTATTGGGCGAAGGTGTAAATATTTGCTGTGAGGTTACATTTTGCGAAGAGGTTTTTTTTTTAATTTCCCTTCTGAACGGATGTAAAAGGCCGAAATTCTCCGCTGCTGGCATGGATACGGTGCACAGGATTATGGCCAATTAAAGTTTAAGTCGCTGGAGTCATGCTGCAAGCTGACTGTAAACATCCCTCTAATTGCATATTTGTATCTGTCCATTTCCACTGATTGCAGGAATTTATCTTCCAGCTAATGGCGCATTAAGGGGTCTGATCACAGTTAGGCTGGGGGGAGGGGGGGTTATGGATGTGTACACCTTGGGATGAATTCCCACCACGACCCGCACCGTGAACACACGCATCCATTGTCTGGACAGGTGTGTCCCCCCCCCCCAAATGCCTCAACATCCACAAAATTCACTGTCGCCACAAAGAAGCTTTTTCACGATTCAGGGGCAGCCCCCCCCCCCCCAGAGAAAAAGTTTGCACCCCTCTCCAGTATTCTCCCCTGCACACACGAGGGTGCAGAGACTGGACACGTTGCGACTTGCAGTGGCGTAACTAGTGCAAGGCAGCCCCCGCCACCGCTTGGGGGAGCGGGGGCTGCGTGGGCGCACTGACTGATCTATAATGCCGCAGTGTGCTGCCTGCCACGGCAATACCGGGTGCTGCGTGGGCACAATGCGGACGCGGACTTGGAAACCCGCCCCCGGCTCCAGTCTCCGGGTCACCAGCATGATCCTGCATGCCGCTGACCAGCATTTAACCCCACCCGCCCGCCTGCCATCAATGAAAGCACAGCGCGCTGTCCTGGCCCCCGCACGCACCCCTGTCACTCACTTGACTGCACAGGGGACACAGGAAAGGAAACGCACGGCCAGGCGCGCTGTGTACTTCATACTAACTCATCACCTCTCTGGCGCCGCCGGGACTCTGGAGCAGCAGTGCGAGCATGAAGAGTAGACTGCGCACCCGGTACCGTGAGGTGAGGCACAGTGAGGGAGGACTGTCACCCAGTGGCGTGAGGTTAGTGATTGGTGAGGCACTGGCTTGGTGGAGCCAGCGCCGACATGCCACCTGCATGGCCCCAGTCTCCATGGCATTCCCCATTAAACTGCTTCCTCACATTCCACCTGCATGCCCCAGTCTCCCTGGCTTTCCCCACATGCCACCTGCATGCAGGATTCTCCCAGGCTTTCCTCACATGCCACCTACATGGCCCAGTCTCCAGGGCTTTCCACACATGCCACCTGCATGCCCCAGTCTCCCTGGCTTTCCCCACATGCCACCTGCATGCCCCAGTCTCCCTGGCTTTCCCCACATGCCACCTGCATGCCCCAGTCTCCCTGGCTTTCCTCACATGCAACCTGCATGCCCCAGTCTCCCTGGCTTTCCCCACATGCCACCTGCATGCCCCAGTCTCCCTGGCTTTCCACACATGCCACCAGCATGCCCCAGTCTCCATGGCTATATATATATACCACAAGAAATTCCACACTCCTCCCAAAAATGGGAGAGGGGGGGGCGCCAGAATTTTTTTGGCAGGGGGGAGCAACATTTCTAGTTACGCCACTGGCGACTTGATACAGCATCCAAAAGCAAACATGTGCCCGTGTGTTGGGGTGGGCATTAATGTGAAGCGGTGAGGGTTAGAATTGTTATGTAGGCAGGGCCGTGTCTAGTCAGTCTGGCTCCAAGTGCGAACAATAAAAAATGCGCTCCCCCATAGACATTTTTTAAATGAAACATTTGCACACACCCAGAAAGGTGCATGACCACCTGTAGTAGGTGTTTCCTCATTGCAGTGGGTGTGTCTTTGCAGGAAAAGACTACCTTACGGTTTTTGAGCCTGCACCCCAGACTTTGGCCATCACAGGAAAAAAAATCCTGATTAATATGCCTCTTACATTTTTTGTAATTTTCCTCTTTATTTACACATTGCCACACTCCATAATGCCCCTTACACATTATAGCAAACACCATAATGCCCCTTACACATTATACAGTACCGCACACCATAATACCGCTTATAACATTAAGGGCCAGATGTATCAAGCTTCAAAAAGTGAAAAAATGCAGAGTGATAAACAAACAGCCATTCAGCTCCTACCTGTCATTTTGTTTAAACCCAGCCTGCAGCATGGCAGTTAGCAGCTGATTGGCTGGTTGTTTATCACTCTCCATCTTACTACTTGTTGAATCTTGATACATCTGGCCCTAAGTCCCCTTTGCAACATATTATGGCCCACACAGTACAGGTAGAGTCTCCTGTATCCGGAGATCTAATTCGAAATATTCCAAAAACATTTTTTTTTTTTTGGATTTATTTAGTTCCTTCCCCGCCCCTTTTTTCATACTTACCAAGTCCCTCGATGTCCATGCCAGCCTTCAGGAACTTCTTCAGCGGTCCAAGGAGTACAACGCACCCCTGGGACCACTGAAGAAGTTTCTGAAGGCCACTGGGGGATGCCGAGGACATTGTGGAACCATCAGGGGGACCAGGTAAGTATGTTAAAAAAACTAAATCCAAAAAAACTGAAAAATCCCTTATCTGAAATGCTCGTGGTCCCGAGCATTTCGGATATGGGGGGAGATTCTCTAAAGCTTACCGCAGCGGTGAGCCGTCTTTAACGGCGCCGCTGTCTCTTCTCTGTATGCTCTTTCATCCAGCGCATTAGTACGTCTCTCAGCACTTCCGCATTCTTCTCCTTTTCGGTGCGAGCTTCTCTCCCCATAGCTTTGTATTGAAAAGGCACGCGCACCTTATGCTCTAAGCCCCGCCGCGCTCATCAAAGTTTCTTCGGGGTTGCGAAGAATTAGTAATATAGTTTAGAAATTGGTGGGGTTTTTTGCAGTGACGTTTGTGGTGCCTTTATTCTTTATTAAATTTTGGTTTATGTTGTGTTTTTTTGTATTTTTTTTATTATATCAGCAGCATAACAAATTATTGTAAAAATCTAGCTAATCGCGGGACAGGCACAGGCGGCGCCCATATGGAGCCAGTGCGCATGCCGCACAGCTCAGAGCGGGCGCATGCGCATAAAAAAGAAAAAACGGAGATCGCGCAGGGGGACAATACCACAAAGTGAATGCGGTAATCAAAATGATAGAAAATATGGAGAAGATTAAAGGTAAATCGCCGCATAATTACAGCGGAAAAAAACCCAGTAGACTGACACATTCGCCGGGAATGTTAGAGCATCTCCCCCAAGGGATTTATACCCCTGACACCATTATTATGCCCCACATCAGAGGCACTTTAAGAGAGGAGTGGGCCCTCTCCTCTCCTGCGCAGTAGACTCTGACATTGTGCATGTCTCCAGGAACATGGCACCTGCAATGTGCTCCCAGGGACATCTCTATTGCCCATGCACGCAGCGGACATTTTCAAAGTGACATTTGCAGCTGTGCATCCATCGTTGGGCAGACGGAGAGGTGATTTTAGTTAAATGGGTGCAGTTTATGCGGTGTATGAGCCCCCATGTACACAGAGGCTCCATAGGTCTGGGGAAAGTGTTGAAGGTGTGAGAAATGGTGCCGTCTAAAGAAACATCATTGTTCTAGTGTTCCCTGGGCCCTGACAGTGGGTGTCTCAGTCCTGGCATATCCAGATGTGGCCATCTACACCCACGAATGGGCATATAAGATACCAGAGAGACTGCAGCTGCTTCCATCTGTGAGTCAGGCCATAACATACCTCCCAACGTTGTGATGACTTAAACCGGAACTTTAAGCATGCCAAAATAAGAGGAGGGACCTTGTCAGAAGTGGGGCGGAACCCAGTGGCAAACCCCGATTTACATTGCTTTCTGTGGCCCAGCACTCTCCCCCTGCACTTTGCATAGATGCGTGTTCTTGATTGCACTCAAATTCTTGGGCCATTTCTATTTTCAGAGGTATGTTCACAATGGACGAGTGTCAACTCCTGATCAACTTGTCTCCAACAGATGTATCCGTAAGCAGATGGGGGATCTCCGAGAGGAACGTATATACTAGTCATCGGGGATCCTGGTGTTGACTTCCAACCAAAACGCTTTTTTTTTTTTATATAGGTGAAGTTTTCCGAAGACCTTTGCAAGCCTAATAACAGTTATATCATCCTGGTGTATTAATAGTAGGGCCTATTAATGAGTGTGATGAGGCATTGCCATTCAGACATACATAAATATTTGCCAGACGTGTGTGTGATTGTTACAGTTCTGGCAATGCTGTCTGAGCAGAGATGATTAATACAAGTATGTCTCTCTTTCCTGGAGCGAGCTGAAATACAATGTTTGTCCCAAACAAATGATCTCATAGAAGACGCAGCTGCAATATGTACAGTTTTGGTTCCAAACTTAGCAGAGATTTGATGCACACGCAGCCACAAATCATGCTAGTGCAATGTATTAAAATGTATTCCTGTGATATAAATGTGGGAATATACTGTAATCGGGGCAGTAAGTAGCAATGCCTGCAGCCAGTAGCGCTACTTCTTAGCCACCCAGAGCGTCAAAGGGAAGCTCCAGGCAGGCACCCTGCAGCTCTACTATATAAGAGCTCTAATTCCCAGAACCGGAGGCTCCGCCCCAGAGTGTGGCATAATGACATCACTGGTTTAGGGGTGGAGCCGGTACAAAAGGCATTGCTGCTCTGTAGCGGCACTGGTTTTATTTGCATTTTGGTGACTACTTAACTACTACAATAAGACCGTCATCATAGGAAGCACCACAAATTTAGTAGGATACTTAACTGCAGCCATGGGAGATGGGGATGGATTCCAGTAGGTCGACTGTGAGACCCAGTTTGCAGCCCAAAAAAAAAGTATTGACGACACTGCAAAAATAAAAGTGATTTCCAACTTAAATAATGTACGGAGTTTGAGCAATCGTTCCTGGTGGCCCAGCAATGACTTGCCTGCTCTGGGGATGGCCATTCATGATTTTTCATCAATGATGGTTTATGGCCAATGTAGAATTCTTTTGCCATTGATGGGGAGAACTAGATGGTTTCCCTTCATTGATGGTGCTGCATAACCAATTTATTTTCCTAACTGACCGGTAGATGGAGTGTAGACCCCTTCCCCCACAAAAGCCCCACCATTCAGGTTCTGCGTGCAGTCAGTAAAGGAAAAGGGATGACCTTTGACTGGTGAAAGAATCAATAGTCATCCATTGTGTAGTTGGCTACCATTGATGGTCACCTGCAGTATAGCTATCAATAGTAACCATTGATGTCAAGAGCACTGATGACCATCTTCAAGGTTCTGATCCCTATGGTTGTAGCAGCAGCATCTGGTTCCCATCGTTTATGTGCCTGTAAATTCTGTCTCAGACCTCCGATCCTCCTGCGTTTGGTTATGTAGTTCTCCCCTGTACCTAGCTCCTACCTTGTTTCTAGTGTCTAACCCTATCTTCCCCTCCCAACTTCCTCTCCTCACCACAGCCTGCCCCTAACTCCCCCTCCTCCCTCTGCAGAATAACCCTCCTATATACAGCCTAACCTATTATTGACATTCTCTCTATGTCGGCATCATGATACGATCATTGTTTAAATTTATATGACATGCTGCCTTGAAGCAATGTTTACTTTAAAAATGGAAGAAGGCTGGTTTCAAGGTTCCAGATTTATATTCTAGCGGAGAGGGTTCCTGATCAGATTTTCCAGGTTTCTGGGAAAATGGCACCAGCGTCCATATTCCCAGTGATTTTCCTAATGCACAGGTCTTTGGTGCCATATTCCTTATGATTTCTATGATATCAGGGCAAAGGTAAGTCTAGTCTTCTAGTGCAGCGTGTCTGTTGTGTTCAGCGAGCACCCCACACCCATTACAAATATGCCCATGGGTTGTTGACAAATCCCATTATCTTCATCAATTTGCATGCATAGTAATTGGTATGTTTAACATTGATTGCCACCATCAATGGTGTAATCACAGGTGGCCATCAATGGTGGCCAACTATTCAGTGGCTGACTATAGATTCACCAACGTATGGTCATCCTATGGACCAATCAGAACATGGGGGTGAGACTTCATGGGTGTTGGGGGTGGAGCTATGTTTTCTATTGCCACATTGTAGAGAAAAAAAAAACCAACCGTTGGGTGGATCCGTACCATCGTTGGCGGGAACCCATCTGGTAAAAGTATCCACCATTGGTCATAAACAATTGATGATTTGGGATCATCGATGGCTGGATGTCTATCCCTACTGATGGGCTCCCTGTCTGACAGCTGGTATAGTTTCACCATAGTAGAGTTCTCGATGTTTTCCGCTAATGTTCCTCAGCAACCGTTATCATGCTAGTCATTGTATGAAGTATTACCAAATAATCTCTTAAGGACTATCTGAGCGGCGCGTGAGACTCTTTGTTTACTACTGTAAAACAAACAATTGTGAATGACTCCAGCTTCTCTGCTGAATTGCCGACGGTCATCGCTTGTTAGTCCCTGACAGAAGAAGTGTGAAATCGGGTAAAGGAGAAAGACGTGGCCCGTCGCCAGCAAAAATATATTTACTGAACAATGTTCTTTGCCCAAAATCCACTTCTGGTCCTTATTAACTGTACTAGATTGGAATGCATTCTGTACAATAATGGTAATACAGAATAACATTTACTTCCCTGCTAAGCGCTGCTGAGAGATTTAAGCTGTATTGCTGTGCACATAATCGCAGCGTTCTATCCCCAGAAGTATAATGGTAGTGGACAGTGTCAGCTGCTGGCTGATGCTGGCCAGTTTGTAGTAGAACCGAAATACGTGCCAATAAGTGTGTGATGATTGAGGTTCCTCTAGTAGAAATGTAATAACGTGTACTTTTTGCCTGTTCCAGCGGAGGCTTATATTTGGTGGAAGTAAGCCAATGGTAAATGTTATCTTGTCAATCCATAGGATGGGTGACAGGGGGCCTCTACTGTGTACACTCTGTACGTGACCTTGTAATTTGTTTTTTTGTTTGCTAAGTACGGCACTGCAGACACTTTGGCGCCTTATAAATAAACAAACTACTACACGTGCTCAGGGCCTAAAGTGGTCCAGGGGAGGTGGTAGAACTCCTTTCCTGTAACACCAACCGCCCCCCCCCCAGTGAGGTAGACCCCAGACCAGCGCCTGAGAATTTGTGCCCTATCTCCCATAAAGAGATAATGGTCCCACAAGGAAGGGGTGCGGTCACACAGTAATGATGCCAATTAAAATTACAGCACACAGTAGCACAATCATAAACACTGCAAGTAGTGCACCTGATTCATATAAAACCACACAGTAGTGCCCCTTATACACATAATGTCCACAGTTGTGCTGCTTATAAACTCCTGTCTCTGTCACTCCAGCAGCTCTCTGTCCATGTCCCTCAGCAGCTCCGTGCCCTGTGTCCTTCCAGCAGCTTCCCCACCCCTGAGCCCCTCCAGCCCCCTCTCACACTGTCTTCAACAATCACATAGACTCCTCCTCTCAGTGGCCCTTCTTCATCTCACCGGCGGTTATGGCATGATATCACATTTGGTGTACCAGAAGAAGCTACTGGGACAGGCATTTCTTTTGGAATTACTGAACAGGCTGTGGTAGAGGTGATACTCTGTTCCTCCTACCTTTAGAGGTTCCACCCTGTTCCCCCTCACTTTAACCCCAGGCCATGCTACAGGTAAACTAGAATGCTGCCATACAACACTCATTCTGAAAAGACAAGCTGAGACATTTCATGTCTGTCTACTTACTGCATTATATGTCATGTGACTGTGGTTGTCAAGGTAACAGAACATCATCTTAGGATGTCCAGTGTTTTAACGCTACCGGTGCAAGTGAAGCTGTCTCCAAGAATGCAGGAGCTGGAAAACAGGGCCGACTTGTTTTCTGGAACGCTGTCCATTGCAGTCTCTTAAGTTCCACACCTCGAAACAGTCGTGGCATGTCAATCAAGCTCGTGGCTTAGGGTCACTGATTTTTGCACTAATCGCACCCTAACCCTAAACTCGTCATGTCGATATTCTGGGACAAATTGATTTGTCATATCAACAATCTATCATTGTCAGCTTTGACCTTCATCTGACAAATTCATGTTCCCATTCTAAATGTCGACATTATGAATGATGACATGCGATGATTCCATGGAAATGTGTAGTTCCTCACTTCAGAGCAGGGTCAGAGTTGCACAGACATACATTTTACGTAGGGATATTACAGTGTTAGCACTGTGCATGCTCCTTAGCTGAGCCTGCGCAACCCTGATCAGTTCAATCATACCCAACTATGCCACAGCCCCACTCACTGAAAGCTGAGTGGGTATAATTTGGGTTAGTGCAGAGCCCGTGCTGTGGGCAAGAATGTCATGTATTTTTGTCACGAATGTCGACATGGACACGTCTGAGTGTATCACATCCCCTCGCATGGCTCATTGCGCTCGCCATGCTTCAGGCATGGTGCCTCGCTTCACTCTGCAAACTATTTGATTCTCCCACCACACCCTAGTGGATGGTAGCCTAGGAAATAGCACCTGTCGGCACGTCGGTTAAAAATTTTTTTTCTTTTAAAGTGAAAAACCTTAATGCTGGCCTTTTGACGATCAACCTTACCAATGTCTACTTAATGCTTGTGTCGACCTTCCAACCCTGTCAGGCTTAGCCCTGTCGAACTAAGCCCTGTCAACTTCAGAGGTCAACCCATGGTGTGTCGACTTATATAGGGTCAAACTAATGACCTTATCCCCGATGGCCTCTATGCTTGTTCCGAGGCTAGTGTTAGTGTACTATGTGTCCTGTCAGGATCGGGTCACACAGGGTTACGTGTGTGTGTGTTACTAATCACCCTGGCATCACTGTACCACGGAGTCACGCTCTCAGACATGTCTTAGATCTGTTGTAATTGGCAAAACTAACATTTAATATCATCGTCATCATTCCAATAATATTAGCTAAATCCACGCAGGAACAAAGGACGGCAGCGAGTAAGGAGGGCGTCTGTTTATACAGCAGATATGAAATAGAAAAACATTGGGATCTATTCGCTGGAGCCATAGAAGGGTGTCTGAAGTGTCTCATGCTTTCTTTGTCACGTGTCGGCATAATGACTTATCTGAATATACAGTTATCCATTACTGCACTGAGTCCTATGGCGTAACCCTGGCCCTGGTTGTCGTGTGGGAGGCAAATCTGCTTTCACTCCAGACCTTAAACATGCGCAAATATGTTCTATGTACACAAATATATCTATAAACCCTTCTTGTTTTTGTGTAATAAGCAGAATTTTTTATTCGCTTGCAGTTCAGCGTGAAGATTCGCTGGTAGCACGCTTTATGCATATGCTGTAGTGTGCCATTCACTATGGGATTAGACTGCAATCTCCCGTGGCACAGGAACTGAGGGTTGTGCATAAGTATGCCATGATTGCACTGTGCTGGCGCCTTGCATAGGCAAACATTTGGGGGGGGGGGGGGGTGTTCCAGTTGCCCAGAAACTCCCCAGCAACTTGAGCAGTGCCCACTATATGCAGTATAAGAGTTGGATTGGAGCTGCTACATGTGCCCAGTGGCCAGAGGCAGAACGACCATTGGTGCAGCAGGTCCATTGTATCAAGGCCCCGGAGGACTAAGGGGCCCACTGCTGCACCTGTCACCCTCTTCCTGTCACCCACTGTTTTTCCTGTCACATTCTGCCTCCCCTTGTCTCTCCCGGTCACCCTCTGCCTCTCCCAGTCACCCTCTGCCTCTCCCTGTCACACTAGGCCTTCGCCTGCCTCTCCCTTTCACCCGTGCTGCATATTGTGAACTTGGGTTGCGGTGGAGGAGGGGGGGGGGTCCAAATTATATTTTTCACCCCGGGTTTTTGCCCAGTAAACCCAGGTGAGCCTGCAGTGTGAAAGGGCCATTTTCAATACCCCAGGTCCAGCAACCCAGCAATTCGACCCAGGGTAAAAGCAGAGTTTTAAGCGGGTCGCAGCCGAGCTCCTTGGCAGTCAGTTTAGCCTCCTCCTCCCCTGCACGCTGCGCAGCTGCTCCGCCCTGCCCCGCGTCTGACATCAGTGCCCGACAATATGCCAGGTGTTGGCAGGGCAGTGGCATAACTATAAAATGAGTGCCCCTTTTGCCGGAAATTTCGGAAGCGCCCCCTAAAATAAAGCCTGTCTCCCCCATCAACGGTAAACTAAAGCCGCCTCCTCTAGCATCCTCAAAATGTGTCTGCTGTAAGGGGGCGGGCATTTTGTGTTGGCTATTTTTCATTAGCAGGAGTCAGCCAGGAGGAGAGCCGGGACCGAAGACAAGTAGATCTGTGGGTCCTGGTGGCGGCAAGCGGAGGGATAAGGCTGTTCCTGGGCCCTGGCAGCAGCATCAGTAGCCCTGCAGACCCCCAACGCCCACACTTACTCCGCGCCTCCCCGTGGGTTCTGCTGAGCTATTGTTATGTCACTGAGACAGGGCATGCTGTCTCACAAATGCCTGGTCACTCCCGGGCCGGAACCAGGTCCAAATCCCAGGGGCGACCCGGCACTTGCGATGTGAAAGAGGTACTACCGACAAGGTTAGCAATGTGGCAGGTGTGCTTGAAATTAACCCTTTGAGTGGTAACATCCCTGTGTGAGATGTTCACAATATATGCTAAAAAAAATGCCAGTGTCTCTTACATTTGTTATATAAATTCAAATAAAAAATGTGTAAAAAAAAAATAGAGGTACTCTTTACCTAGAACGGCGCCCGCGATTAGAATCGCGGGCGTCGGGGGTAAAAAATCGCGGGCATCGCGGGTAAATCGCGGGTACATCAAAATCGTGTACCCGCGATGACCGTGATTTTCCCATAGTGAACAATGTTAAAAAGCCTGATTGACCGTGATTTTACTTTAAAATGCCTCAATGCCCGCGATTTTCACATAGGAATCAATGTTAAATGGGCTACAGAGCCCAAATAGGCAGAATTAACCCTTAAATGTCACCCCAATTTTTGTACGCCACCCCACGATCCACGCCAACCCGAAGCGTGGCGAGCGCAGCGAGCCCGCGAGGGGCGGCGGTACGCGTCCTCCGACCTTTTCATGCCCTACTATCCACGTCGGCGTGGAGTTGAGAATAGAATAGTGTGGCGAGCGCAGCGAGCCCGAAGCGTGGCGAGCGCAGCGAGCCCCGCGAGGGGACGCGGATACCTTCACAGGCGAAAAGCGAAAGGCGAAAAGCGGACACCTGTGAAGCCCGCGAGGGGACGCGTTTACCTGTGAAGGTATCCGCGTCCCCTCGCGGGGCTCGCTGCGCTCGCCTGCTTCGGGCTCGGTGGCTCGCTACGCTCGCCACACTATTCTATTCTCAACTCCACGCCGACGTGGATAGTAGGGCATGAAAAGGTCGGAGGACGCGTACCGCCGCCCCTCGCGGGCTCGCTGCGCTCGCCACGCTTCGGGTTGGCGTGGATCGTGGGGTGGCGTACAAAAATTGGGGGGACATTTAAGGGTTAATTGTGCCTATTTGGGCTCTGTAGCCCATTTAACATTGATTCCTATGGGAAAATCGCGGGCATTGAGGCATTGAATGCAAAATCGCGGTCAATCAGGCTTTTTAACATTGTTCCCTATGGGAAAATCGCGGTGATCGCGGGCATCGCGTCGCGGCCGTTTATGTACTGCCCGCGATGCCGCGATCACCGCGATGGGCGCCGTTCTAGGTAAAGAGTACCAAAATAGATTGTTTTTTCTGTATATATACGGGTCATTATGATGAATAAAAAGGTTTGCTTGGCAATTTTCACACTTATTTTGAGAATTCAATTGGCACTCAAAGGGTTAAGAAAACAATGCACCAAGTGGGGTGTATATGAAATCCTGCAGAGCTATAAATAATAACCGTGCTCCCTATAGTTTTGCTATTTTATTTCTGATTTTGTGTTTACTATGTTGTTTTGCCTTTTGCTCCTTAGCTCTGTACTCCTGCTCCACCGGGAACGGCGGCTGCGAGCACGACTGCGTACAGATCACGGTGGCTCACTACCAATGTCGCTGCAGAAACAGTTACCAGCTGAAAGAAGATGGGAAGCACTGTGAACGTAAGTGTGTAATACGGCACAGCGGACACTTAGTGTTGTCAGAGTTCCGCCTAATGACCTGATCTATTGGTCCATTCAACTACATTGAATATTGGCAGTGGAGTAAATTCTATACCTACAGTATGGACATCAGGCCGGTAACCTTGTGTTTGCTCGGCGACTACATGAGCCAAAGTCGTCTTCATGGGCCATGGGTCAACCAGCTAGCCAGGATTGCTGAGTCGGTGGGGGGTGGGGGGTGTCTTCCATAGATCTCAGTAACACCCCACTACTTAGTGTAATAGTAATTTTACTGACCTTTGCTTACTCACAAATTAAAGACAGAAGCTGAGAACTGTAAAACAAAGGAAAGGTGCTGGATTCAGAAGCCAGATGTTAAACAGATTCTACCCCCTGGAACTACAGATATTACAGTTCCCTATATGGATGTGGGGCACGGTCAGCGTTTTAGTTTACTGTAACGAGACTGGACTTGCCACTTCCTGCAGCAGAATGTGGTGGCGGATTTCAAAACTTTCTTGCTATCAAATAAAAAAAACAGTTTTTTTTTTTTTTTAATTGCAATTTACTTAAAGGTAAGGTAAACTATACATCACAAATTCTTCCTGTACCAATTAGTATGATGTTAGTGTTTGAACAGTTTGGGCATGTGAACCAGTATCTTTCCTTTACCACGGCCAGTGGAATGGTATTATACAATCTAGTGGTATCCATAATCCCCCACCCCAACACAACCACCACCAATTGCTTTACACCAGAATGTGGGTGGGGCGAGGGTCAGACAGAGGAGGAGAACATCAGCTCTTCAAATCCTCCCACCAGTGACATCACAGTCTAGTGCGATACTCCCAGCCAATCACTGACATGGGAGAGGAAACAGCCACCAGCTTCAAGCATGCAGGATATTCTCAATTTAATTGACATTATTAAACAGACCCCTATTGTTTATTAAATACACATTCATACATTGTTCCAACCAGCACCTGCACTTCCAGCTCTGGGATATCCTGTGGATAGTATCATTTACGGTGTACTTGACCCCCTACATTTGGTGGAGTAGGAATATTTTTGGGGCTGAACCAATATTCAGCTTATGACATCACTATTAACTAGTGAGATCACTTAGGTCCTAGACAAGAGGCTTTTAAGACCCTACTCTTATGTTTATCCCCTATCATAAAATACACCTAAAAATGTCACCCAGGCCCCTATGTGCCTGGTGGGTTTATGTGGGACCCTAGGCCAGTGGTTCCCAAACTGTGTGCCGTGGCTCCCTGGGGTGCCTCAGGACTCCTAAGAATCACATATAAACACAATCTACTTAATTGTGTGTGTGTGTGTGTGTATATATATATATATATATATATATATTAGAGATGTGCACCGGACACTTTTTCGCGTTTTGGGTTTTGGGTTCTGATTACCTTCAGGTTTTGGGTTCTAATGGGTTTTGCCAAAACACCCCCTAAAGGTTTTGGGTTTTGGGTTTTGGGTTCTGATTTTTTTGAAAAAAGCATAAAAATGGTTAACATTGCATAATTTAGGTGTTTTTTTGCTCCTATGCTATTATTAACCCCATCAGCTTTCTTCTCCACTCATTTACAGTCTATTCTGAAGACCTCACACCTCACAATATTGTTTTTAGGCCAAAATGTTGCACCGAGGTAGCTGGATGACTATGATAAGCAAGACAAATGGGCGGCACAAACACGTGGCCCATCTAGGAGTGGCACTGCAGTGGCAGATAGAAAAACTAGGCCCCAAAGAGCACATTATTCAAAAGAAAAAAAGAGGTGCAAGATGGAATTGTCCAAGGGCCCTCCCACCCAAACTAGGCCCCAAAGAGCACATCATTCAAAAGACAAAAAAGAGGTGCAAGATGGAATTGTCCTACGGCACTCCCACCCAAACTAGGCCCCAAAGAGCACATTATTCAAAAGACAAAAAAGAGGTGCAAGATGGAAGTGTCCAAGGGCACTCCCACCCAAACTAGGCCCCAAAGAGCACATTATTCAAAAGACAAAAAAGAGGTGCAAGATGGAAGTGTCCAAGGGCACTCCCACCCAAACTAGGCCCCAAAGAGCACATTATTCAAAAGACAAAAAAGAGGTGCAAGATGGAATTGTCCTACGGCACTCCCACCCAAACTAGGCCCCAAAGAGCACATTATTCAAAAGATAAAAAAGAGGTGCAAGATGGAAGTGTCCAAGGGCACTCCCACCCAAACTAGGCCCCAAAGAGCACATTATTCAAAAGACAAAAAAGAGGTGCAAGATGGAATTGTCCTACGGCACTCCCACCCAAACTAGGCCCCAAAGAGCACATTATTCAAAAGACAAAAAAGAGGTGCAAGATGGAATTGTCCTACGGCACTCCCACCCAAACTAGGCCCCAAAGAGCACATTATTCAAAAGACAAAAAAGAGGTGCAAGATGGAAGTGTCCAAGGGCACTCCCACCTAAACTAGGCCCCAAAGAGCACATTATTCAAAAGACAAAAAAGAGGTGCAAGATGGAATTGTCCTACGGCACTCCCACCCAAACTAGGCCCCAAAGAGCACATTATTCAAAAGACAAAAAAGAGGTGCAAGATGGAATTGTCCTTGGGCCCTCCCACCCACCCTTATGTTGTATAAACAGGACACGCACACTTTAACAAACCAATCATTTCAGCCACAGGGTCTGCCACACGACTGTGGCTGAAATGATTGGTTCGTTTGGGCCCCCACATCACAAGCTGCCATTTAATATGTCCCTGCACAAACTGGCTCTACAGAGGCAAAAGGTCGTCCTCATCCTCATCCAGCGATTCCTCACCACCATCAGTATCTTGTTCTTCCTCACCCTCACAGAGTATTAATTCGTCCCCGCTGGAATCCACCACCACAGGTTCCTGTGTACTTCGTGGACGCTGGTCTTTCTCGTAGAATTGATAATTCATTTTTATGAACATCATCTTCTCCACATTTTTTGGAAGCAACCTCCTACGCTTATTGCTGACAAGGTTCCCAGCTGCACTAAAAACTCTTTCGGAGTACACACTGGAGGAAGGGCAACTGAGGTAATATAGAGCCAGTTTGTACAGGGGCTTCCAAATTTCCTTTTTTTTCTGCCAGTACTGGTAAGGACTCTCTGACATGCCTACTTGGGTGCTGTCACCCATATAATCCTCCACCATTCTGTCAATGGTGATAGCATCATAGGCAGTGGAAGTAGACATGTCAGAAATTGTTGGAAGGTCCTTCAGCCCAGACCAAATGTCCAAACTTGGTCCTTTATCACCACCAGGGGGGGGTTTAGGAAATCGCAGTTGTTTCCTTGCAGAACCAGTTGCTGGAGAAAATGAAGGAGAAGGTGCTGCTGAGTCACTTTCCACTTCAGAAGATGACAGTTTTCTAACCAGCAGTTCTTTGCACTTCTGCAGGCTTGTGTCCGCCGGAAAGAGTGACACCACGTAGGCTTTAAACCGAGGATCGAGCACGGTGGCCAAAATGTACTCCTCTGATTTCAAAATTTGTACCACCCTCGAATCCTGGCAAAGCGTATGAAGGACTTCATCCACAAGTCCCACATGCTTAGAGGACTCGCTCCGTCTCAGCTCCTCCTTCACTTTCTCCAACTGTTTCTGCAAAAGCCTGATGAGGGGAATGACCTGACTCAAGCTGGCAGTGTCTGAACTGACTTCACGTGTGGCAAGTTCGAAGGGTTGGAGAATCTTGCACAACACTGAAATCATTCTCCACTGTGCTTGAGTCAGGTGCATACCCCCTCCTTTGCCTATGTCATAGGTGGATGTATAGGCTTGAATGGCCCTTTGCTGCTCCTCCATCCTCTGAAGCATATAGAGGGTTGAGTTCCACCGCGTTACGACCTCTTGCTTCAGCTGATGGAGGGGCAGGTTCAACAGTGTTTGCTGCCGCTCCAGTCTTTGGCATGCAGCCGCCGAATGACGAAAGTGGCCACAAATTTTTCGGGCCACCGAAAGAGTCCCCTGCACAGCTCTGTTGTCTCTTAGAAAACTCTGGACCACCAAATTTATCGTGTGAGCAAAACAGGGCACATGCTGGAATTTGCCCTGCTTTAATGCCCGCACGATATTGCAGGCATTGTCTGACACCACAAATCCCCAGGAGAGTCTAAGAGGGGTAAGCCATTGCCCAATGATTACCCTCAGTTTCTGTAAGAGGTTATCGGCGGTGTGCCTCTTACGGAAAGCGGTTACACACAACGTAGCCTGCCTAGGAAGGAGCTGGCATTTCCCAGGTCCTACTACTGGTGCTGCTGCTGTTGTTGCTGCTGGACAAGGTGATTCATCTACCCAGTGGGCTGTCACGGTCATGTAATCCCTAGTCTGCCCTTTTCCACTTGTCCACATGTCCGTTGTTAAGTGGACAGTGGGTATGACCGCATTTTTCAGGGCACTGAGAACACTTTTATGCACTTTACTGTACAGCTTCGGTATCGCCTGTCTAGCGAAGTGGAATCTTGACGGTATTTTGTAACGGGGACACACTAAGTCCATCAATCGTCTAAATCCTACTCCAGCAGTTATGGACACCGGAAGCACATCTAATACAATCAGATCTGCTAAGGCCTCAGTTACCCGCTTTGCCATTGGATGACTGCTGTCATACTTCATCTTCATGGCAAAGGACTGTTGGACAGTCAATTGCTTAGTGAAATAAGTGTTCCGACTTCCCCTCCGGGATGATGAATGACTCCCAGCAGCAACAGCAGCAGCGGCAGCAGTAGGAGGCGTAGCAATGCAGGATCCTCCAGAAGAATCCCGGATAGGAGAGGAGTCAGTCAGGCAAGTAACATGGCCTATAGGACTACTCCCAATCCTCATTGAGGAAGAAATTGACGAGGAGGGACTTTGCGGTGTAGTTGGGCACGTGGACACAACAGGACAAAGGGATTTAGTTGTCCCTGGACTGTGTACATTCTTAGCCACAGTTTCTGAACTAAACAGCAACTTATGAACGCTCTTCAAGTGACGTAGAAGGGAGGATGTCCCTAGGTGGGAAACGTCCTTACCCCTGCTTATTTGAGCTTTGCATAAGCTACATATGGCAAAACAATTGTTGGACGGTTTGGGATAAAAATAATTCCAGACCGAAGAGGTGGATTTATTGGTCTTCTGTCCAGGCATGGTGATGCCCTTTGGGATCTCACGGACAACAACTGTCTTGCCCGGTGCCTCATTTAAGCAAACCGCATCAGCATCGTCCTCCTCGTCAATTTCTCCCTCAGCACCAGCTTCATCAATATCCTCCTCCTGGTGTACAACACTGACACCTTCATTATCGACATCTGCAACTGCACTGTCTGTGATCCTTCCAGCACATGCAGAGGGTGTGCTGCGAATGCTGAAAGGAGCATCCTCTTCCCGTACAGTGATGGGAAGGTCAGGCATCGCAACCACCAACACCCTTGGACTCTCCACTGGGATTTGTGATACCATGTCTTCTTTGGAAGGCAGAGTTGTTTGCTGGATTTTTGTTGGTGACACCTTAAATCTCTTAAATTTTAAAGTGGGAGAAGGAGGAGGAGGAGGAGGAGGAGGAGGAGGAGGAGGAGGACTTTGATCATCTTGTGAAGCTGAGCCACTAGTCATGAACATAGGCCATGGCCGTAGCCGTTCCTTGCCACTCCGCGTTGTAAATGGCACACTGGCAACTTTAAGTTTCTCCTCCAATGATTTGCTTTTTCTTTTTAAGGGCCTTTTACTCAACTTTGGCTTTTTGGATTTTACATGCCCTCTACTTTGACACTGGGCATCGGCCTTGGCAGACGACGTCGATGGCATTTCATCGCCTATGTCATGATGACTAGTGGCATCAGCTTCAGAAGCACGACGAAGTGGCTCCTCATCTTTTCCTTTTTTTTTATCCTCCATATTTTGGATATCTAACGGTAGGCAGCGGTGTCAGCAAACTGGATACCGAGATATCAGCTGGTTGTTGTCACTATCCAGTGACAACAGCAGCAAGATACAAAAGTGGATATATATCAGTAACACAACAAGTGGCGTCAGCAAACCAGAGTTATGTACTGCGATATCTAACGGTAGGCAGCGGTGGCAGCAAACTGGATACCGAGATATCAGCTGGTTGTTGTCACTAGCCAGTGACAACAGCAGCAAGATACAATATTTATTTTGTGGATACACTGGTAGGTAACACAACAAGTGGCGTCAGCAAACCGGAGTTATTTACTGCGATATATGTAACGGCAGCGGTGGCAGCAAACTGGATACCCAGATATCAGCTGGTTGTTGTCACTAGCCAGTGACAACAGCAGCAAGATACAATATTTATTTTGTGGATACACTGGTAGGTAACACAACAAGTGGCGTCAGCAAACCGGAGTTATTTACTGCGATATATGTAACGGCAGCAGTGGCAGCAAACTGGATACCCAGATATCAGCTGGTTGTTGTCACTAGCCAGTGACAACAGCAGCAAGATACAAAAGTGGATACACTGGTAGGTAACACAACAAGTGGCGTCAGCAAACCGGAGTTATTTACTGCGATATATGTAACGGCAGCAGTGGCAGCAAACTGGATACCCAGATATCAGCTGGTTGTTGTCACTAGCCAGTGACAACAGCAGCAAGATACAATATTTATTTTGTGGATAGTTACACTGGTAGGTAACACAACAAGTGGCGTCAGCAAACCAGAGTTATTTACTGCGATATATGTAACGGCAGCAGTGGCAGCAAACTGGATACCCAGATATCAGCTGGTTGTTGTCACTAGCCAGTGACAACAGCAGCAAGATACAATATTTATTTTGTGGATACACTGGTAGGTAACACAACAAGTGGCGTCAGCAAACCGGAGTTATTTACTGCGATATATGTAACGGCAGCAGTGGCAGCAAACTGGATACCCAGATATCAGCTGGTTGTTGTCACTAGCCAGTGACAACAGCAGCAAGATACAAAAGTGGATACACTGGTAGGTAACACAACAAGTGGCGTCAGCAAACCGGAGTTATTTACTGCGATATATGTAACGGCAGCAGTGGCAGCAAACTGGATACCCAGATATCAGCTGGTTGTTGTCACTAGCCAGTGACAACAGCAGCAAGATACAATATTTATTTTGTGGATAGTTACACTGGTAGGTAACACAACAGGTGGCGTCAGCAAACCGGAGTTATTTACTGCGATATATGTAACGGCAGCGGTGGCAGCAAACTGGATACCCAGATATCAGCTGGTTGTTGTCACTAGCCAGTGACAACAGCAGCAAGATACAATATTTATTTTGTGGATAGTTACACTGGTAGGTAACACAACAAGTGGCGTCAGCAAACCGGAGTTATTTACTGCGATATATGTAACGGCAGCAGTGGCAGCAAACTGGATACCCAGATATCAGCTGGTTGTTGTCACTAGCCAGTGACAACAGCAGCAAGATACAATATTTATTTTGTGGATAGTTACACTGGTAGGTAACACAACAAGTGGCGTCAGCAAACCGGAGTTATTTACTGCGATATATGTAACGGCAGCGGTGGCAGCAAACTGGATACCCAGATATCAGCTGGTTGTTGTCACTAGCCAGTGACAACAGCAGCAAGATACAATATTTATTTTGTGGATACACTGGTAGGTAACACAACAAGTGGCGTCAGCAAACCGGAGTTATTTACTGCGATATATGTAACGGCAGCAGTGGCAGCAAACTGGATACCCAGATATCAGCTGGTTGTTGTCACTAGCCAGTGACAACAGCAGCAAGATACAAAAGTGGATACACTGGTAGGTAACACAACAAGTGGCGTCAGCAAACCGGAGTTATTTACTGCGATATATGTAACGGCAGCAGTGGCAGCAAACTGGATACCCAGATATCAGCTGGTTGTTGTCACTAGCCAGTGACAACAGCAGCAAGATACAATATTTATTTTGTGGATAGTTACACTGGTAGGTAACACAACAGGTGGCGTCAGCAAACCGGAGTTATTTACTGCGATATATGTAACGGCAGCGGTGGCAGCAAACTGGATACCCAGATATCAGCTGGTTGTTGTCACTAGCCAGTGACAACAGCAGCAAGATACAATATTTATTTTGTGGATAGTTACACTGGTAGGTAACACAACAGGTGGCGTCAGCAAACCGGAGTTATTTACTGCGATATATGTAACGGCAGCGGTGGCAGCAAACTGGATACCCAGATATCAGCTGGTTGTCACTAGCCAGTGACAACAGCAGCAAGATACAATATTTATTTTGTGGATAGTTACACTGGTAGGTAACACAACAAGTGGCGTCAGCAAACCGGAGTTATTTACTGCGATATATGTAACGGCAGCAGTGGCAGCAAACTGGATACCCAGATATCAGCTGGTTGTCACTAGCCAGTGACAACAGCAGCAAGATACAATATTTATTTTGTGGATAGTTACACTGGTAGGTAACACAACAAGTGGCGTCAGCAAACCGGAGTTATTTACTGCGATATATGTAACGGCAGCGGTGGCAGCAAACTGGATACCCAGATATCAGCTGGTTGTCACTAGCCAGTGACAACAGCAGCAAGATACAATATTTATTTTGTGGATACACTGGTAGGTAACACAACAAGTGGCGTCAGCAAACCGGAGTTATTTACTGCGATATATGTAACGGCAGCGGTGGCAGCAAACTGGATACCCAGATATCAGCTGGTTGTTGTCACTAGCCAGTGACAACAGCAGCAAGATACAAAAGTGGATACACTGGTAGGTAACACAACAAGTGGCGTCAGCAAACCACAGTTAAAAATTTAATTACTGAGTCTGCGATATCTAACGGCAGCCAGTGGTGTCAGCAACAACAACAACTTAATTATTTTTTTTTATATTTTTATATATTTTTAATTTTTTTTTTATTTTTTTTTATATACTCTGAGAGGTAGGTACAAGGTAGTGGCACTGGCAACAACAGAGGTGACTGCCTGGTAGGTGTTTACAACCATATAACAGGTAGCCAGGCAGCACAAAAACCCTCTCTGGCAGCACAATAAAAATTATTAAACCCCCCTCTGTCTGTAGTATTCTGTAGCAGGCTAGCAGCAGCAGTGACACAATTAGAGATGAGCAGGCTATAGCAATATAGAAAGAAAACCCCCTCTGCGGCAGTACAATAAACCCCCCTCTGTCTGTAGTATTCTGTAGCAGCAGCAGTGACACAAATTACAGATGAGCAGGCTACAGCAATATAGAAAAAAAAATCACTCTCCAGCAGCACAATAAAAATGATTAAACCCCCTCTGTACTTGCAGCTCTTTAGCAGCAAGCAGCACAGTGACACACACAACGCTCCAGCAAACCCCCCTCACGGAGCAATAAATAAAACCCCCCTCTCTGGCAGCACTGCTGCCTGCTCTGCGTCGCCCCACAGAATGAAGATGGCGGCGGCGGGTCCCGGCTTTTATGTAATCCGGATCTCGCGAGAATCCGACGTCACCAATGTGACGTCGGGCCTCGATTTCGGCTCCGGGCCTGCGCGGGAGTCCGCGGACGTCCTGGATCCGGATTCGGATTCAGGACGTCCGTGCGGATCCGGATCTCGGAGATCCGGACCCGCTCATCACTAATATATATATAATTTTTTCGGGGGGCCTACGGGTGCCGTGGAAAAATTCTGATACTCTAGGGTGCAGTGATTCGCAAAAGATTGGGAACCCATGCCCCAGGCTATACAGATCTGTAGCTTTGTATCCTTTGTAAGAGCTTCTACAGAGCTGTATATTGGTTTGCAACATCCTTTTCTTGTCAGTGGAAGCAGAGTTTATGCACGAGACCACAGGACATTTTTCATGTTCCTTTCCAGCTTTTGTTAATACTGTGGCACAATTTGTTTTATTTTACTGTTATTTCTAATTACTTTCAACATCAATATTGTCACTGTAGCGGCAGAGTAGCCTCATGTTTTGCTAGGAGGTTTGTGGAAAATGCCTCTATAATTGCTTCAATATGTGTCAACAGTAAGTAACCCGTGTGCGAGCAGGAATGGAGGCTGCATGCATCAGTGCACCAATGACGGAGGGCGCGTTAAATGTACCTGTCACCCTGGATACAGGCTGGCAGCCGATGGCAAGACTTGTGAAGGTACGTGACCTGATCTGCACCGTTGTAATTGATAAGGTTTACACATGAACACCTGGGTTCCCCCTGGATACAGAAAGCAGTGGGCCACCGAAACGTGTTATCCCCATGGAAGCCGGACTGTAACGGCTGGTTGATTTTTATTTGGAATTTTGTTTTTCAGCGCCTCCTCCCCCTCTGCCCCCCTCCGCTCCGCTCCTCATAAACACATAATAACACGTTCCTTATGGATTATAAAGATGGCCACCAAGGAATGGATCATTGGGTTGACACTGTTTAGGCCGACATGAATTGGTTCGGCCACTGAAGATCGACACCTAAAATAGGTTGACAATGGGAAGGTGGACATGTACCGCTTCCCCTCGCACTACTATGTTTTCCCTCCACTGCCTAGGGGATGGTAGGGTGTGAAATACCGCCTGTCGGCTCAAAAAGACTCATGTCGACTATCAACCTTCCACTGTTGACCTAATGCTTGTGTTGGCCTTCCGACCCTGTTGATCTTAGCCATGTCCACCTATTTTGGGTGTCGTCCTTTAGTGGGCGACCTAATGTATGTCAACCTAGCGACTGTTTTCTGTTATATAGCAATGTTTGTTATAATACCTGTTTTTGTTTTGTTTTTGTAATTTTTTTTTAAAGGGGTCTAACTTCAGTTCCGCATTTTTCACATCATTTTACCATTTACCTAGACTAGAATATGCAGTATATAACTGTACCTGGGCCGCTTTCAGTTCTCCACAGGAATATACTCCCTTTGGCTTCAAGTTTGGATGGAAAAGTCTCTAAAGCGTAGGTCGACATTGACAAAAAGGTCGATATGAAAAAAGGTCAACACATCAACCTATTTCATTTGTCGATCTAATCCCTGTCAACCTTTATAGTGTCGACGCAATGCCCCGTAATAAACTAGTCATTTTTGTCTGTCCTAAGTATATGAATAACTAAATTCTATATACACTTATTGTATTTAGATTGTAGTTACACATTCAGCAGTGTGTTATTCACACAATTTATTTCCCCGTTAATGTAATGTGGTTACAGCAGCTATAAAACCGGCCAATGAAAATACAGCACTGTTATCCCAGGGTTCCAAGAATTGTAAGACGATCTTAATTCGCAGTGGAAAGATTAATGGGAGCCTCCCAGTAGGAGGTGGACGGTAAGTGTGTAACCCAGTTATATTCCCATATCCAGTGCCCAGACGGCATTTACAGCTGACACTACCTCTGCGCGGCCAGAGAATGCTTTTCTTGGCAGAATTGTTTTATGTAATATTTTTGCATCAATACCCTGTTTTCCCATTAATAATGCCTGCGATGTCCCCTGCTTCTTTTTAAAGACATTAACGAATGCGAGAGTGGCCTGGCCATGTGTGCACACAGCTGTCTCAACACTCGTGGTTCCTATCACTGCGGTTGCAGCCCGGGGTATGAATTGGGAGCTGACGGAAAACAGTGCTACAGTAAGTGTTCCGGGGGGGGGTTGATGGTCGCTCACTATCGAATGATTTTTCTGTCGTTCGCTAATAAAAGTCAGTCTAGATTATGCCCGCAGATTGCCGAATTCGGCGTTCCCCTGCTGCTGGGTTGGGTGGGGTTTTAAATTATATTTTGGCACCTGGGCCCACAACACACATGTTCCGCTACCGAACCAATCCGTTCCTAACTGTCTGTGTTATAACAATGAAAGGAGCTGACTGGCTGGAACTTTATCTCTCCCCAATGTGTTGCCTATCTGCCCCTTAACAAGCCTTCTGATATATAATAGCCGCATCTATATCTCTGTGTCTCAGCGCCTGTTCCTGAGGTCTCTGAGGGACCGTAATCAGTGATCTTATGATGAGTGTTCGATCTTGATGTCAGGGGCCAGTCACGGCGGATGCACATACAGTATTTTGCTTATGCAGGTTCCTGCCAAACTGTAAGACCAGATATATTCCAGTGTAATCATATATCATTATCCTCACATTCTCCAGTCCCTATCACCCAGATGGTAAACTGTAAACCCTGCACGTGCTGTGTCTGACGCTGTGCAGTTCCCTGAACAGTAAACGGGATGTGATCAGCGATTAACACTGACCGAGGGTCAACGTGGAAAGAAGAACATTCGGCGTGTAAGGCTATCACAGGACAGGCTCCTCATTGGTCAGGGGTGTGATTCTACGACGCACCGCAGGGGACTTGAACTGCTCTAGAACCCACATACTGTAAAACCTCCCTGTGTGTAAAATAGGGGGGAGTACTAGAAGCCAATTGTGCAGTGCTTCCTTGGAGCGTCAGATAAAGTTGGGCCTTCCCTACCTATAATGGGGATATTCAGACCTGTTCGCTGCCCAGTGATCAGATATACGCCTCCTTGTTAGAGTGAAATCCCGCCCTGTGCAAGATTGGGAATTACTTAGCGGGGCTTGTGAAAAAAGTAGCTGGATCGGCGTTTAGCTGTAAACATACTTACAGTACTTACACTCTCGGAAATGGCCTCGAAAATTGGGTCCCTCCTCCCAGCCTTCCGGACGGGTGAGCAAGCCTCCCGCATTTAGCGGGACCCCGCAACACCTTCCCTCTGCCGGTCAAATGCTAACATTCACGGCCCTTTAAGGAGGAGGCGGGGCTAAAAATCACACAAATTGTGTAAATTAGTACCACCCCCTCCCCAAAGTGCTGCAAATCACGGCATTTACAGATATTGGGGCGGGGCTTAATGGCAGCAAGTCCCACCCCCTCTGGAAAAGCCGCAGAGCGTCTCTTCTAGACAAAGATAAGCAATAATGGCTGTAAATCCATTTGCAGGCCACTCACCATTAAATGGTTACCCCTCTGTGGGCAGGATTTTATCGTAGGATGGCCTCGTACATGCGTACTATGAGCTGTACGCATGTGCAGTCTATCGGTAATCGCCCAGCCTGCGAATTCGGTCAGATCTGAATATCCCTCTATATACCTTTTACCAGTGTCCATATTGCCTGTAAATCAATTTAAAAAAGAATAAATATGTATATAGGAATAATCCAACTTTGTTTTCTGTTCCAGGGATAGAAATGGAGATAATTAACAGTTGTGAAATAAACAATGGCGGCTGTTCCCACGAATGCCGTCACAGCAGTACAGGATCTCTATGCCTCTGTCCCCAGGGATTGGATCTGAATTCCGATGGGAAAACATGCATAGGTAAGCTGCTGCGTCAGTGCCTGCCATGTAATACATAGCAGGAGTGTGTCTGGGTATGCAGGGTCAGGATTTAGCCAGGGGAACATATGCACCAAGCCCTGGAGTGATTGAGTGGCAACCAACCAATCAGCTCCTACGTTTTATTTTTCAAACTCGGAATTTGACATGGCAGTTAGGATCGGATTGGCTGCTACTTTAGTTGAAATAAGGTCAGAGTATCTTATTAATCCATTCATGATGTCAGTATGGCGGCAGCAGGAAGCCACAGAGAGAGTTATATTGTGGAAGGAGAAGCAGCACAGAGGATATCAGCATGTGATGGGGACAGTGACATGATGAGAGGAGGATAATGAAGGTAGCAGGTAGCCACAGACTGAGAGTTACAGTATATAGTAAGAGAAGCATTGTCTTAAGCAGCACAGAGTATATCAGGAGATGAGTAATGTGTTAGTGATGACAGGGCTGCATGTGACAGGGGCAGTGACATGATGTGAGGGTTGGAATGGAGGCAGCAGGAAGTCACAGACTGAGAGTTATAAAGTGGGAGGAGCAGGGTCTCCCAGCAGCACAGAGTATATCAGGGGATGAATGATGTGTCAGTGAGGACAGGGCTGCATGTGACAGGGCAGTGACATGATGTGAGGAGGGGGATGGAAGCAGCAGGAAGCCAGTGTGAGTTATACGGTGGAAGAGACAGTTTCGCAGCAGTACAGAGTGTTGCTGTGAATCTCCACATTTATACCCCTTTTATACCAAAGATGCCAGGTCGCACCCGGGTTTATGATCCCCCGCTTCAATCCGGGTGCGACCCGGCGTTTGCTCCCTTTTACACCGCTGCATTCCCCAGCCACCGCTTGGAGATGACGTAATCTCCAAGCGTCGAACGCCGCCGCCGGGACCCGGACCGCTGTGCTCAGGGCAAGCCCAGCACTAAGGTAACCTCCTCAGGTTGCACGTCCCCCATTGATGTAAATGGGAGCCGGGTCACTGCCCTCTATCCAGGTCCTAGCTGTCTTCTACCCAGGTAGGGGTAGAAGTCTCGTGTCCCATTTACACCTCCGTTGACCCGCCGAAGACCCGGGGTTTTGCGGCGGTGTAAAAGGGGTATTAGTTAACATCTATTTGTATGGTTCTGTTGCTCTGTAGTCATCACTGGTGTCACCTGTCACTGCTCACATTACTCTTTCAGCTTCCTGAGCTGCAGCATTAACCCTACATTTGCTGGTTCTGGAAGTATAGATTCTAGGCTAGCCCACAATTTCTTATTTTCTTTTTTATGCTGGTTTATACTGTATTATTTCCAAGATGAAACACTGCAGTTTATAATCCAATCACGTGCTAACTGGACTATTACAGTCTTTGCCATCAGCTAAATGAAATTGTTTAACCAAAACTGTCCGGCTGGAGGTCGTGCGAGTTAACGAATGTATTGCGGAACGTGCCTGGAGAATATTGTAGATGAGAAAATATTGATGCTCTCTCTTAATAGACGCTATATCTTTTTTTTGCAACTCTATTTTGAAGCTTATGGTAAATCTCAAGACAAAGGTATTTCCTGGTACAGTCAGTCAGCGTGCCTGCTGTCTAAACTTTTACAAGGCTGAATTTGCAGCCGCAGGCTAAAGTCGCTGCCAAGATTTACAGCATACCTTCACTGGCGAGGATTCCAGCTATGTGCGCCTCCTCATATGGGAGGGTTCATGTCATTTTAGTACTGGCCGGACTGTGATTATAGTGTGTTGCCATTTCCAAAATTTAGTTTTGGGAGCCGGTAACAGAATCACATGGAAATGTCTTTTATGTATGAACAAGTGAAATGAATGGAAGATACTCCTGGTTTAAGAAAATATAAATTGGAAATGGGGTGATTTCCTCCCTGGGTCAGTGGATCAACCACTGACGGTCGACAGGGCATTGTCGACACCTTAAAAACTGGCTTTTTGATTACAGGGTCATAAGGTCGACACATGCATTAGGTTTACAATCGGGAAGGTCAACCGTCAAAAGGTTGACACAGGTTTTTCATGTTTTTGTCCCGAATGTCGACACAGTTGACCTGGACAATGCAATAGTGCCGGATTCAGTAGCACACTATTATATTCTCCCTCCACACCCTAGCACAGGGCTGGGCAACACCGGCCCTCCAGATGTTGATGAACTACACATCCCAGCATGCCTCGCGTCAGGTTCATCATGGCCACATAGCAAAACTAATGCAAAGCATCCTGGGATGTGTAGTTCATTAACATCTGGAGGGCCGGTGTTGCCCAGCCCTGCCCTAGCGGATGATAGGGTATGAAATACCGCCTGTCGGCACATGTCGGCTCAAAATAAAACATGAAAAACCTGTGTCAACCTTTCAAATATCAACCTTTCTATTGTCGACCTAATGCATGTGTCGACATTATGACCCTGTCAACCTAAAGCCTTTTGAAGGTGTCTACCTAAGCCCTGCCGACCTTCAGTGGTCATCCCAATGTATGTCAACCTTTCTGATGTCGACCTGGAGACCGTATACCCCTTCAAACATGTTTCTTTGAAGTTAGCTATTTGGGCAGTTTGGACCAATGGGGGGGGGGGGAGGGTCAAATATATTTTTATAAATATTTACTGGATGTGTTCGTATATTTAAAGAAAACAAAATATTTATTACTAATATCTAATTTGGTCTAAAAAAGTATTTAAACATAAATAATCCTAAAGGCCTGTAATATAACAGTGTGCCCGTTGGCGCATTTCACTTTCTCATGGCTTATTCCACTATACGCAGATGGCAGGGGCCATTTAAAAGATACTTTAAACTCTTTGATTTGACGAGAGTCTGTACTTTGTTTTCCACGCAGATGCAGATGAGTGCACCAACGGCGCCTCCTGCTGTCAGCAGGAGTGTTCAAACTATGCCGGAGGCTACGAATGTGTCTGCTACCCTGGTTACCGGCTCAACTTGGATGGCTGTGGATGTGATGGTAATTAGCTCTGCGGTGTAACTTGTGAAATACTTCTGTCATGTACTTTCACTTTGAGCTGTGACAATTTTTACTTTTACTTTGAGCTGAAACTAGGGATGGCCATCGTTGCCATTGCCATCGATGGCAATTCTGCAACTGGCCATCGATAGTGCTTAACTATACAATGGATGACCATCAATATTTTTGCATATTGATGGTCATCCATTCTGTTTGATTGATTGGCCTGTGGGCTTCTCGGGTGTTGGGGGGCGGAGCTATGCTCTGTGTCCCGGTACTTTGAAAAAAAAGAGGGAAACATCGTTTTGCTATTCCATCGATGTAGGGAAACCATCTGGTTCTCCATCGATGGCAAAAGTATTTCACATCGGCCATGAACCATTGATGATTTTGAATCATCGACGGTCGATGGCCATCCCTAGCTGATACCTTTTTTAGCCCACAAGTTTTCCACCCCACCCCCAGTCCATAATTGCCTACTTTCTGGCTGCCCTCTCCGGTAGAGGGCAGACAGCTCAGTGAGGCAGGGGGGGGGGGGGGGGGGCGCTGATGGGGTGGGAAAGAGGCGAAGTAGTCAGCGGATCATATGGTGTGGGGCCGGTATCTCAGGCATTGCACAGCGGGGGTGGGGCTACAATGATGCAATTTGCGTCATTTGCTCGCCTCGCTCCATATCCAGCAAGTTTGAAACAGGCCAGTGTCCCAGTACAGTTTTCAAAGTTTTTTGGTATCCATGTTGACATGGACCCAAGTTAATCTAGTGCAGTGGCATATTTTTAATGTTCGCAATGTGCACATGGCACATGGGCCTTTAAGTCCCAGGAGGGCCCACAACACAACCATTTTTATTACTTAATCCTCCTGATTCCCGCGATGAAGGCAGAAGCACAGAAAAAAATGGCCTCAGCACCATTAGTTCAGAGCCCTCTAGAGCTCAGACTCTACTGCACTGTGCAGTGGCTGACAGAGAAAGGGCCCAAAAGAAGAGGCTCCTCCTCCCATAAGGCGCCCCTGGTGTAGTATGTACCCTCGCAGGGCTCACTTCACTCGCCATGCTTCAGATACATTTATGTTCTCAATCGGAGTCCCCGTAGATGTTAAAGTATAAAAAAGTCCCAAAAAGGCCGGAAATAAAGTGAAAAATTCTTGTTGATAAAGTCTACTTTTGCATGTCGGCCTTTTGGTGTCAACCAATTGACTATCGGCCTAGGCACTGTAGACCTACCAACCGGATTCCGTGTTTACTATACAAATGCAATGCCTTCTATAGTCCTCACTTGTAGAAAGGAAGTCATTACATATTCATGTTTTTGTTTGCGGTTTCACATAGAAAAATTAGCATAACTGATTACTGTTTTCCTTGGAGGAGAATCTTGGAATTTCTAAAGGCAACATATTTCTGGTTGCTTAATTGTGCCAAGTGCAGAGGGTCCATATGTCCAAGTTAGTTTAACATCTTACCGCAAGTGTATATTTCTCATGCCTGACATTTTTCTGAGTCTTTGATCTTGGCCATGTGATCAGTGACATCATACTATACCCCTACTTACATCATGACATTGCTCCGTCTATTGCACGCTGTGTAGTGATGGGTCAAATGTGCAGAAGGAGGACCTTGTAACTATACATTCTCCTAGATGCTGTAGCTTAGTAGCATCTTTATACGAGCCAGGTAAAGTCATGCAGTAGGAACATTGTTGTATGTTAACCACTTTGTGCTGTTATTTACTGTGCCACCTAAAACCAGGCTTCAACCCTTGTCTGCCCCAGAAAACTGAACACGTGCTCAAGCTTTGTTTCAGTTGCACTTGCCAATTTCAAATAGCCAATGTAGTCCCTGGTCGTCTCCATACGCACTGGATGCCCAGAGATGACATCATCCAAGTGCCCCTAAGTTCCCTAATTAGCTCCTTTTAGGCATGGCCTGGGTCAATCCTTTTCACACTGTGCCAGGACCTGGGTTGCATTGGCTTGCCACGGCATTTACCACTGGCAAGGGATTTAGTCACTGAACACCATTAAGGAGTATATAGCATAGCTTTTCTAGTCTACTGTAAGCCATGTTGGGGGTGATGACCACTTCCACCAACCCCCAAAAAGAGCGTACTTTCACTTTTAAAGGGTATAAGTTTAAGGTTTGTACAGTGGCTGTTGGTGGGATGGTTTGTATGGTGTCTGCCCATTACTAATCCTGTTCTGTTTCTGCCTAGATGTGAATGAATGTCTTCTGAACAACGGAGGATGTAGCCAGGTCTGCGAGAACCTTCCTGGTTCCTTCCTATGCAGCTGCAATCCAGGCTACAGGCTGGATGCTGATGGCAAAGGATGTACAGGTATTTTCCAGCCCTCTCCTGACCCCTCATCCTTTTCTGCTGACATAGCTCTGTAAGCACAAGGATTCAATGTCCAATGGATAACGTGCAACCGCAGAGGCATCTGTCCAAAGACCAACTGATTTAAATAAATAGGTTATAATGATTGGTTGGGATTAGTTGTATGCATAGGAGGAAAAGTCCTTATACAGAAGGTATACTGTGCAAAAATCTAAATATTGCTAGCAATACCTTGACTCTGGATATATGACCATCCTGCACATACAGCAAGAATCTGGGTGCTCTTGTGCACCATAAACGTACAACAATGACTCCAATGTTTTAGGATGTAAGCCGATTATCTAATGTTCTTCATTAAATGAATATGTTCTATGCTCATCCACATGGGAGATGCCATCAGAATGCATACCTCCACGGCATGTTGAGCTAATATCCATGGTGGTACCCTGAGAATGGCTGCCACTACAGCATGTTGGGCAGTACAAATGGTTTAATGCAGGGGTGGCCAATCATGTCCTCATGATTTACCTACAGTTCATGTATGTCAGGCCACCTGTGGATCTACAGTAGGAATGAATGCAGCATGTATGAAAATGTGACAGTAATCACTACAGCTGTGCACCAGCTAGGTGATTTGGGGAACGTGACAGTTAGTAATGACTACAGCTGTGCACCAGCTAGGTGATTTGGGGAATGTGACAATTAGTAATGACTACACCTGTGCACCAGCTAGGTGATTTGGGGAATGTGACAGTTAGTAATGACTGCACCTGTGTACCAGCTAGGTGATTTGAGGAATGTGACAGTTGGTAATAACTGCAGCTGTGCACCAGCTAGGTGATTTGGGGAATGTGACAGTTAGTAATGACTACAGCTGTGCACCAGCTAGGTGATTTGGGGAATGTGACAGTTAGTAATGACTACACCTGTGCACCAGCTAGGTGATTTGGGGAATGTGACAGATCGTAATGACTACAGCTTTGCACCAGCTAGGTGATTTGGGTTATGTGACAGTTAGTAATGACTACAGCTGTGTACCAGCTAGGTGATTTGGGGAATGTGACAATTAGTAATGACTACACCTGTGCACCAGCTAGGTGATTTGGGGAATGTGACAGTTGGTAATGACTGCAGCTGTGCACCAGCTAGATGATTTGGGGAATGTGACAGTTGGTAATGACTGCAGCTGTGCACCAGCTAGATGATTTGGGGAATGTGACAGTTAGTAATGACTGCACCTGTGTACCAGCTAGGTGATTTGGGGAATGTGACCGTTATTAATGACTACAGCTGTGCACCAGCTAGGTGATTTGGGGAATGTGACAGTTAGTAATGACTACAGCTGTGCACCAGCTAGGTGATTTGGGGAATGTGACAGTTAGTAATGACTACAGCTGTGCACCAGCTAGGTGATTTGGGGAATGTGACAGTTAGTAATGACTACAGCTGTGCACCAGCTAGGTGGTCTGGAAAACGTGAACAGTTGGTAGATCTCGAGGACCGGTTTGGCCACCCCTGGTTTAATGATCAACTGTATATATCCTCCACCTTACGGTGGCCAATCTCGGGATTTGGCCCTAAAAATGCCAGGATTTGAATCCAGGGATTGGACTTGGATTCTGGGATTTGCCAAGCAGCGCATATCTAATGCCGGGCAGCGTCTGAGAACTTGCTTCCGGAGTGCGGTCTGGAGCGGGTATAAGCGATGCAGCCTGCACAGCCTGACCTCTGACCATCACGCTGCGCAGGACACACAGCCCATTCCTGCTCCAGACCACACATCTGAGTCCCGCCCACAACGTCCTCTCCTCTATGTAGCTTCTGCCGCCCGCCCTCCAACTCTGCTGCTGCCGCTGTCACCCTTGCTGTCTTCCCTGCTCCCGACACCTATGTAAGTAGGAATGCCAATCCTGTGATCCGGGAATCCAAGGATTGAGCATTTTTCAATCCTGGGATCGAAAAAATGGCCAGGGATTGGCATCCCTACTCCCCATGCTTGAGTGAGTTTCCCCTGGGTACTCTGACTTCCCCCCCACTATCCCAAAATATATTGGTAGGTTAAATGTCTCCTAACAATAAATGAACCTTAGTGTGCAAGTGTGTACATGTCACAGGGCAGACTAGATGCGCCAAGTGGTTCTTATCTGAGGTCATGTTCTATGTTGGCATAATATTCCACTCTTACTGTATTATCTTCTGCGTGTTCCCCTCCAGCTTTCCAGGAAACAGATTCCAGGCGCCGCCCGGTGGAATACTCCCTTCCTCAGGTTACCTTATTGAGGGATGAATTTGCCCAAATATTTGATGATGATGAGGAGTACAATGAAGAGGAGGAGGCAGAAGCGAGGGGGGAGCACACGCTCTCGGAGTCATTCGGTAATAAATATCAACGTGATTATTTCTGTACTTCCATCTACATGACATATTTTGCTATTGCTGAATGTTTTCACTTATAACAAAATGACCCATAAGCACTTATCCACTTCCCCCGTTATTAGCATAATTAGCCATTGTTGGCTCACAACAGGAATCTGGCCTCTCACATGGAAAGCGATGCTTAATTAAATGTTAAATGATATCCTTTTCTTACACATTGGCACACGGCTGCATATGGTTTTAATGATACTTTTTAAGTTATTACTGTTTATTCTGCATGTCTAAGCCGATTTGTCTGTTGTTAGGGTATAGGCAATGATCCAAAGGAATCACATGTACAGTAACTTAGTCTTAGGGAATACAGGGAAATTAATTAAACTCACCATCGGGTATCCCCCTGGTCCACCCCGACGGTTGATACACCTAAATACAAACTTAACTTTAAACCTTACATAACTTAACTTAACTTAAAATAAAGACACGACACAAAGTGCTGGCGTTTCAAAAGAATGTCAAATTTATTTTAACAATTAATTAAGACTATGAATGGTGGCGGCACTAAAGAACGGTCACTATAGGAAAGGTGGGGTTAAAGATCACTAAGCATACATACAACGCTGGTGACCACTCTCCCTGGTCAGCCACCAGGCCTGGTGGTGATGGCCATCCCCCGGACAGAAGCATGGCCCATGACAACCGATGTCGAGGGAGAGTGCACCCCACTACCTACACACACACAGAGTTCTTAAAGAATGACCGTTCTTTACCGCCGCCGAAGAAGAAGAGAAATAGGGAAGGGTGGGTGGGGCTTCTTGGACAGAGGGTGATCACTCTAACTCGTGATCATTCCTACCCTGTCTAAACCCTCCCCCTGCTCTGATAGGCCTTGTGCCCATCCTCATTAGAATAACATGTGACCAACAGCAGAGTGTACCCTGTGAGAACCCTCAGTGGTTTATGTCACCTCAGGCTTAATCAGCCTTCTGTGTTTCTATCTCTTAGCAGTCCATGTTTTCCAGATCACTAAGCACAGGTGTCTTCGGCAGTGGCTGCTATTTCTTATAGATAAAGACCTAAGCCCCATACACACGGGGCAATTTTAGCCTATATCGCTGGGGATATGGTCCCTGACCGACCATATCCCTGGGTGTACGGGGCGGCGGTCACTAGGAGCTTGCTCCCCGGACTAGCCCGGTACTGTTCAGAGGAGCATGCTCCTGCGACCAGCGGCTTTCTCCTTCAGTGACTCTGTGGTCATCAGTGGTTTATCGCTGAGCGATATTAAGTCAAGATCGCTCAGCGACCAAATCGCACCGTGTGGATGAAGGCTTAGTCCTTATAGTGTCTGGGTCCTAGAGGAGATCCAGAAATGCTGCACTGACAGCTGGGTTAGTAATGGCTGCTGCATCTACTCTAGTACTTTGTGTATAGTCAAGGTAATTCGGGTACAGCGGTTTAAGGGAAAATTAGCTGGAACAATCTTTAGTTTGGGGGTTAGTGTTGGGGAATTATATTAGGGATTGAAGTTGTAGATACTGTATGGCATAGGGGTTTGGCTACAATATAATTATGACCTTTTGACTGTCGAACTTCATAGGGTGCGTATCTCGCCACCAGTATGAGCCTTTGCAGCAGCAGCTGCTCCCCCTGATTGGTCTGATAGCTGACTGACTGCTTGTAGAGGAAGAGATGGAGCCGCTTGCCAGTTACATGTTGAAGAAGGCAGTGGGACTCTCTGCGGGGTCACTTGTCCCAAACTGGGGCAGTCATCTCTGTCTTGTAAAGAAAGAAATAAATGACAGGAAACTTGTTGGTAACCTCTACTTGTTTGGACCGTTCTAGTTTGCTTTGATGGTACATTTGGCCCGGACTGCACGCTGACATGTGATGACTGCCAGAATGATGGAACGTGTAACACGAAGGAGGTTGGCTGTGTGTGCTCTGCTGGATGGACCGGCCTCATTTGCAACCAAAGTAAGACATATACGCCTAATTGAAACCTTAAAGTATTGTCAATAAAGATATATATATATATACTTTGTAGATTCTCATGGTTTGGGACAATCTTTCTATATCTACAACCACAGACAGGGCCTGATTACTGGTTCAGGTGCCCTAGGCTAATACACATGTAGCCCACCCCATCTAATACTTCTAAACACACGTGTATGAGCGCTCAAGGACTCCCCAGTCATACTGCCCATGTGCATGTAACAAAGGTTATACAACTAGCATGTAGGATCTAATGCTGGTGGCGTGTGAAGGAGACTTTGGCTTTAGGCTGCCCAACTGGGGCTGTAGCACAATGTACATAAAGCAAGGGTTCCATCAGTAATACCCCTTTTACACCAAAATCCCGGATCCGATTTCCCAGACCACCTATCTGGTACACAGGTGCAGTCATTACTAGCTGTCACATTTCCCAGACCTAGCTGGTGTACAGGTCTAGTCATTACTAGCTGTCACATTTCCCAGACCACTTAGCTGGTGCACAGGTGCATTCATTACCAACTGTCACATTTCCCAGACCACCTATCTGGTACACAGGTGCAGTCATTACTAGCTGTCACATTTCCCAGACCCCCTAGCTCAGGGCTGGGCAATTGCGGCCCTCCAGATGTTAAGGAACTACACATCCCAGCATGCCTTGCATCAGTTTCAGCATGGCCACATAGCAAAACTCATGCAAAGCATCCTGGGATGTGTAGTTCCTCAACATCTGGGGGGCCGCAATTGCCCAGCCCTGCCCTAGCTGGTGCACAGGTGCATTAATTTACTAACTGTCACATTTCCTAGTCCACCTCGAGGACTGGTGTGTCCACCTTTGTGTTAGATCATTTTCTGCCTTCCTGAACCTCTTGGGGCCATTGAAGCTGTGATATTGCATTGTGTGGCCTGCTCAGCTGCTCTCTCGTATTTTCTGTTCTTTATTTCTTACTTACATCTATCAAATGCTTCTATGCTACTCTATACTTGTGTTTGTTTTGTATCTCCATTATTCTGATGGTCTCCATTATCATTGCTACAGTAAGTATTTACAGAAGTTATTAAACTGCCTAGGCAATCCTAGCTATTTATTTCATATAGTGTTCGGTAAGAGAGTGCCGCAGCATCTGTGTGATAAATAGCTCTACCTGGGGCAGCCAAGTTATTCGATTATAGACCTTTGGGCACAATGCTGGTTATAATCACTGTATTGCTGCGGTTTGGCTATTTAGCTGCATGACTTGTCACTCTTACGTTCAGTGCTGAATTTCTGTTGAGCTAATACCTCGCTTTGCTTCCAGAGTACTTTCCTTATACTTGTACATGTGTTAAAAATAGAAATAATGATGTTTTAAGCTGGTCTGGGGAGTCTTTGTGTATAGTGGCCCTTATTCAGATCTGAGCTCAGTACAAATTTGTTCTCAAAATGGCCAATACCATGTGCACTGCAGGTGGGGCAGATGTAACATGTATAAAGAGATTTATATTTGTGGGAGTTATTTTGTTTCTGTGCAAGGTAAATTCTGGCTGCATTATATTTACACTGCAATTTAGATTTCAGTTTCAACACACCCCACCCAAATTTAACTCTCTATACACGTTACATCTGCCCCACCTGCAGTGCACATGGTTTTGCCCATTTTGAGAACAAGTTTGTACTGGGATCAGATCTGAATAAGGGCCAATGAGTTTTAGTTGTACGTTTCAGGACGTTTCACCCTGGTTCAGTTTCAGCTTTCCCACTGGTACGATCCAAGACCCGGATCCAAACCGTGTTATTGAGAGAAGCTGTCTCTTTTTGGTATTGCAGGTCGGGTTTCCAGGAATTCTGTGAACTTTTGCCGTTTCCAATGAAAACATTTTAGTTGGTTCCTCTTATTTTGTTTGTAGTCATTCTTCAAACTCTTTCGAGTGGAGCAATGATTTTGCCATTTTCGAATACAATTAATTTATGGCATTGTAGCTATTGTCACCAAAAACGATGATAATCAGCAATTTTATACCTGCTCACATGTTCAGCTGCCTTATCCATCTCCAGTTTTAAGTTGTTTGTGCGAAGATGACTAAGAAAGAATTCTAGTAATAAACATGATGGTTGTTGTACGTATGTGTTATAGAGGAGAGTTTTATGTGTATTTTCTTCTTGTGTCTATTGCAGTTAGTTTTTGTATTGCAAAATTTCAGAGCTCTGATTGGTCTATTCATGTGAACACTCGAATAATCTCATTGGCTGCAGCTTAGTCTAGACCTGTGATTGTCTTGATTGGTTAAAGGTTAGTTCAGCCTTTTTTTTCATGTGGTAATGTTCTGATTGGCTAAAGGTAGGTCTCTGAATGTTATTCTCTAATTGGCTAATTGGCTACTACTAGTCTCTAATTGGCTACTAGTTGTATTGGCACTACAAAATGGAATTCTTCTATTGGGAGCTGTGAGTTGAAACTTCTAAGCTTACTTGTTGGATGCTAATAACTGTGTAAGATTGGCAGTTTCATCTTGAGAGCTGTGTAAAATATTTGCCTACAAAGAAACAAATCTATCATTTGTAGATGATAGTAGTTAGTTGCTAATACATTGCTATGGTACCTATTGGAGGTCGATCAAGACACATTTTGTATCTTTTATCATTAGTAATCTTTATTGAATTTGTGAAAAGTTAATAGGTGGTTGTGGGCGAGGGACTCAGAAAAATGGAAGTGCGGAGGGTGTTAAGGCACAAAGATACAATATAGATGGGGATACGGTTGTTAGGTTGACACTATGAAGGTCGACCACTAAAGGTTGACACATAAAATAGCTTGACATGGCTAAGGTCGAACAGGTTGGAATGTCAACACAAGCATTAGGTCGACCTGAGTTTTTCACAATTTTTTTTTTATGTCGTGCTGCCAGGCGGCATTTCATCCCCCCCCCCCATCCACTAGGGCAGGGATCCTCAATCTATTTGCTCTGGGACCCCATCAGACAATAAAAATAATGACAGGACCCCAGCAAGTGACTACAGAAGGTCATCACATCACATGTGTGGTCAGCAGACAGCACATACATGGCAGCATTGTGGATGCACAAACTGATGGGAGGAGTCTGAAGTAACCGACCATTCAACAGATTTTCCAGACTCCTTGAATCACTGACTGAGATTAGCAAAGTCATCAGCCTGATGGCCAGTAACATGGAGTCGGGACCCACTTTGGGGTCAGGACCCACAGTTTGAGAACCGCTGCACTAGAGCATGGAAGGACAATAGTGAGCCGAGTGCAGGGAGGCACTGTGACCAAAGCATGGCATGCCTGCCATGGGAGGGGACACATATGGTGCCAATGTCAACTAATGTCGAAAATTGAGACAAAAAATATGTGAAAAACTCATGTCGGCATTCCCATTGTCAACTGAATGCTTGTGCCGACCTTCTGATCCTGTCGATCTATTTCATGAATTGACCTAAGCTATGTTGACCTTCATTGTTTGACCCTGTAACCCATACCCGATAGATGTATGAATGTAACACATACAGTATAATATATGTAATATACTGTATATGTATAAAATATAAATATGGAAATATAAATGTATAAAGATATATCAAAAGCAGAAACCAATGAAGCAAAGCAAGGTTCAGATTATTACAAGACCTCAATAAGGTGTTGTATTGGGAGTGGCCATTTTATAAGGGGAAACTCCGCTTTGGAGGTACTGAGCAGGTCGAGCTTGATGGCCTTGGTCTCCTTGGAAGTCAACACTGAGATGTGACCAAGTTGGCTAGTTCCGTCCCATAAGATCTGTCCATGTGTCCACATTGGCGATGGCAGGACCTGTCTCATTGGTGCCTCCAGTCTAGATTATGTATGATATAAAGTTGTGATAAGACTTTTGCTACTCTACAGGTCAGGACCTGGAATGTTCAAATTCCTCTTGATATTTGTGTTACATCAGCATAATGCCATTTTCCTGGTAGTAACCTTAAAGGCCAATCACTGCTAGTTCACGGGAGCGTTTTTATGACGTTTACATTTAATGGTTTTATTCTGCTTAAAAATAAGTAAGTTACTATTCGGCTTAGTGCGGAAGAGGATGGAAGTATTTCGCAATAGACTGCAGGAGAACATACCTCGGCCCATTAGCATTGTGCCTGACTCTTGTTCCACATAGCAAACTCATCAATCATAAGTGAATTCCTAAGACACGTGTTTGCTGTGATTGTCCCGGTTCATGTTGCCGAGCGCTGTATATTTGTGTTCTAAGCAAACATAATTGCGTATTTGAAATAATTGGCAGAATTCGCAACAAATTACAGTAAGTTTAGCGTGAACATATTTTGTTGTCTTATAAGCGCTAACGTGCTTCCTGCAGAAAATAAGATGTTTCCAAGGTAGAGCATGGATTCTTCATAAATGATTTCCAGATGCTCAGTTCTTGTATTCCTTACAGGACCAATTCCCCTTATTACTACAGGGCTTCCTGTCACTTACTGTAGCCCTGTGCAACACGGCCAGGCTGCTCTTTGTCTCTCCTTATACCTACTGTAAGCCAGTAGGGAGATGCCCACAATAAGGCCACCTGGGGACGTGGTCTCAGACAACGAGCTCTTCTATGGTAGGGGACAAGAACAAAATAAAAATAATAACTAATTAAAAGCCCATCAAAATGACAGGTTCTGCAATGTACTTTCACTTTGAGCTGTGACAATCAGAACCACCAATAGGGGGGTGCTGTGGGTTCAGCTGTCTCGGGACTCGGCCTCTGGAAGGGCCCGAGCATCTCATTTTGCCCACTGCAACCCCCGACTGCCTCCGCTACGCTGCACACATTGCGCTGAACAAAGCAAGTCCCTGAGCGCAGGCTTATTCATCCCAGGACGCCGGTGGCCAATTAAAATGCTGCACTGGCTTTTGAGCCAATCAGAGCTCGTGTACCGGCAGCCAATTGGAGCAGCTGCCGGTACGCGAGCTCTGATTGGCTCAGCAGCCGGTGCTGCATTTTAATTGGCCGCCAGCATCCTGAGTTGAAGAAGCCTGCGCTTCCGCCTGCAGCTCAGCGGAAGAGGAAATGGGGAAGCAGGAGCCAGGTTACAGCAAGTCAGGTGGGTAGAGGAGGCGGGGCCCAGGCTGGAAATGAATCCCAGGCTACAAAATTCCTTTGTATGTCAGGCAATACCTTAATAAGCTAAGTCTACACTACTCAAATTCATGGTTGCCTACTTTCTGGCTGCCCACTCTGAGAGAAGGTAGCCAGTTCAGTGAGGCAAGGGGGCAGGGTTGCTGATGGGACAGGGGATGTGTCACAGTCTGACATCATGTTTTAGGTCATTGCTCCCTCTCCTGAGGCCACTCCCACTCTCCGTGGTGTGTTGCCACTGCGTGTCAAAGCTGCAGCCAGAACACACAGAGACACGCCGCGGCTGGCATTTAACAGGACTGCCGCAACGCCATGACGCTCTTACAGAACCCGTCCTGGCACTTCGTGACTGGCGCGTGGGCAGTCACAGTTTATTGCTATGCAGCTAAAAAAAAAAACGGGAGTATCTGGGGTATTCCCGGGAGACTCACGCTAAATGTGGGCGGGTAGGCAACCCTCAAATTCCATTGCACTACAGTTGGAAACAGTGATAAAACTGGGTAGATACAGTCAAAACAGTAGAAGGGCCCTGCTCACAAGCTTACAATCTATAGGATTTCGTGGTCAGCGCCATTCCTAGGTCAATGGAGTCTTAGAGTCAAGTCTGACTTTTTAATGGAGCCCTCTGGGAGGTCACGGGGGGAGGTCCAAGAATAGAACTACTCCAAACTAGTGTGGCTGTTTTTCAGCAGGAACTCTGAACCTCTAATTAAATATGACATCATTGGGACCTGATCTGGGCCAAAATGTACTTTCCATTAGATAACTTTCTTTCTAAATACAATATATACATCTCTCTCTCTCTCTCTCTCTCTCTCTCGCGCGCTCTCGCTCTCTCTCTCTCTTCAAACCCCCCCCCCACTTGGTAGAACTGTCCACTCACCTGGAAGGACTCGCCAAACTCAGGACCCTATGTGTCCTAGAATGTAATCCATGTGTTCGTTTAATGCTGAAGTTTTCTAGAAGCTGTACAATCCAGTGATTAGGAGATTCTGGGCAACTGGAAACCCGCCCAAGGTGCGCCCCTGTACATTAATTGGTCTCTGAATAAATAATCCCAGTTTGTGTGTTTGTGCCTGTTGTAGGTAAATGACTGAAGCTCTGCAGGCTGTTTCTGTCTTACTCCCCCATGTCCTTTAATTTGCAGTTTACATTGCATCCTGTACATAGAGGGAGGGGGGGGGGGAGGGGCACCTTCATCTATAGTCACCATGCTGTGCCGCTTCTATCTTCTCCCGTATGGCAGTATTTATTTATACTGAAGGAAGCTGCAGGAGTTATGTTTTCTGTTTGCAAACTTTGATAAATGAACCCTTTCCTTGTACTGAAGGTTCTATAAACAGTGTATTAAAGGGACCAGATTACAGGAACAGATTACATGCTGGATGAATTAGACCTATCACCGTACACTGTTGATTTATTGACGTTAATCTCTGATTTTATTTTCCCCTTTGGGATGTAGCTTGTCCTGAAGGCACATACGGCCTGAACTGCAGCCTGAATTGTAATTGTAAGAACGGAGGGACGTGTGACCCCATTACCGGCCGATGCCGCTGCCCCCAAGGAGTGAGTGGGGAGTTCTGCGAAGATGGTAGGTACCCTGCCGACAGCATGGGTGCACTGATCAGGGTGACATTTTGGCAAATAATCCCTGCTACTAATTAACGCAAAGAAATCACTGTTCACACCCAATCAAAAATTCTGTGAGTGGCTGTCAGCATGCTGATCGGTGATTGGCTGGAGCAATACACCAATCAGAGTTCTGACAGTAAGTCACTGTAAGGAAGCAAGTGGAGAGACCACACAGGACCGCAGGAAGGGTGTATTCTGATATTTTATAAATGGTTCCCATGATTGCGTGTGTGTATGGTCCCCAGTTCTTTGCTATGCCCAGGGCCTACAATGCTGGTAAGATGGCCCAATTACCACTCATTGAACACACTGAAGGACCACTTATATCATGGCTGGACAGACTACAGCAGTCAATGGGCTGTATTCAATTGTCATATTGCACCAGATCTTTCATATAAAATGACAGGAGATCATGGGGAGATATGCAGTTGATGTTTATTCTTTTTGCGCACATTGTGCTTGTTAAGGTCAGGTTTAGCCAATGCATAATGGAATTTGAATGCCAACCGACTGTTTTCATGCAACAGAGAAACTCTGAGAGCAATAATAATGACGCCCGTTGCCTAGCCTTGTCCGGCGTTCCTCACAGTGCATTTCGTTCCGTGCAGACAGTACACACCAGAATGAAGACAATTGATCACTTAGCATTCAGAAGTTATTCCTTTCATTCTAGGTTGCCCAAAAGGATATTTTGGAAAGAACTGTAAGAAGAAGTGTAACTGCGCCCACAAGGGGAGATGCCACAAGACCCACGGAGCCTGTCTGTGTGACGCCGGTCTCTATGGCCGCTATTGTCACTTAGGTGAGGGAGCGTACTGCATGTTCTACTACACGGGGGAATCTCCATGACACTCAGCCCTATTCAGAATAATTTATTTAACTTTGTGTATACAGTCTCCCTTGTGCTTGTTGCCTCAAAGGCATAGTTCAGTATATTTTTATTTCATTTGAGATTAAAAAACCCAGTTTGGCTTATCAGAATGTTAGATGTCTTTGTTCTGTTACTATTTTGCTCACTATGTCCAGAAATTAAGCTTCCTTTTATCCCCCTTTATAATGAACCCATCCATTACACAGAAGCAGGCGGCCATTTTATCAGCTGCACCAGAAGTCATTTATTTATTATTTGTTAACAGTTTCTTATATAGCGCACACATAGTCCGCAGCGCTTTACAGAGTATAGTTGAACATTCACATCAGTCCCTGCCCCAGTGGAGCTTACAATCTATATTCCCTACCACATGTACATGCACACACAGACATTCTAGGGTTAATTTTTGTTGGAAGCCAATTAACCTACCAGTATATTTTTGGATTGTGGGAGGAAACCGGAGTACCCGGAGGAAACCCACGCAAGTACGGGGAGAATATACAATCTCCGCACAGTTAGAGCCATAATGGGAATCAAACCCATGACCTCAGCGCTGTGAGGCAGTGATGCTAACCATTACACCATCCGTGCTGCATGAGAATGTGTGACATTAAATATCACAGCGATTACTGTAGGTCAGCCAGCCTGTAATGGCTGACAGCAGCTCCGTGTGTGTGATGCACTAGTACACTTTGGTACATTACCTCACAAATTGCATTTTTGTCAACTAATTAACCATAAATTGCATCTGCTTTTTTAGTTTGCCCAAAATGGACGCATGGGCCTGGGTGCTCAAGAGAATGTACCTGCGTGCAGAGCAACACCCTGGAGTGTGGTAAAAAAGATGGGGTGTGTACCTGTAAGCCGGGATACTATGGAGCATCCTGCCAAGCAAGTATGTCTGATGTCAAAGTATGTCTGATGTCACAAATTTGTGTTTTTGTTTTTTAACGGACAACAAGATGGTGGAGCGGCCATTTTTGCTTAGTTCCAGACATGCAACATTAACTTGCATAGAGATATTTGTTAATCTATTTACACATAATTTTAAGCAGTACAAAAAATGTATGACCCAGCTAATTAAGTCTGTCTCTGCAAAGCTACTGTCTAGTATAATTACTATTATTAATTGTGGCAATAACCCCTTGTTTTCTGGTTTTCAGAAACTTTTTTTTTGAGCTGATAGAAGTATGATTGCTCACTTGCCAGTATGGTTACCTACCGGCTATGTGGGCCCTTCTTGAATAATCATGTGTAATGACACGCATCAGTCTCTGTATTCTGGAAAAAAAAACAAATTGATCATTCTGACGTACAGGAAATGTGCATTACATTGTTTTATTTACATTCCTGTAATAGGACGATGTTTACAGATAATTACTCTTCTGTTTAAAAAAACTATTTAAATGCTTCCGCTCTAAAGTTCGTTATGCTTGCAGTAAACTACACGTTAAACCTATAGACACAGTCATTAAAGTGTACACTCACAGATATACTGTACACTGGTGTATAATCATGTATATAGTGTATACAGTACTTACGGATATAGTATGTACTCACAAATATAGTATATGGTGTATAATCATGTATATAGTATATACAGTACTTACATATATCGTAGTAGATAGTGTACAATCACAGATGTAGCAGCAGATGGTGTACACTCACGGATGTAGCAGTAGATGGTGTGCACTCACGGATGTAGCAATAGATGGTGTGCACTCACGGATGTAGCAGTAGATGGTGTACACTCACGGATGTAGCAGTAGATGGTGTACACTCACGGATGTAGCAGTAGATGGTGTACACTCACGGATGTAGCAGTAGATGGTGTACACTCACGTATGTAGCAGTAGATGGTGTACACTCACGGATGTAGCAGTAGATAGTGTACACTCACGGATGTAGCAGTAGATGGTGTACACTCACGGATGTAGCAGTAGATGGTGTACACTCACGGATGTAATAGTAGGAGAGAGTGTACACTCGCAGATGTAGCAGTAGATGGTGTACAATCACAGATGTAGCAGAAGATGGTGTACACTCACGGATGTAGCAAAAGATGGTGTGCACTCACTGATGTAGCAGTAGATGGTGTACACTCACGGATGTAGCAGTAGATGGTGTACACTCACGGATGTAGCAGTAGATGGTGTACACTCACGGATGTAGCAGTAGATGGTGTACACTCACGGATGTAGCAGTAGATGGTGTACACTCACGGATGTAGCAGTAGATGGTGTACACTCACGGATGTAGCAGTAGATGGTGTACACTCACGGATGTAGCAGTAGATGGTGTACACTTACTGATGTAGCAGTAGATGGTGTACACTCACGGATGTAATAGTAGGAGAGAGTGTACACTCATGGATGTAGCAGTAGATCATGTACACTCACGGATGTAGCAGTAGATAGTGTATACTGCGGGTGTAGCAGTAGATGGTGTACACTCACAGATGTAGCAGTAGATAGTTTATACTGCGGGTGTAGCAGTAGATGGTGTATACTTGCGGGTGTAGCAGTAGATGGTGTACACTCGTGGATGTAGCAGTAGATCGTGTATACTCACGGATGTAGCAGTAGATAGTGTATACTGCGGGTGTAGCAGTAGATGGTGTATACTTGCGGGTGTAGCAGTAGATGGTGTACACTCGTGGATGTAGCAGTAGATGGTGTATACTTGCGGATGTAGCAGTAGATGGTGTGCACTCGTGGATGTAGCAGTAGATAGTGTATACTCACAGATGTAGCAGTAGATGGTGTACACCAGGCATGTCCAAACTATGGCCCTCCAGCTGTTGTGAAACTACGAGTCCCATCATGCCTTACCACAGTTTTGCTATTAGGGAATGCTAAAACTATGACAAGGCATGCTGGGGTGTGTAGTTTCACTACAGCTGGAGGGCCAGAGTTTGGACATGCCTGGTGTACACTCATGGATGTAACAGTAGATAGTGTACACCTGCGGATGTAGAAGCAGATAGTGTATACCTACGGATGTAGCAGCAGATAGTGTACACCCGCGGATGTAGCAGTAGATAGTGTATACCGGCAGATGTAGCAATAGATACTGTACACTCACCGATGTAGTAGTAGGAGATAGTGTACACTCACGTATGTAGCAGTAGATGGTGTACACTCGCGGATGTAGCAGTAGATAGTGTACACTCACGGATGTAATGGTATATATTGTACACTAATGCCATATAACCGGAAGAAATCTATCCGGTGTGGACACAGGACAGCATAGGATTTAGCGTACATGTCACCTGAACACTGCTGGGTAATTGTTGTGACAGATAATGATCTGTAGAAGCTGGTGCATTGTTTCCACACAGTAGCTAAAAAATAGGAGAATCTTTATACTGGAACAAACAAAACCAGTCAGTGACTTGTATTTGGCAACCTGCCCCAATTACAGCTACGATTAGGTTTCCAAAAAATAATAATTCCTAAACTTAAAATGACCCAGAAACTGAATGCAGGTATCAGTATTACGTACAGACAGCCAATCTGTTCATGGCACTACCTCTGCTGGCTACGTACGTGCCAGACTCCTTCTCTTGGAATGGTCAGGGGCAGATAAATATACGTAGATACAGCAGTCTACCTTCGTCAGCGATGTCAATGTCGCCGTTTTGTGCTTCTGGGGATTGGAAAGTCATCTCTGTGGTGTAGAACTGTACAGAGGAACAGTGAGGTCGGGGACTTGGTTTATTAACAGTTTCTTTCTATTACTAGAATGTGATGCTGGATTTTATGGCGTCGGCTGCAGGAGTAAATGTACCTGCCGACACAGCGTATCCTGTGACCACACAACTGGGAGATGCCTGACGCTGTGTCCAGAAGGCTACCAGGGGGAAGACTGTGAACAAGGTAACAGGGCTCCCCCATCACATAGACATAGACTGGAAATTTATCGTGTTCTGGATCTCAGGACATGGACCCAGACAGGTCTATCCCTGTGAAGTCTAAAGCAATCACTATTGAACCCAGCAGAACGCAAAGAGCATGCATGAGTCTACCAATCATGCATGCATTACCAGGGAGGGTCCCTCTCTATATAAAAAAAAGGTACTTGTTTCCTAGCAGGGCGCCCAGATTTCCTACGTACGCTCAGTAGTTAATTTATTTACTGCACCCTGAGTGAAATCGCATTGCATGCAGCGGTGTAGCTAGGTGCCATGGTGCCCGGAGCAAGGACATGTTTTGCAATAGCATCCCAAATACAGTACCCGGTGATTAATAATGGCCCCCTCGACAGCCACCGCTTAGTACAGATCCGTGGAATAGACCAAGAATTGTAAACAGATGGATGAGGAAAGTTTTCTAGTGAAGTTTAGCAAATCATTCTTTATAGCTCTGTGAGGTAATATTGATTATATGTATGTTACACTTTGCTCAGTATAATGCCAATTTAATTAAAATGCTTTATCCATTTTGTTAACATAGACCCGGCAGCAAAACTAAACCCAAACTTTTTTTTTTTAATTACTAAGTTGTGAAAGTATCTAATAAAGTCTTTAGGGGCTAATTGTGTCGGATCTGAGGTGAGCAATACTCTTACTGATGAGATGTTCCACCCCCCGTAATCTGTTATACATCTCACTCCCGAATATATTCAATTATAAATCGCCACAGGACACACTTGATTGTATTCAGAGGAATATGTTGAGGTTATTGGTTAATACCTCAATGCTTATTTGTTTCAGAATACATTATTGTTTCTGGTGCAAGATATAAGGTTAAAGCGCCTCCATCAATGGCACAGTGTGGGGTCCGTATTTACAAACACCGCAGCCTGTTGCTATACTAGGAGCTGGTGGTAACGCTGAGGCGAGGTATTTGCTGAGGCATGAGGCGAGGTATTTGCTGAGGCATGAGGCGAGGTATTTGCTGAGGCATGAGGCGAGGTATTTGCTGAGGCATGAGGCGAGGTATTTGCTGAGGCATGAGGCGAGGTATTTGCTGAGGCATGAGGCGAGGTATTTGCTGAGGCATGAGGCGAGGTATTTGCTGAGGCATGAGGCGAGGTATTTGCTGAGGCATGAGGTGAGGTATTTGCTGAGGCATGAGGCAAGGTATTTGCTGAGGCATGAGGCAAGGTATTTGCTGAGGCATGAGGCTAGGTATTGCTGAGGCATGAGGCGAGGTATTTGCTGAGGCATGAGGCGAGGTATTTGCTGAGGCGTGAGGCGAGGTATAGCTGAGGCATGGGGTGATAGTTGTCCTGTTTCTGACGTTGTACTTGCGGTTTTGTATGTTAACATGCCTGTTTTGTGTTTCCCTGCAACGTTGCAGCGTGTCCGGCAGGAACATATGGACTGAACTGCGAGAGGGCGTGTTCCTGTGGCGGAGCGCCCTGTAATCACATAAATGGGACGTGCATTTGCCCAGCCGGCAAGACCGGATCAGACTGCACTGAAGGTGAGGGGGTGACCTACATAAAGTACTTATTGTAAAGATTCACATTACTTTATGTCACCAGATTGTGTTTGGTGTTATTAATTTGCACAGTAAAAAGGTTGTCATGGAAAAGGTCGACATGGTCGAACGTTCAACACAAGCAAAAGGTCATGAAACCGGACAACATGAGTTTATTTTGTGTCTGTCAACGTAGGTTGACATGGATACTGTATAAGTGTCCACCCACTGTTATGGTAAAATATGAACAAGTCCTTTAAAAATAAAAAACAAAAACGTGAAAAAACTGTCAACTTTTGCTTCTGTCGCCCATTTCACTGGGTCGACCTTTTTCACATGTTGACCTTTTTTCCGTCGGCCAATAGTGGTCGATCTTTTGACTGTCGACCGAATGACCACATCCCCCTCTGTACATGTAGGGAGAAGTTGGGAGAGATCCGATTGGATTACATTACTTTTTTTTTTTACGCATTTTCACGTTGTTACAACAACGCCGATTTAATAAATCAGCGCCCTGATGTTAAACCATCATCTCCAAGAACAATAACTCTGCCTCAATGATGCTGATATCCATTGGCCTGTAAAACCGCCTATCAATTATTGCGACAGTGGTAAGAGCACTATAGATCTTCGTATCCGTATGCGCTAATATTTTACTTCTATGTATACTCTATGATTTGCTCCGCTTTAGGCGATCCGATGCATTTTAATGAACTTACGGTAAACCGATTTATTTACGGAGACTGGAATAACAAATATAGCAATAAAACAGGGCTACGACAAAAGGTGTGAGCCCCAAACCAAGCATTTATTCAGTGTAAGTCCTCTATTGTGTCCCGCAGATGAATGTGGCGGTTTCATAGCATCATCCATTTCAGCAGAGAATCCGCACTGGGACACGAGGCTGTGTGTGAAGTGCTCTTAGAGATGATTTACTGAGGAGCAGCGTTTCTTTCTCCCACGTTTTATGGGGAGTTACTCTTTGGTAGAGGACAAGGAACCTTCCTAATACCATTTATCTGCAGAGGCGCACGTACGTTATTTAGTTAATGATAAATAGGCTCCGTGCATATGTCAGCCCCAAGAGAGGGATGTAATTGTGAGTCTAGTTTAAGAGCGATATGACATTGCGTTAAACAGCCATTGAAGTGCAGGTGTTCCGTCGTAGAGACGTATTAATATGATAAAAGATTCTTTTCTGAGCGTCTCGCTGATCGCTTTTCATCGGAGTAATAGAACAATTTTCTAAATGTTTTGCAATGACACCGTTCCCGTCTTGTCATCTGTTTCTAATGGGAAGAAACGCTTTTCTGTTGGCCTTGGCTAACCTTTGTTTGCATCCCAAATATATAATTTTTTAGGTAGAGAGTGCTGTGGGGCTAGATACTAGTGGTGCGCAGGGGTGCCGAGAGGGGGGGGAGGTAGGGTTTACCCGGGCCCGGGTCTGTCAGGGGGGCTCTGGTCTGGACACACAGTTTTTTTCCATTTATTTGGTGGCGAGTGCGCCGGGTCTGAGTGCGCCGGAGTCAGCTGTTCAGCAGCGGCATTGGGAGTGCGGATGTGGGCAGACTTGGGCCGGCATGGGGGCAGCAGCATTACAGAGGTCCTTCTGAGTGATGTTCCACTCTCCAGCTCCAGGGCGTAACTTGGGAGGTTACCTTGGCTCGGCGACTGGAGGATACTTAAGGTAGGTAGCTCCTGGGTGCCGGGAGGAACTGGGTCAGAGAGAGGCCAACTCCCACTGGAGTACCGCCCTCTCCGCAGAATCCAGCCCATCCAGCTTCCCACATTCCCACCCCAACCGCCACCAGCAGCAGCAGGTGCTAGTGCCATATCTCCAGCCCAGCAGTCCCAGACCTGGTTCCCCACTCATGTCCAGGTCACTGTGTTCCAAGGTGGAAGGTGGTTGGCTGGTTGCTCTGTGTCTGCTGCCTCCCTGCATGCTGCTGGGGCTGAGATCCAACTCTGGAAGTCAGCATGTAACCCCTGGCAAAGCATGTACTGTAACTTCATGACAACGACCATGTTAACCCTTGGCAAAGCATGTAAACCATGTCAGAGCATGTAAATCCATGGCAATGAGCATGTTAACCCCTGGCAGAGCAGGTTAATCCCATGGCAATGATCATGTTAATCCACTAATTTGCAATGAGCATTATGGTGTGTGAATAACGTGTAATGGGCATTATGGCATGTGGCAAAAAATAGGTACTACGGTGTATGGCAATGTGTACTTCCCACTATGATGTGTGGCATAATATGTAATGAGCATTATGGCATGTGGTATAATATGTAATGGGTGCAGTGGCGTAACAACGGTCCCACAGAGTGTGTGGGGAGCTATGTCCGTGGGGGCCCCAGGAAGTTGTACCAGGGCCCAGGTTTTCTCTTGGTCGGCCCTGGGGGTGCGGATGTGACAACAGCGCCAGATCTGTGACCATAGGCAGATCACCATGACCACGTGATAATTACCGGCTGGCAACATTGGCAGATATAGATCACAAATTTTTACACTGAATTATCTGCAAACGGGAAAAAAATAATTTGATGGTCAACGATTATCGAATTTTTTTTGCCCATGCTGCCACATGCGAGGGGATGTGAAAGCGAAAATGGGGGTATTTGCGGGGCAGGCGGCATCTACCTATTCGCTAGGCTGCGAACATACAGGACCTAAGGGAGCAGGGCCACCAACGGGGGGGGGGGGGGGTCTAGGGGTCCTGGAGTCCCGGGCCTTTCTAGTCCCAGGAGCCTGTATGGCAGCATTGTAGTTAGTACCGCGCTGCCAGAGACACGGACTGTGGTGGACAGCAGCACTAGCAAATTATGAATGTAGCAGTGGCACTAGCCGCCAACCAATAGGAGCTGCCTGATTGGCAGCCAATCATGAGCCTTATTCATAATGCTGGTGCTGCTGGTGGCTCTGTCAGCATCTCTGGCAGGAAGGCGCATGGAGAAGCCGATAGTGACCACCGGCTCTGCCTGACAGGCGAGGAGGGGGAGCTGCTAGGTAGCTGGTGGCATGAGCTGCTGGAGCCTAGCAAGGAGGAGAGCCCCCGATCGCGATGGGACCTGCATATATATATATATATATATATATATATATATATATATATATATATATATATATATATATATGCCACATATGCTGTAGCACCCAGCCCTATGGGTCACTGCCCATTTGGTCAGCCCCGGGCCCCACGTTTTGTGATGGCAGCCCTGTAAGGGAGACATTGGGGCTAGTTGTCTAGGGGGTGTACATGCCCACAGAGGGTACAGAACACACCCCCTTTCTTTGATTATTTTTGGGCCCATTTGGCCCCCTATCCAGCCCCAGGGAGCTGTGTAACAAAGACTGTGCATTACTGGGCTGTGCTTATTTCATATCATTTGATGTGAAATAAGACCTGGCTGCTGATCTACAAATTTGTGGGGAGATTGCCACCACCCAGACAGAGGGAAAACCCACCCCATGCAAATCTGTGAATGTTCTGCAAAAATATCGCCATTCGCCATCCTGTCGCACATCCATGCGCAATTCATGCACCAGCCAATGATTTTTCCAGTCTGTGTACCGGTGATCAGCGATATAACCAGGCTGATCAAGACCGGAGATGTCGTCACGCCCCTCCCTAAAAACGTCCGGGCACACCTGCGGTTTTTGTGACACACCCATAAAATGTCCAGTTACTGCTCCCAAACGCCGGCTTCCTGGCATTCACATTGTGAGTGGATCGCACTTGGATATTTTCACTATTTTGGCTGACATGTGCGTGCTACGATCGCATGCGCAGTAGTTGAATGGATTGCAAATTAGCACAGCGGTGATCAGGTCTGAATAACCCCCTTGACGTTATGGGGCATACACATGGGGCAATGTAAGCCCTATTTGTAAGAGATACAGTATGACTAGATCGCTTAGAAATTAAGCACGGAACGCTCCGTGTGTATGGCCCCGGGCTACAGCCATGCGCATTCCTGTGCATTGGCCACCACCCACAGAGATAAACACCACGAGGAAAAATAGCCCATGCAAGTCAGATTCCGACTGTCGGTGAGTCATCCGGTACATATGTTGCCCGTAGCAACCAATGAGATTCTGTCTATCATTTTCTAGGATGCAATAGAGAAACGGTAGACCCAATCTGATTTGGTTGCTATGGGCAACCTCACCTCTCTTTAGTAAATGTATCCCATAGCGGGCTCCGCTCCTCCTTTCCCTGCAGCTCTAACAAGCATCCAGTTGACATAAGCTGTGAATCTGTCTCCTGTCCCAGCTGGTGGGGAGGATTTACAAGCTGTGTTGTGCGAGTGTAAGGAATTAACAAGTCGCTAGTGGTCTGAGCTTGTGAATATTTCCCATTCTTGTGCCCATGTTGCAGATTGCCCCGCAGGACGCTGGGGAGCCGGCTGCCAGGAGATCTGTCCCTTGTGTGGTAAGGACGGAAGCTGTCACCCAACCACCGGAGAGTGTGTCTGTGCTGCAGGGTACACCGGCAAACACTGTACGGACAGTAAGTATCAGTGACCCAACGCCACAGGTACTATGCCTGAAAAGTGATCAAATGGAGAGTGATAAACCATCAGCCAATCAGCTCCTAACTGCCTTTGAAAAATGAAAGTTAGGAGCTGATTGGTCGGTGGTTTATCACTCTTAATTTTGTCTTATTACATAAAGTACATGCCGGTCAGCTCCTAACTGCCATGCACCATACCAGGTGTGTAAAATGACAATTAGAAGCTGGCAGTTTAATCTTCATCCACCTTATCTCTCTAAAAGGCCTAGTATGTAAACTCTTGTTATCTCGAACAGAAAGGATGTTACATCTGAGGAATTGTGAGTAAAAACATGCCAGAGACATTGTTCCACCATAGTGTGCTCTCAAAATAACACCTCATCCACTATAGCAATATAGCTATATAAGCAAACTAGTTACCGGCCATCATTATGATGGAACAACAATAGTGCACTGTCGGCGCCGGTAGATTGTGTGTGCCCAATTGGAGCAATACTTGAACTGCTTGTAAGGCGCCATCTACTGTGCAAAATACGTAAATTCACCACATACAGTAGATGTGAGGGGTAGTGTTAGCTTTTTATTATATAAATCTGACAGGAGTTGGTATTTAATTAGTACACGGGCACTTTGGGACAACAGGAGGTTTCATCTTTATGTTGTTGTTTTATACCTCACACATTGTAGATCGATAGAATGGATAAATAGGTATGTTTCCATTTTTGTTTTACAGAATGTCCTTCTGGGTGGTTTGGCCAAGGTTGTCAATCAAGATGTGGCTGCCAGGACGACAGCCAATGCGACCTGGTAACTGGAAGATGCACTTGCCCGCCTGGTTGGACTGGACATAACTGCAGGAGAGGTATTTTAATTGTGGGTTACTGGTTATCATTAGTGAACCCATTACTTGTGATTAAATAGCTATCACAAAGGTGCAATTATCCCTGTTATCTAAGCACAGAGGCAGCCATTTTCTCAGCTGAACCCCATTCCTTCATGAGGATTCCACCTATCAGTTCAGAAGGAAATAGTCACATGACTGAGGTGCATTTTATCTGAGTTAGTGGATTTGCTATAAATTTGTCAGCTTCCAAAATGGCGGCCTTCATTGTGTACAGATGATGGGTACATACTATTCACTACAATGACATGTCTGAGGTTCTGGGCATGATTCAGAGATGGGCGCTTTGCTGTGAAAAAATATGCCTCCTGGTGATGTGTCCCAGATCCTAGTGCTGAATACGCACCACGGGATCACCTGATCGTGATGGCGGTAACATTGGTCATCGGAAGTGAGCCTACGTTTACTCAAAATGGCCGAATAATATCCTGTAAATCTGTGTTACGCAACATCATTTTTGTCCCCTGTCCTATCTACAATGGCTTGGGGCCATAGTGTGTGTGACCCTCAGGGGTAATAAAAAATGTAAAGTGATAAACCACCAGCCAAATAGCTCCTAACTGTCACTTTAAAGAGTACATGTAACATGGCAGTAAGGAACTGTTTGGTTGGTTCTTTATCACCCTCCACATCATTACTCTCCAAGGCTTAGTACATCTGACCCAGAAGGAGATCTGCACAATTGCAGATCACTAAACATCAGGGATGTAAGTAAACCAGCGGGTTTAAAGTAATCATTGAATTAGGCCCTTGGTCACCTACAGAAGCTTTTGGGGCAGATGCTTTAAGCATGGTGAAGAGATAAAGTGGAAGAAGATAATGCACCAGCCAATCAGCTGTGTTTAAAAAATGGCAGTTGGAGTTGATTGGCTGGTGCATTATCTCTTCACCAGGCTTAATACATCTGCCCCATTGCTTGTTGTACAGCATTCTCTGACCATCTCTAATATATTTAGCCAGATCTGTCACTCAACCCCTGTGGAGAACGTTCCTGTGTAGAACAGTTTCACTTTCATGTGTCTGACGTTCCACCCCCTTGACATCACCTCCCCCCGCCCAGCCAGGGCTACAGTACACGCCCACCATCCACCATTACTCCACAGCCACCATCCACCATTACTCCTGCACATCCCTACCCTCTGCCAGGACCCCCGCGACCCCCCTCCCGCGATTCGCGGGACCCCCCGCGACCCCCCCCCTCCCGCGATTTGCGGGACCCCCCCGCGACCCCCCCTCCCGCGATTCGCGGGACCCCCCGCGACCCCCCCTCCCGCGAATCGCGGGACCCCCGCGCCCCCCCCCTCCCATGATTCGCGGGACCCCCGCGAACCCCCCCTCCCGCGATTCGCGGGACCCCCGCGACCCCCCTCCCGCGATTCGCGGGACCCCCGCGACCACCCCGGTATCCGGACTATTGTTAGACAGCACTTACATCGACAGCCATTACATCAACACCATTAGTTCGACACCTCAATAGGTCGACATGGTTTTAGGTCGACATAACATTAGGTCGACATGTCATTATGTCGACAGCTCATTAGGTCGACAGCTCATTAGGTCGACATTTTTTTAGGTCGACATTGCCATTAGGTCGACAGTGTCTATGTCGACAGTCAAAAGGTCGACATGGGTTTTTTCACTGTTTGTTGAGCCGACATGTGCCGACAGGCGGTATTTCATGCCCTACTATCCACTAGGGTGTGGTGGGAGAATAAAATAGTGTGCCGAGCGCAGCGAGGCACCGTGCCCGAAGCATAGCGAGCGGCTGCGGTACACTTCAAACTGTGTCCATGTCGACTGTGTCGACATTTCGGCCAAAAAACAGTGAAAAAACCCATGTCGACCTTTTGACTGTCGACAGACTCTGTCGACCTAATGGCAGTGTCGACCTAATGAGCTGTCGACCTAATGAGCTGTCGACCTAATGAGCTGTCGACCTAATGAGCTGACGACATAATGACATGTCGACCTAATGGTATGTCGACCTAAAACCATGTCGACCTATTGAGCTGTCGAACTAATGGTGTCGATGTAATGGCTGTCGATGTAAGCGCTGTCTAATATCCGTCCCAGACCCGACCACCCCCTCCCGCGATTCGCTGGACCTCCGCGACCACCCCCTCCCACGAAACGCGGGACCCCCGCGACCCTCCCGCAAATCGCGGGACCCCAGCGACCCCTCCCTCCCGCGAGCCCCCTCCCGCGATTCGCAGGACCCCTGCATCCTCCCCTCCCACGATTCGCGGGACCCCTGCGACCCCCCCTCCCAGCATTAAAAGGGCCCCCCGCGACCCCCCCTCCCGCGATTCACGGCACCCCCCCCCTACTGTGATTTGCGACCCCCCTCCCGCAATTCGCGCCGCCCCCTCCCGCGATTCACGGAACCCCCCGTAGCGCCCCCCTCCCGCGATTTGCGGGCCCCCTCGGCACTTCTCGCGATTTGCGACCGCCCCCTAATTCACACATTCGGGGACCCCACCTCCCGCGATTCATGCCCCTCTCACGCAATTCACGGCACCCCCCACACCCCCCTTCCTGCCATTCGCAACCCCTCACGACCCCCCTCCCGCGATTCACAAAACCCCCCGTAGCGCCCCCCTCCCGCGATTTGCGGGCCCCCTCGGCACCTCTCGCGATTTGCGACCGCCCCGTAATTCACACATTCGGGGACCCCCCTCACGCAATTCACAGCACCCCCCATACCCCCCTTCCTGCGATTCGGAACCCCCCACGACCCCCCCTCCCGCGATTCATGCCCCCTCCCGCGATTCACGGACCCCCGCACCACCCCCCCTGCGCCCACCCTCCCTTGGTTCACGCCCCCCTCATGCAATTCACGGCAACCCCCCACACCCCCCCTCCTGCGATTCGCAGCCCCCCCACGACCCCCGCCTCCTGCGATTCATGACCCCTCCCGTGATTCACGGACCCCCGCACCACCCCCTCTTGACTCACGGCACCCCACGCGCCCCTCCCGCAATTCACGGACCTCCGCAACCCCCCCTCCCGCAATTCACTAACCCCGACAACCCCCCTCCCGCAATTTGCGGACCCCCCTTCCCACGATTCAAGCCCCCCCGCGCCCCCGCCCACGATTTGCGGACCCCCGCCCCCTCCCGCTAACCGCGGATCCCCACACACCACCCCCCCTCCCGCAATTTGCAGACCCCCCAGACCCCCTTCCGGCAATTCCACCCCCCAGCGGACCACCGCGGCCCCCGCTCCCGCATTTCACGTACCCCCGTGACAATGGGGGATCCTGTACCACCACAAGCAGGTACCGCCCCTAGGTGGGAAATCCGGCCCTGGCTGCCGCACTGCAGGTTTCCCCACTGCCCTCTGCACCAGCGCCACAACTTTTATCAATGTCTTGCCCACATACCACTATTATACAGCCTCCTGCTTTCATGCACGCTCACTCCCTCCCAGTGGGAGGAGACGCTCACCCACTGCCGGGAGCTGCATACTGTCCCCCACCCTCCTCCAGTTCTAGGGATGCCCATCGACCATCAATGATTTTCAAATAATCGATGGTTTATGGCCGATGTTGAATACTTTTGCCATCAATGTGGGAGGACACTGCCCTGCCTCCTGTTCTCCTGCCCCGTAACTTCTGCCAGTGGAGACCCGCTCACCCTGTGTTGCCCACATTCCCCTATCATGCTTTACCGCCCAGCCTCCTGCTCTCATGCACCCTAACTCCCACCCAGTAGGAGGAGACACTGACTCCTGTATTTCTGTGCTGCCACGCTGGACCCTCACCCACTGGCAGAAGCTGCACAGTGTCCACCACCCTCTTTAGTCCCCCGTATACACCCACACACCCCTATCACTACCCAGCTTCCTGCTCTCCTGAACCGTAACTTCCACCACTGGGTAATCGCTGACGCTGTGTTGCCCACATACCCCTATCATGCCTCATATCCCAGCCTCCTGCTCTCATGCACCCTAACTCCCACCCAGTAGGAGGAGACACTGACTCAGGGCCACCGTCCGGTACTCCTGTGCTGCCACGCTGGACCCTCACCCACTGCCAGAAGTTGCAATACAGGCATCTTTCATACAATTCTAACCATATTTCTCACAATACAAATGTTCACAAATTAAGGGGCGTAGCCCCTTACGCCGGTGTGAAGAGCGCCCGTAGGGCGCGATGAATCACCTAGTTATAAACATACATGTTAATCAGCTTCCTGAGCTGTCCATGGTGCTGTAATAACAAACAGATGTACTTACCAAATCATTACGCTGCTTGTTATATAACCATGGCCTGATCATATGTACGCACTATTACTGTTACTATGATGATAAGAATGCAGTGTTCTTTTTATACTCTACAGTTTAGCAAAGTTTGAGCACCACTTCTGTTTGCCTTGCAGCGTGCGATGGCGGACACTGGGGGGCAAACTGTGCCAACAGCTGTAACTGCACCAACAGCGATTGGGGCTGTAACCCTACGACCGGGCAGTGCGTCTGTGAGTCCGGCTACACCGGTAGAGACTGCGATCAGAGTAAGTGGTTAAATACCGTCACAACCCCAGTCCTCTAAAGCAGAGGTACTGTAAGCACCATACGTACAGGAACTGAAGGAGATCTCTGGACACACTGTATATGTCAGACAATGATGTTGGGACAAAAACAAAACGGCTAAACCTTTGGGACATTAAACAGGCCGGTTTATCACACGAGTATTCTGCTTAAAGGAATTACTTTTCTTTTAGCACTGAGCCCTGGGAATAAGGGGATGGAGCTGCTTTCAGTCTCGGTAATCCCAGCATTCCCAGGCACATACCAGAGTGTCTCTCACCCAGATCTGGAATGGACTAGTCTGATGATACAGGAGTTGTACAATGTACCAGCAGCAGAACAGAATGCTGCCAGTATGGTGAACATTAAGTTCTGATAGGTTATTATTAGGACTCCAGGTAAGAATGTGGCCTGGTGTAGGTTTGTCTGGCTGTAATTCAGTCATACACCAAATGATTAATAACAAATAAGTCATTGATTTCTGTTTATTTCACCGTTTTTAATTATTCTCCAGTAGCCAATGATTTTGCCTCTGTGCTACCTATGGGGGTCATTCTGGTTGACTCGCAAAGCTGCGGATTACGCCGACCATAAAATGATTTCTACAGGCCACGCAAATATCAGTGGAGACTGACTTTTATTTGCGGCTGTTTCGCCAAAGACAGGTTGGCCGGCTGAGGTCATGGCACCCAGCGTCATGTCTGAATTACCATGGGAACGCCCAGTGTTTTCATGGGAATGCCCGCCGCCCCCCGCTCGCACTGCTCTATGCGAATGGGCCGGCGAATAATAAATTCACAGTGTCCATACGCCCAAAGAGCCTGCACATGCACATAAATGTTTATGCGCATGCCAAGACACAAAACAAACGTGCGGGGGAGCGAAGCAATCACTATGTGAATTCTGGACATGAGATCACGTATGGTCCTTGTGTGTTGTGTGTGTGTGTGTGTGTGTGTGTGTGTGTGTGTGTGAAGAGTCAGGAAGTGAAATGCATGTGAGTTCATCAGCCATTTTGTTTGTACCGTTAGAGTGCCCTGCTGGTCGGTATGGCTCAGACTGCAGATACCAGTGCAAGTGTGACAACGGAGCATTGTGCGATCACGTCAGCGGAGCGTGCACCTGCGCCGCCGGCTGGAGAGGAGCCTATTGTGAACTCTGTATGTACCGGGTTGTCTGTGGTTTTTTCTTTTTCAATTAGTGTTTTGTGTTATGCGCACCGGTCACCTACATGTTTGGGGCTTATTCTGACTCACACTATGCAAAAGCGTTAGTGTATGCTAATGCTCTTATCAGCCCTGCTACTGGTGCACATACTGTATACCCCAATGCCACCATCGGCACAACACGAAAACTTGCCCCAGTCCTATGCTAGGTGTAGATTTACCCATCAGAGTATGGCCTCCAATGTGAGTTCAGTGTCTCTGTACACATGGGTGACCAACTCATCCCTTTAATCCGGGACACATATTAATTACACAGGTTCTGTGGCAGTTTAAAACCAGGTGAAAGCCAGCCACAGAACCTGTGTAATTAATATGTGTCCCGGATTAAAGGGATGAGTTGGTCACCCTACTGTACACAATCCCTTCAGAGACAGGTCCAGAATCAGGACCATTGTAGGTCTAATAACTGTATGTATGCAGACTGTCAGTACCTCTAGGACACAGGACATCTCCATCCTCCCTCAGAGAGAGCCAACACTGTCTACAGCCCCCTGTGGCTTCTTTTTCTTTCCATATGGTCTTCCCTAGTCTAGGTGTAGACAATGTCTCCAATTAGCCAGTTTGTGGTGGTCATACTGGCACTATTCTAATTCGTAATTCTGCTCAGCTGGCCCTTGGCTCTCCCAGCGCCACCTTAAATCTGGCGTTTGGGTCACATGCCCCCTAGTTGCAGCCATGAGGAGCTATAACCCTTTGTATAGATGTCTGTGTGCAATATTTGGGGGTGATTGTAAATGTATTTATCTGCACTGATACAGACCAGGTTGGTATAACCCTGTAAAGGATTGCCGCTTTAAGAATATAAGCATTCTGTTCTGTATGTGATATTTGTTGGCCTAATTCAGATTCAAATTCAAAACAGCAGATTTCTGTCCACTTCTGAACCGGACCCATGGCCCATATGCTCCTCTATAACAGGCCTTTCCAACATGCGGCCCTCCAGCTGTTGTGAAACTACACATCCCAGCATACCCTGCCACATTATTGCTATTAGGGAGTGGTAAAACGGTGGCAGGGCATGCTGGGATATGTAGTTTCCTGCAGATATGTAAATCCTGCAGTCTATTACATTACCTAGTAGAGGCCCATGCATCCATGGAATATATATATATATATATATATATATATATATTGCGGGGATGCGGCGGCACTCAGAGACGATCACACAAGTTTGATAAGGTGAAAAAACTTTATCTACGTTTCGGGGTTCAAGACCCCTTCGTCAGGATATAAAACAGTGGAAAACACAACATCTATAAATACATTTACTTACCCGGGAAATCCTCAGCCCGTCTGCGTGCCTGGCCCGTCCTCCGGAGTACGCACTCCCCCACTTCCGGTATCCGCTGACGCGTCTGACGGACGTGACGGAGCCGGCCTCCGGCCGTTGCCATGACACTCTGACAAACTTTAGACGCACCCGGAATTGACTGTAAACAAACCACACGTGATACATTGTAAGTGTCAATGAACAAAGCATCGCTGCATGTAAAAACAACAATAATAGAAAAAGGTTTACAGCGTTAATCTGGTGCTAAAAAGTGTGTATCGGAAGGCTGCATTATATAAACGCAGATGAGTGTGAATCAGTGTACCATTTTAAAACTACATAAAGTGCTAAATACGTGGTCTATTTGATCACATAGATCAAATAGACCACGTATTTAGCACTTTATGTAGTTTTAAAATGGTACACTGATTCACACTCATCTGCGTTTATATAATGCAGCCTTCCGATACACACTTTTTAGCACCAGATTAACGCTGTAAACCTTTTTCTATTATTGTTGTTTTTACATGCAGCGATGCTTTGTTCATTGACACTTACAATGTACAGTATCACGTGTGGTTTGTTTACAGTCAATTCCGGGTGCGTCTAAAGTTTGTCAGAGTGTCATGGCAACGGCCGGAGGCCGGCTCCGTCACGTCCGTCAGACGCGTCAGCGGATACCGGAAGTGGGGGAGTGCGTACTCCGGAGGACGGGCCAGGCACGCAGACGGGCTGAGGATTTCCCGGGTAAGTAAATGTATTTATAGATGTTGTGTTTTCCACTGTTTTATATCCTGACGAAGGGGTCTTGAACCCCGAAACGTAGATAAAGTTTTTTCACCTTATCAAACTTGTGTGATCGTCTCTGAGTGCCGCCGCATCCCCGCAATATATTCCTGGTGGCTGGGCCACCATACGGAAGGCACCTGGGCAAAGACACCCCTCCATTGGGGCAACGGAGTGCCGGGGGTAATTGGACTATATATATATATATATATATAATCTTCTTGGACGGCCTGGCACTCCTGCCCTCATACGATGTAACTTTGCCCGGTGCCTTCTCTTTGCAGATAATAATACAGTAGATGGATGAGCGGCACTCTCGGGTTTTTCAATAAAGAAATGACACTTCTTAGGTGCAAATTTCTACGTTTCAGTTTATTTCAATAAACCTTCATCAGGATACAGATATACAGTACATTGTGCTTTTATATACAGTGTGCAACTCGTGAAGGGAGGGAGGGAGGGGGGTGTCCCGCCAGATAGTGACGTCATTGACCGTGAGCCGCCTCACAGCCGATACCTCATCTTAACTGGCCACCACAAAACAGAAAAAACCTTGACCTATTGTGGGGGTCAAATACAAATAATACACGAATACATATACGTGTCATTTTCAGATGCATAGGGATAAAAAATATATATGTGCATGCAAATCCCACATATAGAGTACAATCAAAAGTGCAAGTTTTGTACAAAGAAAGAAATATATGTATATACATGATGGACATCACGTCCCCGTACCGGTATTGTAATCAGCTTTCAATTATGTTAAGCTAATCTATTGCACACTGTATATAAAAGCACAATGTACTGTATATCTGTATCCTGATGAAGGTTTATTGAAATAAACCGAAACGTAGAAATTTGCACCTAAGAAGTGTCATTTCTTTATTAAAAAACCAGAGAGTGCCGCTCAACCATCTACTGTGTGTGTGTATATATATATATATATATATATATATATATATATATATATATATATATGTTTATTTGCCAACATTTAATAAAGCAGCTAAACAGCAAGGTAGTGCTGACACTTGTGTATTGCTGCTGATTTGTATATAATCTGTCTCAGCGTGTCAGCCATTGGCGTATCAGCCATTGGTGCCTGTCACCGTGCCGGCTCCTTGCAGGAACGTGATCTATCAGGTCCCTGTGCAGTGTGGAGAGTAGTCTGCAGCTCCCTCCTGTATACGGAACACCCCGTAAATGCGCTCTCTGCAGCCCCAGAATCAGAAACGGCGGCACCAGTGAGAAGCGGGCACTGCTGTATGACATATATAGAGGAATTCATTGTAGTCACTTCTCTCTTTTTCCAAAACTAGAACTGACTTGCTGTTTGTGTGTTGTTATATTTGTGCAGCATGCCCAGAGGGCTTCTATGGCACAGACTGCGCCAACAGCTGCCAATGTGCCAACGGCGCGAGCTGCAATCACATTACTGGTTCCTGCACATGTCTGGATGGGTGGATTGGATCTACCTGCAGCCAGAGTAAGTTATTGGACATGCACATTCCTGGTTTTGTCAGTTATAAAAAGAAGGTTTATTGTAAAACTCCAATTTAAAGGCGTCTGTTACCTGGGGGCACTAAGGAGCAGGTCCTGGAGGTGCAGAATGGATGGTACCATGGTGTGTGTGTCACTGTCTATATATCTATACACTTACACACACACACACACACACACATGAATTATGTATATATTTGAAGCAACTACCTTTATGGCTACATTTTATTCTTCTATATTATTAATCCTAGTGACCCATGTTATGTGTATGGAGCGCGGTAGTATAAGCCCCTGGACTATTCTGACATATTTGGAGTCAGCAGGGACACCACCTTTGGTCCCTAGGACTTGCTCATATATATAACATAACTTTATCTGCAGTGATGACTTGGAAGATGGTAGCTGCTTTCCCCTTACACCTCTGCGTCTCAGCCTAGTGCCCCAATTAGTGGAAAGGGGGGGGGGGGGGGGGGGGGGGGGGTTTACACCTTGCGGTGTCACTCTGCGCTGGGAGACCTCTATGGATGTTGTCTGTCTTCTTGCGACGTATTAGTAGTTTGGCATTAATGTATATCAAACGTTTTATATTTCAAAATTTATATGACATTTATTAAATGTTGTAAAAAGCACAATACAATATAGTAAGATAAGTGGTAATAAAAATGGTAAATAATGGTAATAAAAGGTAATAAAAAACAAAAATTCATGTACTGGGTTAAAAACGTGTCCTAATACCGGTACACACAGAACATAGGGAGGGTTGGGTATGGATAACACACTGGGGATGGGTATTTGAACGGGGGGGGGTGCCTGCGGTCCTCTGTATGATCAGGCTGGTATAGTTCAAGTTTTTTGCGGTGCCTCTATGGGCTGATGGTACCTCTTTCCGTTGAAGAAGGAGCAAGGAAATGTCTGCCGGCAGACTCCCGTCGATTATCCTCCTTTAGCTGGGAGGGATGATCAGCGGGTCCAGGTGCTTGCGGGTCCAGGTGCTTACTATATAACTTGATTCTTTTTGGCATTTTTCCTTTACCCGTGCCTGCCTCTCCTTGCCCCGTGTCTGCCCAGTTATCTTTTCCTCGCACCTGGCAGGCTCTCTTTTCCTCATGCCTGCCCAGCTCTCTTTTCCTCACGCCAGCCCAGCTCTCTTTTCCTCACGCCTGCCCAGCTCTCTTTTCCTCACGCCTGCCCAGCTCTCTTTTCCTCACGCCTGCCCAGCTCTCTTTTCCTCACGCCTGCCCAGCTCTCCTATCCTCACGCCTGCCCAGCTCTCCTATCCTCACGCCTGCCCAGCTCTCCTATCCTCACACCTGCCCAGCTCTCCTATCCTCACGCCTGCCCAGCTCTCCTATCCCCATGCCTGCCCAGCTCTCATTTCCCCGCACCTGCCCAGCTCTCATTTCCCCGCACCTTCCCAGTTCTCTTATCCTCATGCCTGCCCAGCTCTTTTCTTTCCTCACGCCTTCCCAGCTCTCCTATCCTCACGCCTGCCCAGCTCTCCTATCCTCACGCCTGCCCAGCTCTCCTATCCTCACGCCTGCCCAGCTCTCCTATCCCCATGCCTGCCCAGCTCTCATTTCCCCGCACCTGCCCAGCTCTCATTTCCCCGCACCTTCCCAGTTCTCCTATCCTCATGCCTGCCCAGCTCTTTTCTTTCCTCACGCCTTCCCAGCTCTCCTATCCTCACGCCTGCCCAGCTCTCCTATCCTCACGCCTGCCCAGCTCTCCTATCCTCACGCCTGCCCAGCTCTCCTATCCTCACGCCTGCCCAGCTCTCCTATCCTCACGCCTGCCCAGCTCTCCTATCCTCACGCCTGCCCAGCTCTCCTATCCTCACGCCGGCCCAGCTCTCCTATCCTCACGCCGGCCCAGCTCTCCTATCCTCACGCCGGCCCAGCTCTCCTATCCTCACGCCGGCCCAGCTCTCCTATCCTCACGCCGGCCCAGCTCTCCTATCCTCACGCCGGCCCAGCTCTCCTATCCTCACGCCTGCCCAGCTCGCACCTGCCCAGTTCTCCTTTTGTAATAATGTGCTTCTTGTTCTGAAAATATTTTGCCTAGAATGCCCAGACAACCGTTACGGAAGTGGCTGCAAGGAGAGGTGCCAGTGTGTGCACGGTGCTAGGTGTGACCATGTCAACGGACAGTGTATCTGTGCTCCTGGGTGGACAGGAGACCGCTGCCAGCAAGGTAAGCCTGGAAGAGAACTTCCTCTCCCTACTATTCCCTCTGCTGTGTACAGATGACAGGATATTGGACTATGTGGATAATGAGATACACTGTTTATAGACCTTGTTGCTAACTCAGGGGCAGATTTATTAAGCTCGATGAAGTGATAAAGTGTCTGGTTTTTATCACCAGCCAATCAGCTCCTACCTGTAATTTTCAAACCAAGCCTGTAACTTCACAGCTAGGAGATGATTGGCCGGTGATAAAGTACCAGCCACATTATCATTTCACCGAGCTTAATAATTTGCCCCTCAGTGGCACATTTTTCTGAAATCTTTTGAAGATGAGGTTCTAGGATCCCGTTAAGTGTTTTGCCTATATAACGTTAATACATGAACCATCTTATGGCTGGTCAGTCTATATTTATATAGGACGTGTAAATCCTTCATCCAGTGTCCTGACTCGGAGAGGATGAACCAACCAAAGCTCTTCCTCCACCCGCATGCGATATTACCTGCATGCACCATTGAAGCCAAATATCTATCTACAGAGCATGAGCTGTTACCTGTATGCGCCATTGCAGCCAAAGCTATCCCTATTCCAGCATGCAATATTACCTGTATGCACCATTGCAGCCAAAGCTTTCCCTACACCCTCATGCGATATTACCTGTATGCACCATTGCAGCCAAAGCTTTCCCTACACCCTCATGCGATATTACCTGTATGTAATATCGCATGAGGGTGTAGGGAAAGCTTTGGCTGCAGCCAAAGCTCTCCCTACACCCTCATGCGATATTACCTGTATGCGCTATTGCAGCCAGAGCTCTCCCTACACCCTAATGTGATATTACCTGTATGCGCTATTGCAGCCAAAGCTCTCCCTACACCCTCATGCGATGTTACCTGTATGCGCTATTGCAGCCAAAGCTCTCCCTACACCCTCATGCGATATTACCTGTATGCGCTATTGCCGCCAAAGCTCTCCCTACACCCTCATGCGATGTTACCTGTATGCGCTATTGCAGCCAAAGCTCTCCCTACACCCTCATGTGATATTACCTGTATGCGCCATTGCAGCCAAAGCTCTCCCTACACCCTCATGCGATGTTACCTGTATGCGCTATTGCCGCCAAAGTTCTCCCTACACCCTCATGTGATATTACCTGTATGCGCCATTGCAGCCAAAGCTCTCCCTACACCCTCATGCGATGTTACCTGTATGCGCTATTGCAGCCAAAGCTATCTCTACACCCTCGTGCGATATTACCTGTATACACCATTGCAGACAAAGCTCTCCCTACACCCTCATGCGATATTACCTGTATGTACTATTGCAGCCAAAGCTCTCCATACACCCTCATGCGATATTACCTGTATGCACCATAGCAGCCAAAGCTCTCCCTACACCCTCATGCGATATTACCTGTATGCTCCATTGCAGACAAAGCTCTCCCTACACCCTCATGCGATATTACCTGTATACACCATTGCAGACAAAGCTCTCCCTACACCCTCATGCGATATTACCTGTATACACCATTGCAGCAAAGCTATCCCTACACCTGCATGTGATATTATCTTTATGCGACATTGCAACCAAAGCAATGTGATGGCATTCTGGTTTAAGAGAATTGTATATAGGATCCCAAAACCTAGGTTACTTTATGTATGGCAAATGAAGCTTAGGAGAAGAGGGGTAGGTCTAAGCTTCCTAATGCACCAGGCAGAAGACACCTACCACAGTCATGAGTCTCCTCTCTGAGTCTACATAGGAATTTGTCTGAGGTGAATAAAGTTGTGCACCTGCTATATTTTCTTATAACTGATTTGTATTTTTTCAGCTTGTCAGGATGGTTTCTATGGAGAAAATTGCCTTCAGCAATGTATCTGTAGGAATGGAGGAGCTTGCAATCACATCACCGGCCGCTGCGTTTGTCAGAAAGGTTGGACAGGATTGGCGTGTGAAATGGGTGAGTCATTTACCACACAAAATATATATATTATTTCTACTCTACTGAGCCAATAGATAAATTGGTATCTTATACAGGTTGAGTATCCCTTATCAAATATCCATTATCCAAATTATTCTGAAAACCATAGTTTCTAGAATGTACTTCTTCTTTTTTTTTTTTTTTTGCTAAAAGCACTACTGGGGACATGTAACTGGCCCTATGGGGACATGATATGTAACTGGCCCTATGGGGACATGATATGTAACTGGCCCTATGGGGACATGATATGTAACTGGCCCTATGGGGACATGATATGTAACTGGCACTATGGGGACATGATATGTAACTGGCACTACTGGGGACTTGTAACTGGCACTATGGGGACATGATATGTAACTGGCACTACTGGGGACATGATATGTAACTGGCACTACTGGGTACATCTGTAACTGGCACTACAGGGACATGATATGTAACTGGCACTATGGGGACATGATATGTAACTGGCACTACTGGGTACATCTGTAACTGGCACTACAAGGACATGATATGTAACTGGCACTTCTGGGGACATTTGTAACTGGCACTATGGGGACATGATATGTAACTGGCACTATGGGGACATGATATGTAACTGGCACTACTGGGTACATCTGTAACTGGCACTACAGGGACATGATATGTAACTGGCACTACTGGGGACATTTGATATGTCCCCATAGTGCCAGTTACATATCATGTCCCATAGTGCCAGTTACATATCATGTCCCCATAGTGCCAGTTACATATCATGTCCCCATAGTGCCAGTTACATATCATGTCCCCATAGTGGCAGTAACTGGAACTACTGGGGACATCTGTAACTGGCCCAATGGGGACAAGATATATAACTGGCACTAAATATGTGCAATAACATGATTGCTTGGCATTCAATGTCAGTGCCTGAGATAGCACACAGACTTTGATTTATGCACAAATAAAATATAGTTGTGTGTATTTTATGTGTTTGATGTGTTTATACAGCATAAATGCAAGATATTTTATTAAAATATAAAAATATTTCGGAATATGGAATAATCCATTATCAAAACTGCTTCTGGACCCAAGCATTTTGGATAAGGGATACTCAACCTGTAATGACTTCTACCAGATATACATTCTTGACTGTTGCTGGCTGCGGACCAATTAGACCAGGCATGTCCAAACTGTGGCCCTCCAGCTGTTTTGATATTACACATATCAGCATGCCTTGCCATAGTTTTAGCATTCAATTATAGAAAAACTGTGGCAAGTCATGATGGGACTTGTAGTTTCACAACAGCTGGAGGGCCATAGTTTGGACATGCCTGAATTAGATAATGATATTAGTAATACTACATAAAAATATTTTCTATGTACAGTATGATTTATCTGTAAATCCCAGATACACTCTGGTTCTTAGTAATCCAGATGTGACGTAGGACAGTAAAGGTAATGGCTCTGTCATCTCTACCACCAGAGTGTAGCCCAGGAACATACGGAGACGGCTGTCTGCAGAATTGCACCTGTCAAAATGGTGGCGTTTGCGATTGGGAAACAGGCACATGTACGTGTCGGGCGGGATGGATAGGGGACTCTTGTCAGACAGGTAAGTGATTGATTGTGATATGGTGAGAGAGCTGTGTAGTGTGGTGAGAGAGCCGTGTGCTGCTGTGTGGTGTGGTGAGAGATATGAGATGCCAGCCAAGGCTGTGGGATCCGACAAATCTTTATGGCATTCCTTGCAATCTATGACTCCGCACAGGACAGTGCATTGGATCAGAAGTGAAACACATGCGGTACAAGGGACCCCTGTATTTGTCCATGTTCTGACACTACATTTACTTTTGCAGATAAGGCATTTACGAGGCTGTGTGGTCAGAGAACTGTGTGGTAATAGAGCTGGGTGTGGTGAGAGTGCTGTGGTGAGAGTGCTGTGTGTGGTGTGGTGAGAGTGCTGTGTGTGGTGTGGTGAGAGTGCTGTGTGGTGTGGTGTGGTGAGAGTGCTGTGTGGTGTGGTGAGAGTGCTGTGTGTGGTGTGGTGAGAGAGCTGTGCATGGTGTGGTGAGAGAGCTGTGCGTGGTGAGAGAGCTGTGTGGTGTGGTGACAGAGCTGTGTGTGGTATGGGGAGAGAGCTATGTTATGTGGGGAGAGAGCTGTATGTGGTGTGAGATATGTGATCCCCCAGTCAAGGTTGCGGGATCAGACTAATCTTTATTGTAGCCCTTGTGATCTATAACTCTGATCCGATGCGCACGGGACAGTGCGCCAGATCAGTGAAACACATATGTGGTACAAGGGACCCTTGTATGTGTCCATGTTCTGACACTATGTTTACTTTTGCAGATAAGGCATATACAAGGCTTTTCCCCTTTAATCTCTTAGGTTTACATCCACTGATTTTGCACTATTTGTCTTAGTAAGTCTGCAGACGTCTAGATACTACAGTGTTTATATGACTTGCACACGCTGTGCCAGATCAATAAGTAATGCTGCCCATACATATGTGAGATATTGCATGCAAACAGTTGATTTCGGCCACATCTGGCTGATGAATCGAATGATTGCATGCATTTTGAAGGGGACATTTGACGCGATGCGCAGGCACGCGGTCAAATGTTGCATCAATAAATATTATGTGCTGCACATAATATTTATCGAATTGCATGAGCAATCGCATGTGGTTTTTAAACACATGCGATTGCTCAAATGCAATCAGCGTGGGGACTGGAGCGGGGACCGGAGCTGGAGGTGGCGGAGGACAGGAGCGCTGATGGGGACCGGAGCTGGGGGTGGCGGAGGACAGGAGCGCTGGCGGGGACCGGAGCTTCAGCAGTGGAGTACAGGAGCGCTGGCGGGGACTGGAGCTGGCGGCGGCAGAGGAGCGGGACAGGAGCGCTGGCTGAGGAGCTGGCGGTGGTGGAGGAGCTGGCAGCGGTGGTGGAGCGGGACAGGAGCACTGGTGGGGAGTGGGGTACATACCTGGATGGCTGGGGACTGGAGCTGTGGCAGCATATGATTTTGAAACACTGGATGGCCCTCTGATTGGCTGAGGCCGCTGAGAAAGAGAGCTCGGTACTTGTGTAGTTTCATGGCGCCGTGCTACTTCCGGGTTCTACGCTTGCCACAAACTATGTTAAAAAAAGTAACTTAACTCCATGCCAACATGGATAGTTCATACCTCCACTATCCATGTTGGCATGGAGTTGATTTTAAATAGCGTGGCGAGCCACCGAGCCTGCAGCGTGGGCGAGCGAAGCGCCGTGAAGCTACACAAGTACAGAGAGCTCTCTCAGCCAATCAGCGGCCGCCTGAATGTGAGGCCGCTGATTGGCTGAGAAAGCTCTACGTCTCAGCGGCCTTGACCAATTAGAGGGCCATCCAGTGTTTCAAAGTCCTGCTGAGTCCCGCCGCCTGCCTGACAGCTCCACCGCTGTGGTCCCCAGCCAGTTACGTACCCCGCTTCCCGCCAGCGCTCCACACAGCCACTTCCAGCACCCGATGTCTGGCATGCGACATCGGGTGCTGCACTGGGCCCCACTTGATGCAATCAGATGCGATGCAACAAGTGTATGGGCAGCATAAGGAATGAGATGACTTGAGCTCCTCAGACAGAATGTTGTACTTTATCTGTCAGTTAACCTGGCGACAGATGTGTGCTCTGACACAAGGTAGCCGGCCCGTGACATGATGTTTCCACTAATCATTGTGTCGTCATGTAATCGCTCCTCCTGCCTTTCCCAGCTCTAGCGCCCCTGGTCTGGCTTTCCGTAATCCCATAGTTGCCTACTGGCATATTATAGCCCCTCCAGTGCCAGAGGGCACTCCTCTCTATCCCAAACCCAGGCCGCATGTGGCAGCGACAGCAGAACATATACATTGTAGTCTGGCATCCCTCCCCCAAATCTCTCTCCTAATGCATTCATGTAGATATCCAAATACTGATTTCCGGTGGGTATTGTGGGCCAATGGGACTGCACATGTATCCATTAACCCTTCGAGTGCCAAGTGAATGTGTTAAAATTGGTGTGAAAATTGGCAAGCAAACTTTTTTTTATTATCATACATAACCTCTGTTACCTTTATATAGGAAAGAATCTTTTTTACACAACATTCTTTATTTGAACTTATATAACAAATGTGAGTGATGTTGCCATTTTTAGCGACGTTTTGAACATCTCTCAAAGGGTTAAGTGCCCAATACTAGGAGCAGTGCCCAATTTTGTTACACCTATAAGTCTGACCATTGGGTCCCTATGGCATGCATCCAGAACTTTTTTGAGTCAATTGAGCGATTGCATGGGGCACTCTGCAGCCACATTATTAGCGCCACTTCAGCGCCAGCCTATTTACAGGTAGTTAGAAGAGAGACACAACTAAGAGGACGTCACTTTATATTCCAGCCTGCCCAGCCGGAACATTCGGAGTGCAGTGCCTGGAGAAGTGTTTATGCCGCCACGGAGTTTCCTGCCACCATATCACTGGCGCTTGTGACTGTCCCAGCGGCTGGAGGGGAAATCACTGTGATAAACGTAAGTCGTTTGGTGGCTGTTCTTCACATTTATAGTAATATGTACATAACGTTACATTGGCACTGGTGATATCATTCTGTTGTTTGGAGGTGTATTACTAGGTTCTTGTTATAGGATACTATACGCTGTGTAGGTTATTTTGTGACTGCTTATTATCTACATAGAAAGATATTTGCTAGAGCCGAAATGCATATGGCTATATAAGAGGTAATAAAGAGGTATGGGTCATTCGATCGACTATGTCATTCGGTCAACATGAGTCTTCACGGTTATTGTGTCTATGTCGACATGGACTGAGTGCGTCCGGTACACTTTTATATTCTCCATCAATGCTTACTGGAATAGTAATGTATGAACAAGTCTTTAAAAAAAAATATATATATATATATTAAAAAAAAAAAATCATGAAAAACTCATCAACCTTTTACTTCTGTCAATCAACCCTTTGACCATGTCGAGTTTTCCACGCGTTGACCTAGTGACAGCATACTGTAAAGACCTGACACACGTCAGCTGCTGTTGAACTACACATTCCAGCATGCCCTGCAACAGTTTTAGCATGGCCAAATAGAAAAATTGTAGCAGGGCATGCTGGGATGCATAGTTCGACAACCGCTGGAGTGTCAAGGGTTCCCTATCCATGGACTATTTAAAAATAATAACATTTCCACGGTTCTTAGCTATCCCCAGAAGAATAGGAGCTATAATCTATTGTTGTATTGAAATACTATGGAGTAAACTTACTAAAGCTTCTAAAACTGAATAAAGGTGATGTTACCCATAGCAACTGACCAGATTCTGTCAATCACAGGCATGGTCAAACTATGGCCCTCCAGCTGTTGTGAAACTACACATCCCAGCATGCCTTGCCATAGTTTTAGCATTCCCTAACAGCAAAACTGTGGCAAGGCATGATGGGTTTTGTAGTTTCACAACAGCAGGACGGCCATAGGTTGGCCATGCCAGTCTATCGTTTTCTAGGATGCAATAGAGAAATAATAAACAGAATCTGGTTGCTATGGCCAACATCATCTTTTCCAATTTTAAGAAGCTTTAGTAAATATACCCTAAATATCTGTGCCACTAAACAAACCTATTTTGCTGTCATAAATTAAGTCTTCCCCTACACAATTGTGTGCAGACCACATACGTGTTGTTAACTCTACACATCATTTATCAGACTGTACAACAATATAATGACTGTAATAAACATGCTTAAGCTATGTCACACGCAACATGCACGTAAGACCCCTTTTTCCCATGTTTCATATTTCATTATTTTCAGCTTGTCTTCCGGGGTCGTACGGTGACCGTTGCTCAAAGCTTTGCAGCTGCCCCCATGGAACGCCGTGTAACCACATCTCCGGAGAGTGCGGATGTCCTCCAGGATTCACAGGGAACGGATGTGACCACAGTAAGTCAGGCTAGGTGCCGATACAATAACCAGTGCTACAGGTCTAGGAACGTGTAATCTCATACTGCTTTGACACTGTTTCTGAAACGTTTCTTTAACCGGGTCAGAGCAAGTTTTACCCCTTTTCCACTGCATGTTGTAAACGGTATAATACTGGTTAATTTCCATTTTGTACCTTTCACATTCAACCCGTTGTGAAAGGTACAAAAATGGTAATTCACCAGTAATATACCACCCATTCCCTGGTACCTGGCCTGCGCCGCCCCTCCCCTGGTACTAGGCAGTGGGTACCCCGCTCCCCCCCTCCCCCGGTACTAAGCAGCGCATCCCCCCCCCCCCCCCCTGGTACTAAGCAGCGCATCCCCCCCCCTCCCCTGGTACTAAGCAGCGCATCCCCCCCCCCCCTGGTACTAAGCAGCGCATCTCTCGCCCACGCCCCCCAACTCCATGCCGATGTGGATAGTGGGGGTATGAAAAGGTCGGTCAGATGCGTACCGCGTCCTGTCGCGGGGCTGGCGTGGAAAGTGTGTTTGTGACTGGGACGCAACTGTGACTGGGACTCAAATTCCAACTGTGGCCAACTAGACACAGTTTGCGAGTACATCCGCTGAGTGTGACTGTGATGCTAATGCAGCAAAAAAAAAAAAACACGCTATTTCACGATAACGTACCTTAGTACAGTTACACAGATTAAGCACAGAGTGAGCGTGCGCTAGCCTAGTACAGTGTAGGAGTCTGGAAACCAGCCAAGTTTCACACACTTGTACAATCTGCATGAGATCCAGATGAGATTTGACTTGGTGTGTACACACTTGTACAATCTGCATGAGATCCAGATGAGATTTTGACTATATAGTCAAAATCTCATCTGGATCTCATGCAGAAAGTCTTGGCTGCATAGACTATATAGTGCAGATCTGAACTATATATATGCAGATAGTCTAAATTGTATACATAGTCTAAATTGTATACATAGTCAAAATCTCATCTGGATCTCATGCAGATTGTACAAGTGTGTACACAGCAAGTCTAAAGGGGTGTACACACGGAGCAAATTTTTGCTATTTTCTAAGCAATCTGACTAGATTGCTTAGAAAGTAAGCACAGATCTCTCCGTGTGTATACTCCGAGAGATTAAATATCTCTTGCTAACTAAGTCAGTGCATGCAGTCAAAATCTAGTCAAATTGCTTAGCAAATGACTGCAAATCTCTGTGTGTGTGCAGAATGAGAGATACTGATCACAATCTCCAATTCTGAACCATTACCCTGACTTTTTTTGCTTAAGCAAAATTGCTTAGAAAAATCGCTTAGCAAAATCACTTAGCACAAATCTCTGCATGTGTATGTGCTCCCCATGGGAGATCTTGACACCAGCAAAATTACTTAGCAAAATAGCTTAGCAAAATTGCTTAGCACAGATCTCTACGTGTGTATGCCCCTTTAATTGTATACGACGGACTCTGGCAGGCTGCCAATTTTCTAAGAAAATGTAAACACAGCTGTCTGGATTAATAAACAAACAAACACTGGCGCCGTGAAACTACACAATTACCGGATTTTCACTGAAAGTCCAGTGAGCAACTTCTTAGAAATAATTAAACAGCTGCCCAAACATACAAACAATGTCATATATAAGGTAAAATACTAATAGGAACCTATCACAATGTAGCCTCAGGAATCTGAGTTATGGGAGAAGCTGCTTTGGGAGTTACATATCCTATAGATTGTAAGCTTGCGAGCAGGGTCCTCGTACCTTTAACCATCTGTAAATACCCAGTTTGTTGTAACACTCTTTCCAAATGTAAAGTGCAACAGAATGTACTATGAAAGAAACTGTTAATAATGAATAAATATTTCCAGTAGACAATCGCAGAAAGGGGTTTGGGACACTAGAATATATAGGAGCCTTCGGTACACAGTAATTGCACCCAAATTATTATTCTTGGTTAACTTACTCTATCTCCCCAGCTTGCGTTCCAGGAACCTATGGAATGAACTGTGCCAAAATATGTCAGTGTCCTGGCCAGCATCAAGACTGCCACCCGGTGACCGGGGAGTGTATCTGCGCCTCTGGTTACCACGGTCACACCTGCCAGTTAAGTAGGTGCACATTTAATGTTGTGGAAAGGGAAATTGCAAGTGGCAGATCAGTAGAGTGCTACATATTGGCCCTTATTCAGATCTGATCGCAGTACAAATTTGATCTCATAATGGGAAAAAACATGTGCACTGCAGGTGGGACAGATGTAACATGTTAGATTTGGGTGGGGTGTGTTGAAACGGAAATTTAAAGTGTAAAAATAATGCAGCCAGTATTTACAGAAACAAAATAACTCACAACAATCTAACTCTCTCTATACATGTTACATCTGCCCCACCTGCAGGGCACATGGTTTTGTCCATTTTGAGAACAAATTTGTACTGCAATAAGATTTGAATAAGGGCCATTGTGTATGCAGACCAAAACCTGCACAAGGACATTGATGTAAGAACCTGCATAGCTGTCTGCTAAGCTTATAGGCATTGGGAATCCAGCCAAAGGTGTAATATTATAATAACAGACCATGAATCACCAATAAAATCCACTGCACCCTACTGATTGCTTTATGTACGGCTTATTATCTCCTCCCAGTGCAGACATGACATTACCACACACAGCACCTTTCATATCTATTCTGGCTGCTAACACTTCAGAATCTGGTTGCCTGCCCAGACTTATTGTAGTGGCGAGGAAGGAAGGGGGGTCAGAGATCAGTCCAATATCTTTTTAATATAAAACAAACATCAGCGGCCAGACTGTTTATGGAAAGGTGTAATATATCAGAGTTTATGCACTTTTGTCATTGTGTTGTGAGGGCCGGAGTATAAAGTGCTTTGCTTTTGTTTTTTCAGAATGTTCCAGTTTGTTTTACGGTCAAAACTGCGAACATTTGTGTCAGTGCAAGAATGGCGGTCACTGCGAGGGCACAACCGGAGCTTGTCGTTGCCCTGCAGGATATGTGGGGACTGACTGCAGCGCTGGTAATGTACTGTAACCATAAAAAGGGGGAAGGAATTAGATATATTAATAGTGTCCCTGGGGTCAGCTTTAGCATCTCATATACTGGGGTTCAGCTCTTTAGCCATTGGGTCTCTGTCAGTGGCGGATCCAGTGGAGCCACACCAAATGCTGGCAGTTGGTTGGGCTCTGATATTTGAATTTTGAACTTTGCTGCAGCCACTCCCCCTGCAACTGCCACCGTTCTCCATGAAAAACTCTTCTCAAAAAATTCTCATTTTATTTAACATATTTATTATAGTTTTATTTTTAAAACCAGTAGAACCAGAAACCTCAGGTTTGGCCTATTGGTTGCTCTGTGCGTGTGCAATCTGTGTGGCCAAGTCACTCTCACGCAGATATCCCGTGAGCCTGGCCTGACAAAGCAGCTCGTATACTCACACCAGGCCTGGATTGCTCAGCTGTTTTGGTAACAATGTATTGATAATTATAGCTATAGGTGGTTTTCTATCACTGTGACAGACAACTAGTCATGGACATTAATACATAGATCACCTGGGCCAGCTGGGATTCATCCTAGGGTACTAATGGAATTAAGGGAAGAATTAGCTTCCCCTCTACATTATATCTTTGATAATTTACTATCATCAGGAAAGGTACCAAAAGACTGGAGAATAGCAGAGGTAGTGCCATTATTCAAAAAAGGAAAAAAGGAGGATCCCGCTAATTACAGACCTGTTCGTTTACCCACTATTGATGTTAAACTATTTGAAGGATTTTTAAGAGATGGTATCCAGGAATATTTAGACCTTCATAGTTTATTCAGTAATAACCAGCATGGGTTCGTGAAAAATCGTTCATGCCAAACTAATCTACTTGGTTTCTAGTAAGAGGTTAGCAAAAACCTTGATAATGGAAACGCTGTAGATATGATTTTCCTAGATTTTGCTAAAGCCTTCGACACAGTACCACACAAGAGGTTGATAAATAAAATGGAGGACCTGGGATTAGGGGCAAATATCTGTAGATGGGTAGGGAACTGGCTGTGTAATAGAGAACAAAGAATGGTCGTGAACAGTGCCGTTTCAAATATGATACCAGTACTAATACCCCTTTCACACCAGCCTAAATTCCCGGGTTGAGTCCGGGAACAACCCGGTACTACCGCTGGTGTGAAAGGTACCCGGGAAAAATTACCGGGCTAATTTGCCGGCAATCCAACCCTGCTAGGTAGCAGGGTTGTTCCCGGGTTCAACCCGGGGACCTGGCTGGTGTGAACGGGGTAGGGTATACTTACCCGGGTTGCCGGTGGCTGGGAATCCACGCAGGCGGCGGGCGCAAATGACAGGACAGGCGGTGGATGATGATGACGCAGCCCTCCGGCGGCAGTGAGGGCGCCGGAGAGCTGCGTCATCTTCATCCGCCGCCTGTCCCGTCATTTGCGCCTCCGCCTGTGTGGATCCCTGGCCTGCGCGGAGGACCAGCAACCGGGGTGAGTATTCTTACCACCTCCTGCCCACCTCTGCCGCCATCCCGCCTCCTCCCCACCTCCTTACGGCCTGGAGAAGTGGTGTCGGCAGACACTATAAATACGTTTAAAATAAGGTTGGATAAACATTTATTGGTTAAAAACATCCACATACTATACAACAAGGGATAAACTATTATAAACATAGGTTGAACTAGATGGACGCAAGTCTTTATTCAGCCTCACCTACTATGTCACTATGTAATGCTGACCACAGTGCTGACGTGGTAGGTTGGAAATAGAAGTTGGGCATATTATTTGTACGGGAATAAGGAGAGCAGTGACCGTACCAGTGGGTGAGACACAGTTACAGGTTAGGACCTGGCGTTATCGGGTCGTTGTGTAATCAGCTTTCTTTGTTCCGTTACAGTATGTCCCCCTGGGCATTATGGAATAGGATGTGCACACGTGTGTCACTGTGGCCCCAATGGATCCTGCAACCATGTCACTGGTGACTGTCTCTGTGGCCCTGGAAGGACGGGCGTGACCTGTGAACACGGTATATACATACTGCTTTGTTAAGTGTAACTCTTAATTCACCTAGGGGCCGATGTACTATGCCTGGTGAAGTGATAAAGTGGAAGCTGATAATGCATCAGCCGATCTGCTCATAAATGTATTTTTTTTTACCCATCCTTTAGCTTGACATACATTTAGCATGGTCCTGCAAGCTATCTCTTACCATCTATAAAGGTGTATATTTGAACATTTATGGGCCACATAGCAAAAGTTTAAAAGGACCCCCAAGTACCACCGATCAGTAAGACACAAAAGCATTGGAGTGTAAGAATGACGGTGGCGATCGCTACACCGCTGAATTCATATGACAGCTGGGAAACCCAATGTAACAAGTGCTTGTTATGTACGCGCACTTACTGCATGCACCTACATACAGTAGATGGTCCCATAGACCTGTGTTAGCATACGTCTATGGCACCATCTTTACCTTGTATGTTCCTACCTACCTTACAGGAAGGGGTTAGGACTGTGGGCTAAGGTGCGCTCATGCATGCGTCATGTATTTCAGTCTGCAATAGAGGCTACTTTGGAGAAAACTGCCGGCAGATCTGCTCCTGTAAGAACGGAGGACTTTGTGACCCAGTCAGGGGAACGTGCCGCTGCGGACTGGGATGGACAGGATCTACATGTGAGGAAGGTACAGTACATTACATGTGGGGCATGTAGATGCTAGTCATAGGCTGGAGCTATGTTGGCATCATTTGGGTCTGTTACTATGCACCAGTAAACTTCATTATTTGTAGCTACACATTATAACATTAAAGGGCACAGTCTTACTGTACATGCACTAATGGATAACGTCCAGTCAACGTGAATCCGCCTCCAAAAGTCCCCAGTTCAGTTCTGTGGAGATATCCAATCATTTCCACATGTATGGAAAAAAGAAATGTAACGTAGTGTGATAACGTTTGATAATAATCACAAAGGTGATAGGGGTGTGTTTTACCTGGTCTCCCAATTCTGACTGAGGACAACACACACCTGACAGGAAAAAGGTGATCTGCTGACATGTAAGAAACTGGTATAACACACGTAAAGGTTCCTTTTATTTGTCCCGCCTTCCGAGTTATGATGGATCATAAGAAATCAGCATATAGATAGAAAATATAAATTGTTTTATTAGAAAAAAAAAAAGGTATCAACAAGGCATGCCCATGCACCCGCAACAACCATACCAGATGTGACCTGGGTATTGTGTGTTCTCTGCACATCAGATCACCATATCCAGAGTGTTACCTCATGTAAAACAGATACAATATACTGTATCTGGCAGACACTGATGTCACTTTGTGATTATTATCGAATGTTATCACACGGTTCAATTTCTATTTTCCATCCGTGTGACCTATGCGCGAAATTACGATGGATATTTCCACCCACTGAACTGAGGACATTTGGAGACGGAGTCATATTTACTGGACTTTATCCACTAGCACATGTAAGACTGTGACCACCGTATAGTCCATGGGTCCTCAAACTGCGGCCCTCCAGATGTTGTGAAACTACAAATCCCAGCATGCCTTGCCACAGTTTTGCTATAAGGGAGTGTTTACAAATCCCAGCATGTTTTGACAAAGTTTTAACACTCCATTATAGCAAAACTGTGGCAAGGCATGCTGGGATTTGTAGTGTCACAACATCTGGAGGGCCGCATTTTGAGGACCCATGGTATAGTCTGTTGCTGCTTTTGGGTTTGCGGCGCAACATGTGGGAGTTTCACTGTCTGTTTTATGGTCACAACATATTGTCATGTCCACATCTCAGCGGCCAAGCTATCATGGAATTGTATGGTTCTGTGGTTTACGAGTTACGACTGTTACCTGTCCACAATGGAAGCTGCAAAACCTATAGCACATCTTCCCATACTTACTATTACAGTCCAGGTCTTAAGGATATCCAGTTGATTTTTATTAGAATCTCTTAGAACCTCAATCATTTTGATTTAAGCATCTGGACTCTCAATCATTGCTGGAATGTAAAGGCAGTTTGGGAACCTTTACTTCATAGTCAAAGGATTCCTGGGAACCAGCAGGAACACAGGCTTCATTCCCATCACCGTTAGTACAGTTAATGTCACATAACACATGTGTCCGGCACAGTAAAGTAAACCCATTTTCCAATGATTCCTCCCCTCCTTTCAGAATGTCTCCCTGGGAAATATGGCGCTGACTGTCAGATGCAGTGTTCCTGCCTGAACAATGGCACATGTGATAAAGTATCGGGAAGCTGTCACTGTACGAGAGGATACTACGGGGATGTATGCCAGCACGGTGAGCCACCCAATCAGGAATCTCTGTGACAAGATGACAGACGTACGGGAGGAAATGCCTGTGATAGACGGGAGGGTGCGGATGTGATTACAGGGTGGTGATTGGTCTTTGCATTATGCACATCACTGCCCTGTCTTCTGGGAGAACAGACAGTGGGCTGCAAAGCATAGCAAATACGTTTTCCTATGGGAGCCTGATCCCGGATGACAGGTGACTGACGAATGACAGTTATATTACACAGATGTTTCTACATGAATTATTTCATAAAAATATCAGATTATATTCTGTTGGCACTAAACTGCTCCTGAGGGTGTATATTCCTGGCAATAACTGGCCAGTTATATACAAATTTAAAATTACTATGTATTACATTGGGGATTTTTTTTATATCTATCCGCCTCTCGCTTTCAAGACATTACTTAAACTGCACGGAAATGTATTAGGGGAGCACCTAGTGTGACAATTATTACTGGGTGCTCCTACATGGGTAGGTAGTAAGACGTCAGCAAGGAGCTTTACGAGAGGGAGAAAAGGAGGAAAGATATAGAAAACTATATCAAGTTTTGAGGGCGCTTAATATGGGTGTGCTTGGCTATACAGCTGCAATCTGAAATTGGAGGGGTCACCTCCAATACAATATACAAGAACAACAAAGAGGGGGTTGACTGCGCTAGAACATGTGGTGATATTACAAAAAATGAAGGAATTTACATATACATGAATGTAAACAATGAGTGGTCAGGTGTGTAAGAAAAATAGAAAATGTATTTATTATAACATATACAATAAAAATTGAATAAAAATATTAAAATATAGGGACAAATGAAATAATAGTCACTCAATTGTGGAGCAGAGGATTTCAGAATGATTGGGGAAATCCCAAAGAATAACAGGTCCTGGATGGTTTTTTGTAATCCAAGTGGTAGGGAAAACACTCCGTGCCGATGCCACTGAAATTTTAGCTTTACGAGAGGGGAGGGCCCCATCCTCCCTGGCAGCGCAGTGCTAGAGTCTATGGCCAATACATAGGTCTTTGGGAATATGGTGCCCACAACATCGGTAACGATATCGAGTGTACACACCAGACAATAGTGAACAATATCGCTCAGAAGGGCTTTCTGAGTAATATCTTTCACTATATTATCTAGAGCACAGGTACTCAAACTTGGACCCCACACAGTGCATGTTTTGCAGGTCTACTCACAGAATCACAAATTAAATAATTAGCTCCACCTGTGGATCTTTTAAAATGTGTCAATGAGTAATGAATGCACCTGTGCATCTGGTAACCGTGAACTTAGAGTTTCAGAACCCCTATCTAGTGTGTATGGAGGCTTTGCTGGGGTCACTGCTGATCAAAGTAGCGGTCTCAGGAGGGGAGGATTGGTAAATAGACCCAAAACTCCTTCCATGATGTGTATACATTAGGTATAGGGTATCCCTCACCCTACATCCAATGGCTGCCCACACAGCGCCTCGTCCCTCTGTCAATAGTGCAGAGATATAGGGACCACTATTGTGTCTTTCCATGTTGCCCTTCAGGGAGGCTTCAAACCTTAACCAAGATGGCCGCCGCCCGTGTCATATTACTGTGACAGTGGGCCACAATGGAACATGGACATTTTACACTTAGCTCTAGTGAGACCCTGTGATATACCAGGATAATATCTGTGATCATCACTTGTATATGCAGCACTACCCAATTACTGTACATCACAACACTTACAGCCAGATTAGGATTTGTAGTGGTCATTGAAACATCATTGAATGAAGCATTTTCCCAACATACTGTAAGTGGCAACTACGGAGACAGTGCACAGCAGGCAAACACTACGCTGGTACGGCTCTGAACAGCACAAAGCATGATGCCACTGTGAGGAGGGCAGTGGGTACATTCTGCCCAGGGGGCAAAATTATTTATTATATAGTTTATATGAAAGGGGGTTACATTCAGTATAGACTCCCCCATACACGTGCATGAGGAAGTTTATCAGGCAGAATGGGGCCCTCTAATGCAGTAAAACCGTAACATATGCTGATAATTATATATTGTCTCAATGCAAATGTTCATAAGTTGGCAATTAAAGTCTAAAAAATAGGCCCCTAAATTGCAGGACAGTTGCTTTTGAGAACATTGTTATTGTTATTACTAAACTTAATAGAATGTTCTTCTATCTCGTTTTCTCAGCTTGCCCTCCTGGTCGCCATGGAAACGGGTGCCAGGAAATGTGCGACTGTGAAAATGGCGCATCATGTGACCCTACAAGCGGAGCCTGTCAGTGTCCTGCTGGTTTCTATGGAGGCAAATGTGAAAAAGGTCAGTGTGGGTGCCCAGAGCATAATGTGGGCATTTGTAGAACATTCTAAAGAAAGCGATTTGGCGTACGCTACATAAACCATACACTAATGGAAGCGTTCTTACAAGGTGTGCGGCGAACAAATAAAAGACCCTTGCTGAGGTCAATCCTATTGTTTGCTAAGGGTGCGATGTACTCATTGGCATTGTCATTGTCAATGCTGGCAAAGACATAGGAACTAGCACCCTTTGGCCAACAATGTTCGGAGTCCTATAGTAGTTTTATGTGAATTCGGGCCGCCGTAAAGTGCATTAATCCCATATTCCAGTATTTTCCTAATGCCATGTTTTTTTTCTTTTACTGTAGGCTGTGAAATGGGGACATTTGGAGAGGGGTGCAAGAGGACCTGTGAATGTGACGGAGATGTACCATGTGACGCAGTTACTGGAACGTGCCTTTGCCCCCCAGGCAAGACCGGAATAGCTTGTGATATAGGTGAGGCTGGTGCTAGCGGTCAGGTTTGCTTATGGGAACAGCTGTGACATTTAGAACATTGGTAAAGAACATTTTTGTATCTCTAGCAAACTATAAAATGTAATAACACAAAGGCAAGAACATGTCTAACTTGCTTCTGGCCATGTGAGCCATGCCCGGTAGGCTTCAATGGTGGCTGTGGTCTGTTGAAACAACTAGGGGATCCCCAGAGGGTTATGGGATTGGTCGTAGCTCAATGATGGCTATCAACGTCCAAGCTGTTACGGCGGGATGATGTTTTCTGAAAAAGAAATGCCAAATGGGTCACCCCCAACAAGTGGCCGGGGTAGCATAAAGCATACAAGTGGCCGGGGTAGCATAAAGCATACAAGTGGCCGGGGTAGCATAAAGCATACAAGTGGCCGGGGTAGCATAAAGCATACAAGTGGCCGGGGTAGCATAAAGCATACAAGTGGCCGGGGTAGCATAAAGCATACAAGTGGCCGGGGTAGCATAAAGCATACAAGTGGCCGGGGTAGCATACAAGTGGCCGGGGTAGCATAAAAACCATACAAGTGGCCGGGGTAGCATAAAAACCATACAAGTGGCCGGGGTAGCATAAAAACCATACAAGTGGCCGGGGTAGCATAAAAACCATACAAGTGGCCGGGGTAGCATAAAAACCATACAAGTGGCCGGGGTAGCATAAACCAAACAAGTGGCCGGGGTAGCATAAACCATACAAGTGGCCGGGGTAGCATAAAAACCATACAAGTGGCCGGGGTAGCATAAACCATACAAGTGGCCGGGGTAGCATAAACCAAACAAGTGGCCGGGGTAGCATAAACCATACAAGTGGCCGGGGTAGCATAAAAACCATACAAGTGGCCGGGGTAGCATAAACCATACAGGTGGCCGGGGTAGCATAAAGCATACAAGTGGCCGGGGTAGCATAAAGCATACAAGTGGCCGGGGTAGCATAAAGCATACAAGTGGCCGGGGTAGCATACAAGTGGCCGGGGTAGCATAAAAACCATACAAGTGGCCGGGGTAGCATAAAAACCATACAAGTGGCCGGGGTAGCATAAAAACCATACAAGTGGCCGGGGTAGCATAAAAACCATACAAGTGGCCGGGGTAGCATAAAAACCATACAAGTGGCCGGGGTAGCATAAACCAAACAAGTGGCCGGGGTAGCATAAACCATACAAGTGGCCGGGGTAGCATAAAAACCATACAAGTGGCCGGGGTAGCATAAACCATACAGGTGGCCGGGGTAGCATAAACCATACAAGTGGCCGGGGTAGCATAAACCATACAGGTGGCCGGGGTAGCATAAACCAAACAAGTGGCCGGGGTAGCATAAACCAAACAAGTGGCCGGGGTAGCATACACCATACAAGTGGCCGGGGTAGCATACACCATACAAGTGGCCGGGGTAGCATAAAAACCAAACAAGTGGCCGGGGTAGCATAAAAACCATACAAGTGGCCGGGGTAGCATAAAAACCATACAAGTGGCCGGGGTAGCATAAACCATACAAGTGGCCGGGGGAGCATAAAGCATACAAGTGGCCGGGGTAGCATAAAAACCATACAAGTGGCCGGGGTAGCATAAAAACCATACAAGTGGCCGGGGGAGCATAAAGCATACAAGTGGCCGGGGTAGCATAAAGCATACAAGTGGCCGGGGTAGCATAAAAACCATACAAGTGGCCGGGGTAGCATAAAAACCATACAAGTGGCCGGGGTAGCATAAAAACCATACAGGTGGCCGGGGTAGCATAAACCATACAGGTGGCCGGGGTAGCATAAACCAAACAAGTGGCCGGGGTAGCATAAACCAAACAAGTGGCCGGGGTAGCATAAACCATACAAGTGGCCGGGGTATCATAAACCATACAAGTGGCCGGGGTATCATAAACCATACAAGTGGCCGGGGTAGCATAAACCATACAGGTGGCCGGGGTAGCATAAACCATACAAGTGGCCGGGGTAGCATAAAAACCATACAAGTGGCCGGGGTAGCATAAAAACCATACAAGTGGCCGGGGTAGCATAAACCATACAGGTGGCCGGGGTAGCATAAACCATACAGGTGGCCGGGGTAGCATAAACCATACAGGTGGCCGGGGTAGCATAAACCAAACAAGTGGCCGGGGTAGCATAAACCAAACAAGTGGCCGGGGTAGCATACACCATACAAGTGGCCGGGGTAGCATACACCATACAAGTGGCCGGGGTAGCATAAAAACCATACAAGTGGCCGGGGTAGCATAAACCAAACAAGTGGCCGGGGTAGCATAAACCATACAAGTGGCCGGGGTAGCATAAACCATACAAGTGGCCGGGGGAGCATAAAGCATACAAGTGGCCGGGGTAGCATAAAGCATACAAGTGGCCGGGGTAGCATAAAAACCATACAAGTGGCCGGGGTAGCATAAAAACCATACAAGTGGCCGGGGGAGCATAAAGCATACAAGTGGCCGGGGTAGCATAAAGCATACAAGTGGCCGGGGTAGCATAAAAACCATACAAGTGGCCGGGGTAGCATAAAAACCATACAAGTGGCCGGGGTAGCATAAACCATACAGGTGGCCGGGGTAGCATAAACCATACAGGTGGCCGGGGTAGCATAAACCAAACAAGTGGCCGGGGTAGCATAAACCAAACAAGTGGCCGGGGTAGCATAAACCATACAAGTGGCCGGGGTATCATAAACCATACAAGTGGCCGGGGTATCATAAACCATACAAGTGGCCGGGGTATCATAAACCATACAAGTGGCCGGGGTAGCATAAACCATACAAGTGGCCGGGGTATCATAAACCATACAAGTGGCCGGGGTATCATAAACCATACAAGTGGCCGGGGTAGCATAAACCATACAAGTGGCCGGGGTAGCATAAACCATACAAGTGGCCGGGGTAGCATAAACCATACAAGTGGCCGGGGTAGCATAAACCATACAAGTGGCCGGGGTAGCATAAACCGTACAAGTGGCCGGGGTAGCATAAACCGTACAAGTGGCCGGGGTAGCATAAACCGTACAAGTGGCCGGGGTAACATAAACCATACAAGTGGCTGGTGAAACACTCTGCATTATTAGATACTAGTTACCAGCCCGTCAAACGGATGGAACAGTATAACCGTAATATCAGCGCATGAACAAAGAAATGTTTGATGTGCTTCATCGAGCGCCATTTGGGGTGCAAAACATGTAAATCCCCCACATAGAGGTGAGGAGCAATGTTAGTCTTATATCATATAAAATAGCAAAACTTTTAAAAATTGAGGTGTTTATTGTTAATATAATGGTGTATTTTCCACACAATGCAGCCTGTCAATTCATCGGGAGCCACCAACACTCACTGGTGTCGTTGGTGCAGTTTCAATAGACTATAACAGGGGTTAGGAACCTTTGACCCTCCAGCTGCTGTTGAACTACACATCCCAGCATGCCCTGCTGCAGTTTTACTATCTGGCCATGCTAAAACCGTTGCAGGATATGCTGGGATGTGTAGTTCAACAGCAGCTCAAGGGCCAAAGGTTCCCAATCCCTGAACTACTGTATAACCTCTTAATGTTTTGTGCCCAGTTGTGTCTAGCATTGGGAAATGTATACAGCGCCAGTGCTCATCAGACACAAGCGGTTATATCTGCTCCTACCCCTATGGAACTAATTGCATGTCCTCTGTCCACTCGGCTGCTGCAGTGTCCTTGGCTATTTCTTAGCATGGTACCGTGTCACTAAGCCTCATGCTGTCTTCCCTCCACAGAGTGCAGGACCAATCACTACGGCCCCAACTGCAGCCTCGGCTGTGAATGCGGCTGGAACGCACAATGCAGCGCTCTGACGGGGAGGTGCATCTGCCTCAATGGATTCATAGGACCCACCTGCCAACAAGGTATATGGGCAGATTCATCCAAAAACATTTACATTAAACTAAATATTTTACCAAATAATCACTGACCCAGTAAACTAGATTTTCTGCACCTGGGCATGACTACGCGGGATACCTGGGATCAGGGCTGAGACCCCCCCATCATACAGGATGGTACGAGCGTGGCGTATAGTAATGTCAGGTACAGGACAGGCCTGGTGATATACTGTATATTACACATTTTATGCTGGAAGATTAAAATTAGGTAAATATTTTAATTACAAGACACCTTGCTATAACGTTTCCCTTTGGTTATATTGGCAGGTGGCCCACCTCAGCTCCTGTCCCCTCAACTGCAAGCACTTCTAAGTAAGTCAGAATATAGCCGTGAGTATATACGTTCTGAGCCATGTATTACTGCCCACACCTGATTACATACTGTATACTGGTTGCTGTTACATAGTATTCCTTCCAATGGAATATATTCCTCCGCCCCTACTCAGCCAGAAATTCACCACCACCCCCCCAGCCAATGGTGGTACTTTAGTAAACCCATTTTCTCCATTGTAAATGTGTGTAATGCTGTCATCTTGCCGTAATCCTGTGACAATGTCTATTTAACACCTAATGACTGATCTGTCCAAACGGTCTCCTGGGATCAAATACCTGGTAATGTACAGGAGCAAAGGACAAACAACTATTTGCTCCCAAATGCTGGAGAACAGACAAAAACAATTGTTTGGCTGCATTTGTTAAATCAAACTGTGGAACATATTTGTCTGAAAGGCCCATTGTCTATTTTCCAGTGTTTGAGAGCAAATGGTCGATTATCATATGGTCCAATACATTACCAGATCTTTGTTCCCACCAGACAGATCAGTCTATAGGGACGTACCCAGCTTAAGTCTGATGGAGTTGTAACTCAGTATTTACCAACTCTCCCAAATATTAGAGTGTATCCAGTTTATGAGAAAACCAGTCATTTGAACCCCACGTATGCCCTACTCACCAGCTCCCCCAGTGCCATGCTGTAACGTTCGCCCAGGTTTCTCGTCTTACACCGCCCCGTGAACATGTCCCATCTACAAGTGGACAGTGGGAGCCATTGAGGGCCTCCGACTACACATGGGGGAGCTGGAAGAGACCAACTATGATTAATATATAGCGGAAATGTAATAGAATGCTAGGGCACTGAGATACCCTGTAACCGCCTCAGGTACCCGACCTGTGTCTATGCTGTAACAAGCAAATTCCATTCCACCACTGTATGGTGAGCCGAATACAGTACTGAAACCGCCTGCATCTTACAGCATAACAACTCAAAGCATGATGCCAAACTCCATTCCACCACTGTAAGGAATTAGTTCACCCCACCTTAAACGTCACCAAGCACAAACAGTATACAAAATACTGCCAAGCATCTCCTCGGTTAAACTTTGGCTTGTCTTAGATCATCCCACAAGTGCCAACTACATATGGATTCACCACAGGATACAATTGACAACCTTGTTAAAAGCCTTCAAATACTCAACGATTGACTGCATCCAGCAAAGTATTAAACAATAACAAGCACAAATCTGCTACATTAATCTCAAACAACCAGCCAGAAAACTTGGCCACGTGACACACTATTTCCTCTATATAGACAGTGTGTAAACTGTTTTTTGAAACAAAGTATATTTTTTTCCTACTGTTTTGAGATCAAAAGCAGAGTTCCAGATCCTGGCACAGCCTAATGGGCCCTACACACATAGCGATGTGTGCAGGGCTACCTAGCTATGCTAGGTCGGGCTGTGCTGCGCCGCTATCGCATAGCACACAGAGCTGACAGCCCACACACAGAGCGAGCTGTCAGCTCTGTGTGCTAAGCGAGCAGACAGCGCCAGTGTTCTCCGGTGGGAGAACCCTGCCGATGCCGAGATTAATGGACACTGTCCATCAATCTCGGCAACACCGATAAAGACGCGTGGGGACGCGCATTGCTGCCGATATAGTCCCCACACACACACTGAGGTGAGGGCATTTTCTAAGCGACTTTGCCAAACTAAGCAAAATCGCTTAGAAAATGCCTTAATATCGGCATGTGTGTAGGCCTTATTAGTATCCTTAACAATACTGTATTCCTATGCATGAACCATAATAACTGTTCACTTATATGTTTTTATGTCTGTACGTCTGTCTAGTATTTTTCTTAAACTGTACTATTAAAAGTTAAATTTTAATACACTCATCAAATCAGAGCACTCTCTGTGCCTCTGTTAACTGTTATACTAGTCCCAGAACAAAAGAGGCCTTTTTGAGTTGACCTTTCGCTTTGTTCTACTACAATTCCCTGTAATTGTTTAGATTTACAATAAACTAACTATTTAGCTCTTCCTCCCCCTACAACTCTAACTTTTCCCCATCCCCCTAGTGCCTAAACCTAACACCCCAACATCTTGGCATTGCCACCGCCACTGATATTAGGAATCTGGCCCCGGTGTTCTAGAGGAGTTTGGTGTTGGGATTTCGGTGCCGGCCTTTCAACTAGCGACATCTAAATAATCAGCATAATATTTATATAAAATATAACAATTGCTTCTGTTTGTCTTCCAGATGTACAACCTAGAACACCATCCAGATCTTCAGTTAGGTATTTAATACATACAAGCAAACAGCAGCCATAGACCTTTTCTAGGAGCGCAATTCATTGAAACCAACCATGAAACCACTATTTGACTCTTATGGGCACTGTACATTTAAGGTCTGCATAATGGGAGGACATGAAGGTGACCAATCTTCTGCATTTAAAGGCATCTGGAACAGAGCCAAATGAGTATAGGGGACACAACATCTGCCCGCCTGCCGGTGCACTGACCAAGAAGACGGGACCATATTTCACAGCTTGATCTTTCAATACTTTCTTTTCTATTTATGGTGCTGTAAGAGAACGTTCCACAATTTATTAGGACTGTGCATGATTCTGTTTTGTTCTCCTGACCAACAGACCGGGCACCGTCCAAAGATCTGAGGCAGCAACGGTTTGCAGTGAGGTGACCTCATTTGTCATAAACTGAGGAGTTTGTAGAGAAACAGGCTGTGCCTTAAGTGTTCCTGCTCTGCGATCCAACGCCAGGAAGTTGTGCAAAGTAGGATGTCTACAATGCTAGAGATTCATGAGTGACTGGTAGGGAGTACAGCTAAGCAGACAGCAGACATTACTGCCTCCGGAGGAGATGAATCACTACACGTGTACATGTTCCATCGTGCTGGTAGTCTTTCATGACTTTTACATTTTGCCCGATAAAAAGTAACGAAATATCTATTTATGTTGTAATATTTATGAAACAGGTCTTTGAGGAAATAACCAATGGGTCACGAGTCTGGAGAACATATGTGGTAGCTAGATCTTGAAAACATTTTTTTTTTAATCTGGTCACTTTCAAGTCTGACTGTTAAACAACCTGTACAACCGTAGGCTGGGACCCACTGATCACTGGTACATAGTTAGCGCACCAAGAAATTTGTTTCCCAGATATTAACTCTGTGACTGAAAACAGGTGCATTATGGATTTGTGTATGGTATTATGTATTTCAACAATGGACAGTGATCTTCAACCGCTATTATGGTTTAAAATACACTAAGCCTTGGAGAGAGATAAAGTGGCTGGTGATAAGGTGCCAATCAGCCTGTAACTGTCATTTTTTTTAAACACAGCCCATAGCATGGCAGGTAGGAGCTGATTGGCTGGTACTTTATCTCTCTTCGGGACTTAATACATAGACTCCTATGATTTCTAAGGCAAAGAAGCATATAACAAGGATAAAAGGCTTAGAAATACATTGCTTGTTCCTAACAAATATTAAACAGACGTCTCTTTAATAAATGTATATTTATTGGATATTAAACAGGTTTTTGGTAACACGTGTATGGATCCCATCTGTAATACTGATTAGTTGGAGCACCATGCCTAAAAGCTAGTAAATGGCCATAGCAGGGATTACAGTCTGCCCCATGTGCGCTGGCACCATCCTCCGGCTTCTGTAGTAACACTATACACCTAGGGGAGTTCTATTTCATATGGGATGTTGCTATGGGAAACTAATTAGATACTAAATATTATCTTCTAGAAGGTGCTAAATAAATATAAGGTAGATTCCGATTGGTTGCCCATAGCAACAGCCTATATGCAATAGAATTCCCATCTTAGTCAATTTTCCCCTAGTGCTTGTGCACGTAAGACATAACTACCTGGATAAGAGTTCTCGTACCTGTACTTTATAATGACTAACCCACACCAATGCCGAGCAGTGCACACACTGTGGTGGAAACACATGTCTGTCAGTCTTGGAACTTCTAAACAATAAGGCGCAAGGTATACTCAATAGTTTCTTTAGTTCTTCTTCTTCAAAGATGTCTCTGATAGTGTTTGATAATAATGTTCGTTTCTCCGTCAAAGTAGGTGGCCGTGAGCAGAAAAAAATAAAGATGAGAAAAACCGTAAATTATAACGTGTATGTGGTTATTTATTATGCATATACGTGATGTTTATTTTTCCAATGAAGTGAAGATATATTAAGCGTACCAAACTCACGTTAGACAAGTTGGTACGAAGCTTATAAAGGTATCTTTTTTTTCCCCTTTTGGTGGCAGTTTCTGTGATTATTTCTTTCTTTGATTTAAGTGGGGAAGGTGTTTTTCCAGAGTGCTCAAAAAAAGAAAAAAGTACAACACATATGTGGATTCATCTGGTGAATAGAGTGATTTTTACTCTATGAAGGACCAATAATTGATGGCGTACCAAACTCACGTTAGGCAAGTTGATACGAAGCTCATCAAGGTATCTTTACGTGGTGGCAATCCCTTTCTTTTCCTGGGGTGTGGGGGGTGTTTTATCCAATGTGCTCAAAAAAGGAGAAAAATACAATACATGTGTAGATTCTTTGAGATGTGGGGGATTATTTTGATTTGTGAGGAGCCAGAGAAGATTGATGGCGTACCTCACTCACCAAAATTGTGCAGAAGTTACATATATAAAGGTATCTTTGGGTTTGTGGGCGTACCCTTACTCACGGAGTTTGTTTGATGTTTACGCTCAAAAAGGTTTCTTTAGGATATCCCTGGTTCTTAGGGATTTCTGTTGGGGTTCACCACTCAGGTATTGCTTGAAAGAGAAGGGGGAATCAAATATACCATATATCAGAATTTTTCCTGTAGCCAGTTTAGTTTTGAAGGTCTTATTGCACCAATTTATGGTGTACCTTGCCCTTAGTTTTAATATTTTGTGAAAGATTAATTGGTGGGCGTACCCTGACTCACACTCATGTGTTCGGGGGTCCGCTCATCAAGGTTTCTTTTGTGGAGGTAGGTTTTTCTTTAACGAACTTTTTCCATCCAGTTTACATATAAGGGAAAATATTCCAGAATGTAGTGACAGTCATATATATACTGTTAGCAATATAGGATGTGGTTGAGTCGCCAAACAGCGTACCTTACTCACCGTTTAACATGGTGAGGCAAAGCCTGTAACGGTTTCTTTTATCACAAATTTTCCATATGAAAAAACTTCAAGCCCAATCCGTTTTTATCAAAAGTATCAAAAGTACAGTCTTTAATCCACAGGGTAAAAAATCTCCCATACAGGGGATCAGCATAAAGCAGCAAATTTTCAATATAAAATCCGACAGTTGTTTTTAAAAAAACAATGCATATAGAAAAACCATAAGAAAAATATAAAACCAAGAAAAAATAAAGTAAAAGAAAAAATATCTTTAAAAGTCCAATACATACATCTGAGGAATTTGTGGCTGTTCACTCCTCTCCAGTGGCATCAACGCGTTTCAGTCTAGGACCTTTTTCAAGATGTCTTGAAAAAGGTCCTAGACCGAAACGCGTTGATGCCACTGGAGAGGAGTGAACAGCCACAAATTCCTCAGATGTATGTATTGGACTTTTAAAGATATTTTTTCTTTTACTTTATTTTTTCTTGGTTTTATATTTTTCTTATGGTTTTTCTATATGCATTGTTTTTTTAAAAACAACTGTCGGATTTTATATTGAAAATTTGCTGCTTTATGCTGATCCCCTGTATGGGAGATTTTTTACCCTGTGGATTAAAGACTGTACTTTTGATAAAAACGGATTGGGCTTGAAGTTTTTTCATATGGAAAATTTGTGATAAAAGAAACCGTTACAGGCTTTGCACCACCGTGTTAAACGGTGAGTAAGGTACGCTGTTTGGCGACTCAACCACATCCTATATTGCTAACAGTATATATATGACTGTCACTACATTCTGGAATATTTTCCCTTATATGTAAACTGGATGGAAAAAGTTCGTTAAAGAAAAACCTACCTCCACAAAAGAAACCTTGATGAGCGGACCCCCGAACACATGAGTGTGAGTCAGGGTACGCCCACCAATTAATCTTTCACAAAATATTAAAACTAAGGGCAAGGTACACCATAAATTGGTGCAATAAGACCTTCACCCTTTAAACTAAACTGGTTACAGGAAAAATTCTGATATATGGTATATTTGATTCCCCCTTCTCTTTCGAGCAATACCTGAGTGGTGAACCCCAACAGAAATCCCTAAGAACCAGGGATATCCTAAAGAAACCTTTTTGAGCGTAAACATCAAACAAACTCCGTGAGTAAGGGTACGCCCACAAACCCAAAGATACCTTTATATATGTAACTTCTGCACAATTTTGGTGAGTGAGGTACGCCATCAATCTTCTCTGGCTCCTCACAAATCAAAATAATCCCCCACATCTCAAAGAATCTACACATGTATTGTATTTTTCTCCTTTTTTGAGCACATTGGATAAAACACCCCCCACACCCCAGGAAAAGAAAGGGATTGCCACCACGTAAAGATACCTTGATGAGCTTCGTATCAACTTGCCTAACGTGAGTTTGGTACGCCATCAATTATTGGTCCTTCATAGAGTAAAAATCACTCTATTCACCAGATGAATCCACATATGTGTTGTACTTTTTTCTTTTTTTGAGCACTCTGGAAAAACACCTTCCCCACTTAAATCAAAGAAAGAAATAATCACAGAAACTGCCACCAAAAGGGGGAAAAAAAGATACCTTTATAAGCTTCGTACCAACTTGTCTAACGTGAGTTTGGTACGCTTAATATATCTTCACTTCATTGGAAAAATAAACATCACGTATATGCATAATAAATAACCACATACACGTTATAATTTACGGTTTTTCTCATCTTTATTTTTTTCTGCTCACGGCCACCTACTTTGACGGAGAAACGAACATTATTATCAAACACTATCAGAGACATCTTTGAAGAAGAAGAACTAAAGAAACTATTGAGTATACCTTGCGCCTTATTGTTTAGAAGTTCCAAAATTGTTTTTTGTTGTTGTATAAGTGTAAGGTGTTGGTGACACTTTAGGAACTACAAAACTAGGGCTGCATTGCGCCATATAGGATCCTGTAACCCCCATTCGTACATGTCTGTCAGTCTGCCAGACATGTTATCTGCCCAACTTAAGCCATCAGATATTGTGGTCACACATAGCGATGTGTGTAGGGCTTCCTAGTTGTGCTAGGTCGGGTACTACAAGCTATCAGCGATGTGTGCTGAGCAACCTGCAGGTTTGATGGACACTGACCATCAATCTCGGGCAGGGAAGCACATTGCTGTCGCTATAGCGCCCCCCCCCACCACCACCACCGATGTAGGGGCATTTTTTTAAGCCACTTTGCCAAACTAAGTAAAGTATCTTAGAAAATGCCTTAATATCAGCATGTGTGTAGGCCCCGTAAGATCTCTTGTTTCTGCTGCTGCAAAAGAACAGTGGAAATGTTGGGCGGTAGGTCATACACTGCCCGATGCAGCCAACCAATTATTGTATCCATTTGACATGCTAGAATGATAATCAATGATTGTCCGCGCAGTTCAATCTTCAGCCCGATCAGATGACTATCGGCTAATCCGTCCAATAATTACACAGTCTAGCGATGTCTAGTCCCCTCTATTTCAATGTTGGATCCTGCCTACATTTGATTTGGTGTCACCCCCTTTAGGCCACTTCTACAAAATTTCCCAGGGCCACTTTTATTTCCCAATCCACCCATGGTTACATTTACTGAGCAATAATGTCATAAACAGATAATTATAATGTAACATGTAATTGTACTGTATTGCACATGTATCATGGAACACCCCAAGCATTGCAGCAGTAGAGTTCTATCTGCCCTCAGCATGGACTGACCAGTTTCCAGACCTGACAAGGTACAACAGCCATAGTACAAAAGTGATTGGCTGGAATACTGGAGGGAAAGGAATACACTGGAGTAGATGTGGAGGCGGCCATATTTATGGGATAACTTCTATTCTAAGAACCAACATCTTATAAATCTGCATCAGGCCACATGAATATTAGAGAGGATGTACGTCATTGGTGTTCCTGGCAAATTGTCCCTCCCACAACATGGCCACCTCCACAGCATAGGTGACGGGCCTACTTAATAACTAGTCTTCCTATATTAAATAGTATGCACAAGTAGTAAAAAAAAAAAATATATATTTAGAAAGGTCTTCTTTAAATAATACTGTAGTTCTAGGTCTCGTCTAAGTAATATAAAAAGGTTCTGCTGTCATTGGCGGATGCTTTGATGAATGTCAAAGCGCAATTGGTACTAATTCAGCACTTGCGCTATCTAGGTCTATGAGCATTATGTCATTCTATTGCACTTCCCACTCATGTGTCAAAAATATTCAGTCAGCTGCAGAAATACTGCACTGGACCAATGCAATAAGCAGGGGCTTCCTCACATGTGAGTCCCCGATGGGGGACGTTTCTTCATAGCTTCATGAGCTATGAGGTAAAGTCCACAAGAAAATGGCACCATGGGGAAAACCCATTTACTCTGCAGTTTACCCACTTGAAGGGTGTTTATGTGAGAGCCGGCACACCCAGGGCCAGCCCTGCCCTCTAACCTGTGATGTCATAACTAGTTCTGGGGCCATCAGCACTGCCCTGCCCTGCTCGAAGCACTGCAGAGGCAGATTTGCAGTAGCAAGACTCCTGCTACGGCATAACAAGGCAATCACAGTTGGCAGCAGGAAATCTCACCGCCAGCGTGGTTATCACCAGTGATCATGCTTTTTGCAAAGTTCTATCGCCCATAGACATACAGAATTATTAATGTCATTATACATAAATGTTAAAAAGGGAAATGAGACAACACACGGGTACAGGACCAGTCTCCCAAATCTGACAAATCACCTATCCAACATCCCAAATTTTGGAGCGTGACACCTCTGCTCTCTGCAGGGTCAGTGTACACAAACTTTGTCATGCATAAAATTATACAAAATATAGTACAAACTGTCCTTCTTGACGTGTGTATATGAAACATAAATGCATTATGTGTTTGGGTCCCAGCCCAAAGATCTCTCACTTTGGGTTTGGGGAGACTCAACCTGTATATCAATATATTTTGGCAATGGGACTAGTTTGGCTCCTGGCATTGTAGGGAGGTAGTTACAGTTGTTTGGTGAGTCGTAGCGGTCACCTGTTCAGTAGTGCTGTAGTAAACATTGGTTCTAAGGCAGGCATGTCCAAACTATGGCCCTCCAGCTGTTGTAAAACTACAAGTCCCATCAGGTTTTGCTAAAAAGGTTGGCAAGGCATGCTGGGATGTGTAGTTTCACAACAGCTGGAGGGCCACAGTTTGGACATGCCTGCTCTAAGGGTTCTGTTTACTATTCCTTGGAGAGAGAAAGTACCAGCCAACCAGATCCTGACATTTCAAACACAGCCTGTAACATGGCAGCTAGCATCTGATTGGCTGGTACTTTATCTTTGTCCAAGACTTAGTACATAGACGACATAGTGCACAGGTTCTCAAACTCGGCCCTCGGGACCCCACACAGTGCATGTTTTGCAGATCTCACAGAATCACAAGTGAAATATTTATCTCCACTTGTGGATCAATTAAAATGTGTCAATGATTCATGAATTCACCTGTGCACCTGCTGGGTGACCTGGAAACCGTGAACTGTGTGGTGGGGTCCTGAGGATCCCTGACATAGTGACAGTTATGTGGTTATTGTATGCAAACATAACCCCAAGAACATCACAGTCTGTGCAATGTCACCATAACGGGACACGATAATTTGCTAATTAATTTGAATTTGTTCTGAAAGACTTCCACCCCAGCCCTGTTTATTTACAACCAGACCTTTATCCTCATACAATACTTTGTGTTAAACAAGAAAGGAAATACGTGTTGTATATTTAGGAAATCGTATGTATAACACATTGTTGGGTCCACCTCGGCCATGTATGTACTGTATGTATCTATGACAACCTCATTACATAATTTATACTTTTTTCACGTGTTTGGAATGAACCCATTCTCGGAATGCGATGCTATCCTAACAAAGAAACATTTTACGTAACAAAACCCGTGTCCTGTGCTTATTTAGAGCTCAAGTGCTACATGTATGTGTAGGTAGCCATACGTGGCATTATACCGTGATCGGGGTACCTGCTAAAACCCTGCCTCGGGCACCAAATTGGTCATGTCTGGTTCTGAGCACGATATAAATGGCAGCAGCAAAACTATTCACTCACATAGAACCAAAAGACAATTCTCCCAATAGTCCCCTGTACCCAGCTAGAAGCGTGGTGTTCCCGTGCCATATAGGAGACTCGTCCTCTGCCAAGCAGCCAGGGGAAGTATGAAATCAGAGCTCCCGATAGATCAACATGCACACAGAAGCCATTTTCTCTACAATGCACACTAACTGTCCAGATTCTAAAGGCTATCCAATGGGCTGTTTCACATGCTCCGGCTCCTGCCGGGCGGCGAAACCCCGCACGGCCGAGAAGTCGTGCCGCACAAGGAAGTTTAGAATGATGGAGATGGCCACAGCCCGGCAGCTGTCTCTTCCAGTGGTGGGATCCGGCTGCAACCGGGCGACCAGGCCGTGGCCATCCTGTGTGAATGGACACAATCGTGTCAATTATTAACTAGTGTGTGCAGCACGGCTTTTGGCCATGCGGGGTTTAGCTGCCCGGCAGGATCTGGAGCGTGTGAAATAGCCCAATGGCTTATTGCAGATGGTCCAATCTAATTGATTGAGGTACTAATGCCCAAGCTTGGTAGCCTCAAAACTTGAACCGTTAAAGGTGCCTTGAGGAACCCCTGATTTACAGTGCATGCAAATAAGTACATCTTTATAACACTTCAAGAGAGATTAAATAGCTTGCCTACTAAGGTTACATAGTATATATTCTTACATATGGTATACTGTATATACCGTGCTATGCCCTATCTATTCTAATCATCTAGCCCTCATCCCGGCGACCCCCAGTACAGATGCAGAGCCCTCATCCTGGCGACCCCCAGTACAGATGCAGAGCTCTCATCCCGGAGACCAAAGTATAAATGCAGAGCCCTCATCCCGGCGACCCCCAGTATAGATGCAGAGGGCTCATCCTGGTGACCCCCATTACATATGCAAAGCCCGCACCCACCCCTGTGACCCCCAGGACAGATGCAAAGCCCACACCCACCCCTGTGACCCCCAGTACAGATGCAGAGCCCTCATCCCGGTGACCCTATTACAGATGCAGAGCTTGCACCCACCCCAGTGACCCCAAGTACAGATGCAGAGCATGCACCCACCCCTGTGACCCCCAGTACAGATGCAGAGCCCTCGTCCAGGTGACCCTATTACAGATGCAGAGCTTGCACCCACCCCAATGACCCCCAGTACAGATGCAGAGCATGCACCCACCCCGGTGACCACTAGTACAGATGCAGAGCCCTCATCCAGGTGACCCCAGTGCAGATGCAGAGCCTGCAACCCCCCTGGGGATCCCAGTACAGATGCAGAGCCTGCAACCCCCCTGGGGATCCCAGTACAGATGCAGAGCCTGCACTCACCCCTGGGACCCCAGTACAGATGCAAAGCCCACATCCTGGTGACCCCAGTACAAAAATTGGAAGCTGTATATTTTGATAACTACACAAAAGCCTAGTACAGGCCTGCACATGTGTGCACGATTCCGCTACATTATAACTGCATTTTAGAGTCGTACACAAACTCTGAGGGGTAGAAGTTATTGGCCGGGATCTCACTGTTCTCGGTCACCACTGGAGTGTTCCCCACCCGCCATCCAAGGAACATCAGCCTGCTTAGACATACACGCCTGCACTGGAGATGGGACATGGGCAGAGGGAACCTCCAGTGTATGGGAGGAGAACACGCAATGGCCCTTATTCTGGTTCATTCGCAAAAGCAAATTCCTTCTCAAATGGACAAAACCATGTGCACTGCAGGTGGGGCAGTTGTTACTTGTGCAGAGAGAGTTAGATTTTGGTGGGGTTTTACTTTAAAGTGAAATCTATATTGCAGTGTAAATATAAAGCAGACATTTTGTTTCTGTGCAGGGAAAATACTAACTCACCCAAATGCAAGTAAACCAGAATAACCCCCAATATGCACAAAGCCCCAGCAGCACTACAAAGCTCAGAGAGACAGGATCTCACAACGTGGTTATAATGTTTATAAAGTATCAGCTTATTATACAGCCAGAACATTGGAACATAAGGTAAGAACTTCATCTAATGCTACCCACACATTTATGCATTAGAATTCGATGTGACATTAAAGTGCGATGTCCATTGCATCCGATCGCATCTTATGGTGCAAAAAGTGCACACAATGGCACATCGGATGCTGGAAGAGAGCAGCGGACTAGCGTAGCGCTATGAAGAACAGCAGCCGTAGCAGGCATCGGGGGTCACGCGGGAGGAGATATTTAAAATGACTAAAAGACAAATCCTTAAAATGTATATAATTACAGGTATAATGCATAATGATGCAGACACTCACCGGCTGCTATCGCACTGTTGAGGTACCTCCCTTATCATCTGATTGGATGAGCTTGCTCGATCTTGGTGTAGAATGGCAGGCTTAGCAGCCTGTGCAGAAGTCTGAAGCACAGCCTGAAATGTTCTTCTTCCCAGACTGCTGTGTGCAAACCAGAGGATCCAAAATCCAGACAGGGGGCAGCCTAACCCTACTGCACATGAAGAGAAAAGCCTAACCCTACTGCACATGAAGAGAAAATTGTGTCAACTTGGATATCGAAGCAACAAATATACTACCTTTGTCATTAGACCTAAACGATTGTCACCCGAGTCACCCTATTTGTGCACTGGCTGAGACCCCACCACCAGCAAACAAACTGGAACTACAAATGATTACATCTATAATAAATGAAATAAAAATACTCTGGGCTTTTGGAAAAACGTCAATCTTTAGCTGATTTGCACAGGATAAATAAATAGAGCATATCCCAAAATTGCACTTCTGAAACATCTTCTGCTATAGGACTGAAATATAAAACACACCTATTACAGACTAGTATCATGTTCCCGACTCTTCTGACATCACTGCCCCCAACTTACCTACAGAACTTCACAATCCTATCCCAACCACAGCAGCATCAATAAGGAACATACCTGCTGGGGTTCTGCTGGTGGGAACCTCATCTCTACAGACACCACACACCATGCTAGTGTCCAGCCAACCCGTCCAGTCTCACTGAGTGCTAGCTCTTCTGCCAAGCAGGCTTTCCTCTCTGGCATCTTGGCAGGATGTGAGCTTTCCTAATCAAGGGCATCAGTACTCATCCGCTTCGGATCTTGAGCACCACCTAGTGGGAGACTGCACATTTCCTGATAATGTGAAGATATTTTATTTCACAGAATACTTCCTGTCATACAGTAACATCCAGATCTAGGCTCTTCTACACCTGTCCCATATACTTGGTGACTACATTGGCAGAACAGGCACCAAACTAAGACCATGGGTCCCAATGTACATCAGATGGATGGACAGGAGTATGTGGGCAGACATGCCCCACTGTAGTGTTTATTCTATAGAACCCTGCCTCTTTTAAAAACATGTGCAGTTCTTCTTCTTTGCCTGGGGTGACACTCTCTTCTATGATGCTTCTAGCACAGTGTGGTCTGTATATATTGCTGAAATACAGACCACACTGTTCTAGACACCACAGCAAACAGCAGCACCACAGGCAGGGAAGAGGAACTGCACTTGTTTTGAAAGAGACAGAGTTCTAGAATAAACAATACACACTGTGCTCATTTAACAGCATTACTGTATTTAGGGGGGATATGGTCAAATGTGGGAGGATCACTGCCACCCAGCAGTCGGGCAGAGAGGCGGCATTGCCCAGTTCATAGCCAGCTTTACTTTAATACTATGAGAGTAAAAGGGTGTACTTGTTTTCTGAATTACGGTTTACAGACCCGGACCCCTTGGGATAACGTATAAATAAAATACTCACCAAAAAGCCCTATAAAAGGCATTGGGCTCTATACAACAAGTCTGTCAAATGATGTGGAAACAAGCATTTCTGCATAATTTAAGAGTATCTGCTATTTACCAACGGGATAATGGGGAAGATAACTTAATACCCCACTTCTACAATATCTTCAGCACATTAACGTTTTCGGCTATTTCATTTGTAAGCTCCATTGTGCCAGGGATGGATGTGATTGCCAAATATTCTCGGTATGTACTATATAAAAATCACGTATATAGTGATGTTCAAGCTCCTTAACTTCCTTACAAAACTAGGTTAATGCTGCCATCTTGTGTACATCTGTAGGTAATACAGTTTAACCTCCGTATTCAAAAGACAGAAAATACTCGACACAAATCCAGAAGGTTCAGCGCTTTGTACAAAGGCTTTTTTAAATAACGGTAAATTATGCATGGGTTGTAGCCAGTGGCGGATTCAGGGGGGGGGCACCTGGGCACGTGCCCCCCCTGTCATTTATTTTGTAGCTGAGGACCAGGGCTTTCCAACGAGCCCAGCCCCGTGTCTCTAGCCCCCCGGGAACCGGAGATATCGCCTGGCAAACCTGTAACGTTTTTTCCCCATAGGATAATATGGGACCCGTCAATTCCGACCCCCACCCAATTCCGACGGCTGCCAGTTCCCGCCCTGGCATCACAGAAGCTTGTGGTTGATTTCATTCAATTCCAAATCGCCTTCAATATGATACCAGGCTGGTCCAAATCGGTCAATCGGTTCCAGAGATATTGCGTGTAAACCGATTTTTTTATTTTTGAAATGTAATTTCATGGCTGTTCATGTTCTTTGAGGACAGATTACTCTGGAACCAAACGTTCCAGTTTCACTGGACCAAAATCATTCAAAGCCCACTCAAAAGTTCTTCAATATAATACTTGTCTCATGTAAATGGGTCAGTTGGTTCCGAAGATATAGCCGGTTAAATGAGATAACTGGTTAAAGGGGGGAGGGGTGGTTTTCTCTCCCCCTCACACCAGAAAATGCAGGGACTAGGCTGGGAATGCATTTTCTGGTGTGAAAGGGGTATTATTTCAAATAGCCGGGACCTGCAGTGCTCTGAATACAGCCAGGCTCTGCCACTGTCAGTGGCTATCACTTCTGCCTGGCGGCGGCTGTCCCCCATTTACCACGAGCATGTATTCCCCCTTGGCAATGAGCATGTAATCCCACATGGCAATGAGCATGGAACCTCTGGCAATGAGCATGGAACCCTTGGCAATGAGCATGTAGATAAGCAGCACTTATGTAGCATCATTTTTAATAGGCATTATGGTGTTTGGCATAACACATAATGGACATAATGGCTTGTAACTTAACGTGTAATGAACATTATGGTGTAAATGTTTAATGCGCGCCTTTGGTGGACAATGTCCCTGTTTATGAAGTGTATTGTGAATTTTGGCTTAATCTGTGTGGCATTATGTGAATTCTGGCTCAATCCATGTGGCATTATGTGAATTTTGTCTCAATCCGTGTGGCATTATGTGAATTTTGGCTCAATCCGTGTGGCATTATGGGAATTTTGGCTCAATCCGTGTGGCATTATGTGAATTTTTTTCCCAATCCATGTGGCATTATGTGAATTTTGGCTCAATCCATGTGGCATTATGTGAATTTTGGCTCAATCCGTATGGCATTTTATGCATTTGGCTCAATCCGTGTGGCATTATGTGAATTTTGACACAATCCATTTGGCATTATGTGAATTTTGGCTTAATCCGTGTGTGTTATTATGTAAATTTTGTCTCAATCCATGTGGCATTATTAGAATTCTGTCTCAATCCATGTGGCATTATGTCAATTTTGGCTCATTCCATTTGGCATCATGTGTAAGGGGCAAGTATAATGGGGTCTAGTATTTTGTTGCATAATGTGTAGAAGTTGTATATGGTGTTGACACGCCCCCTGTTGAGTGGCCACACACCCTTTTCTGGAGCGCGCACAACTACATCCTTCACTTTTGTCGCCATGGTGGGCCTGCGTACTTTAAATGCCAGGGCCTATTTTTAATTCCATTCCCACCCTCTCCTGCCGCTCTCTTAGCATGTACACTGGCACCACTAACACCGCCCCTCCCCCACCCAAACCCTTTTTTATCATGGTGCCCCCCCTGTCATTTTATCCTGGATCCGCCCCTGGTTGTAGCTATTGGTGAATGGGGGTGTGTGTGTGTGTGTGTGTATATATATATATATATATATATATATATATATATATATATATATATATATATATATATATATTCGTATTAGAGAGCACTCACCAGTCTTCAAATAAGATGCAAGTAAAAGGCTTTAATACATCACCAAGGTTTCATGCAAATGGTGACCATTTGCATGAAACCTTGGTGATGTATTAAAGCCTTTTACTTGCATCTTATTTGAAGACTGGCGAGTGCTCTCTAATACGAATATATATTGTGGCTGTACCCCCCCTGGACTGTAGCCTGAGTATGGCATCCCAGCAGTTGTTTCATGAAGGTTGAGCGTGCCGGTTCCACAAAAACTCTCTCTATATCTATATATCTATATATATATATCTATATATATATATATATATATATATATATATATATCTATATATCTATATATATATATATATCTATATATATATATATATATATATATATTAATAAAACTTGGGTCTGCAGTAATTAATGTCATAGCAAACGTTCAGTGTGCAACAATGTATTGTCTTTTACCCCACACACCAGCCCAGGTACCACATAATAGGGTAGAGCCATATTACACCTGCCCTCTGTGTAGTCTTCTTGGACAAGATAAAAAATCAAAACGTTAGTGGGACCAGAACGAGACAGGTACTGTATCACATCCCAACAATCTAGGCACAAAAGTGCCTAAATGAGCCACCAAGTTTAAAGTCAGTTTTATAGATAACATTTAAATAAATGTATTATCACAGTGGTTCCCAAACTGTGCGCGTAGGCTCCCTGGGGTTCCTCTGAACACTTGCAGGGGTGCCTCGGTTTGGTGGTCCAGAACCAGTTAAAATTATTTATGGGCAATGTAATAGGCAAAATCAGTGTTTATGGCTTCCAGTTTTAAAATACGTAGATAAACAGAAGTGCAACTTACAGTATTTCATTTAATATTGTTTTCTGAAATTCTCGGTAGCAAACATTGCACCTAGGGGTGCCGAGACAAATATTCTTATTATCTAGTGTGCCGTGATGCAAAAAAAGTTTGGGAACCACTGTATTATCAGATCTTGCACATTTGAAGAAAATGGAAAAGCATTAACCCTTTGAGTGCCAACTTTGCTGTGAGAGATCCTCAAAATATCTGCTAAAAATGCCAGCGCCGCTCACAGCGACTGTTGTTTTAATATAAGTAAATGCGAATATAGTAAAGTCAATTAAAATAATTTTAGTTAAATATTGCACCCAAAAAAAAACAGTTGCTGTGAGTGGCGCTGGCATTTTTAGCAGATATTTTGAGGATCTCTCACAGCAATGTTAAAACTCAACGGGATATATAGAACAAGCTTAAGGAGAACCCGACCTTCAGACAATTCTAAAGTTCAGATCTGTTGAAATGGAACGGCCATTGGTTATAACTACAGATCTCATTTCTGTGTATTGTTTGAAATTGTATATACACATACACACTGCTGCTGAAATGTCATTACAACTTCCAAGTAAATGAGATGGCCGCTTCCAGGATTATTGTGGACACTCTAATAAAGGCTGGGCAACACCGGCCCTCCAGATGAACTACACATCCCAGCATCAGTTTCAGCATGGCCACATAGCAAAACTAATGCAAAGCATCCTGGGATGTGTAGTTCATTAACATCTGGAGGGCCGGTGTTGCCCAGCCCTGCTCTAAGCCGATAGACGTTATATGTCAAAGTTCCAGTTCCAGGTGTCGGATTAGTTTAATGAGTAAGTAATTACAAGGCTAGTCTCTGCAACATTTCCAGAAATGAAAGCATCCACTTTACATATACATTTGTAGTGTTTATTGAGAAGATTTTTAAAAGCTGGAAAATCTATATAAAATATTTCTTTATCTGGACATATACAGAGCAAACAAGGGAGGCAGGATTTAAACAAGCATAAAATATACACAAACAGCGTCATATAAAAAAAAAAAACTGGGACTAATCTTCTACTGTTAGGATTGGGCAAGTGTCTGAAATGTGTCTGGAAATCCAAGCAAATACTAGGATTCAAAAAGGAGAAAAAAGTAATTTAAAAACATTATTCTGCACTAAGGCAGCATCAGACAAGTCTGCTTGGTAGCAGGATAAGTAGATTTATTTTAGTATAGCCAAACTAACGTACTTGACCTTGTAATCCGGTGCTAGAGTAACTGCACCTCTGTAGTGCTAGAGTAACTGCGCCACCAGTACAATGCTGTATAAAGGAGTGTTCCGCTATGGCGCTGCAATGTACAATAAGACTCCGGAGACTTGTGTACCATTTGTGCTACAGAGCTGGGTATATCTTGGGTAAGTGCTTAGAAGCGGGCAGGCGAGACTCATTAATATGGCACCTTATACCGAATCTGCATCTCTCCGCACATCCACCCCAGGAAGATTATATTAAGACCGTGGCACATTCATTATTAATACTCTATGTTTAGAGAAAGTATGATTGTTGCAATACGAAACATAAAAAAATGTTAGTGTTATTTTGTTTTTGAAGGAAAACTTATTTACAAAAGAACAATATCCCGGTATAACATGTATCAGGTGTCATACGTTGTCACAGCTAATCTGCATTTCACTAAAAGTACCATAGAAAAAAAAAAAAGTTCCCACTAAAAAAAGTTTAAGCTGTAATCACCAAAACAGATCAAATAAGGACAAAGGGGGGAAAAAAAAACATAATGTAAAAAGAAGGTGAAATGAAAATGGGTCCGAACAAGATCTCGAACCAACGTGTACCAGCCGTGTGGTCCTGTTACACCAGTTGAAAAGAGGGCAATGAATCCAAGAGGTCGTGCCAGTGTCCATTAGGTAAGAATACAGCATGGGTCTTGCAGACATCTTTACATATTTTGATAACTAGGCCATGTCCCCGATATGGCAGTGGGCAATGGAATTCCGGAGTGTTTGCTTGTTACGGTATAAACTCCATCTTAAATTTCATCTAAACGTCTGTTTCGATCCGCAGTCTCTCCCTTCGTTTCACATTCTGTTCGACCGCCGTCTGGTTAGTGATCTCTTTAGCATGTGTCTGTGGGAACCAACCGCTTTCTCCATCTCGCAACCGCTCACCCTCATACCAGCCTAGGGTTCCAAGGAAGCAAATGATCAAAATGGAACTAGAGATATAAAGGGCCTTATTCTAGTTCACTCTTTCTGACAAAATCCTTCTTAGATGGACAAAACCATGTGCATGCTAACCATTACACCGACCATACTGTGATGTGATGGTGACACTAGTTCCATGGAAACAATTATCTATAGATATAACAGGCTAACTACTCCTCACCTCTATGAGGTGAAGTACCGCCAGTGACCAGCAGAGGCCACTCAATGGACACAATTACTCCTTTGTGTGCTAAAATATGTCATAACAGAAAGTGAAAGCTATTTTGCAGGGACACTGATCTGTTTCAAACTTGCTGGATATGGAGAGAGTGAGCTGTGAAGACAGATTGGAGCTAGGAGCAGATAGGGACTGGGGGTGAGGTGGAGAGTTTGTGGGCTAAAAGCTGTCACAGCTCAAAGTGAAAGTACATTGCAGAGCCGTCATTTTCATGGGCTTTAAACTAGCCAAGGGATAATTAAGATAAATATTGCAGAATACAGGGTTTTAGAATTATTTAAATTACAATTTTGAAAAAAATAAGTTACCATCTTCTTCTTGGAGGACCAAGACCACATCCGCTTGCTGCAGCGAGACCTCATCCGCTTGTTTGGCCATATAAGCTTTTGTGATCTCTACCTGCCGCAACCCTGGAATAGAAGACAGCACTCTCATTAGTATGTTTATTTGCAACTTCCACCATCCTTTTGCCAGAATCTCTCCTTAAGGTTTAGTACATCTCCACCACAATGAAGACCTAATCCATCATTTTCATATTAAATTGGCAACAAATATTGGAGCTGCACAGTATTTGTGATTTTAGCAGCGGGTGAGTATACATGAGCGGACTATGGGCTACCAGGGATTACTTTTACCTAGGGAATGTCCTAGTCCATTATGGAGTATCCAATTTCTTCTTGAAGGTAGGCGTAACTCATTCCACACACACTGCCAGATGGAAGCGGCTAGCCTCCCTCACTCATGCCACACACACCGCCAGATGGAAGCCACTAGCCTCACTCACTCCGCACACCGCCATATGGGAGCGGCTAGCCTTCCTCACTCTACACACTGCCAGATGGGAGCCACTAGCCTCCCTCACTCCACACACCACCATATGGGGGCGACTAGCCTCCCTCACTCACTCACTCCACACACACCGCCAAATGGGAGCCACTAGCCTCCCTCTCTACACACACACACACACACACACACACAACCATATGGGAGCGGCAAGCCACACACTCCGCACACCACCATATTGGAGCGGCTATCTGGGATGTGACTTATAGATTAAGAACCCTTGGGAGTATTACACAATGAGCCCCCCAATCTCTTCTCACCCATGGTCTTCGATTTGCTATAGCGTCTATTTTCTTCTTTCATCTCAAGCGCTGTGATCCACCTCGCCCTGTCACTCCTGTGCACAATGAAAGACAAGTGTAAATACAAAGATGGCCACCCAGGCAGGTGCCAATGGCATGTCACATGCTGTTGATTTAAAAATAATAATTTAATAATAATTAACTTTATTTATAATGTGCAATTTTACAACATTTATTAAATTCATACAATACATGCATAATATTGTGTCTGTGCCTCTGTACACCTCTTTTGCGCACGGACGATGGTGTGAAGGCATTCTTGAATCAGAAAGCCCTGCAGAGGTGTTTGTGTCTACATTGAATTGCGGTTACACCTCCTCTGCACAGAGGACAAGATCAAGATTTTAGGATGGGTATCTCATATGTGAGATCCTCCTGCCCGCTCTCCAAAAACCACTTACAGGGCATCAGCTCCCAGTACAATCTGCTCCTGTCTCCCTTCACGGTTTTTACTCATGGTGATTTGGAACAGAAAAGGCCCTGTTGGACTGCGGTTGCCGAGGGTCCCAGACTTAACAGTGGGAGACATCGGGCCATCTCCATTGTCAATCTTATCGACGGTAAACTGATCAGTTTTCACGTAATCGGTCACCACGTAGCTGTCCTCACTGGCGAAAGGGAATAAGGAATGTCACAGTCAGTCATACAGTGTCAGTACATTCAGATGGAGCCCTCCTCATTTAGCCTGTTGGTTGGATTAAGTGAGTAATAGGATTACTCTGCTAATCCCCTACTGTATTGTTCTATGTATTGTATTGCTGCTGAGAGCAATAGGATAGCCATGGCTAGCCATGGTGAGCCACGACCTAAGGAACAAAGTTGACAGGGGCTCCAATTGTACGTGCCTGACGCCTCAGCGATATCACAGCTTCATAGGGAACGGACTCTATTCGGATTTCTAAGGAGCATGCTCGGTTTAGACAACGGGTTATATTAACCCTTTGAGTGCCAACATTTTGGTGAGATCATCTCAATCGCTCAAAATGCCAGCATTGCTCATAGATCTGTTCTTTTTTGGGGTGTACGATTTACCTAAACTTCTATAAATTGACTTGTCTGTATGTGTATTTATTTATACTAAAAGAACAGTCGCTGTGAGCGGCGCCGGCATTTTTAGCGGATATTTTGAGGAACTCTCACAGCAACGTTGGCACTCAAAGGGTTAATTATGTCCAATCTGTCCCCTTTTTCCACCCACAATTTTGAACGGATTTTCCAATATTTGAACATTTTGGAGCCTCAATGAAGTGGAGGGGGTGGGGGGGGGGGTGGATTTTATGATCCCCACAAACATCAGATCACCAGCGTGTGCCGGTTTTGACATCATCAATCTGTGTAAAGGCAATTTTTATATACTGTGGAATTTAAAAATGAAGTGGAATAATAGGGCCTTATTCAGACCTGATCGCAAGCGTTTTTCCTAATACACCTAGAAAACGGACGGTTGCCGCTCATAAATGGCGGCTTCCTGTCAATCAACTATCGAATGGCCTGCAATGAAAAGAAGTAGCAGGATTTCATTGCACATGCATACCAAGAGCCTTACGCAGTTGACAGTCGACAATCTGTCACTGTGCGAATCAGGCCCATAATACGCATCACAGATGTGTCCACATACATCTTTTCCCCATACGATCCAAGTATATAAACGCATGAGCTCTGTGTTACTCTGTAGCGCAAGGCATCTTTTTCGTGACTTTTTCTATTTATTGGCATATTATTTGCAAATAGGATGCACAAGCAGCTTCTGATGATTAAAATGATATGTAGCATACCTATATTCAGTGTGTGACTGCCGCTGTATCTGCATAAGAAATGGAATGCTACACTGTGTACTATAGAATTTCTTATTCAGATACAGGAGCAGTCTCACACAGGGAATATAGGCATGCTGCATATCATGTTAGTCATCAGAAGCGAGTCTTTTTTGTTGGCGCACAAAGATGAGTTTGAGAGAGTTGTATATATTCTTAAACTTTCAATGTTTTAATTCATCAATATTAAAATAAGTACTGTCCTATGAGTGAAATGTTTCCGGATATATGAGAAAATTCTTTTATCTTTAATTCAGTTTTTAATTTTTTATATACATTTCCTTTAACACCCTCGACTACCCTGTAAAAATGCTCTCACACGTACCTTTCTCTCTCTTCTTCTTTATTGTCATCTTTCCCTTACAAATGCAGAATCTTTGCCTAAAGGGACATGAAATCAAACTACAAAGCACTAAGTGCAGGAATAATCCAATACCTTTTGGATCAGTCCATGAATGTATTTAAATATGCTTGAGTCAAACGTATCTAATTGGCATCAATATGGTATAAACCAGAGGATCCAGACCTAAGAAATATCAACACAGGGATCCATGGTATAATACCTCCTTTTTCTCTTCACAATTGCAGAATCTCTACATAAAGGGACATGAACCCAAATTATGATATAGAATAAGAATGTCTTGTGAGAAAACATATACAGATATGCCTGAGCGAAGCAAATTAAACTTGAATCCACCTGGTATAAATTAGAGGATCCAGATCCAAAATTATATCAAAAATCATAATTCACTTTTATATGGATTTAATTAATTCACACTATAACCTGAGATTAATGAACAAAGAGGCATACTCTATCTCTCTCTAGAAACATCACCCCAACACAATCACATATGTTGCCCAAAGGGGCAACTACCCACACAACATCACCAGTTTCATGTTTTTTATCCTTTTTTTCACAATGAATCACGTTTTCTTTTATTTTATACACTTTGAGCAACAGCCCAATTCACAATTTATCAATACTTGCCAAACACTCTCACTAAATGCAAGTTTAACAATATTCTATGGAGCACTTCACTGTAGAGAATATAAACAAAGAATATTCTCTCATCTGCCAAATTATGCACTTAATATAATGTTTCAAAACACTAAATAATATGGAACCCATTTTCCGTTCACGAGTTCACCCCAAATCCACATATGCTCATTGCATTCACAACCCTTTTATTTCTAAAAATACTCAATCAATATTCTAAAATAATTTAATAATCTAATTAAACATTGACCTTAAAGATAAAAATAAATACAATGGAACCAATCCTCTAAGAACATAACAGACTTAATATTTGTATTTGATCTCATTACACAATAATATATTTGATACTATCACTTTAAGTAAAATCCAATGCACACCATTTCCCACATATATTTAAAACACATAGCTCAGAGCAATATACTCTATAATGAGATACCCGGACTCAGCATAAGGAATAACAAAAGCAGCACACTAGGTGAATGGATGAAAATAACACGTGACCTAAACCATTCTCTGATTGGTAGCTGTCCATTTAAATCCCCCAAGAGCGGGGTAATCGGGTTCTGCCTTGAAAAAAACTGTCACAAGTGAAACGCGCGTCGGCGTTTGGTGTCAGTGTCCTCTTAAACAATTTTCTTAAAAACTGTGTTTATTTAATATGATTTAATATGTTTGGTCAATAATACATTTCCACAATAGAGTGCGGAGGACGGACTGCACCCGCTCTGCCGGCTGTAGAAGGGTAGCCAGAGAAGCGGTAGCAGAGACTAATCCACACTAGTGTGATAGAATGAAAATGTACTAACTCAGCGGCTTGTGAATTTAACCACATCCGCTTTACTGGTCGCAACAATACAACTAAAAAAGTGGCTGTGACTGTATATCTTCACTATAAACTGATCCGCATAAACTTAATATCGTGATCACAATAGAGCAGTCCTACACTTTAAATATATATCGACTAAGTCGTGAATTAAGCTGTGAGATCACATCTGTCGTTTCCTTATACAATATCCACTTAGCAGTTGTATTTAACGGCAATTCAAGCCAGATACCTAATAAACTGCAACAGTATATATACGCAAAGACTCAGTTGATATCACTTAAATATACTGAGTTTGCGATACCCAGTCAAGTGGGGGCAATAAAAGGCAACCTTAGCCAAAAGGACTGTGGAATAAATATAAACTGGAGAAATAATTAGCGGACTTACTCAAATAGCCCGCAAGCATAATATGACCTTTGAACAGATGTAAAACTCAGTAAAATAAACTGACAAATTGCAGCTCTACAACTGTACATGCTTTCTAAAAACGCTGATAAAGTGATAACATGCACAGTATTCACGCGAGTAAATTTGCGACACAAGTAAAGTAGGAAAGGTTCTTTTGAACAGTCACACTAGACTGACAACCTTATCGGCAAACAAATCACACTAAATCGATAAGTGTGTATGCTAAATTGGTATATACTCCTTAAAATCTGCGGGATTGATAAGATTTATCCTGCATTTAACCCAACACCTCAGCGTATTTTATAAACGCCTGATAAGCGACGATACGCAGAGAATTTTGGTAAACTAGATGTTGGTGGCACACCATAAAATCAGCAAAATACTTGCAGAAGACAAGTCACACTAAATTGATAGGTGTGTATGCTGAGTGTATATGCCAAACCGCAATCATAGCCACAATAAATAGTGGCACACTGCAAAATCAGCGAAATATTTGCAGAAGATAAGTCACACTAAATTGACAGGTGTGTATGCTAGATGTACATACCAAATCACAATCATAGCCACAACAAATAGTGGCACACCGCAAAAATTAGCAAAACACTTGCAGAAGACAAGTCACACTAAACTGATAGGTGTGTATGCTAAATCGGTGTATACTCCTAAAAAATCTTGCGGGATTGATAGGATTTATTCTGCATGTATCTTATGAACACCTGATAAGCGATGATACGCAGAGATTGTTGGTAAACTAGAGATTGGTGAATCAGTACAACACCCGCAGAAAATAAGTCACACAAAATTGACAGATGTGTATGCCAAATTGGAGCATACTTCTTAAAATCCTGCGAGACTGATAAGATTTATACTGCACCAATCCAACACACCAGCATACCTTACAAACATCTGACAAGCGATGATACGCAGAGACTGCTGATAAACTAGATGTTGGAATCTTGAATATATTCTCTATCCCAAGCGATAAATCTGTGTGAACTCTCTTAATTGTAGAGAACTGGCTGACGAATTACAAAAGCAGTCAAATTAATTGCTACATACTTGCAGAAGACAAGTTACAGTGATTTGATAGATGTGCAACTGCTACACACCCGCAGATAGGTAAAATCCAAAACAAGTCACAATAAAGTGACGGAGTGTATACCAGAATTGTGATACACCGCAAACCCAGTAAAATCAACTGCGACATACTAGCAGAAGATATTTTACCTTAATTGATGGTGTGTATGCCAAATCGCTGGATACTCTGTAAATCTGCGGGTTTAATTGCCTCGCATCAACCCAATATCCCAGCGTATCTTGCAGACATTTGATGGTGTGTATGCCAAACGCTGGATACTCTTTAAATCTGCAGGTTTGATTGCCTCGCATCAACCCAATATCCCAGCGTATCCTGCAGATATTTGACAAGCAAGGATACGCAGGAACTGTTTGATAAAACGGGATATTGAGTCTGTTAATATACAGAAGGCATTGAATATTCCTTACTCCCAGCAATAAATCTCTGTGCATTTTCTAACTTGCGGAAAATTGGCTGATAAGATGTGAAATCAATCAATTGCTATATACCTACAGTATACAAGTCACTTTAAACTGACAGGTGTATATGCCAAATCGCTACGTACCCCTTGAACCCACGGGACTACTTAAAGTAAAAGCGACACAGAATTTAACCCCTTCCTGACACAGCATGTTTTTGCCTTCCTGACAGAGCCCTTTTTTTCAAATCTGACATGTATCACTTAAGTGGGGATAACTTTGTTTTGCTTTTACTTATCCCAGTGATTTTGAGATTGTTTTCTCGTGACACATTGTACTTCAAGTTAGTGGTAAATTTTCGTCGATACAGTCTGTGTTTTTTTGTGAAAAATACCAAAATGTCGGAAAAAAATGGAAAATTTAGCAATTTGCAAAATGTTAAATTTTCTGCTTGTGAGACAAATAATCATACCACTCAAAATAGTTAATAACTAACATAGACCATATGTCTACTTTATGTTTCCATCATTATTTCAACTTCCTTTTAATTTTTTTGGACACTAGGAGGCTTACAATATGAATAGCAAATTTTCAAGAAAATTTCAAACACTGATTTTTTTAGGGACCAGTTCAGTTCTGATGTGACTTTGAGGGACTTGTATGTGAGACACCCCCATAAATGATGCCATTTCAAAAACTGCACCCCTCACAGTATTCAAAACAGCATTTTAGAAGTTTGTTAACCCTTTAGGTGTTTCACAGGAATTAAAACAAAGTGTAGGTGAAATTTCAAAATTTCATTTTTTTTTTGCAGATTTGCAATTTTAATACATTTTTCTAAGGAACACGGTACATTTTACTAGAGAAATGTGACTAAAAATTGATTCCCCCAATTCTTTTGTTTTCATAAATATCCTATATGTGGCCCTAGTGTGCACGTTGACCAAACCACAGGCTTCATAATAGAAGGAGCACCTACTTGATTTTGGAGCCTCCTTTTTATGAGATTATTTTTTAGGCACCATGTAGGTTTCTAGGCACCATAAGATGCTAAAAGTTAGGAACCCCCCACAAGTGACCCCATTTTGCAAACTACACCCCTCAGGGAATTCATCTAGGGGTATAGTGTACATTTCAAACCCCCAGGGGTTTCACCAATTGTGGTACAACTGGGCAGTGAAAATGAAAAAATATTTTTTTTACACAAAAATGCAGTTCTGGCTCCAAATTTGTCATTTTCACAAGGAATGAAGGAGACAAAGCACCCCAAAATCTGTGCCCCAATTTCTCCCGAGTACGGCAATGCCTCACATGTGACCAAAAAATACCAGTTGGGTGCATGGCAGGACTCAGAAGGGAAGGAGTGATTTTTGGATTTTGCAGCTCAGATTCTGGTGGAATGTTGGTGGGTGCTATGTCGCATTAGCAAGACCCCCCAAGCACCAATACAGTGGAACCCCCCCACAAGTGACCCCGTTTTGCAAACTACACCCCTCAGGGAATTCATCTAGGGGTATAGTGTACATTTCATACCCCCAGGGGTTTCACCAATTTTGATACAACTGGGCTGTGCAAATGAAAAATTAAATTTTTTACACAAAAATATAGTTCTGGCTCAAAATTTTTCATTTTCACAAGGAATAAAGGAGACAAAGCACCTCAAAATCTGTGCCCCAATTTCTCCCGAGTACGGCAATGCCTCACATGTGACCAAAAAATACCATTTGGGTGCATGGCAGGACTCAGAAGGGAAGGAGTGATTTGGGGATTTTGCAGCTCAGATTCTGGTGGAATGTTGGTGGGTGCTATGTCGCATTAGCAAGACCCCCCAAGCACCAATACAGTGGAACCCCCCCACAAGTGACCCCATTTTGCAAACTACACCCCTCAGGGAATTCATCTAGGGGTATAGTGTACATTTCATACCCCCAGGGGTTTCAGCAATTTTGATACAACTGGGCTGTGCAAATGAAAAATTACATTTTTTACACAAAAATGCAGTTCTGGCTCAAAATTTTTCATTTTCACAAGGAATGAAGGAGACAAAGCACCTCAAAATCTGTGCCCCAATTTCTCCCGAGTACGGCAATGCCTCACATGTGACCAAAAAATACCATTTGGGTGCATGGCAGGACTCAGAAGGGAAGGAGTGATTTTGGGATTTTGCAGCTCAGATTCTGGTGGAATGTTGGTGGGTGCTATGTCGCATTAGCAAGACCCCCCAAGCACCAATACAGTGGAACCCCCCCACAAGTGACCCCATTTTGCAAACTACACCCCTCAGGGAATTCATCTAGGGGTATAGTGTACATTTCATACCCCCAGGGGTTTCACCAATTTTGATACAACTGGGCTGTGCAAATGAAAAATTACATTTTTTACACAAAAATGCAGTTCTGGCTCAAAATTTTTCATTTTCACAAGGAATGAAGGAGACAAAGCACCTCAAAATCTGTGCCCCAATTTCTCCCGAGTACGGCAATGCCTCACATGTGACCAAAAAATACCATTTGGGTGCATGGCAGGACTCAGAAGGGAAGGAGTGATTTTGGGATTTTGCAGCTCAGATTCTGGTGGAATGTTGGTGGGTGCTATGTCGCATTAGCAAGACCCCCCAAGCACCAATACAGTGGAACCCCCCCACAAGTGACCCCATTTTGCAAACTACACCCCTCAGGGAATTCATCTAGGGGTATAGTGTACATTTCATACCCCCAGGGGTTTCACCAATTTTGATACAACTGGGCTGTGCAAATGAAAAATTACATTTTTTACACAAAAATGCAGTTCTGGCTCAAAATTTTTCATTTTCACAAGGAATGAAGGAGACAAAGCACCCCAAAATCTGTGCCCCAATTTCTCCCGAGTACGGCAATGCCTCACATGTGACCAAAAAATACCATTTGGGTGCATGGCAGGACTCAGAAGGGAAGGAGTGATTTTTGGATTTTGCAGCTCAGATTCTGGTGGAATGCTGGTGGGTGCTATGTCGCATTAGCAAGACCCCCAAGCACCAATACAGTGGAACCCCCCCACAAGTGACCCCATTTTGCAAACTACACCCCTCAGGGAATTCATCTAGGGGTATAGTGTACATTTCATACCCCCAGGGGTTTCACCAATTTTGATACAACTGGGCTGTGCAAATGAAAAATTACATTTTTTACACAAAAATGCAGTTCTGGCTCAAAATTTTTCATTTTCACAAGGAATGAAGGAGACAAAGCACCTCAAAATCTGTGCCCCAATTTCTCCCGAGTACGGCAATGCCTCACATGTGACCAAAAAATACCATTTGGGTGCATGGCAGGACTCAGAAGGGAAGGAGTGATTTTGGGATTTTGCAGCTCAGATTCTGGTGGAATGTTGGTGGGTGCTATGTCGCATTAGCAAGACCCCCCAAGCACCAATACAGTGGAACCCCCCCACAAGTGACCCCATTTTGCAAACTACACCCCTCAGGGAATTCATCTAGGGGTATAGTGTACATTTCATACCCCCAGGGGTTTCACCAATTTTGATACAACTGGGCTGTGCAAATGAAAAATTACATTTTTTACACAAAAATGCAGTTCTGGCTCAAAATTTTTCATTTTCACAAGGAATGAAGGAGACAAAGCACCCCAAAATCTGTGCCCCAATTTCTCCCGAGTACGGCAATGCCTCATGTGTGACCAAAAAGTGGCAGGACTCAGAAGGGAAGGAGTGATATTTGGATTTTGCAGCACAAATTCTGGTGGAATGTTGGTGGGTGCTATGTTGCATTAGCAAGACCCCCAAAGCACCAATACAGTGGAACCCCCCCACAAGTGACCCCATTTTGCAAACTACACCCCTCAGGGAATTCATCTAGGGGTATAGTGTACATTTCATACCCCCAGGGGTTTCACCAATTTTGATACAACTGGGCTGTGCAAATGAAAAATTACATTTTTTACACAAAAATGCAGTTCTGGCTCAAAATTTTTCATTTTCAGAAGGTATGAAGGAGAAAAAGCACCCCAAAATCTGTGCCCCAATTTCTCCCGAGTACGGCAATGCCTCACATGTGACCAAAAAATACCAGTTGGGTGCATGGCAGGACTCAGAAGGGAAGGAGTGATTTTTGGATTTTGCGGCTCAGATTCTGGTGGAATGAATGGTGGGTGCTATGTGGCATTAGCAAGACCCCCGAAGCACGGTGAAATTATGAACCTAATAATCCATAGATGTGTGGTATATTTTAAAACACTCCTTTATACATAGGCCGGGTTTGTCGGGGCAAGTGTCACACTGGAAAATAGTTTGCTTTCTTATTCCCTTTTTATAGCAAACTTTGCACCTTTTTTGTGTCCTGCCCTTTTTTCCAGTGGAGGGGATTTCATCAGGAAAATGCTGCCCTGGTACAATACGGGGGCCAGTACTAGAAGTACTGGGGCCCTCTGCCTGCTGGTTCCCAAATATTAGGCCCTTTATGACTTCCTCTTGAAAGTGCATAAATGTCCCCCTCTGGCCGGTAGAACGGAATAGCACGTAAGCGTTATACAGTGCCATCTGGATGATATACACGGCCAGCTTCTTGTACCAGATTTTTGTTTTCCGCAGGGCACTGTACGGCTTCAGTACCTGATCTGAAAGATCCACTCCGCCCATGTACCTATTGTAATCCAGGATACAATTAGGTTTTGAGGTGTGGGTACTGGTACCTCGTACAGGGACGGAGGTGGTACTGTCTCCGTGAATTGTTGTCAGTATAAGGACATCCCTCTTGTCCTTATATTTGACCAACAACATATTTTCGGTGCATATTCCCCTGCTTTCACCCCTTCTCATTACTTGGGCAATGTGCGTTTTTGGGAGGCCTCTTTGGTTCTTGCGCACAGTACCGCAAGCTGCTGTACCTCTTGAACCAAGGGCCTTAAACAGGGGGATGCTAGTGTAAAAGTTATCCACATAGAGGTGATAACCTTTATCCAGGAAGGGGTGCACTAAATCCCAGACAATTTTTCCACTAACACCTACGAGGGAGGGGGGGCATTCTGGCGGTTCAATTCTTGAATCCTTCCCTTCATATACCCTAAACATGTGGGTGTACCCTGAGGTGCTTTCACACAGCTTATACATTTTTATGCCATACCTTGCCCTCTTACTGGGAAGGTACTGGCGGAATTTAACCCTTCCTTTAAAATGTATAAGGGACTCGTCAATACAAATAAATTTTTCAGGGATGTACATCTCTGCAAATTTGGCACTGAAATGATCAATGACCGGCCTGACTTTGAATAGCCGGTCAAAGGTGGGATCATCTCTGGGTGGGCACTGTGCATTATCGTTGTAATGCAAAAATTTAAGGATCATCTCACAACGAGCCCGAGTCATGGCCATACGGTAAAATGGGGTGCTGTACAGAACATCTGTACTCCAATATTGCCTAATTTCTGGCTTTTTTACTATGCCCATATGAAACACCAGACCCCAAAACGTCATCATCTCTACTGCATCTACAGGTGTCCACCTAGCAAATGATGACGTGGGGTTTTGAGCAATAAACTGCTGGGCATATAAATTAGTTTGGTCCACCATTAAATTTATAAAATCATCAGAGAAAAATAATTTGAAAAAGTCAATTTCTCTGAGACCTGTGGAATCAAATTGGATTCCTGGCATGGCCAAAAACTCAGGAACCTGGGGCTCAAAATTGTCTGGTGGTGGGGTCCATACGAGATCAATTATTGGGGGAGGGGTCTCAGCTGCTCTACGGGGGCGTCTTTGAGGGGGTCCCTCATCACCAGAGGAGGAAGAGGAGCTTAAGACGAATCCTTCAAATTCCCCGCTTGCCTCACTGGCTGTGTCAGAGTCAGAGGCAAGCATGGCATATGCCTCCTCCGCTGAATACATTCTTCTGGATGACTGGGATGACATTTGGGATGACATTTGGGATGCCATTTTTATTTTTGTGTTACTGGTAGTGAAATGTTTCAACACGTGTATAGTGTAGGGGGGGGGTACAAACTTTATTTCAACCCGGGGGGTATGTAGTGTGTAGTGTGTATGTAGTGCAGAAAAAAAAAATACTTTATACAGGAATTTGATCCCAATAAAAAAAAAAAAAAAAATTGAAGGGGTTAAAAAAAAAAAAAAATTGAAGGGGTTAAAAAAAAAAAAAAAAAAGGTCCTGCGCCAAAAATTGAGCACAGATGTTGGTCAGTAACGTCCGTCACTGAACAGCGCTCAAAGGCAACAGGAATTTGATCAAAAAAAAAAAAAAACAGATAAACCCTGTGCCGAAAAAGCTGATCAGTGATGTACGTCACTGATCAGCGCACAGTGGCCACAGGACACCCACAAAATCACAATGTGTGTAAAAAAAAATTAAAAAAAGACCCCACAGCACCCTCAAAAAAAAAAAAGGTGATCAGTGATGCAACACTGATTACCAGTGAGGGGCAGCAGGTGCACAACCTTTGGTGCAACTGACAGTGCAACTGGCAGCAACGGACAGGTATATATAAAAAAAACAAAAAACTCTGCACCCCCAAAAAGTTGCTGATCACCTCAGATATAGTGATCAGCACAAAAGGCGGGGGCAGCAGACACAAAATATAGCACTCTCTATCACTCTCTGTCACTATCTCTCTCTATCTCTATCTCTCTCTATCTCTCTCTATCTCTCTCTATCTCTCTCTATCTCTCTCTATCTCTCTCTATCTCTCTCTATCTCTCTCTATCTCTCTCTATCTCTCTCTATCTCTCACTATCTCTCACTATCTATCACTATCTATCACTATCTATCACTATCTATCACTCTATGACACTGCAGCAGCAGCACTGACAGTTATATATATGAAAAATAACCCCTGCACCCCCAAAAAGTTGCTGGGGGTGCACAAAAGGGGGGCAGCAGACACAAAATATAGCAGTCTCTATCACTCTCTGTCACTATCTCTCTCTATCTCTCACTATCTATCACTCTATGACACTGCAGCAGCAGCACTGACAGGTATATATATATAAAAAAAAAACCTGCGCCCCCAAAAAGTTGCTGATCAGTTAATTTATACTGATCAGCACAAAAGGGGGGGCAGCAGTCAGTTATATAAAAAATATATAGCACAATCTGTCACTATCTCTCTCTATCTCTCTCTATCTCTCTCTATCTCTCTCTATCTCTCTCTATCTCTCTCTATCTCTCTCTATCTCTCTCTATCTCTCTCTATCTCTCTCTATCTCTCTATCTATAACTCTATAACACTGCAGCAGCACAAAATATAGCACTCTCTGTCACTAGCCCTCTCTATCTCTCTCTATCTCTCTCTCTCTATCTCTCTATCTATAACTCGATGACACTGCAGCAGCACAACACAGCACATGAAGTCACAAGAAGTAGCAAGATCCAGGCAGTGATCAGGTAAGTATTTTGCAAGGTTCAGGTCAGTATACTGCGGCAGCTAGGCACGGTGACCGCACTGCACGCAATTCCAGACCGGAATGGCGTCTGCAGTGCAGTCATCGTTAGTTTAAACCCCCCTCCATGGCTGTGATTGGTTCGTCGGTCCGACGAACCAATCACGGCCTTTGGGGGCGGGCGGGGTGAGGTGGGGTGACACCAGTGTCACCCTTACACCCCGCGGTGATTGGTGCTGTACTTTACAGCACCAATCACCTCCGATCCCTGTGTCACCGGCGAACGTTATTCGCCGGTGACACAGAAAACGCTGTGAATGGCTGTTCACACTGAACAGCCAATCACAGCGATCGCCGACGGGGGGGCGGCATCGCAGCCCCCCCTGGGCATGCAGGGACATGTCTGCTGTCAGGGACAGCAGACATGTTTAAACTGTCACCGCGTCTATAGACGCGGTGGCAGTTAAATGGCATGACGTACATTTATGCCATGTGTCGGGAAGTACTTCCCGACCATGACGTAAATGTACGTCAAATGTCGGGAAGGGGTTAAGGAACACAAAAGCACTTATCTTGCTCACTAAGAAAGTGGAACCACAACTACAACACACACGGTTTTAATACAGTGGGAGTTTATAAAAAGAGTGAGACAAACAATTCTCCTCTAGAAAGACAATTAAAACTAACCTCCCCTGAAAACAAGAAATAAATTAAGAATATATAAAGGACACTGACAACCATATAAATATTTAAAAAAATTAAAAACTGAATTAAAGATAAAAGAATTTTCTCATATATCCGGAAACATTTCACTCATAGGACAGTACTTATTTTAATATTGATGAATTAAAACATTGAAATTTTAAGAATATATACAACTCTCTCAAACTCATCTTTGTGCGCCAACAAAAAAGACACTCTTCTCTGTCCTTTTTTCTATGGTAAACTTTATTGTCTTTGGCTGCACCCCCTCCGAGCTTCACACACAAAATTGTCTCATTTGGGGTCTACTAGTGCTATAGCACTTGCCTGTGCGGATACATCCCACCCTCCCTCTCCCTTAAAAACCTATAGTCATCAGAAGCTGCTTGTGCGTATTTGCTCCGCATTCTAAATAAGCCCTGTTCTACCATGGCATGGCATTACTAGAAGGGCTGCTTTAAGTGAAAGGAGGGTACATACAAAACAAAAAACACCTCTTATTCTATTAAATTTTCTTACATTTACCTTTTCTTTTTAGTAAGTATTAGAACATCGTTGAATAGAAAGACATAGCAGGCAGGTTTTCCAAAACCTTTTCGGAAAATTCCAGATTCTTCCACAAGCATGAGTTCTCCACGTTTCAGGAGCCAGCGGGAGGCAGAGATCAAAGGGAAGGGCTATGACAAGAGAACAAAGGAGGTCAGCAGTGGGATTCCTGTGCTGGGAGACCCAGGTAGGGGCCGCTGCAGTAGTCTAGGCCCAGGTAGGGGCCGCTGCAGTAGTCTAGGCCCAGTTAGGGGCCGCTGCAGTAGTCTAGGCCCAGTTAGGGGCCGCTGCAGTAGTCTAGGCCCAGGTAGGGGCCGCTGCAGTAGTCTAGGCCCAGGTAGGGGCCGCTGCAGTAGTCTAGGCCCAGGTAGGGGCCGCTGCAGTAGTCTAGGCCCAGGTAGGGGGCGCTGCAGTAGTCTAGGCCCAGGTAGGGGGCGCTGCAGTAGTCTAGGCCCAGGTAGGGTGCGCTGCAGTAGTCTAGGCCCAGGTAGGGGGCGCTGCAGTAGTCTAGGCCCAGGTAGGGGGCACTGCATGTATGAGTGTATTCCGATCTATTAAGGGAATCCAGTGATTTTTTCTGAGAAATACCGCAAGAACCAGGAAGCCAGCCCGACCTAGTTATAGTTAGGTATAACTAGTGGGAGATGTATCAGGCCTTCTGAAGAGGATGTAGATAGTTGGCATATCTGTATTCGGGATGCCAACGCCAGAATACTGACTGTTGGCATCCTGAACGTATGTATGCCGCAGGGATTATGTACTACAGCAGGGCAACACCGGCCCTCCAGATGTTAATGAACTACACATCCCAGGATGCTTTGCATTTGTTTTGCTATGTGGCCATGCTGAAACTGATGCAAGGCATGCTGGGATGTGTAGTTCATCAACATCTGGGTGGATTACTGGGTTATGCAGAGGGGGGGGGGGGGGGGGGGAATATCCTAGCACAATAAGGGGGATCTAATAGCGCAACGGATTACCTTGATTTTCCCAAACTCGAGCTGTGTCTGTAAGGTGTACATCTGCTCCGTCCTCTCCATCTTCCGCGCCCCCTCATTGCACTGTTTTACCAGCTGATAACAGAAGAAGCGCAGAGTAAATAAAGCGTGATGCTGGCATGTCTTCTATCTGGCCTGTGCCAGGGGAGTTACTGTACAGCGCCAGCTCTGGGTAACTAACCAGTAATTCTCCACGCTAGGGTAATAACTAGATATAGGAAGACAACACCCACCTTACTTATGGCTTTCAGTGCTCGAGTACTCGCTTCATACTCTGGGGAGCAAGCGTCAGTTTTCTGGCAAATGGTCTGGAAAGGCAGCACACAGGCGATTATACTAGACACAAGCAGTGCCTTTCTCATACACAGGGCCAGATTCTCTAAGATTCGAGAGTGATAAACAGCCAGGCAATCAGCTCCTACCTGCCATGTCACAGGCTGTGTTTGGAAATGTTAGATAGGATCTGATTGGCTGGCTGTTTATCACTCTCCATTTTATCACTTTTGAAGCTTAGGGAATCTAGCCCTAAATCAGTCCAAAGGTGATAACAGAAAATAGCAGCGATGGTTACAGATTCTGCCAATGTGTTCTACGGTGAAGTAGCACTAGCAGTAAACAGCATAGGTTAGATACATCCCATGACAGTACTCACATCCATCAGTAGGGGGAGCCGGGTAACCCGCTGCATGGGCAGAATTAGGAAAGAAATCATGGGTAGACCACCGCATTCTGGCTTCATCTCAATCTGCTTCAATGTCTCTTTGAAGGAAACATTTGTGGTTCTGAAAGGACAATGGCATAGCATCACGTAATATTAATTAAAGAGCACGTGTCTTGCCTTAATCTTTTCCTAATTTTCCTGTGGTCGATGTTGTTCTACAATTTTACAAACCCCACTTCACATGTTTAAAGTCTAAATTTAAATATAAAAAAAAATGATGCTTCCGGTTTTCGCCACCAGGTGGCAGTAGTAGACACAAGTTCGATTTATTTAAAACAAGCTATTAATATTCAAAAATCTAAGTAGTACTTGCAGCTACTGTTGTTATCTGGAGATGAGCACTCAGAGGGGAACTTCATCCACAGCACATACCTCTGTGACACACAGTAATACAATCTGGAGAAGGATTTGCACACAAACCTATTACAACTCATACAGTAAGTGTTATCGTAGGACGTATGCAGTATTTACAGGTTCTGGGAAGACCTCACCTATTACACAGAGAGGAAATGTCTGCACTGGATCATTATGTCTGTCAATGTGACATATTTTACTCTTGTACAAATTGCAAACAAAAATCATAGGTTACATTGGATTTTATACATATTTTATACATATTCAGTACATAAAGAAAAGGTTCATGCCTATTATAATAGGGTATAGAAGGAAAATGAGAAATAATATAATGTATGGCTTATTGGCTGCTGATTTTGCAATACATCCCCCTGAAAGATCCTAAGAGGACTGCCCTGGATTTGGGGAGTCTCCCTTGTAGAACACAAAGGAACGGGAGAGCAGGCAAGTAGGAGACAAGCGTATAAACTCAAGCCTGCAAGTGTGTCCCCGCGCATGTGTAAGAGCCTGCAAGTGTGACCCCGCGCATGTGTAAGAGCCTGCAAGTGAGTCCCCGTGCAAGTGTAAGAGCCTGCAAGTGTGACCCCGCGCATGTGTAAGAGCCTGCAAGTGTGACCCTGCGCATGTGTAAGAGCCTGCAAGTGTGACCCCGCGCAAGTGTAAGAGCCTGCAAGTGTGACCCTGCGCAAGTGTAAGAGCCTGCAAGTGTGACCCTGCGGATGGATTTTCCATACTCTCAGATATGTAGAAGCACAAATGCGGATTGCTGGCTAGGGCAGAACACCCAGTATTAGGAGCCACTGCAGTACAGGACATGATACATTATATGTTATACACGTGTTCTATTAAAAAATGATACCACCCAGTCTGAGAGCCGTCATGGCAGCTCCCATTGATAGACATAAACAGATATAAAATCCTCCTCTCTCAATAGCTGCCTCTTATACAGCCAAGGCTTTCCCTGTGTGACCTCATTTCCACATTAATGAGCATTACACTGCAAATTCAATCTCTATTGCCATCAAATAGACATATCCAACCTATTGCAAGGTGTGCCATGGGAGACACCCACACACCCATTCCCTTCCTGCCAGGATAATGACATACAATGCGTGAGAATGTGCTGTATACACAACTGACCACACAGCACACCTGCCTCAGTTATGATTATCCCTGTCCCAACACCAAGGAAATATGAGGTATAAAATACTATAAAAACAAAATACCTATAATTAAATCATTCTCCCTTTTGTTTAAAGATTATCTTGACATAAACACAATTGCAGCACAATAATTATGGAATAACTATAGACAATAAAATCGAATTCTGCTAAAAAAAAAACAACACTTCTGACAGTTTGTATGACTGGTGACCCATCCTACCAGGGTCTGCGATGGAAAAGGGAAAATGTGTGGAGGTGGTTAACAGCAGGATGAGGGACAAGGAGAGGTGGCAAGAAAGTGTTGGGGTAGGGGGCAGAAAGAGAGGTGGGCATAAGGTTACAGGAAGAGGGGAGGGAGTGCCGCTCTGAGCTTTCTGGTTTATGCAGATTTTTGGGGTGCCGAACACCTAGACATTGTAATGTGGGTCCCACATTACATAGACAAGCATTGATTTGGGGATTTGCACAAATACATGTAACCAAGATCTGTGAATTCTATCATCATGTAATATTTAAATCTGGTTATTGATATTCAGTGTGTTGGGGGAAACCAATACCTGTAACATGTATGGTTACAGTTATGTAGGATAGTTATGGTACAGTATTAATGTAGCATTCTATAGCACTGTACATCAGTACTACAGACATACAGTAATGTAGTGTTACCGGTGGAAGATTAGGCGCCAGCGGAAGATTAATGGGGATGGTTAGGGTCAGGCTGCGGGGTGGGGAATTTTGGGTTAGCCTAACTGTGATGCTGAGCAGTGTTAGAATACCATGACATGCTGTACAGACTCAGAGCTCAGATGCCCAAGTCCTTTTAGTGAAAAGTACATTCCATATACTGTGTACACTACACATATATACTCGCTCATTGCCCCCGTCACTTACATCAGCCTCTGCAGCGTCCTCTGCTGGTACACCTCATTGGAACAGTAAATGACGTATGGCTGGAAGTAGTTGAGAGTGTGATTCTCCACAATGTCGCTGATGTCGTGGATGAACGGATTGTCCTTGTGCCGCTTCTCCAAGTCATCGAAAAACCTTTAAGAAAGAATACATGAAATAAATAGGTCAAATGTCCCCCGTGTTCCCAGCTGCAAACGTAGGAGGATAAATCTGGGGGACAACGTAACTGGGCGAATGTGGGGGGCTCAGACGTGACTGTTTTCTTTGATGTCGAAAAAAATCCATTTTAGTTACAATTAATTATTTATTACTTGTTCTGTCTCATCCGGCTCTCTGACGCCCTTCTAATTATTTATGGGGAGGGAGAGTTCTACATTGGGTCTGGGTGAAACACGCGTTCCTCTGGCTTTGCATCAGATTTCTTTTATTTAATTTATTACATGATACTTTGCATACTTTAGAATTAGTATAAATCGGGCGCACTTGCCTAATGAGAGGTGTAGCTGGGTCCCCGACATTAGGACAGCAGTGTCTAGGTCGACATTCAAAAAGGTCAACCACTATTGGTCATCAGGCAAAAGGTCGACACATGGTAAAGGTCAACATGCATTAGGGTGACATGGTAAAAGGCCAACAAATTTTTCATGATTCCACCCCCCCCCCCACCCCCATAAAAAAGTACACTAACACGGCATCCATGTCAGACACCAAAAAAACGTTTTCCCATGTCGCCCTTTTGCATGTGTCATCTTTTTGACCATGTCCACCTTATACATGTTGACCCTTTTTTCATGTGTCGACCTTCTACCTATTGACCAATGGGGGTTGACTTTTTGACTAACGACCTAATGTTCCACACTCACAAATAAAATTTTAGTTATTTAAGGGATCGGGTTTATTTATTTATTTTTTCCCATCAGCCAAAAGGTACTGGGATGTGGCCAAAGCTACTCTGAATTTCCCCAGGCTACCTAGGAGGTAGGGCCCAAATAGATGTTCTGATTCTACCTAGGGGCCCAATTCCATGGCGAAGCCACATGGCCCTGCCAAAAAGTGGGAGATTATTAGTCTCCTCCCATCCTGCTATTATTAAAGGCAGTGAACCAACGCAAAGCGGTTTCCATGACATGACATTATCACAATACTACTCGGCAATTTGATGATCAATGACATCCGCCCATCTGCCCTTTCGACATAGAAATGCGTGTCTATGCTTCCACCAGCCCGCTATTTCACACTTGATGCTGCAGCAGTATAACTGATATGAGGTGCAATCTAATGGCTGGGAGCGGAAGGAGCGGTCTACCTGCTCTGGCCCAGGTGGGAAAAAGGTGTGATTTACTTTATACTGTAAAAGATCCACCACTAAAGAAAGCAATAATTACACACGTCGGGAATTGTTTATAGAGTTCCAACAACAACAAAAAAAAAAAAACAACAAAAGTTTAATTTCCAAACAGCAGCCGAGGGGAACGTATATTAAACCGGCAGCCGATTCCAGCTGTCGTCCCTAGCTGAGAATGTGGCAATGTGTAAAATGAAACAGATAGGATCAGTGATTGGAACAAGATGGACTTCAGCAGGAAACGGACAGGAGCAGGAATGCAGCTTGTGCCTCTAACCAGAACACTTCGCAATAACTCAGATCCACACAAACTTCCAAATCCAGCTGACAGGTGACGAAACACTCTGATAGCCCCGCTTACCCTGTTGTGACTGTCATTTATAAGATATATACTGCAGTGCTTCTGTTGTTATGGAACTACAAGTACCAGCATGCCCTGCCAACCAAGCTCCAAAGGTTACAGGCACCCTACAGACACACCGAGTAATGTCGTCAGCATCAAAGAAAATAACTTGCAAAGCTACCAGGTGAGTGGTGCAAAGGTAATCCGCGCCCAGGAATTGGGTGTGGATCACAAAGTCAACAGTGTCGACCATGAACGATCAACAGGCAAAAGGTCAAAATGGATAAAAGGCGATATGGAAATGCTCAATACAGTCAAAGGTCGCCATCAATTTTTCACGTTTTTTTTTGTGTGTCGATGTCAACATGGATCCCCAATTAGTGTAATGTGTACCATTGCATGCTTCGTTCATGGTGCCTCACACCGCTCTACGCTCGGCACACTTAACCGTCGCCAACTGTAGTCCAAGTGGACCATAAAGTATTTAAAAAAAAACGTGAAAAACTCAGGTGGACCTTTTCATATGCTGAGCATTGTCATATCGACCTATTGCTTGGGCCAACCTTTTTTGACCGATGACCTAGACACTATTGACAAGGACCACCAGAAGCTAGCGTGGTAGCTTCTAATACTGTTGTAAAAATATCCTTTGACACAAATTAAATGTCAAACGATTAAGAAATCCCTTTAATAGATAAAGTTGATCCCCCTGCAGCTGCGATGTGAAGGGCTTCCTGCTCCCAGCCTAATGCTTTCATTGTGTGATGAGTCTCCCCGCCTCAGTGACCCCCTTCCATAGCTACAGCCATCCTCGGCTGGCCTGCATCTGGGGATGAAAAGGCTTCCTCTCTGGAACACATTAGAACTGACTAAGATGTTTCTCATACAAGATTCTTTCATTTCTTACATGTGGGAAAAATATCCAGCTTATACCAGAATGCCTGTCCTAGTCAGAGATCAGAATTACTCAGAGGTTAAGAATGGTCATTAATTATCGGCAGGGAGGGACTTTAAAAACCAAAATGGACACATAATTCTTCCCCACAACGGTGTCTCCTTAGGGAACATCTAAACCCAAAGCTTAGATTTTTCATGTACTGTATAAAACATATTAATAACATCCACATTACGGCCACAGGGACTTGGCTAACCTGCACCCCAAATTTGGGATTGGATTGAATTCACAAGTCTTTAAAATGGTGCACAAAATGCGCATTACTTGGCCGGCAGACAGGTCCAACAGTTGGGAATATTATTATTATTGTAGTAATTTTATTTATAAAGGCACCACAAGTGTTTCGCAGCGCCGTACAAAGGAACAGTACAGGGAGACAAAACTTGGCATAACATAGAATAAATAACTAAAATAGAGTTCAAATAAAGAGCGCCACAGTTCAATACACATTACAGCTTGAATACAAGTAGTGAGGACTCAATCAACATACTATAAGAGGCTTGAGGCCAATGATGGAGATGAGTATGTGGACGAAGATGGTCACTGAGTGTTTGAGTATAGGAGAGCTGTGAGTGAAATGTGAAGAGAAGAGGGCTTTGACAACAAGAGGAATTCTGGCGGTCAGTACTCCGACATCAGAATCCCGACTGTTTACATGCCCGGCAGTCGGCATCCTGACTGACAGGGGCTAATCTCCCTCCAGCATAGCGAAAACCCCCCAAAATAGTGAGTCTCTGGTTCCCTGGGCTTTGTGGGGAAGTGGTGTGGCCAAATAATAGCACCAATTCACATTGCACCACACACCGTAATGCCCAGTACACATTGCACCACACACCATAATTCCCAGTACACATTATGGCACACACCTTTATGTCCAGTACACATTATGGCACACACCTTTATGCCCAGTACATATTATGGCGCACACATACCTTTATGCCCAGTACACATTACGCCACACACCATAGTGCCACTTACACATTGTGGCACACACTGTAATGTACAGTACACATTATGGCACACCCTGTTATGCCCATACACATTATGGCACACCCACTGTAGTGCCCAGTACACATTATATCACATAAGTGCTGCTTACCTACATGCTTGTTGCCAGTGGTTACATTCTGGTTGCCACAGGGGTGGGGGGGGGGTGTGTTTGCATGCTCATTGCCCGTGGGGGGGGGCATTTTATTCTTGTGGCCCAGGGGGCTGGTAAAAGCTGACAGCCGCTCTCAGCACAATAGGTGAGCGGGCTGTCTGCGCCACGAGGGACAAGATGCGGCTGAAATAGCTGACACACTGCTCTGAATTGAGCAGCGTGTCAGCTCTTCCAGCCACATCCAGTCCCCTGCCATGCTGACAGCCGCTCTCAGCAGAAGAGGTGAGAGGGTTGTCAGCTGTTGCAGCCGCATCCCGTAGCCCCCACTCTAATCAGCGGACTGTCACTGGACTTACACAGCGTGGAGGGGGGGGGGGAGGCAGGAGGACACATGGCTTTTGAAGTACTAATAATGGGCAGGGTGCAGCGACCTGTAAAACAAGGCACTAGTTATTGGCTGCCTGGCGGCCACTGCACGATGAATGGGTCCCGGCGGCAGCTCAACGCACAACTAAAGCACAGTGCGTCCTCGGGGACCCCTGCAGTTTGAGAAACTTAGTCCCCGGTGACAAATTTTGAGTAAAATACGCACTATAGTGCATTTTTGGGAACCCTGTCCCTCGTTTGCATCCAGTGGCGAGCGCAGCAAGCCACCAAGCACACAAGGGGCTTTATTGTGCTCACCTCCCAGCTGGTGTACCAGCAGTTGTGATTCTGTCAACCCTCTGAAATTAACCGCTCGTTCCCAAATACTTCAAGTACAGTCTGGTTAAAGCTGCACTGGCTATCTTCTCATGCCTATAATCTGTGCCAGCTTCAAACACATAATTTTACAATACTCCAATATGGTTTCCAACAACAGTTACATAGTCTAGCAATTCTCTGTGAACCAGCTAGCTCAGAGCTTCCCAAACTTCACCCTTACAGACCATGTTTTAAGGTTTTCCATGCTTGAATCCAGTTAATTAAGTCACCTGTGCTCAAGCATGTATATCTTTAAAACCTGGACTGTAACTGAACTTTGGAAAACTCTGTTCTAAGTTCTCAAACAGGGCGGTAGTAAGGGGCTTTCAAAACAGTCAAAGCAGGGCTCTTCCACGAAATAACCCAGTCACTTGGAACCCCACTAAGGCCACAGGTCTGTAAGTCTTCTAAAGCAAACCAACAACAGACAAAAGCAACAAAACAAGGTGACTGTTAGGAAGCTATGCACTTATTCACACATGTATAGAGGCTTATTCACACAGGTGTAGCTGACACACCCACTACTTGAACAACAACAGAAAAGAACACTTTTTTAAACCTATCACCATTATCCAAACAATTCCATTTGGATGACATCACGTGTGGAGGCGGAGCTTAAATTTGGTCAGCCACAAAAACCTACTTGACAATTGTGCAATATTTAAAAACAAGGTCACTAAAAAACCTCTCTTAGTGTGGTCACCTTTTGCTGACTTCCAGTATATCCGCAATGTTGGAGAAGAGATGGTGATGCTCGGTGCCGTTAATAGTTTGCCTCAGTTCCTCAGACTTCTTGAAGAAACGGACAAGGATGTCGAGACTGTGCTGATAAGAATATTCTGAGGTGATGATTTCAAATATCGCCTGCAAGATCAGAAGAATTGTAGATGTACAGGACAATCTGAGCAGACACAGACCTCACCCTAAATACACATACAGTACACATGTACTGTATATTTACGTGTTCTAGTCTACGGTACCCAGTGAATAAAGCCACTTAATGTACTCAATAACATTTACACAAAGATAATGAGAATTCTACCAGTAATATCAGAGAGGAGATGGTCCAGGTTTTCAGGTAAAACAACATTGCTCATTTAACGGACTCACACATTTTATTCTGTGGAAGCCAGCTAATTACTGGCTTCATTATATTTATAGATTCATCATTACTTTACATAGATTTTACTCAACAGATTATTTTAATCCCACCTTAATGGAGCAAAAATAATGTTTTTCCATATGCCATTAACACAATATATTCATACATGACCACTCTCCCCCTTAGGACTCACATGGTCACAGAAAAGTCCTGCTCGTTACGCCAAGTAACTCCTGCTCTGTATTCAGGTAGATATTTAATAAAATGTGCACGTTTTTTGTTGAAAGTAAATCTAGAACATTATAGTCAGAGCAGAAAGTAAAAAATGGTCTCTACCTCTTGTCTCTTGCGTTCTTCAGGCGAAATGTGGTCTAGAATTCCAGCTTCTTGTACCTGTAAGAAAAAGAAGTAACATCCTTAGGAACAGTTTAATAACTTGATGCCCTGTGATGCTCGTAGACATTTTATAGACTTTATAAATCAACAGAACAGCGCAGCCTATAACTAGCAACTAGACAAATCACAGGAAGAACAACATCTTGCCAGATGCTGTAGACATGACCAGGATTGAGTAACAGAAGAAATTTTCGCTAGACATACAAAAAATTGGAATAACACTACCACCCTGGTTTAAGAATTCTATACAGCAATTGTTAGCTCCTGCTTTCCAAAATACAGCATTTGCAGCAGTCCTCACTATTTCCTGGTGTCTGGCCCTTGATAAGTTGCCTGGAAATACATTATACAGCGAGAATGTAGGGACGTATACACTAAAGACTCGGGCATATTTATTTAAGAAGATGTGTACCCTCTGAAAATACCCTAATACTTTTACAAGAAAGGATCACAGCCAATATCTATGGGGGCTGCGATGGTGTTGGATTTACCAAGCTCCGGAACACAACGTCTTTAGCCTATAGGACACTTTTTAAAAATTCCTCTTAGTCAGCCCTCAACGATACATTACCGCGCATGTCCAAAGGACCTGAACCAGGGTGAAGAGTAATACCATAAGCTATCAGCTCTTCACAGGGACATGCTCTGATCTTAGTCTCCCAACAAGAGTAAAATGCTGAATGCACATTTTCATGTTGCAAATATTGGTGACAAAATGCGGATTGTGATAAACAGAACAGCGTTGTTCTGAGCAAGCACATTAAGCGTTCCTCATACAGCTCGAAAAAATGTAAATTAATCTAATCTCACACACAAGCAATGAGAGAATACAGGAAGGGCAGTACCTTAGGTAAGAAAGCAAGTAAGACAAAAGCAGTAGTGATATACAGTATTAATATAAAGTAACAATATCTCACATTATCATATATCTTACATGAAAACACAAGTTGTAACGCTTTATAGAATGTGAACTATCTGGCAGGAGACAAAGAACACAACCAGTGAGAGATGTTTTGGTCAATTACAGCTCCTCTTTCAGATACAGTACGTGCTGGTTATAGACCACAACCTGCAAATGACAAATCGTTGCAGACACACACAATACAAAGAGTGTATCAGTCCCTGCTCCAGTACAGCTTACACTCGATGGCCCTAATCACATCTGATCACAGTACAAATTTGTTCTCAAATGGGCAAATCCATGTGCACTGCAGGTGGGGCCGATGTAACATGTGCAGAGAGAGTTAAATTTGGGTGGGGTGTGTTGAAACTGAAATCTAAATTGCAATAATGCAGCCAGTATTTACCCTGCACAGAAACAAAATAACTTACACTATTTCACGGGACTTAAAAGCAGGTAGGAAATGTCACAAAGCAATGAAGAAGACAAGTCAGATGCTTGGTTGCATAGGGAGAGGTATCAGTAGTACAAAGAAATAAGTAATAATGCCACTGAATAGGTCAATGGTACTACCACATCTAGAGTACTGTGTTCAGTTCTGGAGGCCATATCTCCAGAAGGATATAAATACATTAGAGACTGTACAAAGAAGGGCAACTAAAAATGGTGCATGGCCTACATCACAAAACGTACCAGGAAAGACTAAAATATCTTAATATCAGTGGCGTAACGACTACTCTGTGGGCCCCATAGCAAAATCTTGAAAGGGGCCCCCTGCTCCATTGTCAATAAAGTGCCCATTAGGGGGGGAAATTACGAGTGTGGGAGGGGAGAGGACATGAGTAGGGCAGTAGAGAATGAAAAGGGGGGTAGAGGATGATAGTGGGGGGGTAGAGGGCAAAAGAGTGGGGGGAGGGTAGAGGATGTGATTGTGGGGGCAGTGTAGAGGGCAAGAGAGTGGGGGGGGTAGAGGACGAGAGAGTGGGGGGTAGAGGACGAGAGAGAGAGAGAGAGAGAGAGAGAGAGAGAGAGAGAGAGAGAGAGAGAGAGAGAGAGAGAGAGAGAGAGAGAGAGAGAGAGAGAGAGAGAGAGAGGGAGGGGGGGGAGGGGGGGGGGGGAGTACAGGACACCAGGGGAATAGAGGAGGAGAGATGGCAAAGCAGGGTTTGAAGGTTCATGACAGACACTTTGTGGCTCCTAATACCCTCGTCTCCCTGAGTGTATCTCTGGTAGTAGCAGGGAATCTGGAGCCTTCTCACCCATTCTCCTGCTCAGCGTCTTGGAGCCGCGTGTCCAGCTCACCGGCGAGGTGCCTCCTGCCCACTCCGTGTTGGCTCTCCCTAATCACGGCGATGTTTACCGCGCCTGGTCTTCCAACTAGGCAGCGCAGTGTCTCATGGTCCCGCACGCCGCGCCGGGGTACCTCACTCACTTGTGAGGAGTCTTACACTTCCAGGGGCTGCAGGCGGCGGGGAGGGTTTATCAACGGTAGTCGGCAGAGATTAGCGGGGAGTGGCTGTGACTCTCTGGACACAGCCACCACCACATGTCACTGGCAGGAGGAGCCCTCCTTCAGCCGCCCTCACTATCAGTCCCACTGCAGTACAAGAGTCAGTCTGGACTCACGGGCTTTCCCTGTACAGCGTGACAGACCCCTGCGTTCCCACAAGCAGCTCAGCTTCATACAAGCAGCCGCACCGTGCAGGGGAGTGCTTGCTGTCCATCGGGGCCCCCCAGCCGCCAGGCCCCATAGCAGCTGCACCCCCTGCACCCTTGGTAGTTCCGCCACTGCTTAATATGTATACTTTAGAGCAGAGAAGGGAAAGGGGAGATATGATAGAAACTTTCAAATATATCAAGGGTTTTAACAAGGTACAGGTGGGAGACATTCTTCACAGGAAAAGGAGCAACAGAACACGAGGACATGCACTGAAACTAGAGAGGAAGATTCAGGGGAAATTTGAGGAAAAATTACTTCACAGAGAGAGTAGTAGATAAGTGGAATAGCCTACCATCAGAGGTGGTAGACGCAAATACAGTAGAACAATTTAAACATGCTTGGGATAGGCATATTGATATCCTTACAAAAAAATAAGTATCAAATATGATTTGAGGTAACATGTTTAAAAAAGGGACAGACTAGATGGGCCAATGGGTTCTTATCTGCAGTCAAATTCTCTGTTTCTATGTAAATCTATCTCTCTCTCTCTCTATACATGTTACATCTGCCCCACCTGCAGTGCACATGGTTTTGCCCATTTTGAGATCTGAATAAGGGCCTATATTCCCTACCACATATACACACACAATTTTAGGAGCCAATTATCTGACCAGAATGTTTTTGACTTACAGTAGGAAAGCCCTGCAAGCTTGGAAAAACTATACAAACACCACATTACTAGGGCCATCATGGGAATTGAACTCAAGACCTCAGTTCTGTGGCGCAGTAATGCTATCCATTACAATAAAAGATGTAAGGCATGACAACATGTAAATTAAGGCCTGTGGAGATAGTGTGCCATCAAGTCCCCCTAACCCGTCTGGCCAGCTTGGCTGCCCCTAGACATTAGGTACACAACCATGGCCTTCCCACTGTGTAGAAAGCCATTTTGTCAATATCCAATATCCTGCTATATTCAGTAAGTGGCGCCCAGCTCGGGACATTCTTTAGAATAACAGTCCATGTTTCAGTTCAATGTCCTAGTAACATCTAGAAATTCTAGGAAGAACTTTTACAGCATAGTGAATTCCATTGCTGATCCTGTCAGACCTCCTGCATTTCCTGTATGTATGAAGAAGAGTTTATCACTGTACCAGAGAGGTCATGCAAGTAATGAGCACTATTTTCAAGGGTTAGTTTATTAAACTAAAAGCTAAGTTTTAAATAATGATAATTATGGTAATAATATAGTGCAAATCACCCAGAGTACACCAATATGTTGCCAGAGAGACTGTTAAAACCAACACATTTATTCCTTTAATAAAACATTACATTACCGCAGTCACAAGCCGTTCATGCATTGGTATGTTAAACTGTGCAACCATATCAGGACATAGCACAAGGCAGCCATATTTGTAGCATGCTGCAAAACCAGCCCAAAGTTACCTATTCTGCCGGTACGGTACTGGTGCGGACAACAGAATTGCATTTAAAGTACACTTAATGTAACATTTAAATATGTATTTAATTTCGGTGAAATCGCATCGCATGCCGCTATATAGTGACATGCAATGCGATTTCAGTCACTCCCGTTCCCACTAACTTTCTTCCGCTCCCTGCCTCACTGGTAATCCCGCCCCCTGTCACATCCTCACAGAAATCACTCTGAGGTGATTTTGTGAGAGGAGAGGACGTGTATTTGTGAGCTAGTGATATATTCCTGGTGATTTGGTTATTTCGACTGGCGATTTGCTTATTTTGGCTGAAATGGCATCTGCGCTGAATCTGTTTTCATTGCTGCTGACGGAGGTTGAGGCAATTGAATTCTTTCAGCGTCATCATCTTTTGCCGGTGGCAGTGAATTGTGGCAATGGGTATACTATGCGGCTGAGTCTCAAGGAAGGTATGTGGCGGTGCCATGTGAAGGTTTGTCGGCTAAAGACAAGCCTTCGAGCAGCACTCTTTTTCCCCGGGTGCCGCTTACCCTTCCTCACATTCATGAGGTTCATCTACTCCTGGACTCAGGAGATGACCTCGTTGTAGTACTGCCAGAAGCTGGATATGTCAAGGAAGAGTACAGTACAATATGTGGATGCGGGAGGCCTGCCTGATGGATCTACTGGCGCAGCGCCGTATCGGTGGGCCAGACCGTATAGTGGGGTTGGACGAGACCTTATTCATCAGGATGCAATCCAATGTAGGCCGCATCTTACCCCAGCAGTGGGTATTTGGGGGAATCTGCCGGGAAACAGGGCAGTGTTTCCAGACGAAGGTGGCCACCCGTGATGCCAGCACATTAATGTCGGCCATCATCGACAATGTGGAGCCTGGGACGACAATATACACGGACTGTTGGAAGGCGTACAGCACAGAGCAGTTGCAATTGGCCGGATACGAGCACGTCCAGGTCAACCACATGTACAATTTTATCGACCCATTAATGGGGGCCATACGCAGAACATTGAAAGGATGTGGGGCGCGTGTAAATGGCGCAATAAATGTCATCGGGGCACCGCCAGGCACAGGTTACAGTCTTACCTGGAGGAATTAATGTGGCGTAAAACTTTGGGTGGGGATGACCCTTTTACCCGTATCCTCCACGCCTTGACACGGTGGGCGGGATGTTGTAACATCCGCAGCCCTGTTCGCCCCCCCTTCGCCGGCCACCGCATTATTAATAACGGCATATGTTCTAACATATGCGGTTATTAACGCAAGGGACAGCTCTTCCGATAAGAGCTGTCCCTTGCGATGCGGCGACCGGCACTGGACTTCCGGGTCTGTAACCAGGGAGTCCATCTGCGCATGTGCAGAGTGACACGCCGGCCGCAGGGCATGCTGGGAGGGATCAGTGACGGATCCTTCAAACACTTTCATGTTTTTAATGATTTGTTTGTATTACGTGTTATTTCATTGATTCTTACTTAATTAACTAAATTATTATTCTTATTCAAGACATGTCATCCTTACTGTGTCAGTTGCATGATTTTGGAGGGGTGAACGTGTTCATAAAACACCACCACTATCCACACCACCCTGAAGCATGGCGAGCGCAACGAGCCCCGCGAGGAGCGGCGGAACGCGTCCTCCGACTTTTTCTTACCCCCACTATCCATGTCGGCGTGGAGTTGATTTCATATAGTGTGGGGAGCACAGAGAGCCACCGAGCCCGAAGCGTGGCGAGCGCAGCGCGCCCCGCGAGGGGCCGTGTAATACATGAAAAGTAATCCGCGTACGCTCGCCACGCTTCGGGCTCGATGGCTTGCTGCGCTCGCCAAACTATATGACGACATCAACTCAACACCGACGTTGATAGTGGGGGTATGAAAAGGTCAGGGTGGCGTGGATAGTGGGGGTGATGTTGACACTGCGGGTGACGCTAAACTATGGCATAGGTGCTTAAATTGTAAGCATCCATCACATCTCATACTATGCACACATGACATCCCATTGTAAGCATCCATCACGGTGCTTGTACAATGAAATATCATATCTCATCACATTGCATTTGGTGAACTCAGTGTACTCATATCCGATTCGATATTTCATTGTATAACCACTCCTCTGCACTTTCTATGGACATCGCATCCCATGGTACTATAATGCGGAATGCGATGCAATTTAATTACGCAAAAATGCATACTTGGCGCCCTTCTAGGAAACAAGTACCTTAATTTCTTTTAAACTGTACGCAAAGTATCTTTTAAGTATGCATCTCTAGTGCGAAAGCAAGTATGGCAGCCAGACACATATACAGTCAGTCAGCTACACAGACACAACCTACCACAGTGATTTAAAAAAGGAAAAACTGTTCTTTTCATTGGATTGCTGTTCTAAGAGTTGTCTAAATAAACAAATAATAGACCTGTAAAACTTGAAAAGCAACAGAATAGAAGGGTAAAATATACATAAGAACTAGCAATCATGTTGCTTTAAAAGTTATTGTTGTTGACCAAATACCAACAGTACCTTATATCGAACACAACTTTCCATCACGGAACATAGATAAACTTTTAAGGGAAAAAGGTGAAAACCTGCTTTCTTTTATGTTCTATCCTTGGGCAAGACATTTCTATGGTACAATATGCATACATACACACATACCCCGGGCATAAGACTAGCCACTGGAGGGCAAACGGCAGAGCTCCAATTGTGGCACGCAGTGGCGTAACTATAGCACCGCTGCCGCTGCGGTTGCGAGGGGGCGCCGGGGGGGCTGCGGTGCTATAGTAATCCCCCCGCCCCCCACATGCTTACCTGTCCGCGCGTCCCGGCTCCCCTCCTGGCTTCAATCAATGCTATGGAGACGGAGCACGATAAAATGGCCGCCCCATAAAGCAGACTGTTCTCTGAAACTGTCTGCGGTATGGGGGCGGCCATTTTATCGTGGTCCGTCTGCATAGAATTTATTGAAGCCAGGAGGGGAGCCGGGACGCACGGACAGGTAAGCATGCGGCAATGGGGGGAGGGGGCACGCCGGACGGACAGACGGGCCGGGGCGCCCCCCCCATTAACGGCGTGGGGCGCCCCAAACAAAGCTACGCCGCTGGTGGCACGGTCTCTATCTCAGGAAGAGAAGAGAAAGAAGAAAAAACAAACACCAGTATGTTGAGAGGGCTTTCGGAGTAGTTAGAACCCTCACCTGTGTGCGCCACTAGCAATGAACGATCTTCCCTAGTCCATTCTATTTCCTTCCCTATTCACAAATCACTGATGAGAAAGTAAAGCACCTCCGACTTCGATATGTGATGGGAACCGGTGTGTTGCACATATATAGGAGGCTTGTACCTGGAGACGATGGCAGCGCTTTAAATGGGCCTAATTATTGTTTGTTGCAGAAACTACCACGGAACGCGGAGAAAATATCTGCTCACACATCTTTATATCATTTACCTATTCCATAAATTCTATGAAAAATAAGCATTACAATAGGGTTGCATTCCTTTAATACACAAAGGGCGGGATTCTCTGAAGCAGTAATGCGGTAAAAACCCCGTTTATCTGGGTTTTTACTGCATTTTTGTATTCTCTGTTGCCCCTCCGCAGTGTCAGCGCTGCGGAGGGAATCACCAGCAAAAACAGAAGCCTATGGGCTTCTTACCGCAGCGCTGTGTGAGGGATCCGTCACGGATCCCTCCCAGCGTGCCCTGCGGCCGGACCTGGCGACTGACTCCTGGGTCTCAGACCTGGAAGTCCAGCACCGTGGCCGCATCGCAAGGGACAGATCTTATCGCAAGAGCTGTCCCTTGCGTTAATAATCGCATATGTTAGAGTATATGCGATTATTAAGAATGCGGTGGCCGGCGAAGGGGGGGGGGGGGGATACAGGGCAGCAGATGTTAAAACATCCCACCCAAATCCAGTAAGTTGGTATTTTGTACATACTGTACTATATCTGTTGCTCTTCTATTACCTTTAGTGATCCTATCACAGGCTCTAAACATCCAGAACCTATTTATGTCCCAGTACATACTCCCTGTGGCTGACCCCAGCATCCCACAGACAGGATTTTTCATACAATTTCTAATCAGCTGTGTAGATGTCAAAATAAAACCCTATGAAATAGTCATTCTGCGTTGGTCACAATGTCAGACCAATGTACAGCACAGCAATAGACGTGAAGTCACCCGCTGATATACGTAGTGCCAACCAATAGCATTCAACTTGTTATTTTTTTTATATCAACGGGGACATTGAATGGACTTAGCAATTTAAAAGACACAGTTATGGGTAACACAGACTTTACTGTGACATTCAGTAATAATACAACATTCATGGTACTTACAGCTGTAAAGCATTAAAAAATTAAACATATGTTGTCTATACAAAGTAGAAGCATGAAAGAGGCACAAGGGATGAGGTATGAGGCTTTTTAGGAACTAGTGGAAATACAGTGACTTTGGGGCCCATTTATCAAACCATATTTGCAGCTAAAACTGGTGTTTTCGGGGATTAGCCGCAAATATTAAGTATCCCCCAAATGAATCACAGGGAACCGCAGCAGGAATCTCCGATCCCTGCTGCGATCCCCCCCCGGCAGCATCCCCCATAGGTTTCTATGGGGGATGCGAAGCTGCCTGATGTATCAACATCGGGCAGCCCGGCAACGCACCCCTGGGCTATCGCCATTCTGATATGGCGATAGCCCATTGTAGCCTATGGCTACATATCGCACTGCCGAGTGGGGCAGTGCGGTCACAGGGGTCGGCGGGCGTCAGCGCATAACAGTGCATGCGCAGACCCCCCGGCTTCCGGGTCAGGGCTTCGCAGGGATGGGCTCCTTTCGGAGCCCTGTCTCTGCGTCCCCATAATGATACATCCCGGCGGTATTAAAAGCAACCGCAATGCGATGCCCGGCGATGTCACCAAGCCGGTATCGCACATTAATGATAAACGCGCCCCTTTAACTGTACACAGAGTCAAAAGTAACGGTGCCATCTAGTGGCCAAATTACAGACCACTAAAGACCATCCTATATCGGGATACGGTCACTCAATTAAGGTCGACATACTTTGGGTCAACCACTGAAGGACGGCAATGCTTAGGTCGACACCTGAAATAGGTTGACATGGCTAAGGTCGACAGTGTGGGAAGGTTGACACAAGCATTAGGTTGACAATGGAAAGATAGACAGTCAAAAGGTCAAGATGCCTTTATTACTTTTAGCCGACATGTACCCACAGGTGGTATTTCATACCCTACCATCCACTATGGCGTGTTGAGTGTGTCCATGTTGACATTCGGGACAAAACCCCCCATCAAAAACTCATGTCGACTTTTGACTGTTGACCATTCCCAACCTAATGCTTGTGTTGACCTATTTCAGGTGACGACCTAAGCCCCATTGACCTTCAGTGGTCGACAGTCATTAAGTCGACCCTATGACCAATACCGCACATATCTTGAGGACAGTGTCCTTATGGGATTTGATAGAGGTAAAAAAAAAAAACCACAACACCTGATTCGAAATCATTGATGATTTACGGCCGATGGAGAATAGTTTTGCCATTGATGGAAGAGAACCAGATGGTCTCCCATCAGTGATGTCAAGCTTAAATGAATAGTTTAATTTTTTCCCAAGGGGCGGGGACACAGCATTGCTCCGCCCGACACCCGTGAAGCCCTGCCCCTGTATTTTGATATGATTTAATCCAGGGGTTCCCAATCTTTTTTGATTCACGGCACCCTAGAGTATCAGAATTTTTTCAAGGCACCCCTAGGCCCCAAAAAAATTAATTAAAATTGGATTTATATGTGATTCTTAGGGTCAGTTATGTGGGAAAGGGCAGGATTTGCTTCTGTTTGTACACATTTTATTATTGGCAGCCACCAGCATTGCTTTTGATCATAAATAATGAACCATTAATGATTTCAGTTGGTCCTGGACTACCAACCCAGGGCACACCTGCATGTGTCCCGAGGCACCCCAGGGAGCCACGGCACACAGTTTGGGAACCACTGATTTAATCAGTCAAAGAAAATGGGCGACCATCGATATGTAAAAACAGCGATGGTTATCCATTGCATAGTATGGCCAGTTACACTTTTGCCATCGATGGCCATCCCTAGAGCGAATATAACTTTGCCAGCTTTTGAGCTTAGCATGACCCAATAAGCACAGAGCAGTTTTACAGCACAAGTCTAAAAAAAACTGGTATTCTTTTATTTGAAGTGTAGGCAAAGCGCTTGGGTACATTTATGCCTGCACTGTACGACTCTGGTATTTTATCACAATCTATAGCCATGCTATTTATACGCGTATTCAGAATAAGAGAAGCCTCTTACCTCTGGAAGTTGACTCCAGATAAGCTGAGGAGGACGGTAATTCCTAACAACAATGTTGTCATTCGGTTGAGGTTCAGCCTGGACGGAATTGTCTTCCAGAAGGTCATCATCCGACTCCGGATTGTTAGAAACGAGCCCCCTCTCTCTGAACTCCTGGTACAGCCTGGGGTCTGGAGAGAAAACACGGTTCAGAAAAAAGGACAGGCTTTCGGAAAGCTCTTTGAAGTTGGCAGAGTTCTCCTCCACGGTGTTGCTAAAGAAGGACAGGAATGGGGTGGCCAGACTGTCTCTTCTAGGCCAAGATGGACCAGCAAGGGAGAACCTACGGAAAACTCCCAGAACCACATTTTCCTCTGCTGCGTTCTCTCCCATGGTTGCATCTGACAGGCTCCCCCTGTTCTGCTCTTGTTGACCAGTTTGCTGAGGTAACATCGTAACTGAGTGTTGAATTTAACATCTTGGGCTAATGCATGTGACACAACCATACAAATGAACCTGTACTCAGAACCCATAAAAAGTCTCCGCAACATTGGTAGATGTGCCAAAACAAAGGAGCTTCTTTGAGATAGCTTGTTGGGTCTAATAGAGTCATATTATGACTTAGAACATTATGAAAATTTTTATTCCATTTCTTTATAAGCAGATAAAAATTTAGTGCGCAGGTGCTGTTATTACACAGTGGGGCTATGTATGAAGCAGTGATAAGGGAGGGAAAATTAGCCAGAGGAGAAGTGCCCATGGAAACCAATCAGCTGCTCTGTAGAATGTTATAGTATGCAAATTATAGGATGTTACTTCAGTGCTGACTGGTTGCCAAGGGCAACTTCTCTACTGGCTCACTGCTCCCTTATCACTATTTCATACATCTGCCCCATTGGAACACGTCAGATCTGCAATATACGCCAGTCTGCTGTCTAAAACAGGCACGTCCAAACTATGGCCCTCCAGCTGCTGTGAAACTACAAGTCCAATCATGCCTCTCCACAGCTTTTCTATTAGGGAATGCTAAAACTATGGCAAGGCATGCTGGAGGGCCACAGTTTTAGCATTCCCTAATAGCAAAGCTGTGGCAAGGCATGATGGGACTTGTAGTTTCACAGCAGCTGGGAGGGCAATAGTTTGGACATGCCTGGTCTAATGCAAACTTAAAAGCACGTGACACCATGGGGCCACCCTTAAGAACACTACAGGTCAATGTGAAGAACTATATATATATATATATATATATATATATATATATATTTTGTATTTTAATCCCACCTTCACTTCCCTACATAGCACTTATGTGCTTCTTATTAACCCTTACTAATTTTCATTTGTGTGTTGGCCTGGAGTACTCAGCCTGTGTCGGCATGGTGGGGGCCCACACCCCAGACCCATACCCAGTATTAGGGACCCCCAGTGACAGAGAGGCCTTGACGTACGGCCTGGGGGATTAGCCCTATATCTGCAGATATATGCAACCAAGATCTCTGTATTATCTGATTAATATGTAGTTATTTTCTCACTCAGTGTGCAAATGGGATACAAAATGTTTTTTTTCCTAGACAGAATTACCCCTCCCTTTTGGTACCTGAATGACACACCTCTGATTGAGCAGCTTACCAACAAAAGCATTGTGAAGAACATCTGGTGTTGCCCGTAGCAACCAAGTATTAACTTATTTTTCTAGTATAGTTACAAAACAAAAATAACGTTGGTTGCTAACGTTCATTCTCAGTTACCCAATAGATGCCTACTCTCAAAGGGTATGTTCAGGTAGAACCTGGATTTCTGGGGAGTGGTCGCATATATGTGTAGACTTGTTGCTTGTTGTATTTTTACCACATAATTGAACATTTTACCTTGGTTATGACAAGCAAACAGAAAGGGAAATGTAAATAGAATTCCATTTACTGCCTATAAATGGTCTCTGGGTGTAGCTGTAATGCACAGTACAATGCAGGAGGGGTAAAACCAGTTCTGCAGCCTGCCTAGCTGATCACCTGACCCCGGCGGGGCGAGTAATTAGTCAGCGCAGGCTGTACAGTGACTAATGAGAATATCTCTGCGATATAGAAAGAAAAACAGGCACACAAGGTAGTGTGATTACACTGTGTGCAAAGCAAACATGTATGATTTAACTAATGCTTCTATTATGGCTTATTATCATGCACATGGAGTTCTAGATCCTGAACTTTGCATGGATTTAATTTCAAATGCAAGCATTTGCGATATAAAAAGCAGGTGGTTGACTTTTAGGAGTGACAGTATAATATCATTGTCCGAGACAGAATTATAGATCTTGGTCCATATATTTGCAGAAAAACATTGTAATTGGTTGTTCCTTTTGGAGTTTTGTGGCAAAATGTCTGCCTGACATTTACAATGCATCACCATTGTGCTCTGGAAAATGAGCCAACTTGGTGAATTCTTCATGTGCACCTGCTGGGTGACCAGGAACATGTTACATGTTGGGTGATCTGGAAACTGTGACAGTTATTTGCAGCCTCCCATTAAGCAAGTATTTTTCAAAGTCCAAATGCTAGGGTGGTGAAAGGGGGTCAAATGTTCCATCCCAGTAAATTTTGAGGGCCCCAATACTACATAAGATACACCCAACTTCTATCCAGCTCTGCATCATGGAGATGAGATATAGGGGGTGTATTGACGTTGGCTGCTATAATCGCCGGGGGGGGGGGGGGGGGGGGGGGGTGAAGTGGCTGCTGCCTATTCAATGCTGCCGCTGCAGCTTCCGACAGCATTGAAGGTGGATTCCGACAAATCAAATTCGACTTTAAAACAAGTCTATCCTGTTTTGTCAAAATCGTCCACAGACTGTCGAATTCATGGGCGGTTTTCGCCAATCTGCTGCCGTTTTCGCCAACATGCCCACTTCCTGTCACTCGACAGCCGAAACATTGAATGGCGGCTGTCGAGTTTCAGTGGAGCTGGGCAAAAACGGCCCGGGACTTTCCAACAGTCGGAATCCCATATTGAATACGAGACAATAAGGCCTTTATCACTGGAAACAATACTTAAAGAAACAGATGCTCCAAATTATTCAGAGATTATTATGCACAGATGCATCAAATTATTCAGAGATTATTATGCACAGATGCATCAAATTATTCAGAGATTATTATGCACAGATGCACCGAATTATTCAGAGATTATTATGCACAGATGCATCAAATTATTCAGAGATTATTATGCACAGATGCATCAAATTATTCAGAGATTATTATGCACAGATGCACCGAATTATTCAGAGATTATTATGCACAGATGCATCAAATTATTCAGAGATTATTATAATCTATGAATAATAGGCCAATTAAACAAGGGAATACTGTATATGAACAACATAATAAAGCAAAAACAAAGCTAGACCAGAACAACAGAATTGCCTTTTCCGCATCACAGTCCTGTTACATGAGACTTGGCAAAATAATGCAGGAATTTGTTGTGAAAAACATTCCACAGCCGGAGATCAGAGCTGTATTACAGCACGTTCCCCTCCTCCCACATAGTAATGTCGTGTATTTAGCGAGACACCGGGTAATACAGTAATTATACTGTACAGAGGATTTAAGACCTTAGGGGAAATAACACTGGGTGTGAATCAGTGTAGCACACACACACACACACACACACACAGTGCTTTGTACACAGATGCTGGAAGATTGGCGCATGCACAGGGGATATGGTCATCAAATTGACATGTATTGGGTCGACGCTGAAATAGGTCGACATGCCTAAGGCCGACAGGGTTCTAAGGTTGACAATGGCAAGGTCGACAGTCAAAAGATCAACATGAGTTTTTCACAGGGGGGGGGGGGGGTTTGAGTTCCACCACCTCACCAGGGCCACTTTAAGCACTGGGTTGGATCTCCTGAACGTTATGGCATTGTGCTTATGCAGCAAACATCCGGACACCTGTACTGGTGATGAGTCACTCACAGACAAGTAGCTGGGACTGAACCACTGCCGCACCTGACCTCACACTTGTCCTTTCACTATGCATGTAGGAACTTGTACTAGAACAACATTAGCACAAGTTTCTTCATGCTTCCTAATTGCTGAGCTTACAGGAGCAGTACACCACGGTGCAGTCTGTGACTCCATACCTTCTATTCCACCACATATGATCAGCTTTATAACCCTTGCACAACAGTAGCATACCCTCCAACATGGCCCATTCCATTAGGTACAAAATGCTCTGTTTCTGGACGTCCTTACAAGTGGCAGTTGCAGAGGTGGGGCTGCAGCACAGTCCAATATTCAAAAAGGGGAGCCACACCTACTGCCACTCCAAACATCACCTCTTTGAATTTTGGACTGTGCTGGAGTCCAACCTCTGGAACTGCCACTGGCAGGGAAGTCCAGGAACAGAGCATTTTGTACCTAACGGAATGGGTCATGTTGGAGGGTATGCAGTAGCCTATGGGGCGAGAACAGGTTATACCATGCCCCGAAACTGGTCACCAGTCATTACCAATACACCAGAGGCACCAAGATGTACAGAGTGGGGGGAATACAAGGTAAGGGGGGGGGGGGGGGGGGTGACACAAACAGCTCAATGTCATTGAGACCATGTAGCAAGCAGGTCTGAATCAGGCCTTTTGCAATATTTGCATTCCGTAATGCAGATATGCGCAAGAAAATGAATATGGATTTTAAACACAATGCAGCTGCAGCTTGACTGGCATGAAGCGGGCATGTTCTGGGCATGCCAGGCGTGACCAGGCAGAGAGTCTGTAAAGTCGGTGACATCAGTGCCAGTCTCGATCAGCCTGTATCTGTCGCAGAATTGTGGAAGGGTCACATTTACATTTGTGCAGACTGGGAAAATCATTAGACGGTTTGTGAATTGCGATGAATTCACTCACAGATTTACACGGGGAGGGTAATCCCTGCACCGCGACATCAGACACCTTATAACCAGATCCCACAAGCTCCCAGCCAGCGTAACAGATTCCCTTTACAGGCCAATATGAGGCATCATTGACACCAGCACAAATCTGTGTCATTATCTATAAAATAATCATATATTTTAGCAGCACTTACTAAAAAAATTCAAGAGTGTTAATTACACTGTGCATTATTTATACTGACTCTCGGATCATTTAATTGTGTTTCCTCAGATCTAATCCAGGTTTAACAGGCGTTATCCATCATGCTAGCGCAGTATTTAAGACTTCATTTGCTAAATTTATTAGATTTTCACTTAATTACATAAAATAGCTAATTACGTTCTTACCGTCTTTAAAGGAACCGGCGTGCCTCTGCATTTTCTTCCTGCCAAAGGTTTTCTGTAACATAAAAGAAGCAGGAAATGGTTCAAATCACTAATGCACATAGCTGTATATACAGGCCCTTATTCAGATCTGATCGCAGAACAATATTGTTCTCAAAATAGGCAAAACCATGTGCGCTGCAGGTGGGGCAGATGTGACATGGGCAGAGAGAGTTAAATTTGGGTGGGGTGTGCTGAAACTGAAATCTAAATTGCAGTGTAAAAATAATGCAGCCAGTATTTAGCCTGCACAGAAACAAAATAACCCACACAAATCTAACTCTCTCTGCACAGGTTACATCTGCCCCACCTGCAGTGCACATGGTTTTGCCTATTTTGAGAACAAATTTGTACTGCGATCAGATCCGAATAGGGGCCACAGAGTATTCACAAGCATGTGCACAGTATACGTACTCTGGTTTTCCCATTTATTGATTTGGTCGATATGAAAAAAGGTCGACATGAGATTTTCATGGTTTGTGTTTATGTCAACTTGGACACCATATAAAAGTGTACCACATTTGCTCACCATGCTTCTAGCTTTAGGTCGACAACCAACAGGACAACATTCAATAAGGTGGACATTCCAGCATTTTAACTGTAAATATAGTACTGTAGTGTTTATTCCAGCATCCTGCACCTTTCAAAACCTGTGCAGTTCCCCTTACATGCCTTGGGTGTCACTCTCTGCTGTCATGCTTTTAGCACAGGTTGGTCTGTAGCTCTGCTTAAATACAGAGCACAATGTGTTAGTAGTACCACAGCAGAGTGACATCTCAGACAGGAAAGAGGAACTGCGCCAGTTTCTAAAAGGTTCAGCACGATAGAATGAATACTATCTTTCACCACCAAAATAACCTGGGTCAACTCTGGGTTGCTGATGTATCAACCCGGGTCAAGGTGCGCTGTGAAAGCACTAAACCTTAGAAACAGGGCAGAGCAACCTGCCAATTTGACTGGTTTTAAGAAGGGTTAAACCCGGGTCGCCCTCTGTATAATGGGTGACATGGGTTTAATGTCAATTAGAGGGACCCGGTCGGACTGAACTGGCTTTGCGACGTGAAAGGGGTATAATTTAGCAGTTTTTGCTTATTTTTAGGGCAGCTAATAAATTCTAGTACATTTACAGTCAATTAAATGTCTGTCATTTTCGGTGTTATTTTAAATTCCATGCAAGTCCTTACTGTGGCACTTCATATTAAAAGAACTATATCAATATTTGTAGGATATCCCCCCAAAAACAGATCAACACCATGAAATTATCTAGGGGTCCCTGGTTTTTAACCTCTAAAACAGGCAAACTGAACTTCTTTCTTGCTGAACTCTGCAATGCCAAGCTTGGTAGTGAATGCCATCTGGAGATGGCGTCAGCCACTGTAGGCTATGGGCTACACATGGCAAAAAGTACCGTAGTATCCCTCCCCTGCACTCACCACTCTGCAGAGCGCATACGAGCAGTTACACATCATCACCCAAGGCAAATGAAAGCCCCTGTCCCTGCTTGTGTATTTTTATACGTGCCAGTGGTACTTCATTTCTTCCAGCTGTGATAATAAATGGGCCACAATTATTGGAGATTTTATTCACTTGGGTCATGTGATGAGTAAAACTGGGCCACCATGTCTGTGCTGTACTGGAATTTGGAACAGTTTTATTATTTTAAAACACACCTTAGACCTTCCAGGACTCCTCGGGGGAGGTGCATTGGGATCTTCTGAAACAGGCTTCAAAGTTGACATAGGCTTATAGGGTTCAGAGTCCTCATCCTTAAAACCTTTCATAGCGGCCCTATAAGACTGACTCCTTAAATTCCTTTTGAAGCCAGCACTGTCCAGGTCATCCTCTGGAGAATCTATAGCTAGGTCAGGAACAGCCACGCGTTTTGGTTCATTGCGGGAAAGCTCTGAGTGGAAGGTGGTTGCTGCAAAGCTGTGATGCCGAGGGACCTTGGTTTTTGTGGCGATAGCTAAGCCTTTAGGAATCATCTGCTGGGTTCCCAGCTTTAGTGCAGCCGGGCTCTCCGTGCTCAGAATAATTCGGTGGGCTTCCACCGGGGAAGGGGTTTTCTCTGAAGTGTAAGCAGCATTATCCATGGGTTCCAAAGATTTTCGCTGTAGCAAAGAGTTTGACGTTGGCTTGACCTTAATCTCTGGATATTTTTTCTTCTCAAAAAGTAGGTAGGACTTCTCCCCCAATGAAGGGTCTGAATACCGGTGAGACATGGTTAACGTTGTTCCTACAAAATGAAAGGAAATATTTAGGATTCAATTAGAAACATACACTATAATCCGTGTTTGCACATATGGTTTCGGAAAATCGGCCACAAAGTCCAATTCAATTGAATGAAGATCTCAATGTCCAAGTCCAAAACGTTTTGGGATTTTTATTGACACTGAATTAAATATTCAATGCTTTATAGATAATGATACCAACAACTACCATATAGAGAGGACAAAGTGATTGAAGATCCCCTACTTCAAGTAACATCTTTAGACCTACAAAAGAATATAGGTTATGATCCCATTATCCTTGGAGTCCTACAAGTACTATAGAGAGCAATGCTAAACAATGTCATAGGAAGGGGAAAGCCAAGGCAGAACTTTCATACACAGGATCAATTTTAAATGTGCTTTTATTTACAGTATATCAAGGGGACACATGATGGTGGCTCAATAGGTCAAGGGGTAAAGCTGAGACATGATGGAGGGGCTTGTGCCTCAAGAACTGGCATGCTCCAAACAAAGAGTAGGTACCGGACAGAACGGTGTACCGGATGGGGCAAAGAGACTTCTGCACTCTGTGGACAGGAGGGGGCACATTTGGCTTCTCATAATCCGTTATCAGTCGGTGATCTAATTATGGACATGAATGCGTTTTACTAGGATTTTGCATCTCTACCAGCTTGTTATCGCTAATGTACTTTTTACATACATACATATATATATATATATATATATATATATATATATATATATATACATACATACATACATATATATATCTCAGAGTTTATATACGATTCATGATTTTGTTATATCAAATTATTTAATTTTTTTATTATTGCCTATGCCTTCACACATTTCCGCATACTGTACCATAGGCCGATCAGGTTTTACAGTACAGCCTGTATTGACCTGTGAAACCTTTGAGGTGCTTTAAAAATATAATAAGCCTTGTTCGCCAACTGACTGCATTCTGTCTAGTAGAGGGGAGGGCCCTGGATGGGAAGGTTTCTGGGCCCAAAATTTGTATATACTTACTTAAACATTATTAGAAATGAATGTAAGGTTGTTCCGCAATTTATCCAATTAAAAGACATGTCATTCATTGGATAAAATCATTATCCAATTAATGACATGTGAGAATTACCTGTATGATTCACTGGTAACCACATAATTTGGATAGTGACATCCTTGACATGGGTGACAAAATGGCATATATTAAGCAGTGATTGGTTTAGACTACCGGTGAGAAGTTATTAATGTTGTCTTTTGTTACAGATTTGTTTGTTCATTCTATTGAAATTTGAATAAAGGATTTTAGATAATTATGCAAAAGTAGTGCCCCAGTAAAAAGACTTTCACGCTGGCCTTTACTTACATAGTCACCAAAGTGAATTTCTTATGTATAGAATTACATTTAGGGTGTATCAATAGATGAAATTACCCTCTTCTCTCTATATTCTGGGGAACAGAACTCATATTCTTCTACAGAACGCGGGTTCTATGTGCACCTGCTACAACTAAAGAGTAACAGGAGGGGTACAGCAGACTGGTGCTTTTAAGGATTAGGCATGTCCCCCAACTGTGTGGATACAGAGATGCCTACCCCTAATCCCAACAGGCATACAGTATGTCATGTGAATAGTATGTATAACTAAGAGGCAATAGGGGGGGGGGGGGTTGGCCTATGGAGTGGACCATTGGGTTACAGTACAGAAAAGCTGTATGAATGGAGAGGACACAAAGTGAAAGTAAAGTACCGTAATTCATGTAGGCTGAAGTGTTAATCTACTTTGCAATTATTAACCAATAGAAAAACTGCAGTAGACAAGAAAAGATAACGCAAGGAGGAATTGGAGCTTGTCCCAACTTCACCTCACTGAAGCTATATCTATAATTTATTATTAATGCTGGCAAAAGTCACCGGGAATATAAAGCAATAGTCATGAAGACGGAACACTCAATTTAACTGCTCCATCTGGTACCAACCAGTGGCCACTGACACACACTATGCCTGAATTCCCCCCATAGAGGTGATTAACCCTTTGGATAGGGAGAGACATGACCGGTGCCACCAGTTCTCAGGCCCACTAACAAGTCAGAGCTACTGTATATGCGGTTTTAGTGTTCTACCCAGAGAAGCCTATTCAACTGTTTTATAGGCACCCATAAGTAACGGTCTGCAAGTATAGCGGGCGGCCATCATTTTAGCGCACAACCTCATAAAATAGAGAGGCGGGTCCAGAAGCATTACGCCTCGAAACCTGGTGCATTTGGGGGACCAAAAACAATTGAATTTCCATTTATAGGTGTTTCATTTACAGCCAGTGACCTAGGGGCACCATTTTCTGGGCATATGCAACTTTTATTTATATTAGTCACGGAAGTGAAATGCTGCACAGTGCCCTACATAGGGATTGTACAATTGTTTTACATTTAATAGCTTAATGTGAGTACACACTAGATGTATATATTAAACGTAATGCATAATAATGAGGAATCACTAAAGGGGCCCATACACGGTCCGTTAAACGGATCCGTTTGGGTCTTAATTAGCACGCTTCGCATTGGATCGCATGCCTAGTGCATGCAATGCGATCCGATACGATGTATAGCTAGTACAAAAAGTATGTGCAGCACATACTTTTTGTACCGTACTATGTGATGCGCGGGAGCGCGCATCGCATAGTACAAAACGGACGGTCCGGGAACGGACCGTCTATGGGTACCTTAAGGATATTTGTGTGCTATAAGTTACATCAGCCGGAACAGGAAGTGGCCGAAAAGGCTGCAAAATAGCTTTTTATACCACCTGATGAACTGCTTATGCCTCATCTAAAACATGGGACAGTAATCCGGACCATCTAATTAATTTTATAGTGATAGATACTCCATGTCTGGTATTAGGCCTGTTTTGCACAATTGGATGAAGGGGTTTATATATCGGCTACATGTCAGTTTGATTCCATGCCTTGTTAAATATGTATCTTCTATATATACACAGTAGAAATTGGTTGGCTACAAGGGGGAATACCAGGACAGAAGGACTCAGTGTGAGGGAAGCAAAGCCCCCCCAGGGACCCCTTTTGATTTTATATTGTGCTTTGTTGTCTGCAATTCATTGCAGACCATCACTCTAGGTCAGTGGTTCTCAACCTCGGTCCTGAGGACCCCCCAACAGTGCACGTTTTCCAGGTCTCCACACAGAATCACAGGTGATATAATTAGCTCCATCTGTGATCTTTTAAAATGTGTCAGTGATTAATTAGTGCACCTGCCGGGTGACCTGGAAACCGTGCACTGTTGGGGGGTCTTGAGGACCGAGGTTGAGAACCACTGCTCTAGGTGCTAGTCCTGAACCGCCTCATACCCGTCTTATTATTTTATTGTGTGAAATTAAAATTGTGCTACACCATGATCAAACTCCTCTGTTTCATATACTGCGTGAAAGTGGAAGGTGGTGTCTGTTTAATCCTGTGGTGGCGGATGTGTCCCTCTCTGTGCGATATCAGTCTACCTTAAACAGTAGACTGATTTCTTGGGTACGAGTCCTAAAGTGGTGATTCCACCAAACAGCAAGGCCTGCGGCTAATGAAGTTAGCCCTCTGCATTAGTCAGTTGAATACTTCTCGCTGTCACCGCTCGCCCCCAGTATTACATACACCGGCACTTGTGTAGTTTCACGGCGGCAGCTTATGCTACGTTTGAAGCTACGTTATTAGCGTAGCCCAACGGCTGCCTTACTTGTGTAGTTTCACGGCGGCAGCCTAAGCTACCTTGTCTGTGTAGCCCAACGGCTGCCTTGCGTAGTAAGCGTAATGTCTCCGTGGCAGCCTTGCGTAGTTAGCGTAGTCACCGTACTGTCCATGGGAGCTGCAGCTCTGTCCCCGGCGTCCCTGGCAAGCCTACTGAGCGCCTCTCACACAGCGCTGGCAAAATCCCCTCTCCGCTGTCAGATGCCGGCGGAGAGGGGATCACGCGGGCGCCGGTGGATAGGTGTCTCAGTAAGTATTGCAGCAGGGTACGAACCCTGCCGACAAGATTAGCGGTTCCATAGTGCGTGTGTCTCCTGCACAAAGGGGGGGGGTGCGGCCGCTTGCCAAACTTTATAAAATTAACTCCATGCTGACATGGATAGTGGGGGTATGAAAAGGTTGGGAGGACGCATAATGCGTCTGCTCACCACGCTTCTGGCTGGCAAGGATAGTGGGGGCATTTCAGGAACACATTCACACCTGTCATGTCAGGCATGTTAAAATGGTCAATTGTTCCCACACAATGTAATAAGCGCAGACTGACTACGCTAACTGCGTAACGCTGAGTCACTATGATAACTATGTATGCTCCGGCTGGCCACACAACGCTGATACTAACAGGGATGCCAGACCATGCGGCCGTAGGAACACTATGCTGGTTCTGACAGGGATGCTGACCGCGGGAACACTACGCTGATTCTGACAGGGACGCTACGCTGACTGCGTAACTGCCGCTGTGAAACTACACAAGTACCAATACACCTGTAAATGTGTTCCCCATCCCTGCCCTAGTGGATGGTAGGGCATGAAATACCGCCTGTCGGCACAAAAAACATTGAAAAACCCCAAGTCAACCTTTTGACTGTGGACCTAACCCATGTTGACCTAATGTTCTGCGGACCTAACTCATGTTGACCTAATGACCCTGCGGACCTAACCCATGTTGACCTAAATGCATGTTGACCTAGTGACTGTATAACAACTTGCTGGTGACCCTGCAAGGCCCTGCTAGTTGGACCCTGCACTGGCCAGTGTGTATGCACTTGTGTCGGCTACAACACCTCCCACAATATAACATGTACCCAGCTAAAGTCAGTAGTTCCCAAACTCGATCATGAAGGCACCCTAACAATCTAAACGTTTTAAAGGCGATCAATGCTCACGCACTAGTGACAATTAGCATCTCAGTTATAGTTTGATTTTACAATCTGTGCTCAAACATGGGTGTCCTTAAAACCTGGACTGTTAAAGTGACTTTGGGAAAGCTGGCTTAGGTGCATACACAATGGGTAATTAATGAGAGTCATTGTGGCCCTTCTGAGCGATATCTTTCAGAATACCGCCCACTGTGTGCGCAATGAACAATGCGCGTTGGGAATGATATGACAAGTGTGTATGGGCCTTTAGTCTTTTGTATAGTTTGCACTTATTTTGCCATATAACTGGTTAATCTGTAGCCACAGTAAAGTGTCCCGGAACAAAAGACACCTGATCCCGATGAGCCCAAAAGATAAGTTACAGGGCTGCGGATTACCCAACAGCAGGATGTTCTCAGTAACCGCTTCTACCCTGCGCACAGTGACGGGTGAGTCACGGCTCAGGTCATGTGTGTGAGACAGTGACTCCAACTATCAATTAAAGAAATATATTTTACATACACACACATTACAGTGCATATATTGTAATGAGCATCACTGCTTGTTATCAGGTCTACATTGAAATTGACAAGCAGAAGTAGAAATTCTGAGCTACCTCCCCCCAGATTTTAAGAAGTTAGTGGCTGGGATCTAGGGCCATGGCCCACATTGTATGTGCACCAATGGAAAAGCTGGACAGTGACGATTCCTAGGTTAACCCATTGCCAGGACTATGAAGCATATACAACCTTATGGAACGTGATTCAGGTTGGTTTGCAAAACCAAACTCCTCCTTTAATGGACAAAACCACATGCACTTCCGGTGGGGCTGATGTAACATGTGCAGAGAGAGTTATATTTGGGTGGGGTGTGTTCAAACTGAAATATAAAAATTGCAGTGTAAAAATAAAGCAGCCAGTATCTACTCTGCACAGAAACAAAATAACTCCCTCAAATGTAACTCTCTTTGCACATGTTACATCTGCCCCACCTGCAGTGCAGCAGGTGAGGCAGATGTCCATTAAAAGGAGTTTGCTTTTGCAAACCAACCTGAATCACCCCCATACTGCATTCCATTATCTCATATATAGTGAATGCAATGTATTCTGTTTTACGATCATACATGAACTTCTGTATTATTATTATCAGTTATTTATATAGTGCACACATATTCCGCAGCGCTGTACAGAGAATAATGGAACATTCACATCAGTCCCAGCCCCAGGGGAGCTTACAATCTATCTTCCCTACCACACTTAATGTTCATTCTAGAACCCGCTATCTTTGAGAACCCATGCAGTTCCTGTTCCCTGCCTGGGGTGTCGCTGTCTGCTGTGGTGTTTCTAACTGCCTGCTGACTGCTCCTGGTGATGGAAAACGGGATTACATGCAAAACATCGCATGTCAAAGGACTGCATGTGATCCTGCCGCCCAGGATCAGATGGCCATACACTGATATGAGAAGTCGACATAGTCAATATAAAAAAGTTCAACTCCTTTTCTTTTTTATGTCTATGTCGACGTAGTTCACCACAGACTCCGTATAAGTGTACTGCGTCCCTTATTTGGGGACGATGCCATGGTAGAGTATGAACAAGTTTTTTTGATTTTTTTAGCCAAAGTCTAAAAAAAACTCATGTCCACATTTTGCATGTGTCGACGACCTAAAGGCCGCACATACCATCCAGAAAACCACTTACCCAAAAAAAAAACACATAGTCAAGGACAAAGGCAGAACTATAGCTTTGCTTTCGTGATCAAGAGGTCTATGTACTAAGCATTAGGGAGAGGTAAAGTGGAAAGAATGACAAAGTATCAATCATCTCCTGTCATTTTTCAAACAGCCTGTAACATGGCAGTTAGCTGAGTGGATGGTACTAATACTATTCCCTTTATCTCTCCCCAGTGCTTGGCAGAGGCGTAGCTAGGGTGGTGCCGGCGGAGCTTGTGCTCCGGGCGCCAACGGTTTGCAGGGCGCCCCCTGCTGTGTCCTGTGCAGTGCGTGCCAGCCTACTGTATGTGCGCTTAACAGACAGGCGGGTGGGCAGCCGTGGCAGGCGATGTACGAAGTGAACAGCGATGACTCACTGCATGCTCTCTCCATACATCACCCGCCACGGCCACCCGCCTGTCTGTTAAGCACACATAGGCGCACACACAGGGGGGTGCCAGGGGTGCACAGGCACCTCCTAATGGCACCCCCCACACGATTGCATGCATGCCGCACTGCCGCCGATCCCCCCAGTCATGGCTGACACTCACGTCACAGCAGTCAGAGCCTGATGCTGCTGCCCCCAGTCTGTGGCCACTATCCCCAATGTGTTGAGTCAGCGGGGGTGGACGTTTATGGACGCCGCGGCATGAGCTTGCTCCGGGTACCCTGGCTGCACCCTACGCCACTGATGCTTAGTAAATAGAGCTCTTTCTTACACTGACGCAATCACCAAATGTTTATTTTATAGTCACTTAGGCCTTGTTATCCCAGCAGGGATTTCCCATCTTCCCATCCAGCAATAGTAATGATTATTTTCCTGCAGATGTTTCATAACTTCCGTACAATGTAGAGAACGTGCCTGAGGAGCTAGAACCAGGATCTCAGGCTGTCGTCCAGTGTGCTACACCCTCTCTGTGCAAACTTGTATCTGTGTACAGCACACAAGCCTTCATGATATGAGGGTGTTCCCTAGTCGTAAACAAAGCCGGATCACAAAGCCCCATCCCTGCTCTAATACTTGTACACTGCTGGGAATGTCCCAAACTGCCACTGCTGGGGGACAGTCACTGGGAAAAGTCCCCAACTGCTGCTGCTGGGGGTCAGTCACTGGGCAATATCCCCAACTGTCACTGCTGGGAGGGTCAGAGAATGGGAATGTCCCCAACTGTTACTGTTGGGAGAGTCAGTCAATGGGAATGTCCCCAACTCCCACCGCTGGGGGGGTCAGTCAATGGGAATGTCCCCCAACTCCCACCACCGGGGTTCAGTCTTTGGGAATGTCCCCCAACTCCAGCTGCTGGGGGGTTTCAGTCCCTGGGATGCCCCCAACTCTCATCGCTGGGGGAGAGTCACTAGGAATGCCTCCAACTCCCGCCACTGGGGGAAAGTCACTGGGAATGTCCCCAACTGCCACTGCTGGGGGGGTCAGTCAATAAGAATGTCCCTAACTGTCACTGCTGGGGGTCAGTCAATAGGAATATCCCCAACTGTCACTGCTTCGGGGGGGGGGGTGCCAGTTAATAGGAATATCCCCAACTCCCACCGCTGGGGGTCAGTTCCTGGGAATGTCCCCAACTCCCGCCGCCAGGAGCAGTCATTGGGAATGTCCCCAACTGCGGCTGTTGGGGGTCAGCCACTTTGATCAAATCTGGAACTTTCCTGACATTAGCACAGAGATATAGGGCCAGATTCTCTAAGCTTCAAAAGTGATAAAATTGAGAGTGATAAACAGCCAGCCAATCAGCTCCTGCCTGCCATGTCACAGACTGTGTTTGAAAAATGTCAGACGGGAGATGATTGGCTGGCTGTTTATCACTTTCAATTTTATCACTTTTGAAGCTTAGAGAATCTGGCCCTCAAACACATATAATGGAGGAACACCACACAGCCAGACCATTTTACATCCAACTGAGAGAAAAATGCCAGTGAGCGCCCGATTTTCTCATATTCATAAAAGAGATCTGCGCCAGCACCAGCTCCATTCTATCGCGTTCAATCTGAATAATGTTGGCGGCTGGTTTCCCATAAGGAACCGATAACTTTGGCCATGTACCAAGGAGTGCACCGGATCAAGCCATACACATACCAAAAACAAATGTGCAACTGTGGTGTATGTACTGGCGTATCTACTGGTGTGTGTCCATTCATTCTGCACTTGCAGTTGCTACAGCTGCTAAATGCTAAGGCTCTTACTGGTTGACTTAGAGATTCAGAAGGAGAGGTCCAAGTGGCTGGCCTAGGGGGATGTGGTGATGTGATTTGCATCATCAGGACACCGCCCTCACACAAAAAAAAAAAAAAAAAAAAAAAATGGAAGCCTGGACAATCAGCGACAGTAGGGAAGTAGGGTAAAGAATAGATGTACAGTAAGTACAGATAATGAGCATGCTCACAATTCTATTATAGTGTATACGTAGCATCACAGAGGCTTTCAGGGAGTCTGCCAAGTATGATACACACACAAGTGGGAACTGCTGGCACCTATTTAGGACAGTGCCCCTGGTGGGATCGGGTACAGCTGTGGAAGCTGCAGTCACTTGCACCACCAGTGGCATGGTATCCCAGCACGTGTATATGAAGGGGCACAGGTATAAATCCCATGCGCGAGTTCTCCTTTCTCAGGACAGAACACTACAGTTGCACATCACCCACACTGGGTAAATGTATATTTGCCAGCACAGGTGGGCGCCATCCAGTTATGGTTACCAGGCTTGTCGTGTTCCACCAGCCCTGGTTCCTGCACTATGGAGATCCAGACATAAAGAATATTTTGCCATAAGGATATTCACTGGGATCCAGATGAGAGGTTGACAGTTTCTAGGTCAACACAAGCAAAACAGTCTACATGGCAAGAGTCGATACTTGGAAAAAGTATTTTACGATTTAAAAATAAATTAAGTGTGGGGCTTTTTAATACTTTACCATCCAAGTGGACTACGACTAGTAAATTATGCTGAGGGGGGGCACACGTGGTATTCTACATAGGGTTCAGGTCGATATATATATATACACACTATCAATCCTTTGTGTCAACCATTTCCATGTTGACAGACGCTGTTGGCCTACATACCACACCTTAGACAAACTGTGCAGCTACAGCTAAGGTTCCTTTGATGCTGGTTTATTATGTTTCTAGGGGGTATTTATGAAGGGATATGGTTGGTTGGTCAACCTAAAGATGGTCATTAGGTCGACATACTGGAAGGTTGACAGGGGTCTAGTTCGACATGGCATAAGGTCGACAGTTCGTTAAGATGACAAGCATTAGGTCGACATGATCTAGGTCCTTGATGGCTAACCTTGACACTCCAGCTGTTGTTGAACTACACATCCCAGCATGCTCTGCTTCAGTTTTGCTAAATGGCCATGCTAAATTTGATGCAGAGCATGCTGGGATGTGTAGTTCAACAACAGCTGGAGTGTCAAGGTTAGCCATCAAGGGTCTAGGTCAGGTATTCCCAACCACGGTCCTCAAGGCACACCAACAGTGCAGGTTTTGTAGATATCCAGGCTTGAGTACAGGTGACTTAATTAGTATCTGAGGGATTCTGATTAAACCATCTGTGCTGAAGCCTGGATATCACTAAAACCTGCACTGTTGGTGTGCCTTGAGGACCGTGGTTGGGAATGCCTGGTTTAGGTCGTCAGTCAAAAGGTCGACCGAAGCATGGAAGGTGTTCATGTAGACTTACGTCAAAATTCAGGACAAAAAAAAAAAAATGTCAAAAACTCACGTCGACCAGCATACAGAACAAACTAAGTAGAACCGCGCAAGTGTCCATATGATGAGAACACATCATATCCAACACAAAGAGCAAGTAACACACTACAGTGCAAAACACACACGCCTTATAAGACTGTACAAGGAAATGATGGTGTATAGAACATAAACTGTCACAGGCAGGACCCTCCTCCCTATAGGGAAGGGACATCGGAAGAAAACATCGGTCAAATGATGTTTTTCAACATTGGTTGCAAAACATCATTTAGACCTAAACATTGGTACTGTGAACCCGATGTTAACCGATGTTTCTATATTTTTTTAAATAAACTGGTTACCAAAGCATATAATACACTAATAAGCTTCTGAAATGATAAATAATCCCTCTATTAAGTTTATAATTTATGTTGATCATAGAAAATAACAAAAAAACTGTACACACAGTGCAACATAGAACATACTACATAGAACAATCACATAGTACATTAAAAAAAACTCTTTGTAGCAAAATAGGAATTTACTATTGAGGTACATTAATTATGGGCCTCACAATACAGGTGGATAAAACAAAATAAAAACTGGGAGGAGAATAACAGAAATTGGGGAAGGGGAAATTGGGGAAGGGGAGACTCCAGTCCAGCATACTTTCAAACTGGCCCCCAAATTTTCTTATCCACATTGTGCAGAAATAGTAATTTTGACAGTAGTTTCCCATCTAGCCTACTGTATTCCTGGTTTTACCTTTAATTTCACCAGCTTTAGAGAACAGGCGTTCTGAAGGTACTGAAGTGGCCACAGTTGTTGAATATCGTCTAGCTATTTTGGCAATATTTGGGTATGTTGGTTCCATCAGTTTCCAGAATCTTAGTGGGTTCTCTATGATACTCTCCGTAACAAGTTATAAAAAAAAACATGACTATGCTGGCATTTGTAATAGCAAGCTATTGCTAATTCATAAAAAAAAATACTTTAATTTAAATACATTTATCACGATTGTTTTAATATGGAAAAACTTTGGGCCTAATTCAGAGGTGGATGCAGTTGCACTCTCAAATCCACCACTTAAGTATAAAAGATGCAACATTGCCAACATCAAACATCTAAGCAACCCTATTGTTGCTTAGAATAACCATCAGAACAAAGACGCTGGAGCCAGTGCAACTGCAAATTAATGTTTGAAACACGTCTGCATTTGACAAACCAGCCCCCATCCCCTCCCTCAAATTGAAACTACTGTACCTGTCACTCAGTATCTGCGTCCGCTGTTACTAATAAATCACTGCACATGTGCAGTGTGACTGACATTGCATTTCAAAGAAATAAACTGTGCAAATGTCTGCATCCACAACTGAATCAGGCCCTTTGTAAGGTGCTGTGATATGCTTGCTGAATAATAATAAATCAATTGATAGATTGTAAGCTTGCGAGCAGGGCCCTCATACCTTTGACTGATTGTAAATACCCAGTTTGTTGTATCACTGTCTCCTATTGTAAAGCGCAAGTGAATATGCTGCGCTATATAAGAAACTATTAATAAATAAAATAAATATGAAGGGAGTTCACCACTATGTCACTACTAGTGACTATCGTATTATACTGTTCATTCTAGCATCCGCTATCTCTGAAAACCCATGCAGTTCCTCTTCCCTGCCTGGAGTGTCGCTGTCTGCTGTAGTGCTTCTAGCACAGTGTGGTCTGTATATCAGCACTGATATGCAAACCAGACCTGTGCGACAGTGACTCACTAACAGCACCAGTTGCAGTGAGGCAGGAATGGGGCTGTCCTGTGTGCTACTGCTGAATGGCTGGCCAGTCTGTCTTTCACTGTCAGCAGCACACAGCCACACACACATATGAAAGCCCAGCCAGCAGTGATACTGTCATGTTTGTTAATGGGTTTTTTTATCAGTCTCTTAAGTTTTTAATGAATATAAATCAAGGAGAGAGTGAGCTGGCTGCAAAGCATTGAAAGCAGCACACATTGACACACAAAAGAAAAAACATTGGAAGATTGAGAAAAACATCGGGGGAGAAATCTAGCGATGTAGATGAAACATTGGATCCTCAACATTGCAGGGTTAAACATCGAACATTGGAACCATAAATCCGATGAAACATCATATGATTACCCATCCCTCCCTCATTCTACCCCCAGCACTATCCATGTCACCAGCGCTCCCCTCACCCGTCTCCACTTCAGTCACCCATAGCTTGGGTACAAGATCATTTAGGATCCCCCTCAATCGCACAACACTGTTGACACAATTGTGTCACCTTATAAGTAACAGTTTATTTAGGCGACACGTCAATTTATAAATATCTGGGAGAAAAAGTACATTTGAACTGTGATTAATCATTACATACATACAAGCCAATATGTAATTACTGCCCACCAGTGGTACACACACATATACACGTTAGTGTTGTGTGCCGCAAGTTCTGAACCTTCGCCCTTACCAGGTGTTGTATACAAACCACACAAATGTCACATAACAGGAACAACACAACAATGTAAAGTAGGTTGTTCTATTGTAAATCCAGCATTCTGCCCTCAGGCTAAGGAGAGGATAGGGAGAAGAGGCGGAGAGAGATTAGAGGGAAAAGAGAAAGGGTGATAATCATACAGATGACAGCCCTGGCCTGCAGTGCAGGGTAACAGGATTACTTAGTAAGAACATATCTGCCAGTCCCAGTGCAGTGTGCACACACAGATCTCAGTAATGTTGACAATGATGCGACCTCCTTCTATAACAGTCCATGAACAGTGACAGCAGCAACCCCCGTCCCGCACACAGAGGGTTAATAGCACTGACCTGGGCAGAGATCCCGCACCAGAAGCAGACAGTGTGCTCAGCGTTCTACCCGCAGATACATTGTTACATGACTTCACTCCTCCTTACCTGCCTGCTGTGCCCAGAGCCCCCCTGAGGGGCAGAGATGGGTAGTGCAGCCTGGAGGGGGGTCCTAAGTTACATTACCCTGCAGGGGACATTGTTGTGTGCTGCTGTCCTCAGCCTGCAGTCTTCTCCATTCCTCTCACTCACTTCCTGTGTCTCTTCCCTCCCAGTATACAGCGCACTGCTGTACAATGGGTGTAATGCTGACATCACACAGGTGTGTGCAGGACACAGTAGGGCTGAGAGGGGGAGGACTGCTGGGCTCCCAGCAAACTGGAATCACCCGGCTGCTGCTCATAAACTAACTTTCCAGGGTTGGAGATACATCTTTTATTATCGCTCAGATCTTTTGTGGAGATGTACTAAGCCTAGAAATTGATATGTATGGGAGAGAAATGTACCTACCAATCAGCACAACACTGTCAATTTCCAAACACACCTTGTAATATGACAGGAGTTGATTGACTGGTACTTTATCTCTCTCCACTGTATCACTATTTCAAGGCTTAGAATTAGTTATAAGAATTAAAAATGACACCCCAAAAAGCTGTTGTTACTGACTGTGCAGCCATCAGTCCCTATTACTGTGCAATGTACTAAATGGCATATACATAAACCGGATTACCCCGGGAGTCATGTGGAATCTGTAGCAATGAATCCTGCTGATAGCGCTGGGAACAACCAGATGGACACATATAGAATACCGCACTCTCTTATCGGTCCCCGGGAAGATCAATACATACAGCCAGTACCGGATTCCAAAACCGAAAAGTGCATTTTATTACATCTACACCTGATTCCCTTTAACGGTGGTCTACAAACTCAGCCCTCAAAATCCCAAACAGTTCATGTTTTCCAGGTCACCCAGCAGTAGCGCAGGTGTACTCATTACTCGCTGACACATTATCCAGGTCACCGCACAGGTGTACTCATTACTCGCTGACATTATCCAGGTCACCACACAGGTGTACTCATTACTCGCTGACACATTATCCAGGTCACCGCACAGGTGTACTCATTACTCGCTGACATTATCCAGGTCACCACACAGGTGTACTCATTACTCGCTGACACATTATCCAGGTCACCGCACAGGTGTACTCATTACTCGCTGACACATTATCCAGGTCACCGCACAGGTGTACTCATTACTCGCTGACACATTATCCAGGTCACCGCACAGGTGTACTCATTACTCGCTGACACATTATCCAGGTCACCGCACAGGTGTACTCATTACTCGCTGACACATTATCCAGGTCACCGCACAGGTGTACTCATTACTCGCTGACACATTATCCAGGTCACCACACAGGTGTACTCATTACTCACTCACACATTTCCCAGGCCACCCAGCAGGTGCACAGGTGTATTCATTACTTGCTGACACATTTCCCAGGTCTCCCTACAGGTGCACTCATTACTCCCCGACACATTTCAAAAGAAGAGTGATTCTGTGAGGAAAATTGGAAAACATGAACGGTTTGGTGTCCCGAGGAATGAGTTTGAGAACCTACAGTATGCACTAACTCTGTGGATCCTAAACTTAAGCCCCGTACACACGGGGGAGATGTATTGCTCAGCAATATATTGCTAGCAATACATTGCTCAGCAATATATTGCTAGCAATACATTGCTGAGCAATATATTGCCCAGTGTCTCCTTTTCATCAGCGACCAGAGATGGTCGCTGATGAAAGGGAACCTCTGCCGGCGGTGCCGCAGAGGTAATCAGCTGGTCGCAGTTAGAATTAGGCTGAAAATGGGAGCGCGCACCCGGCGATTTCAGCCCCTATCGCCCCCGTGTGTATACAGCATTAGTCCTAAAGCAACCCCCTCACCCACACACACATACAAAATGCACAATTTTTTCCCCCAAGTCTCATCCAATTTTTCCCTTAAATTTTTCCCATATCATACCTCCAAACTTGTGAGTCCCATGAAGTGGGACCTTGCACGCACTGAAGGCGCACACCTGAAATTTAAAGGCATGGCTAGCAAAGAAGGGGCATGTACTATACTTGCGGTGCACCCATGAGGCCACCCCCTGCTTTACATTGTGGGGGCATGGCTATTGACACTGCCAGCCCTGGGGTGGGGACCGTCCCAAAACAACAGGACGGTCCCGCGAAAATTGAGCCAGTTGGGAGGAATGCTGATATACATTATACTCTCTCTCTCTCTCTCTCTCTCTCTCTCTCTCTCTCTCTCTCTCTATATATATATATATATATATATAATGCAGAGGGTAATGTACCGAAGGGTACTTGTTTCCTAGCACGGCCACAATCGCAGGCATCGTGTGTCATTTTTAGTGGTATACGACGCGACCGACGCGATGCCCCCGATTTTCCCATTGAAATGCATTGAAAATAGTCAAAATCACGTCGGTCGCGTCGTATGCGGCTAAAAAAGCCTTAAATGGTCCAGACGCGATGCCCACGATTTCCCCATAGGAAACAATGTTAAATGGCTCAATCTACCCGCGATGCCCCCGATTTCTCATAGGGAACAATGTTAAATACCTCAATTTCACCAAATCATCATAGGGAACAATGGTAAATGGGCCAGAAAGCCCCAAAAACACCCCAGAACAGTGAAATGTCCCCCCAAAAGTACTTTACGCCACCCCACGATCAACGCGAACCCGAAGCGTGGCGAGCGCAGCGAGCCCGCGAGGGGCGGCGGTACGCGTCCTCCGACCTTTTCATACCCCCACTATCCACGTCGGCGTGGAGTTGAGAATAGAATAGTGTGGCGAGCGTAGCGAGCCACCGAGCCCGAAGCGTGGCGAGCGCAGCGAGCCCCGCGAGGGGACGCGGATACCTTCACAGGTAAACGCGTCCCGTCGCGGGCTTCACAGGTATCCGCGTCCCCTCGCTGCGCTCGCCACACTATTCTATTCTCAACTCCACGCCGACGTGGATAGTGGGGGTATGAAAAGGTCGGAGGACGCGTACCGCTGCACCTCGCGGGCTCGCTGCGCTCGCCACGCTTCGGGTTCGCGTTGATCGTGGGGTGGCGTAAAATACTTTTGGGGGGACATTTCACTGTTCAGGGGTGTTTTGGGGGGTTTATGGCCCATTTAACATTTCCCTATGATGATTTGGGTAAATTGACCCATTTAACATTGTTTCCTATGGGAAATCGGGGGCATCGCGGCTAAATTGAGGCATTTAACATTGTTCCCTATGGGGAAATCGCGTGCATCGCGTCGCGACCATCGCACCCGATTTTTTAGTGCTTGCGATGGCCGCGATGCCCCCGATTTTTCCTCACGATGCCCACGATCATGATCGTTGTGGCCGTGCTAGGAAACAAGTACCTACCGAAGTACTGGGGCGGCACTCGTAGGGCTTCTCTAGTCACGAACATGAACTGCAGACCACACAGCAGTAGGTGCCACTGCTGTGTGGTCTGCAGTTCATGTTCGTGACTAGAGAAGCCCTACGAGTCCCGCCCCAGTACTTTGGTACATTACTCTCTCTCTCTCTCTCTCTCTCTCTCTCAACAGGGCGGAAAACAGGAGCGCGCACCCGGCAATTTATCGCCGGGGCACACTCCCATCACTGGCAATATGGTCGCCAGCGACCATATTGCCAGTGATATCAGCCCATATCGCTGCCGTGTGTACACGGCTTAAAGCCCCCAGGGTGTCTCTCTGTAGCTGTGCGTAGGAGGACAGCCTGTAGGAGGAACACAATTAACTGTTTCACTTCTGGGAGTGGAAGGCGACATGTAATCCCTTGTAGTTAACTAATAGCCAAATTAGAATTCACTTTGGCTAACACACTAACTTTTTTTTTTTTTTTTTTACAATATGTTTATTGAATTTTTCATCGGTCGCGGGGGATATAGAAAAGTAAAAATGGGGAATACGATAAACATATTAAATACAAATACACACAAAGCGAAGCCAGGGGTGTACATAGACAGTGTGTAAACATCTTGCTCTAGACATAGTAATAAAGTTGGGGAGATATAGGAGGAATACCATTAATATTATACTCTAAAGAAATTCTAACAGGAGTGGCTAACTCAGACCCCAGAACATCAACACTCAGAACATGGAGAGTTTAAAAGATTGATATTTGCAGAAATGCTTTTCTTTGTTCTATGGCCCGCATCTTCTGTATGGATTCGGTATGAAATGCCGGCGGTCGAAATACAGATGGCGGAATCCCGACCGCCAAAATGCCGACAAGGGGGGGCCGTGGATCCCCCCCCCCTCCCTTGCGGGCTCACTGCATTTGCCACGCAGTGGCCTGGCAACTCGCTGCGCTTGCCACACTAGATCAGCTATAGAGTGAGATATGCAGCAGGGGCACCGATTTATATTTTTTCCGGTCGGTGCTCCCACCCCACAAACCCCCCCCCCACACACACACACTACCACCCCAACCTCCTGCTCCCCCCCCCCCCCTGTGGACTCACCCGTCGGGGATCCTGGATCCAGCGGGGTCCCAGCAGCGGATATGCCGTCAGCAACAGGGTATTAATACCGCTACTAGTTCCCATCCGCCGCAGGGACCCCCGCTGATGACAGCATATCCACTGTTGGGACCCCACTGCCCTGGCCCGTGCCGTGGGTGCTCCACACTTTCCGTGGGTGCTCGGGCCCCGGAGCACCCACGGTTTCGGCGCCTATGATATCCAGTGTATAAAATAACCAATGTTTACATTAATGTCCAGGGTCATTACGAGGTTCTTTAACCGTTTCCCCAGACTCCCGGAGTTGCTCCAACGTTGTGCATAGCGGGAGATTGTGGAAAGCCCCCTCTAGTAATCCTGTGTTTGCCCTGCTGCCATTACATGAAGTAAAAAAGATTCAATTTTTTTTCTTTAATTGCGATGAGACAGAGGGGGTGATTCAGGTTGTTTTTCAAAAGCAAACTCCTTATTTCATGGTGAATTCTAACTGAAATATAAATTGCAGTGTAAAAATAAAGCAGCCAGTATATACCCTGCAGAGAAACAAAATAACTCACCCAAACGTAACTCTCTCTGCACATGTTACATCAGTCCCACCTGCAGTGCACATGGTTTTCTCCGCTTTTGCAAACCAACCTGAATCACCCCAAGAGTATAATGAAGCTGGCAAGACTGTAATGTGAAACTACCTGTACAAAGCAGGAGGCATAGGCAGGACAGGTTTTTAATCTCTCTCTCTTTCCTTATTCAGATTCAGATTTGCATGATGATTGTTCTCTTCTAAATGAGTGGATTTGTGTTTTATTTGCCCATTGTTACAATTTTGTATATTGATATTTGGATGTATATTATTTACTACCATTTCTTCCACAGTAAAGCTCTTTTGTTTTAATCCATATGGTTAAAGGTTTCAAAATGAGCCCCTAAGGCAAGAAAGAAGTAAAATGGGAGAGGCGTGGAGGAATGAAATAAGGAGGGGGTGAGTGAAGATGGAGGTGGGGAGGGGGGCTGGTGTTGGGGGACCGATTAGCAGATGTAAAATATCAGAAGGAGAATGGGAGTGAGAGTGTGAAATGTCCGAGGTTCTCAATAAAAGATTTGGAAGCGCTGTGAAGGAGACAGGTGATAAATTCCATTATCTAGACACTGATAATAACTGGAGGAGAGGGCTGTAGCCAACCAGCAGCACACTGTCAAATAGCAGCTGAGATTATCATATATATCATGGAACATTCATTTTCTTTAGTGTTTGGTAGCGGGAAGAACATGTGTGTATGTTATATATGTTAAAACAGAATGCAGAAAATGTAGAACAATGCTACCTGATCATGGAGAAATTAGTAGGGCATCCTCTCAAACACCTGGAAGAGGAGCTTGGAGAAAGCCCTGGTAGAGTAGATGGGGCCATGCACCACCTATAAAAGAAAGAGTTTGTAGGCAGTCTCTTATTGTTACACAGATGAAGCCTGAGGAAGCCTTTTGCCCAACTTCTTTGTAGTCCTCTTCTTCAGACGCTCTCTCAAGCACTTTCATGGTGATCACTGTGAGTTAGGGATGGCCATCATTGACATTGCCATCAATTGTTGCCATCAATTGCAATGGTGCAACTGGTCATTGATCTATAGGCCCTTATTCTGGTTCACTAGCAAAGGCAAATTTCTCAAATGGACAAAACCATGTGCAAAGTGAGATCTATATTGCAGTGTAGAAATAAAGCAGTCAGTATTTTCCTGCACAGAAACAAAATAACTCACTTAAATCTAATTCTCTGCACATGTTACATCTGCCCCCCTGCAGGGCACATGGTTTTGTCCAATAGCAAATACAGGTAGAAAATAATCAGTTTGTGTGCCTGGCAGCCTTCGGAGGGTGCACGTACAATGGTGACCCTACACCACTAGCATATAGAAATAGAAAAGTAAGTGAGGTGCTCCCTCTGCTGGCGCCTGGGGGAATATTACGTTCCTAGATTAATAAGAACAATCCTCTTCTACAATGTAATAAGAAAGCATGCAGGTGAGAAAAGACCATACGTTCCTCTTACTCATACAGGGCTCCTCTTCTCCTAAATCGACTGCTATATGTCAATTTCAACAAAGATCCCTCTGGTTCATTAACTGTCCCACTAATGGTAAACAGAAACAGAAAATGGTATATGGTGCCAGTAGCGCACGCAGGGGGGGTTTCCGAGTACCCAGAAACCCCCTCAAGGAGTCTATGGACTCTAGGCTGAAAGCTGAGGGTCCCCTCTTTCCATGAGTACAAGAATTTTTAAAATCGGACCTTGGGAACTGGAGATATCTGACTTCAAAGCAGTGGTCCCCATCCAAGCCTGTTAATTGCTCTTCCCAGTCAGATATTTCAGGTTCTGTCTGACGTAGAATTTTTCTGAGGGTATATTCCAAAAGCTGGGACTCTCCCCCTTTGAAGGACACTAGAAGCTTGTCTCTACTCTTCCTAAAACAAGAGATATCAGCCTTAGAGCAGCTGGTTACTGCTCCAGCTCCACACACCTGGTATGTAGTTTTATATACTCATTGGCAGATTGCTCTGCCTCCTGAACTCTGATCCCCTCGTCCCCAGTACCATTTGGTAGGTGGAATGCTCTAGTTTTTAATTCCATTATGAGCTAAGAAATCTAGTTCCGGGAACTGGAGATATCTGCAGTCAAGCAAGCTGTCCTCCCATCAGAAAATTATGAATAATAAGCCCACTCCACTATACACCCCTCCTCTGCGTATTACACATCCTCTACCACCCTGGAAGTTATGTATCAGGACCCCTTCATTCAGCCCAATGCCCCCTTCTCCCACCTCATCTCTCACCATCTGTTCAGTAAAGGGGTATTTAGTGAAAATTACTGATCCAGGCCCTACATGCTGAGCGGTTGATATAAAACCCTCTAGCTCCCGCGGGACATCAAAGCTTCCCCCACCCCTACTGCTGGAGGATCGATGGGGGCCCCAATACATTGCTATGCCCAGGGGTCTACACTGCTCTACCACCCGCAGGACATCAAAGCATATACTGGGTCACCTAAGTGTCCATCTCTGTGCTTTGCTCCGCCCCTCTGGAAACCCCCTTCTGAAAATCCTGCAGTACCATTTGTATTTGCATAAACAAAACAAGAAATTGTGATAAAAAAGGAATAGAATTGGAACATCAGAGAAAAAAATGGCTAATTACCAAGATGGATGGAGAACTTTAAATTAATCAGTTCTCATAAGCGCTTGACACAAAGGGGGTAGACGCGGGAAGCACCCTCCAAGGCAGGCTCAATAGGCAAAATATTTGTTTATTTGTTTATGCAAATAAAAATGGTACTGCACCATATACCGTTTTATGGTTTTGTCCATCTGAGAAGGAATTTGCCTTTGCGAGTGAACCAGAATAACCTCATAGATTGTAAGCAGGGACCTCCTACCTCTATGTCGGTTTGTTTCTACCCAGTTTGTTTAATCACTGTTGTTTCCAATTGTAAAGCGCAACAGAATATGCTGCGCTATGTAAGAAACTGTAAATAAATAATAAATAAATTGCTGGTGGCATTCTATGCAATGGATGACCATCAATGTTTTTACTTATCGATAGTCATTCATTTTCTTTGAGCAGAGCCGGAACGAGCGAGTTGTGGGCCCAGGTGCACAAATATGCCCCCCCCCCCCCCCGCATACTCAAAATAGGAACAGTGTGCACCGAAGGCGGTTGCCAAACATTTAGGGCATGGCTTTGTGGGAATGTTATTCACATTACACCACATAGTAGTGACACATATACACATTGTGCCAGGCAGAGCCCCTCACAGCCCTTTCAGATCGCATTTTTAACCCAGGTTATTGCCGAGTCGAGGTGCGATGCAGGGCCGTCTTAACAATCTAGTGGGCCCCTGGGCAAAATGGCCTCCTCTCCTCCTCACAACCCCCCTCCACCCACCTATGTGCAGTAGCAGGGGGGGGGGGGTTGGGAGCTTTAAGATGGCACAACTGTCAGTGGCACCTGTCCAGGCAGAGGCAGCTGCGACTCAGCGGTGATCCAGGCAGCGTGGGGGCTGGGAGCTTGATTTAGCTATCCAAGCGGCGTGTAGCCTGGATCTTGGCCACTGCTGTCAGCGGCCATCCAGGCAGCTCGTTTAGACCTTGATGTAGCGATATTTGTCGCCGGGCGGGAAGCACTGCAGATTTTGAAAAGACTGGCCGGACACTGATTGACTGAGCGTCCAGCCAATCAGCGTCCGGCCAGACTTTTCAAAATCAGCAGCGCTTCCCGCTCAGCAAATAGCGCTACAGCAATTCAAGGTCTGAGTCGCCGCTGCCTGGACGGCCGCTGACAGCTGCTGCCTGGATCCCCGACGCACGCCACCCGGATTGCTACATCAAGCCCCCCTCTGCCTGGATCATCGCTGCTGACAGCTGCTGCCCGGATCCCGACACAAGCCGCCCGGATTGCCTGGATCACCACCGTTGAGTCGCCGCTGACAGACGCTGCCCGGATCCCCGCCACCCGTCACCGTTCCCCAGTGCCGTCTTCCCCATTGGGCTGGGCCCCTACATTCTTTGGGCCCCTGGGCAACTGCCCTTTAAGCCCAATGGGAATGACAGTCCGTGCGATGTAAAAGCGCTAAACTGAATAACCAGCTTAACCAGCCCGGCATTTTAACCCGGGTTGCCCACAGGTTTAGTGTGAAAGGGTTGGACCCAACATCAAATTACCGGGTATGACTGGGGGATAGCGTATTATGTGCCAGGATTAAAAACACCCTAATGCCCATTACACATTGTTATACACTGTAATGCCAATTACACGTTGTCACACACTGCAGTACCCATTACGCCGTACACTGCAGTGCCGATTACACATTATGCTGCACACTGTAATGCCCATTACATATTGTTGCACACCCGAATGTCCATTACACATTGCTGCACACCGTATTATCCATTACACATTATGCCCCCAGTAATGTTTCTTACACATAACTCACCAGTACTGGCCCTTAAAAAATGCCCACATTAGTGCCCCTTACAGAATTACCATATTAGAGTCATATAAGAGAGCATTAGAGAGCTCAATGCTGCAGTGTAGTGTGTGCTCAGCTCTTATGCTGCTGAGTGGCTCATACCATCGCTGACAGATATTTGAAATATGGCGCAGACAAGCAAACCAATTGGAGCTCGCTGTCCGGCGGTTAATCACTAACTGCGGCTGCCGGCCCGTGAACTTTGATAAACTGTCAAATTTGATCAAATGTCCGTCAGTGCTGGTTTGAGCCCCTCAACAGCCAAGGAGCTGTCACACTTGAGGGTGTATTAAAACCTTGGAGCCCGAAACGGGTCTTAGACATCCACTCACACATGAAGGAGGGCCCGAAGGCATGACCAGCATTATTTATTGGAGTAATACAGAGACAGTGGTACTTTAACGATGAACTGAAGATAGTGACAGAACTGAAGACTGTGGGGAACAACACAGGAGACGGACTTGGAGATTGAACTGGAGCTGGGCCGTTTCTAGACAATTTAGCTCCCAGGGCAAAGAAATAAATGAAGAAATGTGCCCCCCCCCCCCAAATACATAACATGGCATAGAAGAAATTGCGCACGCCGAAATAGGGTGTGTGGTTTATTTTAAAAGGGGTGTGGCTTTATATAAGGGCGTGGTCTAGCAGGAAAACAATTACCTCACATCTCACTTTTGCAACCTGCATGTCCCGACATTGGTTACCGCAGGAATTGTCATTGTCCTCCCGCACTTAAGTTGGCGGGCTGAAGGCCACACAGTGACATAAAAATATAAAGGCCCACACAGTGACCTAGACGCCTCACAGATCAAGGCCAAACAATGACAGGCTACTTAAATCATTATACACTATATATCCGTGATGCCAATTACACATTACGCTGCACACCGTGATGACAATAACACATTATGTCGCACACCATGATGACAATTACACATTATGTCGCACACCATGATGCCCATTAGACCCCACACTGTGATGCCCGTTACACCCCACACTGTGATGGCAATTACACAATACTCCCCACACCGTAATGCCTATTACACATTCTGCCCCACGCGCCGCTGCCGCACAACTGATGCCGTCTACTACTATGCCCCCACAGTGCCATACATATATGCCCCCACAGTGGCAGATATGCCCCCACAGTACCACACATATATGCCCCCACAGTGACAGCTATGCCCCCACAGTGCCACACATATGCCCCCACAGTGCCAAATATGCCCCCACAGTGCCACAGATATGCCCCCACAGTGCCACAGATACCCCCCTACAGCGCCACAGATACGCCCCCACAGTGCCACACATATGCCCCCAAAGTGCCACATATGCCCCCACAGTGCCACACATATATGCACCCACAGTGACAGCTATGCCCCACAGTGCCACACATATGCCAAATATGCCCCCAATATGTCGGCCACCGAACTTTAGGTAAAAAAAACCCCACAGAAACGGCGGCCGCGGTGCAGATGGCAGCGGGCCCCACCGTCTGAGGCTTTATGGGTATCAGGGGCCAAGCTATGCTCCATGTCCCAAACCTGGGGGGGGGGCTATTTGTTTATGCTTGACACCGATGGAGGTAAATCATCTGGTTCTCCCCATCGATGGTAAAACTATTCGCCATAAACCATCAATGATTTAGAATAATCAATGGTCGATTACCATCGCTACTGTGAGTACGAACCATTATCTGTAGATCAGTGTAAAGTTTAAAGGCAAGTCCCTTTGTAGAGGATCGTCCAGATTCAAGAGTGGTGGAGAGGTTTGGTCCACAAATAGGATTTCCCAGTCCTGGAAGTTTCATAGTAGAAATTGAAAAGAAAAAACATTTATGCAGGAATTAAAACGTTCTTTAATGTCAACCAAGGAAGGACAAGAAGAGTCCCCTCCAATGTTGCTGTGATACAGGATCCCAGATAGAAACACCATCAATAAAATTCTTCCCTAGAAGGAAGTCAGGATTATAAAAAAAAAAAAAAGTTATTTCCAACAGCAGCCCCCAAAGGTTTCTAAGAAGGATGTTATGCTGTCAGTTTGCTCCACGCAGGTAACGCCATGTACAGGTGGCATTGTTCTGCTGTGGCCAATGGGCAACACTTTGAACACATCCTTTCATAGACCCTCTCCTGTCAGGTGGTCTTCCTTACTTAAGGCAATTATGATCACATACTGCAATGTGATTTTGGGCCCTAATATCACACCCAGGTTGCAATGCAAATTTGATTATAGATAAATGGGCCCTGTAGGGTGATACTAAATGAGAACATGCCCCAGCTCATCTCTATTTACAGCAGAGTTGGGGAGTTTGGATGCCAGGATAGCATCGCTGGTCCCTGCCTTAAATTTTGCTATGAAACCCACTGTTCCATCCATATTGGTACTAGCGGAAACTCCTTACCTGTCTGGTCAGGCTGTCTGCATTGATTCGTGCCTGAACCTGATTCCTCCTTGATCTCCCAATGAATGGCAGCTAATGTTATCAGTCAGTGGATGTTAAATCTGGAGGTGGCAAGAGCTGGAGCCTAAATCTGGGGGTGCGGTTTAAGATCCACTCTGCTACTAACAAGGGGACTTTTAGGGACTGCATTAGCCCTTGGAGGTCAAATCAGGCAGCCATAATAGCAGGGGAGTGGCTGGGTGGGCGGGGTTGTTAGGGGAATTTGTTAGGGAATGTTGTATCAGGGAGGTTATTAGGGACCGTTTTTTAAAACAAAAAGGTTAGAGAAGGCACCGGGAGTTTAGCAAGCTCTTGGCGATGTAAAACCTCAGGCTGTCTGTCAACACCCTCAGGCCTCAAACAATGGAATTCCAGCCAACATTCCAAGCTGGAGGACTTGTTACACTTCTAATCACTAATGTGAGAAGATTCCTATTTTAACCTGGTACATGACAAGCGCCTGGTCTGTAACTCTTCAGAAGGCACATAATACATAGCCACTTTACCCCCGATCCGTCACCGGCAAAAATCAGCATGCTGCAGAACCTCGCGCATGGAACGTATACACTGGATGTGGATCACAAAATAAATGTTTAACAGCAATTTAAAGTCACTTGTAGACAAAACTAAATTCATAGCAGTATAACAGTTTCAATTGCTTTCAATGTCACTCTAATTTTTTGGTATCCAGAAGTTGCAGGGATTCCCCAAAAAATAGTCGTCGGGTGAAATTTAATAGGATGAGAGGATCAGAAAGTGAGAGATTTGGTAAGAAGTCTCGAGTTTTTTTTTTAAAGCGGCAATCATTTACACTGAAAAACCAGTTTGAATTTGCAGTGTAAATGATTGCCGCTTTAAAAAACTGGCGATTTCTCCCCAAATCTCTCACTTTCTGAATCTCTCATCACCTATTACATTTCACCCATGAGCTTTCATGGTTCGGTGGACCAGGGTGGTGGTGTAGCAGATTGGGATGTGCTGTCATTTTTCTTTTCTCTCATTTTTCAGTTTGTGGATGTAGATAAAATATTATTTATAATAAATTTTATATATTTATTAAATGTGGAGAATACATGTAACAATGATCTGCTGCACTCGCTGTGCCCTGTTGCATGCATTTACAGTACAACACATTTACCATGTTGCACTGTGGAGTAATTATGTTTATATTTTTTCTGTGCAGGGTAAATACTGGCTGCTTTTGCATATTGTCCACAAATGTCAGACATTTCTATGTTCAGAAATTAATATGCAATTAATATATTTCAGTTTGAACACATTGCACCCAAATCTAACGCTCTCTGCAAATGCTGGGGTAAATTTACTAAAATGCAAATTCCGACAGTTGGTGAAATGACCATTGGAATCCCGACTGTCAGAGCATCATCCGCCACCCAAGAGGAGATATTTTAGGCTACACCTTGGCCCTTATTCTGGTTCACTCGCAAAGACAACTTCCTTCTCAAATGGACAAAACCATGTTCACTGCAGGGGGGGGGGGGGGTAGCAGATGTGATATGTGCAAAGAGAATTAGATTTGGGTGGCTTATTTTTTTTTTTCTGTGCAGGGAAAATACTGACTGCTTTATTTTTACACTGCAATATAGATCTCATTTTAAAGTAAAACCCCACCCAAATCTAACTCTCTCTGCACAAGTTACATCTGCCTCCCCTGCAGTGCACATGGTTTTGTCCATTTGAGAAGGAATTTGCCTTTGCGAGTGAACCAGAATAAAGGTTGTGTAAACAGCACTCTAACGAGTAATGCAAGTTTCTTATTATGGCACAAACATGACATCTAGTGGCTGTTGGGTGTTATTGACAATATTATTATTGTTTTTACAACATACAGTATAGACCAGGGGTAGCCAACTCCAGTTCTCGAGAGCTCCCAACAGCTAGCACAGTGATGGCTAACCTTGACACTCCAGCTGTTGTTGAACTACACATCCCAGCATGCCAGCGTGTCAAGGTAAGCCATCACTGACCTAGCAGGTGGATGACAAATTACAAAAGATCCACAGGTAGAGATAATAACTTTGTGGAAATATGCCCCGGTGCAGGGACGGTTCCCCCTGTACCGGAGCGGAATGAGCGGTGCCCCCGCCGGGTGGCCCAGTCTCCTGCATCCGGTCCAGTGTACTCGTGCGGTCACTGACCCTGCTGCTGGTGGGCACCTGCTTCCTTACCTGGGGTGGCCCGGCACCACCCCATGGAGCTGGAGACAGGCCCTCCAACGACAGCGGGTGTGGAGGCAGTGGTGAGGTTTCACCGCTGCTCCACGCAGACAATGGCGCCAGAGGCGTAGCTAGGGTGGAGCCGGCGGAGCACGGGCTCCAGGCGCCGACATGTCACCTGGCGCCGGAGCCGTGCATCTTGCCGCCGGCTCCCCCGCCCTGCTCGCCCGCTCCCCCAGCACACCCGCTCAGTGGAGTTTATGTATGCTGCCTGCAGGGAGTGCCAGGAGAAAACCCGCTGTGCACGGAAAACCCGCTGCGCAAAGAGCGGATGTGAGGTCAGGAGGGGTTAAAGGTGAAAGCTGTCGGCACCGCTGATTCGCCGTCCCGAATCGCTGCACAGCGGGTTTTCTCCTGGCGCTCCCTGCAGGCAGCATTGATACACGCTACTGAGCGGGCGTGCTGGGAGAGGGAGCAGGTTAGGTTCACAGCTCCACAGCGCACCCGGTGACATCACATGTCACAGGTTGTGTGAGAGCTCAGAGACAAGGACACCGCGGGACCCCAGCAAGCCTCTGGTCCTGCCCCTCTGATTGGTGGATTGCTGGTGAGTCTGAACACTGCTCTTCCTTCCTGTACTCCAGGATTGATTGATTGCCTTCAGAGTGCACCGTGAGCTGGGAGCTTCATCATGGGCTGTGTGCTGTCAAACATTTCACACCTGGTGTTCTTCACTCCCCACAGCACTGCTCACTGTCACAGAGACCAGGTAGTTGCTCTGCTGCCGTAGTTGCAGGGCCGTCTTAACGCAAGGGCTCAAAGCGCAGTTGCCCATGGGCCCCAAAATGCTAGGGGCCCAAAGCCTGGCCCCCTGTCGGCAAGCCCCCTCCCTCCCCTCCCATCCCATCGCATCGCAGCCTGTACCCGTTCACCAGCCCCTGTCATTAAGGACCCAAGCGCAGCCACCTGCACCGTTGGAGCTGCTGCCGATGCCCGACGCCTGCCCACAGAGCATTAATGGGAGTGTGGGATATTAAGGGGACGAGGTCATGCAGCCGCCGCACCAGAGGCGGAACTACCAGCTCTCTTCATGCTTCTGCCAGGGTGACCACAATTTATTGAGGGAAAAAAGACACCTCTTTGCCCGGGGGCCCAAAATGCTGTTAAGATGGCCCTGCATAGTTGTCACTACAGACCCTGAAAAACGCTCGCTAGTGAAAGGAATCTGGCGGGTGCAGGCAAAAGATGAGCCTGGCTACATCTGTATGTGTCCAATGTTTAATGGGCATTATGGTTTGTTATATAGTATGTGATGGGCATTACGGTGTGTTACATAGTATGTAATGGGCATTACGGTGTGTTACATAGTATGTAATGGGCATTACGGTGTGTTACATAGTATGTAATTGGCATTACGGTGTGTTGCATAGTATGTGATGGGCATTACGGTGTGTGCTATAATGTTGCTGCTACAAATCGGGGGGGGGGGGGGCACCGTGGCACCTAGCTACACCACTGAATGGCGCATTGCGGCCATTTGAATTTGGCGCCAGAGCAGCAGACGCCGGAAGCCCGGGTGCAGTGGGGTGCAACGCAAAAGAGCTTGCCTCGGCTCCCGCTGTCCCGGTGAAGACTTCAGGAAGCCCGGAGGTAGTAGGAGTCATCCCACCTTGAAGACAGGGCCGAACACGTGGCTGGACCAGGCTTGGTCCAGCAGCTGCCCCTAGGATGGGTAAGTCCACATGTGGGTCCCCTTCCTAGACCACCAGGTGTTTGGGCAGTAGGCCCGTGGGCCCAATCCAGGCACTAGGCCTGTGGCACGGTAGTCGGGCAGTAGGCCTGCAGCGTTAAGGGATGTTATAGTTGGGCACTAGGTCCCCTTTGTTGTTTTGGGCATTAGGCCTGCATAATTGGGCACTAGGCCCGTGGTTAGTGTCTGGGGCCCTCCTGGCCCACATCTAAGTAAGTTAGGCCTTCAGGCCCTTGTTGTGTGCTAGGCCCAGACCCTCCTAGGTCTGAGGCCTCTCAGTAGGGGTGATAAGTCTGCGGCAGCAGGCCCCTGACTCAGGTATTGCCACAGTGGCTATTGTGGCACGGCTGGGAGCAGCCGGAAGAAGGTAAGCCCTCACTATTGTGCTGGTGCAGTGTTGTCTTGTTGCATTGTATTGTTTTATTTGGCACTGTGTATTGTATGCTGTACTTGGGTTCATGCAATTGAGGCCCTGTGCAGATTGTGTTCTCCAAAGTTTGCGCGGGCATTAGGCGCCAGGTTGCGCGATGCTAGGCGGTGGTATCTAAGGATTCAGCGCTAGGTCGCAGGTTGCGCGGGCGTTGGATGCCAGGTTGCGCGACGCTAGGCCGTGGCATCGGAAGACCCGGCACTAGGTCGCAGGTTACATAAGACGGCTTCAGGCCGCAGGCTTCGCAGGTGCTAAGCCGCAGGCGCGTTGGCTTATTGCCCTGCCCTAGGGAGCAGGAGGTTACATGTGTTCATTTTCAGGTGCCGGTACCAGCATCCTAAGATAGTCGGAAGACCGGTAGGCGGCTGGTGAGTATCACCTGTGTTGTATCTGTTGTTGTGTTGTTTGTGCTCCTTGCCCCTCCCCGGAGCGTTCCCCCACCCGAGTTACACCCACCGTGTTCCACAAGTGGGTGTAACCAGTCTAAGGCCATTAGTGCCTCTGATGAGCATCCCCCCCAGTGAGATTCCCCTCCCCTGTTTCACCTACAGGTGCCGTCGCATCGGAAGCCAGTGGAGCAAGAGGCAAGGACCATCATCAGCCCGAAGGTGAGAGACTGAGCGCAGCGAGGTGAGTACGCCTCTGTTCCGCTTACAACTTCACTTGTGATTCTGGGGCAGATATATTAAGCTCGGTAAAGGGATAAACTGCCTGGTTTTTATCACCGGCCAATCAACTCCTACCTGTGAACTTACAGGCATGGTTTGGAAAATAACAGGTAGCAGCTGATTGGGCGGTGATAAAAAAAACAGACCCTTTATCACTTCAGCAAGCTTAATAAATCTACCCCTCTGTGAGGAGACCTGGAAAATGTTAACTGTTGGTAGCTCTCGAGAACTGGAGTTGGCTCAGGGTTGCCGACCCTCCCGCATTTAGCAGGAGTATCCCTCTTTTTGATCCTTTCTCCCGGGAATATATAGGATCCTCCCGTTTATTTCCCCTGCCTGGTGAAAAACAGTGACTGCGCATGCGCAAGTCACAAAGTGTAGAGGCTGACTGACATCGCGGCTGTCCTAGTAATGCTGGTGGGGGTTCTGTAGTATCGCTGGCCGCAGCAGCACAGCACGGGGCAGCCTTGGGAGCGGGAGCAGTGGAGAGAGCGCGGACGAGCAGCAGAAGGCAGCTCGTCCGCTGCCTTCTGCTGTAAGCTAGAGGCTGGCTGCTACGGTGCTTGCCTTCAGCTTCTCTCACTCAGCTCCCTGGCGTCCCCGATGTTTTCTTTAATAGTGTTCCTCAGGCTCTGTTTCCCTCCCCCTTCAGACCTCCAGGCTGCTGCAGCAGCGCAGCTTCATCAAAATTGTTCCTCTCCTCCCTCCCCACTCCTTTATATCATTTTTATGAAGCAATAGGGAGGGGGGAGAGGACCAATAATAAGGGTGCAGGAGGAAAGAAAACAATTCTTTTTATAAAGCTGCAGCAGGGTGGAGGGATTAAGGGAAGAGGATGGATTTCAAAAGTGAATCTAAATGTAATTTGTTTAGGAGCTAAAAAGCACCCTTGGCCCTGCCCCATTTATGTCACGGTCGATGTCCACGCATGGCCAGGAAAGACTAAAAGATCTTAATATGTATACTTTAGAGCAGAGAAGTGAAAGGGGGGACATGATAGAAACTTTAAAATATATCTAGGTTTTAACAAGGTCCAGGTGGGAGACATTCTTCACAGGAAGAGGAGCAACAGAACACGAGGACATGCACTGAGACTAGAGAGAGGAAGATTCAGGGGAAATGTGAGGAAGAATTTTTTCACAGAAAGAGTAGTGGATAAGTGGAATAGCCTCCCATCAGAGGTGGTAGAGGCAAATACAGTTGTACAATTTAAACATGCTTGGGATAGGCATATTGATATCCTTACAAAAAAATAAGGATCAAATATGGTTTGAGGTAACATGTTTAAAAAAGGGGCAGACTAGATGGGCCAAGTGGTTCTTATCTGCCGTCAAATTCTATGGGCGTTCCCATGAGAACACTGGGAGTTCTCATGCTAATTGGCTGAAGACGTGGGTGCGCGGGGGTGGGGTGGGTGGGGTGGGGGCGCCCACTTTGCTTCAAATTTGCACCCAGATCTAAGTTTGCTCTAAGAAACCTTAGGTCTGCGTGCACGTTCCACATCATTCGATGGTCGGCGGCCATCAAATGATATGTGTGTTACCCCGCAGGTTGTGAATGGATGTTTATGTAAAACATCCATTTGCAGCCAATGCGATCATACGTGCCTTGCGAATGGTGGGCCGGCATACCACAATTCATAAGGCGTAAACTGGTTCCCTCGCAAGGATGCAAATTCACATCCAAGGGAATCAACGAGAATACCCCCCATAGTGTGAAAGCACCGGATTCAGTCGGAGCCGACTTAGCAATGTTAAATGGATAAGAAGATTGTCAAAATGATATACAAGGGATTCACAGTAAGTTTCCGAATACAGAGGAGTCTATTCAAAGGTGCATGTGTTCAAACTTCAAACTACTTGGTGAAGCAGATGGACCAGTCCGCAGCGGGCCTGTCTTCTACATGCTGAATGAAGGTCTTCTGGTGACTCAAATCGAATCTCACCCTTGATTTGGGAGAACCCGGAGAAGTCGCAGTGACCCAGCTCTGGACTGTACTGTGGACGACTGTGCACTGCACATCTGGAAACGTATTGCTCACACCTTATACAGACAATATTATTAGCGCATGTAATGTGTAAATACTCCCAATACCACAAATGTGCAGAACACACTGTAATGCCCCCAACTTTATATTATATCACAGGGCCCAAGATTAAAAGGGAGGGACATATATAATTTAATTGCGGGAAGTAATAGAAAATAATAGTAGAAAATAATATGAGAAAATATCACTTTCAGCCATATATGGGTGATTGGATTGGCATCAAAAACACATTCGGAGCAGCACAAAGAGTTTACATTTTAAAAGCAAAACAGTGGAAGAATAAAGGTAATGTTGGTAAACTACTATATGCTAAAAGACAACGACTGCAATCGTACAACCTGCTCCTGAGCTCCCTCTGCTGGAAAAATAATGCTCTAAATATTTAAAACAATGGTTATTACTTATTATTCTCTAATAGGACATATATATATATATTAAATACATACACACACCTTAGTAAAGGAACCCAAGTCACAGTCTATCCCATCCCACCCTACCCCCACTTTCGCTTTTTCATCCCAACCTCCTGATCCAGTTATGATGAGGAATGGGAAGAGTTCCCAAACTACATCCCCGGTTTTACAGAATAGATCGCTACATTTTTATGCTGGCAGAAGGTAGGCACAGATCAGCACCACAACATCAACAACCCCTTGGGGCTGTTGGGGAGTGATAAACAACCAGCCAATCAGCTCCTACCATGTCATGTTACAGGCTGGGTTTTAAAGATGACAGGTAGCAGCTGATTGGCTGGCACTCTCCACTTTTTGAAGCTTGATACATCTGGCCTAGAGGAAGTAGTGGGGCTTCTTGGAAGTATGGGATACGACTCCTGGCTGCACACCTATCCCATACATTTAAGGCATTTTAATGTGAATCTCCTAGACACTATTTCATACCTCCCAACTTTTATTATATTAAATTCTATATCGGCCACGCCCAGCCCAAAAGGGGCGGGGCTACTGGGTGGTTGTAGCTTTGTTTGGAGGAGGCATTGCCTAGCACTGCAGTCCCCCATTTACGTTACTTTGGAGCAGTGGTGTAGCTAGGTTCCGGCGAAAAGGGTGCGCGGCCAAAACATTATACCACACCGTAATGCCCAGGCTGCTCCCCCTGTATAATAAAAGGACACCACAGGCTGCCCCCCCTGTATACTAATAACAGGACACCACAGGCTGCTCCCCCTGTAGTGGTCACTGGCGTGGTGATCCCAAAGTTCAGGATATTATGGGGGATGGGGGTTAGTTCCCACTCCGTCACGTTGGTGGTGACTGTGGGGAGCTAGGTGTAAGGGAAAAGTCACTGGCTAAAAGGTGGAAACAAATAGTCTCAGGCTGGTGCACTAGCTACGCCGCTGCCCCACACACCACCCCCCCCCCCCCTCTCTGCTCCACTACTGCTATTTGTCCCCTCATTTTTCTACTCACCTGTTGCGGTGGTGTCTCCTTGCGCCGTTGAGGTGCTGCTTGTGTGACACTTCCGCCGGACAGGGACTGAGCAGCAAGAGGAAGCACAAGAGCGCATAGAGCTTTTCAGCCTCTTCCTGCTGCAGCTGCTGCCAGAAACAGCAGCGCGGCAATTGGAATAAAAAAAAAAATACAGGTGCCCCCTGACAAGCCTGGCTGTGTCCCCCCTGCCACCGGCATGCTGGACGGACAGCAGCACCGGACCTGCAATATCCCCCTCCTCATCTCCGGCGTCCCCCGCTGCGTCCCACCCCCGTGATGTCATGGCACTGGCGCACCGCATCCTAAACCGGAGCATGCGCAGTGTGTGCGCTCGCCGGTTTTTACTTTCCCCCACTGATGCCGGGCACAGAGGGGAGCGGGCGAGCAGGGCGGGGGAGCCGGTGGCAGAGCTCTGGCGCCAGATGACATGTCTGCGCCCGGAGCATATGCTCCACCGGCTCCGCCCTAGCTACACCTCTGCTTTGGAGGCATGTCCAGCTCTCCCCAACGCCCCACTGCCTGCAGGCCACTGCCACCGGTGGGAGGGACTGTCCCACTGTAATCAGGACAGTTGGGAGGTATACTATTTCATACTGGAGGCAGGAATGGTTATGCAGCGCTGATTATTTTGGGGATGTTACCTGACTGTAACCAGTGTTCTCCTTAGCCAAATTTTTATTTAGATTATTAAGAATGACAATGATGGTGATAGTGATTGTTAACCTTTTTCGACTTGTGGCACACCAAACAAGAATAAAAAAAAACCCTCACATTAGCTCCCACCTAAAAAAAATAATTCACACTGTTCCCCATAGAACACAAAAACAAAACACATTGGCCCCCAAATGAACACAGTAAAGTACAGTACAGAGTCTTATCTGCTTGCAGAACACAGGAGAGACCTTATGCCAACTGTTTTCAATGTGGAGTGTGCCAGGGTGTTGAGTTAGAAATGCATCTCTGGCTCCAGCCACAAACTTGAGAACTGTTCATGGCACACTATTGTGCCAAAGCACAATGGGCCTGATTCAGACCCCCCCTCGCCGCCTGAATCTGCTCACTAGCATGCAAGCGGATGCATGTGCTTACACATTCGCTCGCATGCGGCCGAATGGGTGAAAAATCATTCAATGGTGAGCAAATGATTTTTCTCCCATTCGCTAATAAAAGTCAATCTATTCTGATCGCAGATGGCCACATCCGGGGCGTGCACTGACGTCTTGTGCCGATTATGAAACTCCCCGAAGGCGTTTGCTCTGGGGCTTGTGTTTATTCGCAAATGCGCAAACACCTAAAAATGAACGGAGGAGTGAATTTTGCCTGCTACTAGCGAATCTGAATCACCCCAATGTTTGAAAAACTCTGCCCTAGATTGTTGTCCCTCAGGATTCTTCATTCTCCCTTTTATATGCTTTATCTAACAGTAATGGCATAATGTACTGAGTAAATGAGGGTGGTTTCCACCATTCATTTGATATTCACAAAAACACAAACAAACAGCTTTTTAAAAAAGCACACAGGTTTATTGCATATCAATCTCATGTATAAATTCATTGTAGCATTGGAAAGATTACATTTGGTATACATTCCTATTCTACAGCATTAAACTCAAAATCAGCTTTCTTCTTCATTATCTTAAGGAATTTCTCTACTCAAGTACATTTGTCTTATCACAAGCATCAAAAAGAATTTCTCCCTTCCCAAAACCCCCCCAAAAATCGCTTTTTTGTATTTTTTCTCTACACTTTTTTCTTTATATTTTCCCACATAAGCGATTTAAAAATTTTCATATTAAACAGCTGCCCTCTCTATATCATCGGCAGCTGAAGCATCAAGTCCCGGACAAAGAACCTAATCACATATACAGTAAGTGCATCTACAGAATTTTTTTTTTATTCATCTTTTTTTCTTTCTTTTTTTTTTAAGTTTTCATTTTTTTATTTTCTGGTTTAAAAAAAAAATCACAAACAGACACAATGACGGCTAGCCCACCAGTCATGCACAGATTTGCCTATGAACATAACAGAAGCAATATACAATCCAGAGGGAAATGGAACCAGAAATAGAATTTTTGCAAAAAAAAAAACCCTCTGAAACTTTTTTTGCGAAATCCTGACATTTACAATTGTTTTCACTTCCCAGCAATGTACAATTTATAATAAAGGTACAATATATTTTTGTTTACTTAGGGAATACAAAATGAGTTTTATTTTTTTTATTTTACTTATTCGGTCTATTAGGAAATGAATGTGAATAACAATCCCGTGAGGAAGTTACAATGAAAAAAAACACTATTCTTATTTTTAAATAGATACTTTGGATAGAACAGGGGAACAGCCATTATCTAATGTTACTTTAAATATGTTAATGGCAGGAAAAATGTTGGTCTAATTTTGCATTAATAAAAGTTTTGTTTTACTACTTGGCAGATTTTGCATACACTGTAGATCCTGAACACTTGGACAAGTTAAAAATGTTTTTTTTTTATTGTACAACAAGAAATTAATTTGAAATGTTTTACAGTTGCAGCACTTTTCAACTTATCTATGAGCAATATATGAATCAATAACCATTCTTCAATGTGCTATTAATATAGTTTTGCCTTTGGCTGCAGTAGTTGTGTTAAAACCTATCATGATATCCTGTAATATACTGACTGGTAGAGTAAGAATATAGCCTTACCCATATAACATCCAACTGCCTCTACATTTCACATTATGGATATTTTATGCTTAATGTCCACAACAGTTGCAATCTAAAATCATTTCATTTTCTAATAATAATCACTAACATGGAAATGCAATGCTTTAATTAGGCAGTAGATCATATTTTCTTTACAATAAAATACTAGTAGAACAGTCAACTTCTCAACATTTGTAAAACCTAAATGTTAAGTAAATGCATTAAAGTATGCACTCGTGTATTCCAAGACACAGCTAGGCAATGTTGGTATTAGTTGGCCACTGAGAACAAAAGTATAAATTATTATTAAGTAAATGTAAATTCATTAGCTTTTTTTATTTGATCATGAGGGATGCTAACAGGCTTAAAATACTTTCAGCAGAACATAAGGACTACATATCTATTGTGTGTTTCACAGAATTAAAAAGGTAATTGTGAAAATAGTTTAAGTGCTTCGCACTGTTAGGAAATTAACAATCTACTTCACTGATGCATACTGTGAATTAGCAAGTCAGACCTATTCAGCCATTAACATTAAAACAATATTCACTATTTAATCTTAAGAGATTATATTCATAGTATTTTTTTTAAATGTATATTTAAAAAAATGAAGTCCAATGCGCTTAGAATTTAACAATGAATCATGAAATGTTACTTATTGTTTAAATATTTTAAAAATTATAGTAATTAAAAACAGCCAATTATTACCAAATGCTATACTAATTGCTATTATATTAGAATGTGTTTAGAAAAAAAAAAACCTGTCAAGTAACTTGCCAATTTTAAGATATGTCTCAGAAAAATTGAGAATATTTCAATAAATTAATTTAAACAACAGCACTTTATTGTTAAATGTAATATATAGTTTGCAGACAAACTGGTGGGTTGTTTATCGAATATTTGGTGCATTTACACAATTGCATGTATTTTTGTAGCTTGGTTGCAAAATAAAATAAGAAATAAAACATCTAAGTAACACAAAAAGGCTCACATTTTGCATCATTTAAAGATTTTCCACTTTTTAAATTGTGAATTTTAAATTCAGTAACATATCTGTCTGTTGGATAGATTGCAAAATATTGCTGGTGAACAACTTTGTAGACCACTTTAATCTACTCAACCACTGGTATATATGTTTCACTACAATGTAAAAATTAAAACAAGGCTGTTCTAGGAAACAACCTCTTGTTGTACAGATGACGGCTTTAAATATCTAATAAGTAATAACATGTAATCACTTTGAATTAAGATATTGTAAATATATATATATATATATATATACACACACTATATATATATATATATATATATATATATATATATATATATATATATATATATATATATATAAACATGTGTGATCATATTTTTTTCCTTTGCCTAGTAAGATCTCCTGAGATTCATTTTATTAGGCACTCTTTGCTTTTTAGTGGAGGGGTGTTACCAGCTATTTAATTTCCTTTTTGTAGTTTGCATTCTACAGGGAACCTGCTTGAAAGAAATGCTTTATTTGACAGCTCACTGTTGTAAGATCTTGGGCTGCTTCCAAGTTACACAGCACGCTGCTCTAAACCTTTAGTGCATTCTATTTTTCAGTTATTAAATTAATTTGTATAAGGGTTAGATTTCTTAGACTAATTTGACATTTTATGAGTGTACTTTATCTGCGGAATGAGTTAAATGTGATGACTATCATAAATTAATGAGCTGTTTAATTAAGACAAATCATTTCATTGTATTTTTAGAAAGTTATGCCCAAAATTAGATTCACTGCATTCTGATTTTGGGTACAGAGTATTGCAGCAATTGGCAATAATCGAAAGAAAAAGTATACTGAAGTTTAATTCACTGAAGGGTATATATATTTAAAGGTCAACAAGTTGGATAATATTATTTCTTAGAACTCTATAACGTATTATTTTCTACTGACTGCTCCAGGCAACTTCATACTATGGCTCACAAGGAAAATACTTCTTGGTACAGTAGCAGGGTAAATCTGGTAACATAAATTTCCATGCAGTGTCAAATAATAGTTATCTAAGAAATTGTGTTTTTTAAATTATGTGAAAAATGTCAAAGTAATTAAAAATAAATCAGAATGCAATTGAGAAATAATATTGAATACTAGTGTATTTTAATGTAAGTTGTAATGTTCATCTTACACAAAGTTAGCGAATAATGGTCTTTATTTAATATCAGGATGGTTCATATTTTTATTCATGATGATGATGATGATGGAGACTTGGGTCATATCGTCAGGGCTGCCATCAGAAATTGTGGGTCCCATGACTGACAAAATTGTCAGGGCTTGGCTTCCCCTTCTTGAACCCCCGGCATGCCTGGTGAAACCTTCAATGTCCACACTACTCAACCTCTACATTGCTTCATGGAATATCTGAACTTTGTTTATGATAAATTATATTTGATAGACTCCAGTACTGGGCCCCCTTTCTGTCCCAGGACTGGCATCCCCCCCACCGATGGTGGCCCTGCATATCGTACATCATTTCAAATAGGGAATGTCCAACTTGGATGATATGGTAGACATGTTTCCATAAGCCCAACCTGTATTAAAGTCATTTTATTGCCTTACCATCTTTTCTTATCAAGACAGTGCCAGAACATAAAGGATTCCAACCTATGTTAAAAGTGAACAATTTATACTACAGCAACATCAGGGAAATGTAATATGTGTTGAGCCTTAAATATAATTTAAAAAATTACCAAGAAACTGAAGTCATGCAATGGATTCAGCCATTGAGGCGTTTAAAATAATGCAGATTGCCCATTCTAGGAGATGAATCATAGAATAGAATAACTTTACAAACATATTTACATTTTGGAGTTTGAAATGAGACTTAAGAATTTAATTGAAATTCCACAAGATTTACTTTACATGTATCTGAAGAGATGCCATCCCCTCTGAAGTATATGTTGAAATGCCATTATGTAAGAAAAAAGTGACATGAGGTTGGTCATTGAAGCTCTGGACTCAAGTCCCATTTGAATGATAAGGCTTGTAGCCTTCAATAAAGGGAAATGTATTATTTTTCCACATGCCTAAATATTTACATTTGTTTCTCTTTTTTAATTTAACCAGGTGTCTAGTGCTTTCAATACAGTACGTTACAGAGTGCTTTTAAAAAGATCTTTGAGCTTTGAAAGTGACACATTTAAAAAAAAAATATGGCACTCGCCATTGTGTAATTGTGAGTTTAGTTTCTTCATATCATAATGTTGCTGTTTGCAATACCATTAGAAAATGATTTTTTTAAGACATAAATTGTCTTTGTATAACCCCCCATCCCCAACACACAACAAATAAATACAATACTTAGGCAACAAAAAAAATAATTAAAAACAAAACAAAAAAATGTACAAACATATGATTGTCTGGAATACCGCAGCAAGATCAGTTGTGGTAGTCTTTAAAACTGACAATTGATCACAGCTTTAAGCCTCTGTCTACTGAAATAAAGAATATGAATCTAAAAGGCTGTAATCTGCATATGTCAAACTAAAAAAAAGTTTTAACCTTATTTGGCACACGAAGTTTTCTAACACCGTTCATATATTACAGCACAAAAACCTTGTTACTCTGCTTTGGTCCTCACTAGTCACTTATATTAACATTTCTTCACAATAATGAGATCTAATGCAAAAATACTGTTATCAAATAAAAATAAGAAAGACGACTCAAAGGGGCAAATTACAACATATATACAGATTATTATTTTTTTACACATTTCAAATTACTATATTTTTTATTTTTTTTATTATTTTTATTTGGCCCCGTTGCAGAATAATTTAAATATAACAAAATGGAAAAAAATGCATTTTTCCCTCCTAAACATGTATTCTACTAAGAGGAATGACTTGTAAATATTGAGTTTTGAAAATCATTAGGACAGTAAAAAATATTATATATAAGCAGCTTCCAATATTTTCAAGCTACATCAGAAAAAGGCTTAAAACCTTATGCACCTCAAATGTATATTTTTGTTTATGAAATATTCCAATCAAAATGTTTTTTTTTTTTTTTTGTGTGTGTATAATGCCGTATTCAGGATACAATTCTTGCATTTAACTGGCTACCTGTAAAGTCCATTAACAATTCTAATTCAAATAATATAACTTTTTTTTTTTTTTTTAAAGTGGCCTTTTGGGAAGATCTCTTTCGTCAGCCATAGCAATTTATACAATTATCTATGCTGATAAATATGGTTGTCTTAATTCGGAGATTTACTATCCAAATAATTCTTTTTACTACTGGGTTTAACCCCTGACGTGAATTATTAATGGACTTTTTGAATATTAAACATTACAAATTTCCCATTTTAGAAACTTTTATTCCAAGTTTTTGTATACAATAATCAAATGTATAACAGTTTTTACCCTCTACCATCAGGATACACAATAATCACAATTTATTTTCTACATATGGTCATTGTACTGAAATGTGTGCACACCTATTATTTTGGAATATATTGATTTTTGCCATTGAAATCATCCAATAACTAGATCTACAAATACATAACTGTTTTCTTACAGTCACTGAATGTCAGGCACATAGGGTGAACTTTTTCTTAACAAGTCTGTCTCCAAGCTGACATTATTTGGGACTAGTTGATAGACAAGTGGCCATTGTAATACCTCCTTCTTACAAAGTAATTTTGTACAGCACCATGAAGGTTTCCACCCATCATATGAGTTTTACATTTTACGAGTTTGCAAAGTAAAGTATTTCTAGTGGTTTTAAATGCATATATTATGCATGCCTGTATGATAATTCACGAAAGACAATTTAATGGATGCACTGAATGTGTGCCACTAGTTTGGCCTATTCCATGGACAAGATAACTTTTTGAGAGGACCGACAAAAAAAGAAACAAAAAGAAGACTGAACAGTTGCCAAAGTCGCAGGAAACACCATATTTAATTCCCAATGACCCTTCAATGCCTTCACGCTATCTTCTGCATTGCTGGAAAGGTTGATATTGTAACATTGTAGATATTATTTGTATTTTTACAAATGGTTCATAGGGTTAAAAGCCCCCGCTTCTGATGCTGCACCAGCCATGTTCAACCATGCATCCAGGGAATTGTGGGAAGAAGGATGTAGAGAAGTATTCTCAGAGAGAGACAACATCATTGCATAAGCCTGTGGGAGGATAACATATATGAATGCTGAAGTAAAAACAAAAGTGGTAACAATTTGAAATAATGCTGTAAACAAATAAAACAATACAATAAAGGTGTAAAATAATAAAAAGTGTAAAGCTGTGATTCATAAATGTTAGGCATTCTAGAAGGCTGAGAACATCTATCTTGGAAATTGAAATCCTAGATTCTATCATTATTGAAATCCTAGATTCTCTAATTCCGATCCAAAAAGTATTGGAATCAGTGAGTCTGAGATCTCTAACATGTTGGATTATAACAATCTCCAGAGAATCAGGAATCGCCAATCAGATTGACCATGGGGGTTTGGCCGATTGATGAATAGACTTAGTTAGGTGGTATTGACCCATTCAATAATTTTTCTCAGGTGATGTTTCTGTTTTTAACATAATGGTTATTTATATATATATATATATATATATATATATATATATATATATATATAGATAGATAGATAGATAGATAGATAGATAGATCTATAAGTGAAGAGAAAGATGTGTTCTGGACTCTTGACAAAATTTATATTAAATATTTAAGAGGTTTTTTTGCAATGTAATACTGCTACTGAACAAGAAAGTACTTGGATCTTTATAAAATGGAGTACTAACAGACCAATTCAATAAGCTGCAAAAGTGGTGAAGGCAGATCGCCCCCTATGGATTGTGGACAGATTATGCTTACAGTAATGCTCATAAAGATGCAGCTAATTTAATCTGCCCATAAATATTACAATATATAGTATATTTGCAGGTCTGGTTTATTAAATATCATACACCATCTGAAATTTATAGTATATATTGTTCTATGTATTACTTACTTTTATACCATTCCTATTATTTTATAATATATTGTACATTGTATTGTATATTATCCCTATTTCTATATCTTAGGTTTCAAATTTAAATAAAATCAACACAAACTTAATAGAATACTTATATATATATATATATATATATATGTATGTATGTATGTATGTATATGTGTGTGTGTGTGTGTGTGTAAATGAAAATAAAATACCTAAATAAATATAATTCAATTTAGAAAATATAAAGAGAACTATGGAAAATAGACATGTATGCCCGCTATCCATCTGAGTGTGGAAATAGCTGTCCTCACCAACAGCTTGCATTTTCCTATACCTGGACAAACAGATCCGTGGAGGAGTCAGATGAATCTTTGCATACTGTATGCTAAACTCCACCAACCCCAAAATCCCTACCTAAACTTCATCAACATACAGATGTAGCCCGGCTAATCTTGGCAGGCCGGCTACCGCCAGGGGCGCTCGAGCGCCCCGTGGCAACGGAGCCTGCACCCGGTCCCCACCACCTCCCCCACCAATCCCCCCTCGCCAACCTGGGCAGCGTCTCCCTGAAGCGGAGACGGCAGGGAGACGCTGCCCGTCCGCTGTGATACTGGGATGCGCGTGCACATGAGACGCACGCGCGTCCCAGTCCCTATCGCCGGCGCTTGCCAGTGAAAGGGATCTGGTGGGCGCCGGGAGTGAATGAGGGCTGCTACATCTGTACACTCAGAACACTTTGCTTATGCTACCAAGTTACACCCATCCAGCCAGAAGTAGAGATGCAACAGTGTTGCGTGTGACACTAAAATGACAATAATTGCTCATTTTTCATGAACTTAGAATATAAGGGGATTAGCATTTTTGAGAAAAAAAGGTTTTGAATGTTATAATTTTGTAATTTTTTTTATATATAGGAGCGTCAAAAACAAAAATGATAAATTAGAAGGACCAAAGGGGCTACAACTCATTTTCAACATTTCATAATCAAACAGGTTTCATTTTGCTTTAAACTTTCATTCTGATAATTGGAAAGAAAAGTTCTACTCTATTGGTAAAATAGAAGGGGGAACCCTTTTTCAAAGGCCAACAACAGAAAGGTCATTGACAAATACCCCCCCCCCCCCCCCCCGATATTCTATAGCCTACTAAACTAAAATAATAACTAAATTATGTGTTCGTGTGGTAGCAGAATTTATCCAGATCATTCATATTAAATGACAAAAATGTACATATTTTTCCTTTGATAACACATTCAGGTTGGTTTTTCATACAATTAACATAGACCGTTAGTACATTGAGCAAAATTAGCAGACATATAACAGAGACATGCAGATGGCTTGCTTTGAAACAAAAGACAACAGACAGTTATAAATCCAGCCATTTTTTCCCTGCAAACCACCATAAAGTTGCAGAACACATATGAGGTTACCAAGCCTAGATTATAAATTTGTCATTAATATAATTCAGTTAATTATAAGAGGTAGGTAAAAAAATCAAAAGAAATTAATAAAAAAAAAATCTACTGGTGATTTCGATCACTGAAGATTAATTTAGATTTTCTGTGGTTTAACAAAAGATTATTTTTGAATTTTTTTTGGTTTAATATAAGCTATAAAGTGAATATTAACTTAAAAATAGTTGTGTAATTTTTTGGTTTTCCACATACATCATTTACCACTTCAATAATGCATATGTAGGTCTATTATTCCATAATGCAACTTGGATACAAGTTGTTTCTGTATTTTGTTTCTAGTCAAGAGTCATTTTCTGAAAATAGGTCATAAAAAATACACCCTGAAGTGCATTTACCCCTTGTTTTTTTTATAACATTTATTTATTTTTCTTACAATGCTTTTTGAGAGGCAAGCTGTGTGACAAAATTCTGTGGTCTGTACCTACCTGGTTTTTAGCCTGCCTGTACAGAGATTCTTTTAATGTCTCAGAGTCTAAGACGGAATTAAACACATCTTTTACTTCAAATGCTTCCTCTGCTGTTTTTCGAAGGTCCAGCCCCTTCCCAAAATTCGGAATCTGCTCCACATCTAACAGGCGGGCATCTTCCTCCTCAATACACCTGTACCAATGACCAGGGGAGGGGAAGGGGATGACCCTTCATTAGCTTGTCTGGCCTTATTTCAGGCTAGCCAATGTTGCAAGTTCGCTATAGTATCTTGGTGCTATACGCATGCACATGTAATGGTGCTTACAGACATATGAAGACATGCACGGAAGAGAACAAGCACAGAACCAAAGGCAGGAAGCTACTAAATGGATTAGACAGACATGCTTAAAACAGTAAAACAGGAGAACGTCTTCTAGGTAATGAGGCATGTGCTAAAATGAGTGGAAGACAATGCTAACAAGGCTTAAAGTGTTTAGCTCGATTAATATCATTAGTGTGTCAAGCTCATTTTCCACATGTAGAAAACTGAAAGATATTATCACACTTGGTTTGGCTGGATATATAGCTACATTGGCTACACAGATGATGGGCCAAATAACACAATAACAATGGTTCAAAGGTTAAATTAAACTTCCAAATAACAGAGGGCATCTAAGGATATCTAGCCTCTTGGTCAATTAGCAACTTTACATGTCCAAAAAACAAAACAGCCCAATCAATTCCAACCAAATGAAAAAAAACAAAAAGACAAAAAGTTTATCTTTTACCGGTCAACAAAAGTTGTTGACCCGTACGACAGGAAGGCTGAATTTGGGAAACCAAATCAGTGTGTATATGGCCAAATTATGTTTGTATTTAAAATGTATTGATTTAGGTATTGTATAATTCACACCACCCCTTTTATTTGCTGTTCCCAGTTAGTTTAAAAAATGTGACCAATCAAATGGAGGACTGGCTACTCATAATATATTTTTGAATGATTCCACCTTCCCACAAAATTATTTTGTCATTAAAAAAACTCACAAACTAACACACACATTTACATGTAAGAAACATATTCACCCTCATTATTAAAACTTATTTATTATGTATCGTTGCAGTATTACAAAGTTGAAAGTTGGCAAATGTGGTCATAGTCTGGAATGAATGAAACCTAAATGGATAAATGTCTTCTAGCCTATTGACGTTCTGCCTTTTCATCAGTATCAGTAGAATGGTAGTGACACACATAGAAATGGATCATGGAGATTAAACATAGCGTCAGCAGGCAGTGAAGAGATAACTGACCTTCGAGTATGATCAAAACTCATAGTGAGGGATGTGGGTTCTTCATCTTCCTCATCCTCCTCATATGCTTCCTGTGTCTCCATTGTAGGAGAAACGGTCTCATCATGTGATTTTCCTGTGAGACTTCCATCTTCATAGTCTTCTTCTAGATCATCGTCATCATCTTCATCTACATCTTCTGGTTTCTGGCTACCTAGGCCACGACATTTAGAACTACTGTCGATATCCTGAATTTCTGTTCTACATTTTTAAAAATGAAGAGAACAGGAATCATCAAATTCAATCAGGTCAAAACTTCCATTTTGTAAATAATGCTGATAGAGTTTATCTTACTCAACATTATATTACTTATACCATAGCATAATTCTTGTCAGTACAGAGTATTATAAAGACCCATATGTACTAGCATTATATATAATTATCTTGTGTACAGGAAGCTGAATGGGTTAAAATATATTCCTTCTGAGTTTCAGATTCTGTAAATAAGTCAAAGTTACTAATGATACCCATATGGGGAAATACACTCTTCCATGTCATCGGAGATGGCATAGTAAAGTTACGTCAAACCAGTTATAGACTTTGTAACACCACACTAGGGGAGTGTAGCATGTGAACATGTATGTATTTGGTAATATCCCCTCCCATAAGGGGGAGGAATTATTTGTGTTACATGGTATAAGTATGTGACCAACGAGCTATGGAAGGTACGGTACGGTGAATAAACCTGTTTGAAAGAGACCGTCTGCAGTCATTTCTAAAGCTCTGAGATATCTGCGTACTCTTGAAAGGAAGATCGCTTTCCTAAAGCTTTCAATGCCACTATTCTTTATATACAGTACAAGTTTCTTTATATAGAGGGACGACTAATGGACATCAACACATTTATAGATTACAATTGAAAATGTCGCAGATAATGTGTTTTGATATATAAAGGGTATTCTAAGAAACTCTGTTTTCCATGGTTGGAATTTGCACACACACACACACACACACACACACACACACACACACACACACACATGCATGCACACATACAAATACTGTATCTATATATAAGAAAAATGAACAAATCAAAAAATATTTACAAAAAATAGAATTATGGGTGCGGTATCAAAAATGGTCCCATTAAACATAAGTGAATAAAAAAAAAATGTTTCAAACCACTTCAGCATTGCAAGAGCCCCATTTCTTTGGTTTTTATACCATCATTCGTTACAAAAAAATAAGGACATACTGTAAAAGTGTGAAAACATTTAATGCAGGCAACTGATTTTCCATAAAGCTGAAACAAAATATTACAATTTCCAATGCTTTTTTTTGTGTGTGTGTCAGTCCCATTTTCCTGGAAGGTCTTTTCTGACCTCTGGATCGTGTCACTTAATCTAAACACATAAGTGGTGTGTTTGTCTTAGCCTGTTTCACTTCGTTATTCTTTATGATAAATGCCCACATTTGATTCTCTCTCAGGAATCATTATGCCAGGCTGAAATGTATTCCTTTTGTCTATCTTCATCCCACAGCAGGAAAGGCTGAATGATCTCCAGTTCCCTTCAGGAAATGCCACACAAGTTTATTTCTTAAGTATGCAACCTAATGCCTTCACACCCTCTTTCCCCAAGACACAAACTCCATAAACTGGTGATTAATGAGACAGACAAAAACACAAGAACATACATATTGTGAAATTTCAGTGCCATTTTAGATAAGAGTGTAGGTCTGTGAATTTATGGCCCAGTTGAGAAACAACCTTCTATTCTCATGTGCCACGGCTTGCTGGTAACTTTGATTGGGTGTCAGGATTGCGTCCTGCACAATTTCAAGCTACAACCATTAAATTGCATTTAAATTTAGGGTGCCAGTTATACCGTGTTTTGTGAAGGATCTTTATTACATTGTTAAAAATATATATCAAATTACTTTTAAGAGGAAAAACATGGAAAAGAATCCAGTATAAGAGTAGGGCATATGGCCCTCACAATTATTGAATAATTTCATGGGTGTAGAATAATTACTTGTGGTTCATTTGAACTCCAGTAATTGCTTGAATAGCAGCACATCCAAAGGCTTACTCAAGAAGACCCAAATGCTAACGCTAGGCTGCTGCTACCCTTAATCCAAGCCTAAGGCTGTTACTGGTTACCTACGCTGACTAACCAGTCCCAGCTGCTAGGCTTACAAACAGTCTAACCAAAACAGTATCCCAGTTGGAATGAACACACCGACTGGGACATTAGAACAACAGCACTCTCAAAGTGACCTTGAAAGTGACTGTAGTAAGTCCCCCAAGTGCTCTGTATAGAAACGATAATGTGAACTTTTTGGTTGTCAATAAGGGCCTTGGGGGGGTATTTGCCCATTCTGTCCATTTACAAATTTATATCTGGATATGGAAATTATCTCATGTAAAAAAAAATGTCAAAATATTTTTGAAGAGGTACATCCTTTACTGATGTATTTTAAATACACAAGTGGCACTTACTGTAAAGCATTGCCGCCATCATGCGGGGGATGGGGAGGGGGTGGTAGCTGTTTGGACTCCAGTCCCAGGGTCAGACAGAATGGGGCTCAGGACTGGAGTCTATCAGGTATAATTTGTCATAATTCCCTTGAAGAAATGTAGAGGTTGGCTCGTGTGGCCAGTGCTACAGACACAGGTCTTGCCGGACATGTGGGGGTTCCTGCCTATTTTGTCAGTTCCAGGCCCTACAATTTCTGATGGCTGCTTAAATTAGCTATAAACTGTTGTAGCATTTCGTCTTTGGCCATATTTCTGTAAAATTGTGCCTATTGGCTCCACCGTAAAGCCTACAATTTCATGCAGGGTTCATCCTGGTTCATTGGGTAGCATAGAAAGTGTAATGGTTAGCATTACTACCTCACCACTGAGGTCATGGGTTCGATTCCCACCATGGCCCTAACTGTGTGGAGTTTGCATATTCTCCCCATGCTTGAATGGGTTTCCTCCGGATTCTCTGGTTTCCTCCCACAATCCAAAAATGTACTGGTAGGGTAATTGGCTACCAACAATATTAACCCTAGAATGAGTGTGTATGTGTGTGCGCATGTGGTAGGGAATATAGATTGTAAGCTCCCCAGGGGCAGGGATGTATGTGAATGTTAAAAAAATGATCTGTAAAGCGATGGGGAATATTTGTGCGCTATATACAGTAAATCACTAAAAATAATCCTATAAAATGACTGCATTATGCGTAAGTAAATCCATGAGTGTTTTGTATTCTGCAATGTTCCCCCCCCCCACCCCTTGAATAACAACTGCACTCTATGATTGCCCTTTCTAGTTATGGAATCAAGAGCAATTATACTGTAAGTCAGCGATGGCTAACCTTCACACATCCCAGCATGCCCTGCTACAGTTTTACAGTTTTACTATGTTAAAATGATGCAGGGCATGCTGGGGTGTGTAGTTCAACAACAGCTGGAGTGTCAAGGTTAGCCATCACTGCTGTAAGTGAATACAATGCACTTTGAATGGCAATCCGCAAACTGATATAACATTCAACATCAGCATCAATGCATGGTACTAAAAAGGACTTAACCCTTTGAGTGCATTTGTCAAAATAGGTGTGAAAATTGCCAAGCAAACATTTTTATTCATCATAATGACCTGTATGGTTTACCTTATATAGGAAATATAATTGTTTTTTAGACATTTTTTATTTGAATTTATATAACAAAGGTGGGCGACGCTGCCATTTTTAGAGGAGATATGGAACATCTCTCAAAGATATGTTGGCATTCAAAGGGTTAAATAAAGGAAACAACTTGTAGATAGGAGTATGATTATAGTAAATACTGCGCCAGGCAGCTACGGAGACAAATACCCTGCCATCAGCAACAACATTTAGTCATTAAATTCGCTTTCAGGCCTCCAGACTACAAGCGGTTAAAATCCCCCATCTGTTATGTTGAATAAACAATGCAAGCTACAAAAATTGGTTAGCGATTAAATAGCCCTTGCTGTCAGCATCTCCGAATGCCATTTATCACCCGCCCAGACAGACAGAAAACAAACGTCATTTTGATAGCCTCTATTCCAAGCTGTCTTGGCGACATTTGCAGTATGTGTGGGAATCTGAAATGAACTACACCCCGTTTATTTACACAACTCACAAATGAGGATTCAGTGGGGAATAACCTGCAAAATGTGGCACACATGCTTTTATTAGAGCCTTTGTTCATTTGCTGTTCTCATGAATTATTTTAACATTAGTTTTTTTTTTATATTTCAGTATTTCATGTCTGTAAATTAGGCGCATTTTTAAAAGGGCATTATGCAGAAACATTACTAAAATATTATATACAGTATGCCTTGTAGCGTTCCTCTTTGAGAAAACATCAAGGGAATTAACATAACTGGACATTATTTGTTGAAATAAAAGTTAATTAAAGAAAAGATGTCATTGTTCAGTTACGGTCATAACAGCCACATGGGGGCACTGTTGAGTTGGAGATTAGAGTTAAGGTTTACAAGTTACTTCCACCAAGGGGAGGTGGTAATTGTTACAGACTGAAACTATATTCAATATGCAATGGATAAGTGTTACCACTGGGGCATGACATAAGGTGGGATGCAGTCACCAGACATCAGGTAGGGAGTGAGGCTAAATAAGCATACTTACCTAGCCTCTGTCAGGATTCTAGCTTCTAACAGCCGTCATCCCGACCGGCGGTCTCCCGTACATATTCTCATATAATAGATCGATTAGGTGCATTTTCAGGGGAAAAAAAAGGTTCAAGACACAAACCGGTTGCTCCAATTGTGAGTAGAAATCAGAAGTAAAGCAGCTGCCTTTGCTAATTAGTAAAAACAGGCAAATGAATAATCTTGTGTGTGGAATAATTCATCTCACCATCGTTTACTGAAATTGTATAGACAGCAGAGTTCTGCCCATTTGCGGAGCATGTCTATTTGCACTGCATGTTCTGGAACGGAGCATACACAGGTGCAAGCGATGGAGGTGTACTCATTAGGGGGCCAATTTATCATTTAATATACCGTGTTTCCCCGATAATAAGACACTGTCTTATTTTTTATTTTCAGTCCAAAAACACCATAGGGCTTATTTTCAGGGTAGGGCTTATTTTAGCCCCTCAGTCCCTGCTTTTATCCACATCATGCCCCTCAATCACCTTATACTTTAAGCACAACTGACGCTTTCCTTTCCTTCTGCATTTTTCAGCCACTCAGCCTTTCCGTCGCCGCTAGGTCTCTCCGCTTCCGCCTGTGTACAGATGCCAATCAGTCCCTGAGGTGCGCAATGACGTCACATGCCCAATGCATCCTTGCATCAGCAGAGGCTTCAGAGCTGCAGGGGGGGGGGGGGGGGGGGGGCCCAGCTGGAAGTTTTGCACAGGGACTGGGAAAAATGGGGATTTAGCTAGGGCTTATTTTAGGGGTAGGGCTTATTCTGGACCGTTGTCCAGAAATGAGGGTAGGGCTTATTATCAGGGTAGGTCTTATTATCGGGGAAACAGGGTATGCAGCCAAATCTCCAAAACACAGTTAGCCACAAATATTAAGTATCCCCTGAATGTCTCAGGAGGGACCGCAGCAGGATGTATCAACATCGGGCAGCATCGCTTCGGGTCCCTGGGCTACCGCCATTCTGGGATGTGGAAGCCCATTGTAGCCTATAGGCTACAGACCCCACTGCCGCTGAAGTATCCAGCTAAGTGCATCGTAGGGACTGGCGTCTATCGGAGCCCTGTCTCTGCGTATGCAGGATGATGCATGCCTGCAAAATGGGCCCCTATCATTGTGCAGGTCTGCTTGCGACTTAAAGGCCAGGTGGTACCTGAGCGTTCTCACACAGGCAATGCACAGTGAGGACTTGCTGATGGAAGGGCTGGCTATGCAGAGGTGGATGCAACCAGATGCAAGTACACCGACATGGATGATGATGATGACAGGTTTGCACCAAGCATACAGCTAAGGGGTGAGTGCATCACAGGATGTGTACAACCAGGGGCAGAGTAGGGGGCCTGTGCGCAGCGCAGTAGACTGTGGCAATGTGCATGTGAAGTTCTCTGGGATCAGAGCGCCACTCTAGTGACTTTTCTACTGCGCATGCACAAATCTGCAGGAATATAGCCGATGTGCAATTTTCACAGTGATTTCTGCTACTGAAGCAGTTCTGATGTGGAACTCCAGAGAGGTGAGTACAGCTTAGGGACGTGCAGTCAGGGGAGGCAGTGCCTCACCTGTCATAAAATGATGATATTTATAACACATATACTCTGTGATAAATATCTTATTTGTATTTTTTTGTAATTATCATTTATTGGGTGAGTCAATGTGTGGGAGGATGTGAGGCAGCAGGAGCTGTGCCTCCCACTGACAATAGACAATTGTCAGCAGTGGGGGGCGGGGCTAAGCTGCAGGGATACAAGAGGTTGAAAATAAATGGGGAAGCGGCACCTACTCTGCCTCAGTGACAGGGAAGTGCCTGTCAGTCTGTCACACACTGACAGCCTGTATCCACAGTCACTGCTGCTCAGGGACAGTCTGACAGCCTGCTTATTACAGGTTTGATGAGCAGGCTGGCAAAGTTGCGGGCAGCATTGTGGTAGTGGGCTACTGCCTTCGCCCACTACTGGCTATGGCCGCAGAGGTAGCGGGCATCAGTAAAATAAGTAAATGTCAAAATGGCCGAGGCCAGCCAATCATGGCTCGCTGCATCATCGCCCCGCCCCGTTGAGCTGGCTATATTAGCCAGTGGGAGACAGGGAGCAGGCAGTCTGATAGCTATATACTGTAGGTAAGTGTGTGTGTGTTTCAGCACCTCCCCCCAGACCCAGGGGCCTGCACACACCTTGCACCTATTCTAGATACCTCAAGGCAAACAATACTGTACATCATTTAATGCACCAAGTTGCACTTGTGGCCAAGCTGCACCCCGCATTAAGCGCACAGTTCCCATCCAGATGTTATTATAGCCTAAAAAGCACCAGAACTATCTACACAAGTAACAAAGACACGGCTGTAACAATGTAACACAACACCAAAGCCAGTGGTATAAACAAATAACTTACTGAAGTACAGTATATAAAAGTAATTAGGACAATGTACACGCGCGCCCCATCCAACAAACATGTATTCTTACATGACTGCAAGCAAAACAGAGAGAGCCTGCGAGAAGCCTGGGAATAAACTAAACAAGATTGGTTTCGGAATAGAGAGGGAAACCTCCTACACCTCAGAAACTTCTACATAAACAATGTCTGGCTGATGGTCCCAGCCCGGAGAGGGAGAGCCAGAGAGCGGTCACATCACTCTATGATTAATGCCATATCCTCCATTGACTACAGCAGCCACTTTATTCCAGACTAACGATGGTCCCCAATTCACACACACAATCATTTTATCCTTCACACCCTCTAAATCTCTTCCCCTTCTCAATTAATGCTGAACGCTGAGGGTTTAAACTGGGTAGTTGTATTTTTAGTGCTCCTGTTCGTCCCAGCTGAACTTGCGATTGTTTGATACATGCGGCCTACAAACAGGCACTGTTTATAGAGAATACATTTACTAACGTCGTGGAGGATTGAGAGTATGCGACGGCTGAAGCAACACTCTGGTTGTTGTAGCGCAAGTAAAGGTGGCCATACTTTCCCCATCTGATCCCCGCAAGCCACCTGGGACCTTCCCTAGTGGCAGGATCGCATGCGGTGCTTCTGCATGTGATGTATCGCATGCGACGCCTGTTCCCCACTGCCGGGAAGGGGGTCCTAGTTGGAGATCGGACCTGCATGCAGGCCTGACCTCCAAATCAGGTCCAATACGCACAGGACCACGCATTGGACCAGGGGGGACATCAAAGGCATCCGATTTGGTCCGATTTTTCGGCCAGATCCATGGGGAACAAGTGAAATCATCCTTTAGTCTTAATGCTGGGGGCATGCTACAGGTTACTGCACACGTGTCCTTAGTTAGTAATACTCCATGCTCCCACTTCTGGATTACATTTGGGTAAAGACCATCTATGGACAAATAGTTGGCCACAACAGCCAATCAGATACTAGATATTTTCTACACTCCACTAGATAAATAGGAACAAGGATATGATTGGTTCCTGAGGACAACACCCCTACCTTTTTCTGATTAGGTGTTTTAGCTACTCTGCCTGTTGGTCAGCAAGTGCCGTAAAATACCAAATTTCTTCTTACGGTGTCCTTCATAATAGTAGTAGCTATAATAATGGTTGTGTACGGTGTTGTGCTGTTTGTGTTATCTGTGGTATTTCTATGGAGCAGCTTTGTGTTGTCACCAGTGATACAAATGAACAACTTGGCCTGAGTAGATAAAGACATGGCTGAAAAAGAAGACAGTATATTTCGTAAAAGGGAGGTATGTACAAATAAGGTTGGAGTTCCCATAACTGTGTTTTAAAGAACAGATAATGAATGTTGTGTTTTTAAAGCCTATTTATTATTTCAGACCGGGACTACTTGTAACTTAGATGTGGTTGGACTTGCTATCACTGCTGCTTTTTTGGAATAGCTCTGTGATAGCACTGTATGTAAATGCAGCAGCAGGCGTCTATTACATGTAAATGCCTCCTGTTGCTGCAACGATTACTACAACAGGAGGCATTTACATGTGATAGACGCCTGCTGCTGCAACAGGAGGCAGGATTACAGGATTACAGGAGGCAGCATCCTAGGACGCAGCATCAGATCACCTGTCCCAGACAGGCAACAAGCATGTAACCACCTGGCAATAGGCATGTAACTCCCTGGCAACGACCATGTAACACACCGGTAACAAACAAAAAACTGACAATTAATAAGAAACCCCTGGAAACAAGCAAGAAACCCCTGGTTACGAGCATTGTCCCCCTGACAAGGAGCATAAATACCTTAGCAATGAGCATGTAACCCCTGGCAACGAGTATGAAATCCCAGACAAGGAGCATGAAACCCCTGTCAATGAGTATTTAGGTAACCAGAATTTTTGGGGGCAGGGAAGGGGGTGCAAAATTACTAGTTACACCACTACTTCAACGCGCCTCCTTTTTAAAACTGCCCCAAAATGGCATTAGACTGTCACTCACAGAAACTCTGATGAACATTGTTACTTTGTGCATCAGGAAGAACATCCAATGGGATCTGAATGAAGGCCATTGTTTGTAGAAGCAGCTTTTAATAATAATAATAATAATAATAATAATAATAATAATAATATACAGCTAAATGAGCAGAGGAAACACATCTTCATTACAACAAAACACCCATATACCTTTACATATAGAAAAAATGAAAAACATCCCCTAAAATCTGTCTACATAATTAAAGTCACTGATACTTGCAATAACCAACAAGAAACATAATAAATATTGGTACTTATGTAATATCTGGGCTCCCATTTTTCTTATGCGACCGCGTCCCCTCGCGGGGCTCGCTGCGCTCGCCACGCTTCGGGCATGGTGGCTCGCTGCGCTCGCCACACTATATAAAATCAACTCCATGCGTAGTTGGATTGTAGGGGTATGAAAAAATGGTGTGCATTTAACATGGGAGCCCAGATAATACATAAGTACCTAAATATTATTATACAGGACAATAAAATTGTAGCCAATCAGCAATGAGCTGGACTATGACGGCAGAGTGCAGGAAGATTATGTGACTGCTTTAAATTGAATCAAGAAGTTCTTAAACTTTGGAAAGTTGACAGCACAATAAACAGCAATATAAATTCTCAGCATGTGACATTTGTCGAACAGGCTCCAATCCAGAAAGACCCCTGGAGTAATAGCATATTGCATGCATTTACATTGGAATATAGGTGTCTGTTATTTCGCTAATAGAAGCACTTTGTCCTTGCCGGTTTTCTATTGATTTGCTAAGGAATCAGAGGGTCTGATGACACTTTCTGAGTAATGGCTGGCAACAGAGAAAGTGAGCTGTACTTTGTTAACTATATTGTAACTGATCTCACAATATAGTGCTTATTAAGTAACATGGTGCATAGGGTACCTATCTGTACCCCTCAGCAATCACTTACATTCTAGATACCATTATCGTGCTCTGGTTTATGAAATCTGATTGGACAGTCGTGCCATTATCATTTTTATTAAATAAATCCATTCTCTTTTTATTTGTATTTTAATGACTGCTCAAACAAAGCAAATCAAAGGACTAAACCCTTTGAATGCCAACCTCTCTGTGAGCGATGTTTAAAATATCCACGAAAAAAACCCAGCATCTCTCACATTTGTTATATATATTCAAATAAAAAAATGTTGTTAAAAAAAAAAAAAAAAAAAAAGATTATATTTCCTATATAAGGTAATATTACAGGTCACTATGATGAATGAAAAGGTTTGCTTGGCAATTTATACATCTATTTTGACAAATTCACTTGGCACTTAAAGGGTTAAGTAAGGTACATACACCCTGGGTGATATAAGGAACGATATCGCTCATTTTAACCCTTCTAAGCGATATCGTTCATAATCAGCAATATCAGTCAGTTCCTGCATGTTTGGAGTGAGGACTGGGTGACTTTCACTGTGTATGCGCTATATCATACAGTGGGCGGCACTGCTGATAGAGTTACAGTAACTATATTGTCTGTGGCCGGAATCACCCATTGTGTACAGGGCTTAACTCGACATGTGGCGGAGAACACATTAACAATGGAAAACAGCGCCACCTGCGGATCTTTTAAAATGTGTCAATGAGTAATGAATACACCTGTGCACCTGTCGGGTGACCTGGAAAACGTGAACTGTGTGGGGTCCTGAGGACCGACTTTGAGAACCCCTGATCTACTGTATGGCAAAATTTGTTATTTTTAAGTTCTCATTCTCATATCAATATAGAAAACACTTTACAGTAGCATATTATCCTTTATATAGTTGCAACATATTGTAAGGTACTGTACACCTGTAGAAACACATATACCTTAACTGTGATCATTTTATTGAATTTGAAAATGTCTAAGTGGGAGGAGCTTATTTGTTGTGCGATTGGTGTGCCTCATTGCTATCCAATCACGATCCTTTGGCACATCACGCCCTCCCTTTTACCCAATAGAACTTTGGTTCCTATGAGTGCTGGGTAGAGACATTTAAAAAAAAATGTATATATATTTATACATAGTTTGTTAAACCAATAAAATGCGGTGTTCCTGTACATTCTGAATCAATGTGTACAAATGCACCGTAGGCTAAATAAAAATGAATGTACTCTCTTAATGTTGTTACTGTTTTTATGATATCAGGATTTATTTCAAGCCCGTTCTATAAATATGCCAAACGTATTCCTACAGAATCTATTCCTAGCAATCACTGTGTGTGCCTGAAACAGTGTCATATGCTGTTACTGCACCTATTAAAGGCAAGCCAACAGTGGATCAAACAGAGTAGTAACTGGAACCGTCAAAGCGTCTGCCTATTAGCGGCTGCACCGAAACATCTGCCATTGATTAATTGTGCAGAATTCTGCTGGGATTCAGCTGTACCACTTTGTAACGGATGGTAATTTTCAATTTATACGCACGCAACAGATTTGGTCCCTTTGCGCTCATGTATAGTATTTTAATCTGGAATTCATCATGCATTTTTTTTCCAGCGATATGTTTTCAACTAAAATGACTGAGTGTACTCCAGCGACCCGTAGTGCTCAACTCTTTACATAAACAAAATATCTTCATGGATTGGGTTTCCTTTACATCTTACAGCGTCATTTCAGGGGTTCTGTCATCATGGGTCATTCTTCCGTGAGTGACGCGCAAAACCCAAGTTGACTAAAAGGAAAGACTCCTCATACAGTAGGCCGGAATTAATGTGGTGCAAGTCCGGGGGCTGTTTGGGATGCCTGCTGAACTCAGAGGTTTTTTTATTTTAAAGGGGCAATCATTTAAAAGGCAAAACCATGCCTTGTAACCATGCCTCTACTCCAAGTTCTGCCTGCATCCCGCACGGCTGCCTTACTTACACCACAAAATTAACCTCTGTTGTGAATATAACTGGACCCAATTTGTAATGGGCTTTGTATATACACTTTACTTATAGCTGGTCCTGTCCACTGCAACATTATCAGCGTTGGACAAAATTGCCAGAAAAGCAATTCAGCTACTCCATTTAATTCCAAAGAGGCTTTATTTGTGATGAGCTGGCCCGACCTGAAGGCTATGGGAGGAGGGCGGAGCCATATATAAAGTAAACGGGCCTTGGCAGGGCCGTGTAATCATACCCCCAAGATGAAGCAGTTTCTGCAGAAGTCTCACCCCCAGTACCTGCATACCTCCTAACATCATAACTCCTACTTGTGGCAAAGCAGCATGTTTCTGAAAGGGGGTGTGGCCTTAAAAAAAGGGGAAGTGGTTTGCAAAATTACACCCCCAGTGAACCAAGCCTTCCCGTTTGCCATTGCTATGGGCCCAGCACTCTGTGATCTGCTGGCATGTCTGCAGTCCCTCTCCCCCCCAACCGTGGAACACCGGTACCTGCCAGTGGGACAGCTCCCCCTTATAAACAGGACTGTCAGGCAAAAATTGGGACAGTTGTACCAGGGCCCAAACAATGTCAAATTATCCATGCATGCAAGCACTAGATATGGTCTATTAGAGGGGTTGGGATCATTTGGTCTACAGCATGATAGTCGACAGTCATTAGGTTGACACCGTTAGGTCGACATGGGAAAAGGTCGGCATAGTTCTGGGTCAAAAAGTCATTAGTTCGACAGGTCGTTAGTTCGACAATGTCTATGTCGACAGTCAAAAGGTCGACATGGAGTTTTTCACATTTTTTTACCTGAATGTCAACACAGTCGACATGGATACAGTTTCAAGTGCACCGCATATGCTCGCTATGCGTCGGGCACACTATTTTATTCTCCCACCATGCCCTAGTGGATGGTAGAGCATGAAATACTGCCCGTTGGCACATGTCGGCTCAAAAAAACAGTGAAAAGCCGAACTAATGACCTGTCGAACTAATGCCCTTTCGACCTAGAACCATGTCAACCTTTTCCTATGTCGACCTAGACCCAGGTCGACCTTTTCCCAAGTGGACCTAATGGTGTCGACCTAATGGACTGTTGACCATCATGCTGTAGACCAAATGACCGCATCCCTATTAGAGTATGTACAGTATACAGCAAGCCATTACAGGAAACATATACAGTAGGCTATATTTGCAGATACGGTCCGTTTTTGAATTTATCCTCAAAAAGGGAGATGTCAGGGACCGTGAAAAACTCTAAATTGTATTAACAGAAAACAATATAAAAAAGGACAACAGTGTTTGATTTTTAATTTAGGAAGATAATGTTTTTGTGAAGAAGATTATATATTTTTTAGGAATGCCTAATTCCAGTTATTTGATTTATCGTCTGCACCTGGTGGTCTCTGGTTCCAGACGAAGGAAACGCCGCGTAGAACTGGCAGCATATTTCAGTGCAGCTGGCTCAGAACAGCGGGGTCCGCTTTCATTTAACTTATCATCAGTGAACATCACATTTCATACTAAAGTGCATATTGCCTGATTTAACACAATGATCCAGCCACCCCCGTACAAGATACGGTGACATAATACAGTTCTCTTATGGTGTCTCATTATTTATTCACGGTTTCACCCTGCCAAAATATTTTTGAATCACTGAGGAAATGAAGTAACGCTGAGAACCGAGGCAGTATCTCATAACAGATTACATTTTAACAGGGACCAAAAAAAATCCTCAAAACTTTTTTTTTCTTACCTTTTTTCTGCTAAACTGGAAGTTTGATTCAACTCGCTATTTGCAATAAAGTTTCGGATTTCTGAGAAATAGGAATCCTCTTTCTCGTCTAAAAGTGCATGGTTTTCTGATTCAGAGTTAGGGGAAGAAACGCTAGTTCCATGGTGATTTCCAATTACTCCTGAGTGCTGACTCACTGATAGAAGAGAGAGAGAGAGAGATCAGAACAGTTAGGGAGAAGAGTCAACTACTGGAACCATCTTCAGGAATTGAAAGGAGCGTAAGTATAACAAACCAATTGTTAGGTCTTTATGAAGAACAGTACGATGTTTTATTAAACATTTTGCTAAAAAGTCACTTATACCCCTTTCACACGACCCTGGTTGTTGCCAGGTCGACCCACTGTGTGGCCACTGTGCGGAGTGAAAGGCCTTTGGAAAACTCCCATATGGATGATAGAGAAAATAGGATTTTAATGGGACATTATACAGTAACATCGTGTATGTGACCGGAGAGGTCCCAGCAACCCATCAATTCGACCCGGGTTAAAAGAAGAGTTGCGGGTTATTGTGAAGGGTAACCTGAGTTGAACGCCCTGGGTCCCGCTCATACTATAAGGAAGATGACGCGCCGCCACTCCGCTTGTTGCCCCAAAACCTCCCTCCTCTTGGCAAGTATCTTGATGACAACAATAGCAATGACATATAATATAATTACTAGTGCTGCCACCACATTATGCAGTGTTAGGGACAGAGATCAGCTGCTGCAAATAACCAGTGGTAGCAGTTTCTTCTATCAAGTTCGCTGTGTGTATGAGTCCTCAATCAGTACACTAGACCAGAGAGCAGCTACCAGGAAGAAGAGACAGGGGCCTTACCATGTGTTGGGAGAATGTGAGTTTAGAAATTGCAGCACCGGTTCTATTATGTTTGTGTATTTATTATGATATGTTTAACCTGTTCCTGACTACTTATTTATATTATTCAAATGTTTCATACAGCCTACACTATAGACCATCTATAGTGTTAGATAGTAATACTGTATTCCATACAGTATCCAGTGTATAAAAAATACCAAAGGTTATATTAATGCCCAGGGTCATTATTAGGTTCTGCTACCATTCCCCCAGACTCCCACATTTGCTCCAATGTCCTGCAGAGTGGGAGAATGTGGATTGTACTATCTTACGTATCATGCGTGCGCAGTTGCGTTATGCTCTATCACTTTACCTGGAACATTTTCATGTTCATGTTTTTTAAGGTGTCGGTCCAGGTTGGTTTGCTGTCCGAAACATCTATTACACAAGTGACATTTGAACGGTTTCTCTTTGTTATGTATGTTCCGTACATGCCGCTGAAGGTTGGAGGAGATGCTAAAAGATCGGTCACAATATTTACATCTGGAAAGCAAAAGACAACAAAAAATGTCATGAAAGATGGGAATAAAAATGCAAAACGTTTTAATTATTTACATTTAGGGGTTTATTTGGGAGTTTTATTGAAGATGGTAGGTTGCTATGGGCAACCAATTAGATTATATCTTATATCTTCTAGAACAGGGCTGGACAATTGCGGCCCTCCAGATGTTGAGGAACTACACATCCCAGGATGCTTTGCATTAGTTTTGCTATGTGGCCATGCCGAAACTGATGCAAGGCATGCTGGGATGTGTAGTTCCTCAACATCTGAAGGGCCACAACTGCCCAGCCCTGTTCTAGAAGGTGCTAAATAATTAAGAAATAGATTCTGATTGGTTTCTATGGGCAACATCCTATCTTCAGTAGCACTGCAGCGGTTATAGCAGAGCAGCAGCCATAGTGGTGCAGCGGTCAGTGCGGGCCACAGTTGGGACAGCAGGACAGTCCCGGGAAAATGAGAGGTAGCTGTACATAACTGTACACAGTTAATATTGTATTATATCATAGCCTGGTTAAAAATGCCAAATAAGCCCCTCTGCATCCATTATTTGCCCCCGTATTCCCCTCGTGATTGAACCGTGTGACCTGGCAAACAAGCAAGAGTAGAAAGTTGACAGAGGGCGAGCGAGCAGGCTCAAGCCGAGAAGTGTACTCCACATCTGCCGCCTTGTGCTCCCCAGTGGTGAAACATGGCACTTTTTTTTTTGCCAGAAACGTAAAAATAACCTCTAGACTGTAACATAAATACAATGAAAGCGCAGTAACAAATGAAGACATTTCTGGCAAGGTTACACTGCCAACAATTATATTTTCTTAAAAGAAGTTGGCGCAAATGTTACCCAGTACCCCACACTTCGCTTGTGTCTATTACACCACAAATGTATAAGGATAATGATTAATTCCTGTCAGTTTATTTAAATCACTCCTCTCGCTTATTACCATCCACTGTTTACTTTGCTTTAATGGTGAGAATAGCAGTACCTGCTGACAGGCGTCCGTTACAGCACATATTAACATCATCTTGAGGCTGGCTGAGATATGTTAACTATATAACCTTGTGACAGCTTATGTTGCCGATATGCTAGTGTCTAGTGTCCCAATAATGCATATACATGCAGTGCAGTGTGACTTCTACTAGTCAGCCAACAGCAGCCAGTAAGGCAATGGCTTTGATTGAGCTAACTTGCACCACACTGATCAAAGTTTCTATGTGATTGGTCTAAATTGGTCACATCACATTTAAACCATTTAAATCCGGCATGTCCAAACTATGGTCCTCCAGCTGTTGGTAAACTACAAGTCCCATCATGCCTTGCCACAATTTTCTATTAAGGTATGCTAAAACTATGGCAAGGCATGCTGGGATGTGTAGTTTCACAACAGCCGGAGGGCCACAATTTGGACATGCCTGATTCAGATAATGTCAATAACGTTATTTATATAGCGCACACATATTCCGCAGCACTTTTCAGAGAATATTTGTACAATCGCATCAGTCCTTGCCCCAGTGGAGCTTACACTCTATATTCCCTACCACATGTACATGCACACACATTCACTCTTCGGTTAATTTTGTTGGAAGCCAATTAACCTACCAGTATAGTTGTGGATTGTGGGAGGGAACCAGAGTACCCAGAGGAAACGCACACAAGCACGGGGAGAATATATAAACTCCGTTAGGTCCATGGTGGGAATCGAACCCATGACCTCAGTGCTGTGAGGCTGTAATACTAACCACTGCACAAATGTGTTGACAGGCAGTCAGAGAAGGCAAGTTTTTGACAGCAACAAAATTAATCAAACTAACTATAAAAATGGCAATTTATGTAAAAGTATCTATTAGTAGTACCTTCTTGTTGTAAAATATACAGTGTTTTTTATAGTGCCCAAGCCTTAGAGGTTTATAGGCATTTGTATCAGGCAGCAGAAAGCCCCCATTGAAGATAAAAAACAACACTTTTTACTTATTTTGTTCACTTCTCTCTGCCATATTTCCATGAAAGTCCATCCCAGCTCAGAAACTTGTGCATTTTAAAAAATTGTTTAAAGGCCTTTTTCTTTAACCAGATATTTAATTTTTTTCTCTCTCTTACAATTGTGCCAAATTTGAGAACATCTATCCTCATAAGCGTGTGTGGATGTTCCAAAACCAAATTAGGAACAAATTTGATAATTCCAACATACACAAGGTTTACCAAACACTGCCAACTGCGGCCTCTTACTTTTCCCATTAGTCACCACACATCTCTGCTTTATATCCCAAGTTTTTTGTACATTTTTTTGCGTTCCCACTTGAGTTCTGTGATCTGGAAGGCGTGCACGCAAAATTACCGGGACAAAATTATTTAAAAAAAATAAATTAGTTCCAAACAAATCACAGACCAGAATTTCACAACAGACATTCACAGAAGAAACTTCCCAAACAATTACACTGACAGTCGCATTGTCAGAGAGCGAAAGAAAATCAATGACAATTAAATTGTTCTATAAACATTACATCCCACAAAGTAGAGAGGGGGCTGGGACTATTACACGCAGAACTATCTCCATGGATGAAGCCGTACACAACACACATACAGTACATTTCTGGTACAAGCGCAGTGAAAACAGAACACACTCTGGATGTCTTTCCTTATGCATAAACATGAAGGGGGAAATTTACTAAGATGTGATGCTGCTATGGGCAACCAATCAGATCCTGTCTACTATCTTCTAGAGCAGGGCTGGGCAACACCGGCCCTCCAGATGTTGATGAACTACACATCCCAGCATGCCGTGCATCAGTTTCAGCATGGCCACATAGCAAAACTAATGCAAAGCATCCTGGGATGTGTAGTTCATTAGAATCTAGAGCGCCGGAGTTGCCCAGCCCTGTTCTAGAGGGTGCTAAAAAAATAAGTACATTCGATGCTATGGGCAACCAATCAATGTGAAGTAGAATACACATCTTAGTAATTCCCCCCCTGAAGTGATCAGCTGTGCAACATTGGGGCCACAAGAACATGCGGGAATGGGTCATTGGGTCGACCACTGACGGTAGACATGGCTTAGAGCGACAACTGAAATAGGTAGACATGGATGGAATGGCGACACAAGAAAGAGGTCAACAGTCAAAAGGTCGACATGGGGTTTTCACTCTTTTTTTTTGTCCTAAATGTCAACATGGTCGAATGTACACCATATCGGTGCACCGCGTCCCCTCGCAACGCTCGCTACGCAAGCAATGCTTTGGGCATGGTGCCTTGCTGCCCTCCATGCCCTGGTAGATAGTAGGGCATGCAATACCGCTTGTCAGCATGTCGGCTCAAAAAAAAGAAAAGTGAATACCCATGTCGACCGAGCCATTGTCGACTGAATGCTTGTGTCGACCTTTCATCCATGTCGACCTTAGGCATGCCGACCAGTTTCAGGTGTCGACTTAAGACATGTCAACCTTCAGTGGTCGACCCAATGCATATCGACCTTTGCTGTGTCAACTTATCCTTATACCAAACCAGGCCACTGGGACTGCTGGCCTGTCCACCTGACACGGGGCCACGCCCCCTTATCAAACGTGGCGCAAACAATACATAGTTCCCGGGCTAATTTATACTCATCTCCCACGATAAGCCCGATGCCCAGAGTGTTCCACGGCAGAAATTCTTATTGACGATTCAAGCTATCAATGCTACTACTCAGTGAGTGGGGTCATGCCGTCTATGTTAATACACCAATAGCACCACTGATGGAAATCAAATTCCAGCTCAATGCAACCCACACTAGCACTGTGGACATTGGTAATAAATCCATGACTATTGTACACGGGGTGTAGTGGTAGTGACTATCAGATGGGAGAATTTCTAGTCCCATCTACAGTATCGCAACAGAATATGTATGGTACATAGTAAACAGTGGATGTTTAGCATTTGGCCAATAGGCAGTGACTCCCACCTGTATGGTTGCTCTCCTGTGTGGGTCCTGAGATGTCTGGTCAGATTTGCTGAGCGTGGAAAGATTTTGCCACAGTACCTAATCATAAAACAGAAGATGCTTAATCTCAAGGAGGGGTAAGAGTAGAATGCAGACACCATACATTGATTGACTAACATTACTGAGAGTGTAACGCCATGTTAATAACGAGTATGGAAAAATATGTGCAAATAAATGTCAGTTATTTATGGACAAAACCACTGCTGGCGGCTGCCAATCATAAAATATGTACAATCAGGAGCGAATCCTGCCCTTTACCACATAACTGACCCTAAGAGTCGCATATAAGCACAATCCACTTCATTTTAGACAATTTTTTGGGAGGACCTAGAGGTGCCGTGGAAAAAGTCTGATACTCTAGGGTGCTGTGATTCGAAAAAGATTGGGAACCCCTGCTCTAAGCCTTTGAACTATGAAAATGAGCAGTTAGGTATTTCCAATGGGGAAAATAAGCCCTGTTTATTAAGTTAAGGCTCCTGTGTTGAGAGAATACATTATAGTAATTAGGTCTGCCCTCTAGTGGTGATTGTGCTATACCTCTACAAACTCATGGAGCATTGGATACCTTTCATATAATACATGCAGGTGGGAAGTGTTTGTGCGGAGTTCAAAGCATCCAAGGAGAAAACACTAGATATGTACCTGGTTTACTCAACGGGAACACTAATACAGTATGGACAACAGATTTACCTGCATTTCCCATGTAAATACAATGAAATAAAGATACAAATTGTGGGAGGGGTCCAGATGCAATCAGCCAATCACAAGTGCCTGATGATTACTGTCACAATCATAAGTGGGCATGTTGTATGACAGTTTGATACTCCTAACAGGAGCATATGTCTGTATCTAGGTATAATGCATTTGCAGTAAACCCATCCTTACTGTATTCATCCTACACTTGCCAACTGAATATTTGTGTGTGTGATGGAAAGTGCATTTTATGCAGAATAAAATACTGCAAATATGGAATGCTAAATGATTATGAACCAATAAATAACTAATGAGCAATTCCTGGAAAACATTGTTTGTTAACAATCATTGGTGTACTGTTAAGGAATGATGAGATGTTTACCATTTCTCACTGGTTTGTTTTTTTCCAGCCTGTTATTGTTTATTTTGCTCTCAACTGCCATGTGACTACCATGGAAACCACAGTCACATGGTATACCATGGAAACCACAGTCACATGGTATATATATTATATGCCTGTGTAGCAGACTGTACCTGGCAGACATAGTTATTTTCCTTCCAGAGAGAGTTTGAAAGGAGATAATTTGTTGGAGGATTGCTAAGAAAATGTAATTAACTTACTATTTCAAGAAGAACAAAACTTCCATTTGAGATTTTGGCTTTAAACTCATAAATTAAGTTACTATGTGAAAGACCAAATAATAATAATAAATATAATAACATCACTTTAACTGAAGTTTGACCCTCCTGTGATTAGTACCACCATAATGGCATTCTAATGTACTATACCTGCAGGTATAGCGTTCCTTTCCTTTCCGCAAGATTGAATCTGATAGAGTTGGGGGTGGAGAGCGAAAGTTGAACGGATGATGTGGGAGGGGCTGTAACGAACTCCCTGTGTCACTTTTCAAGTTGGCAAAACTTTCCAGCTTTTCTGTCATGGTTTCAATGGCGGACATCTAGATAGAACAATAAAAACAGATTAAATGAGGATATCCAGTATAGTATTAATCATATCATCCCATTTATCATGGGAAAAGTGATACCGTCCCATAGGAAGAGTGACATCCTTTATGTGTAGTCATAGCTATAATACATGCCACAAGGGACTCATTTCTGTGGGGGGGGGGTTTCCAAATGTTTCATTTTAAATCAGTTGTAGCCGGCCCATAAAGGATGCACAAATAGCCGGAAACAAGCTTTAGTCTGCACCAAAGTGCAGTTTATGTAATACAGTACATGGGACAAATGCAGGCCCAGTTATCCTGGTAACCCACTTACCAGACTCTCTCTCTCTGGTGTGATGATTGAGCAACTGGGTCCACAGACAAACACACCAGCTGTCACTGGGCATGTGCAGCATTTCCATTCCACCATTTATACTGCATGTAGTGTCTGCTGGCCAGGCAGTGGTTAAGGGGTCTCCGGGCAACGGGACCACCTACCCCCCTGTGTTTGCCAATGTCATGTTACATGAAACATCAGATTTTTGTCATCAAAAGCCCCGTACTGCACAATTCTCTGGGGTGATGGTGGGTCTAGGAGGCTCATCTACTGTCCCAGGAGAAGGGGAGAGCTCTGCCCTTTTCCGGAGTCTCCCAGACATTCTAGAAATGCTGCCCCAATTGTCAAGTCTCTAATGCTCTTTATCTGATCTCAATATATATATACAGCAGGAATCGGCTGCTATATATGGGAACCGGTTGCCAATAATTCAATGTCACGGGTCTCAAGAAAGAGACGCTGAAAAGGTCTTATTGTGGAGATACTAGACCCCCCCCCCCGATCCGCCACTACTGCATTTTGATGTCCTTGTTACATAAAGAAAGCAGGAATTCTGTAAACAGAACTAGAATTCTCTATTTGGATAGATATTGACACATTTGTGTGTTATTTGACAACCCAACCTCAGCTGTTATCGCTCCGGCATGAAGCTGCTTCTTGTAGATCACAATACTTGGAGGAGAAACACAGAGTTTGAACGGGAGCCAGAGAGGGAGCATAGGGGACAGTGAGCGAGCGGAAAGTCAGAGGAAACATGCATCAAAGACTAGATGGTCTATTGTACACCAAGGGCTGACCTTTTGCACGTTTACAATACATTAAGCCAGACTCTAGGGAGAACTGCAGCCAAGACACTGTGTGTTTTTTAAAGATATCATTATTAAAAATCTGTTGTAATGACCATATATGCATTGAAGTATGCTGGCAGTTATTCACAAGCACTATTAGATATAGTAATTAGCTGTAGAAGATATAAATCAATAGATTTATGCCCCACAGAGCTAACAGACCACAGATACTAAAATAAAACTCAAATAAATCCAACGCTTGATCCCAAGTGAGCACTTTTAAGTCACCGAGCATTGGGGAGAGGTTAAAAGCTATTTAAGATACAGTGTACTGTATATCCAGCAGTGGAGAACTGGAGCATGTGATCATAGAGAATGGCCAACAGGGGGAGCTAGAGAGTTATTTTTATCCTCAATACCAATTGCTTATTATATGTTTGACTCTTCATTAATATTTCTTTATAACCTTAGTAGCAAAATGCTTAAAAATCCTTTAAGGCTGTGTCCAGCGTTTGACCGGTTTGTTTGTCATAGGACCCTGAACAGGTAGTAAACGGTGATTAAAATGAGAGCTTGATTCAGATGTGGTTAGAGCAGCTTCTGTGAAATAAGGTAGCTATGATAAGGTAATGTAGCAGAAGGGGTCCTGATATATGCATTAGTGATAATAATAGCATTGATTCATCTGCAACACTATTGGGCGGCTGCGTGACCCCAGGGTTCATGCAAGACTGATGCCACAACTCCTCAGACAGAGATCCTGGCCTCAATCCACCACCATAACAGCAGAGAAATGCCTCCACTTTGGCAACTGGAGGCCTTCGCTGCCCCACCCCACCCCACATTATTAGAGTGTCAATCACTGACCATCTTATGCCATAGAGGGTTCTAGGTTGCAGACCTTGCAAATGTGTACAAACACTGCTCCTGTATATAACACAGATAAACCTAAAGGTGCATCTAATGATCTCCAGTTCTGCTGGACCCGTCCCCTCACAAGCCATTGATTATAATAATCACTGTACTCTGATGTCATCACTTTAGTGCGCAATTTTAAAACTTATTAGATATGGTTAACAGCTCCTCACCTCTATGAGGTGAAGTACCGCCACTGATCAATAGAGGCCACTCACCGGACCAAATTACTCCTTTGTGTGCTAAAAGATGTCATAACAGAAAGTGAAAGCAATTTTCGCAGGGACACTGATCTGTTTCAAACTTGCTGGATATGGAGAGCGGTGTGAAGACAGATATTGGAGGTAGGAGCAGATAGTGACTGGGGGTGGGGTGGAGAGTTTGTGGGCTAAAAACTGTCACAGCTCAAAGTGAAAGAACATTGCAGAAGCTGCCATTTTGATGGGCTTTAAACAAGTAAAGAATAATTTCTTAGTATAAATTATTACAAATGTTAAAAGTTAGATTTTTGGGACCCAAACAAATACTAGCACTAGTTATCTTGCTTGGACTGTAATAAAACCATTATGGTTCTAGGTCTCAGTTTCTACATCACAGTATCACTCCCCATCTCTGAGTCTTCCCATAGGTGATGCTGCTGCTGTGCCTGGCTTTCCTGAGCCCTAACTATGTTTTTCGCTAAGTGGCCGTCCTGTCACATCAGGACCTGTACAAGACGCTCTCACCACTGTTCTAAAGCAGACAAACACAGGATGTCTCTGGCGGGCCTGCTGCCATTATCCAGTCATCTTGGAGGAAAATCACTGGAAGTTATTAACTAAAACTTAGTAGGGATCTGAAACAATGAGGGGTCTATGTTTAGCAGCTAGGTGGGAATTCTACAGAATTCACTGGAAAAAAGTCATAAGAGAACCTTGGTCATCTCTAGTGATTGGAATCGATTTTCAGTTAGGAAGAGATTATTAATGCTGGACCAAGATGTCGGCAGACCCGCCGTTGTGCCGACACGGTGGCTGATCCAGGTAAACATATACATTAGCTGACTGATGCTCGGTGCCTACATGCATCTGGGCAGCAGCTGAATTTGCCCATCCAGCTGTGACGTCAGTCCCAGCAGCAAGTACATGAGGGGTCTGCGGAGCACCGGTACACACAGCCTAATACTCCAATATATCGAAGATAATATCGTCTGTCGGCTGTGCTGCTGGGCCGACGCAATATGTCAGCGAGTTTTGTTCACAAACATATTGCTTGCATAGACGCGCCGACCTGCACAATATATATCGGCTGGCTGTAAACTATCCCGGTCTAAATAGCCAATTTATTTAAATGAAGTTCCATTTACAAAAGAGGTTTAAATCGTACCCTTCATTTAAACAAAATATATATATATATATTACAACAAGCCCCGTCCCTTTCATTTGCATAGCCACATCCACACAAAACCACACAGCAAATGTATCCTTTTAGGGACTGTGAATGAGAACAGTCCAACCACATTCAGGAGGAGGATACATACTTTTTTTTAATGATCCAATTACTCATGTGTACAAGGATAAGTTTAATTCAATGATTGTTACCATTAGGAGGTAAACAGGGATTTATTTTGGCCAAATTGCCCCAAACTGGCAACAATTGGGGTTTCAGGGTTACTCTCTGGCTGAAATTAGAAGGTATACGGCCATTAGCTAGACCATGGGTCTTCAAACTGTGGCCCTCCAGATGGGAAGCGGTCATCTATTAGAATGAACTTAGACCCCATTAGGTCGACTGGCAGGAAGGTCGACCTGACTTTAAGTCGACATGGGCCAAGGTCGACATGACTTAAGGTCGAATTTGCATAAAGGTCGACATGAGGAAGGTCGACTGGTCATAAGGTCGACATGGGGTTTTTCACTGTTTTTTTGAGCCGACATGTGCCGACAGGCGGTATTTCATGCCCTACCATCCACTAGGGCGTGGAGGAGGTTATTAAAGCTGTGGCGAGCGAAGCAAGCCACCGTGCCCGATGCATTGCGAGCAAAGCGAGGGTCCGATTCTCATTGCCAACTGTGTCCATGTCGACTGTGTCGACCTTCGGATAAAAAAACAGTGAAAAACCCATGTCGACCTTATGACCAGTCGACCTTCCTCATGTCGACCTTTATGCAAAGTTAACCTTAAGTCATGTCAACATTTTTCCATGTCGACCTTAACTCAGGTCGACCTTCCTGCCAGTCGACCTAATGGGGTCTACCTAATGACTGTAGACCTAAGTTCATTCTGACAGATGTACCGATTCCAAGGCATGCTGGGATTTGTAGTTTCACAACATCTGGATGGCCACAGTTTGAAGACCCATGCGCTAGACCATATTTAGGTCGACATTCATTGGGTCGACTACTGAAAGTGGACAGGACTTAGGTTGACACTTGAAATAGGATCAGAAGGTTGACACAAGCATTAGGTCGACAGTCAAAAGGGCGAAATGAGTTTTTGAGCATTTTTTAGCTGATAGGAACTATTTCATGCCCTACCATCCACTACGGCATGGTGGGAGATTAAAATAGTGTGCCGAGTTCAGTAAGGAACCATGACCGGAGCATGGCAGTGTGCATGTTGACTTGGTCGACATTCTGGACAAAAAAACAGTGAAAAATACATGTCGACCTTTTGACTGATGACCTTCCCATTGACGACCTAATGCTTGTGTCGACCTTAAGACCCTGTCGTGAATAGCCACGTCAACCTATTTCAGGTGTCGAACTATGACCTGTCAACCTTCAGTGGTCAAGCCAATGCATGTCGAACTAAATTGGGTCGACGCAATGACCCATACCCAGATAGAATACAGCAGTGAATGCTGATTCAGTTCTAGAGTGGAGTGCTGCGATCTATAAAGGTTATCTCTGACCACTGTATTGATTTTTCCACATGCAATATATTCGTCTTTAATGACTTCATTACATCACAGAAACCATAGAAATTATGTCAGCACTGTGCCTGAAGTGAGATGATTTATCATCAGTGATGGGGAAGAACAGAACACATATAATCCAAACTATGGAGGGTAAGGCACAGTGATTCCATAACTATGACACCTTCTAGCAGCCAGTACTAGAAGAGGTCACAGGGTCTCCGGAGGGAGAACGTAATGAGTCAAAGTCCTAACTGCTGCCAAAATCAACATCCAACATATCTTTAGTGAACATGCATCCCATCATTACCAAATGTATTCTCAGACATAAACCCAAAGTATGTGTCATGGTTACTTTACCTGGGGGTGAAAAAGGAGAGGAGATGGGCGTAAGTACTTGTCCTTTATCGCCCCCACAGGGTCGGTCACCTTCCGCTTTTCCACCCTGCTGGACAACAACACAGAGGGTTACGTACCCCAAATAATAATTACAGCATAATACTAATAATGAGCCTGTTGCAGGCAGCGTTACACCCGTTGGTGAGTTAAACCAATATTCGGGAGGATACAGCCTGACCTTCAACTATGGAACTTGTTCCTAATGCATTCATTGGCTGCAGTCACTCGAATAATGGTTCAGTCCACAATATGGCTGCCTGCGCGTTTCATGGAAACTGGATAGTTAGCCCACAGTGGGAAATAATCACTTAGCGCCAATGATTTCACCACCTTCATCAGTCAGAGCCGAATACTTTTTATTCACTGCACTTGGTCGACTACACAAACCAAAAATAAAATCCATAGGGCTGATTTATCAACGGGTTTTTAATGGTGCTCCAGTCAATCAGATCCCAACTGTCATCTTTAAAACTCATTGCGCATGATAAAACTCATTGATAAATCAGACTGCCAAACGAAAGTGAAGCGTGATGCCACCGACTTGTGGGAGTAACAGAAAAACGCTGCTTCATAGCTTGGGGCCGGCTCCATAATTTCTCCCAAAAGAAACTGTAACAGTATGTAATACATCTTAGTTTTCAGATGATAAATATAATAAGTCATAATATTTGAATCTGTCTGGCTTGGGAGGTGAGAGATGGGTCAGACCAATTGATATATCATATATCTATTTCGGATGAGAACATTTCCTGTAATTTAATTATTGACATCCTCTCTCTTCTTGGTGGAGCCTCAGCTCTTGAAGACAGTGAAATAGCTGGAACTTCCCTTGATACAAAGCTCATTTTACCCTTCAACACAACACTATATTTAGCAGGGAGACAGAGGACGGACACGGCCATAGTATTCCTTACCAGTAGATAAGTAAAACACGCACATTCCAGCTTGCCAAGCATGACAGGATCATTAGTGGCATTAATAAAGGACATTCTGGGACATAGCGCATTTTTTTAATTAGAGGCAATGTGAAAAATATAGTTTTTACATATTGGTATTTTTCAACCTGTTATTTTAACGTTCTTTCTGCGGTTTTAAAACATATCACTAAATAACGCAAGTTTTGATACTTCAAAACACAATGGGTGATACATTACGGTAAATTAGCGCGTATAGAGGCAGATGTATTAAGCCTTAACAAGAGATAAATGAAAGGGTGATAAAGAGAGATAAACGTCCAGCCAATCAGCTCTTTACTGCCATGTTACAGGCTGTGTTTGTAAAAAGTCAGTAAGGAGCTGATTGGCTGGACGTTTATCTCTCTTTATCACCATTGCATTTATCTCTTGTTAAGGCTTAATACATCTGCCCCATTAATGGATATCCCATCAGGGGCTATCCAACTAGCCTCGATAAGCCGGCGCATATTGGGGATTTTGTTTCACCTGCCGAAAACATGACTGCAGCGTCCAAAAACACATGTTTTACTGAACTGTGTTTGGGAGTAAATGTATTTTTTTGAAATCTGAACAACTATAATTGGGTAGCTCAAAAAGTAATACACAGATTTAACAAAGCGTTAAAAAACATCACTGTATGCTATACCTGTATATCAGGCCAGTTCTGCTTTCACAGGCCAGGTTTTAAGGATATTCATGCTTGAGCATAGTTGACTTAAATAGTACCTCAGTGAATTGCAATTAACCACCTGGGGTCAAATGTAATAGAGTGTGAAAATCAGAAAGGGAGAGATTTTGGGAGAGTTTTCCCATTTTTTTTAAACGGCAATCAATTACATGCAAAATCAACCTGGTTTCTCAGTATAAATGATTGCCGCTTTAAAAAAAATGGGAAAACTCTCCCAAAATCTCACACATTCGGCTCTTGGACTCAAGAATGGATATGCTTTAAACCTGGACTGTAATGGTAGAGGTTGTGCTTTAGGATATAATAATACATTCACACAGAAAAAGAGAAAATCCAGATGCACACTCTAAATTCTAAACAATGCTCATTGGAATTGTAATAAACTCTGCAATATAACAGAGTACATTTGAGGTGCTTAGCATACTTTGGGCAAAAATATAGGCCCACCAACCTTGACCAGGTGACATCATCTGGTGGGTCCCTAACACTAAGGTTCAAGTCCAGGGCAAGGGACCCTCTAGGATAGCACAAGCCAAGTGCCCCAAGCCAACATTTCTGATTTGGCAATCTAAAGGATTAACAACAAAATATCTAGTATTCAGTTTAATGTTGTAAAAAAACACTGGAAAATTAATGCATTTATTTATGCTAGAGATATAGTCATTACCCACCCCCATCCCAATATAGGCTACTAAATTAGGGCTAGGTATGTTAATACCTGTAAATGGGGTCCATGAAGAAAGGCGAAGGTTTCGCGTAGTGAAGAGGCGGCTGCTGCGGAAGAGGAGGTGGAGGGATTTTCGAAAGCATATCACCCATCTTCCTGTCACCATAGATATGGTTCTTCCGCGTCTCCCTCCCTCCATTCTGACTGGCTCTACTTCTGTTACCAATGCTAAGGTCCAATGGTTGCTCCTCTCCTGAGGTCTGAGGTACCAAAACCTTGGGCGGTATTAAGGCTGACTTCATCTCTTTTGGTTTGATGGTGAGATCAAACGGTGACTCGGAACTGGAGTTGCTAACCTTCTGGAGATCCCTAGGAGACTTTGATTCAGCTTTCACCAGTAAGTTATGATTTACTGTCCGATCTGTAAAAGCTGGGTATAAAGAATGGGGAAAGTTGGGGAGGAACTGAAAGGGGAACATGGAATGATAGGGGAGGGAACCCATTTTTTTTTCTTGCATCCCCATAAATCCAGGTCCAAAATATTTCTCTGCTATAGAGGCAATAGCTTTAATAGAGTCATTTGCGGCTCCCATCGATGGAAGCAACTGCTCTTCTGGAGGTGGAAAGAAGGAATGTTGAGTGTAGAAAAATGGTCTCTCACCAACGTTATTATTAGAACTACTAGAAACAGAACTACTCACAATATCTTGTTTGTGGTCTATGGGTTTGGTTTTCTCCTTGTTTTTGTCTCTTTCGCTATCTACATCACTGTCTAAATCAGACCCAGTGCCAGTGGTGGTGTCCAGATCGGTTCCCGAGGTGGTGTTGACATCTTCAAAGTCACTTCCATCTGATAGATCGCTGCTCCTAGATTTATGTTTATCTAGGTATGAATTTTCCATACTGTTCTCAAACTTTTCCTCCAGAGAGAGCAGCTGGTTATTGCTGCTGGTCAAAGAGGACATGAGGGACAGTTGGTGGCTACCTATCGGACTTGGAAGCTTTGCTTCTCGTGTATGGTTCAAGGGATTTTTGAGCAGTGGGGAAGGAGGTAATAATGGTGGTCGAGGGTACAACGATGGAGGGAAAATTCCTGGAAATCCAGGTGGTAAAGTTGGAAACGGAGGAGGAGCCGGTGAAAATGCCAAACTGCCTGGATGTGCCCTAGAAGGAAAATAGTCATTGAAAGCAAGGCTAGAGTGATTCATGTTTGGAGAAGCTTTAGACTTGTCCATCAAAGAGCTTGGTGTTAAGGGCAGACCAGGACCGAACATCCCACCAGGATTGTAATGGTTTTTGCCTTCACAGAAGCGCCGGTGTTTGTTAAGGGAGGAGGTAGTGCTAAACATCTGTCCACAGTCCTTGCATTTTATCTGTGTACGGCAGTCTGCATGCATTCGCTTATGACGACACAGGTTGGAGAACTGTGTGTACGATTTATGGCAGACCTCACCTGGAACACCAACAGAAACCAAAACAAAAACAATATAAAATAAACATAAATAGACTGAGAGAAGGCATGCATAGCCTGTGTTACATCAGCAAACTCAACAAGCAACTCATAGAAATGTACAGTAATCCATCAAAAGCAAAAATACTCAATACAAAATGGCATACATTCTCTTCCATGCATAAAAGACTGTGGGTCAATCTACTGGAAGCCACAAAAAACTAAAGTAACAGAAAACAAAGCAACATATTTGATAATATTGTAGGCTTACTGAACCACAGAAAATGTACAAGGTGGTGCTTCTCTTTCTCTTATCATTCATATACAGTACAACTGCATGTAATCAGGATATTGCAGGTCATTCAATTCTAAACTCTGAAATAATGCACGTTATGTATTTATAGTAGTTTATTACCATTTAGTTAAGATAACTATTAAGGGGAAGGGGTACATTTATTAAAGCTTCTGAAAATTAAAAGAGGTGACATTGCCCAGGGCAATCAATCAGATTTTGTTCATCATTTTCTAGGATGCAAAAGAAAAATTATAGACAGAAATTGAATGGTTGCTATGGGCAACATCATTTACATGGTTTTTTTTTAAGTGAATGGCAATTGTGCAATGTTAAAGGTGTACCCTGTAGGTATAAAAACAGCCTCAATCCCCTCATGACTCATTTATTAGTTATGATAAATTAGGGAAGGCCTGGCCAAACTATGGCTCTCCAGACTTTGTGAAACTACATACCCCAGAATGCCTTGCAATAGATTTAGCATTCCCTAACAGCAAAGCTGTGACAGGGCATACTGGGATTTGTAGTTCCATAACAAGTGGTGAGCCACGGGTCGGCCAGGCCTGATGTAGTGTGTACATCCCCACACTTCTTAGGCATCACCAACACATCAGTGCTGACTGGACACTGACTAATCGCATTCTTCGTCAGACACCAGACTATGTACCTGAGAGTGGGCCGGTGCTTTAATTACATTGGAGGGCTCTCCAATCCAGTGCTGCCACACCATGGGCTGGTGACCATGAATAGAAAGGTCATTGGTCTCTGCTGAGTGGCAAGGCTAGGAGGGGGTCTGGCTCTATCACGCACATCCCTCACAAATATCATGTGCATGGTTGTTAGTGGGGACATTTTCTATGCAAAATGACCTCATGCTGCACATAGGAATTTTTGTGGTGGTGGTGGTGTGTGTGTGTGTGTGTGTGTGTGTGTGTGTGTGGGGGGGGGGGTATGTATATCTAGTACCTAAACTATTATGCAACAAATAAACATAAGTGCAGATGAGAAGAAAATTAGCACAATTTGTTATACTTAAGTACTAATATATCTAGCTGTAAATGGGTTCTAGCACATAATGGGTTTCTAATCGTACTAAGGTCCCAAATGTTTCACACTGGATATTACAGGACACATACCGGATAACTTATTAGCCTGGAAACTGCACAATGTATAAAAGCATGAAGATTGCTGGTTTGCTGCCCAGGATCTGCAGTTAGGAATGGGGATTAACACACTGTGAAGTTCTAAGTTGGCAATGTACCGTGTCCTAAAAGTTACTTTGCTAGCAGAAAACGATGACTACATTATTTTATTTATTTATTTTAACTTTAATGAAAATGTCATGGTGTTTGCGGAGACTGTCCATGAGCACTGGAATAAACGGGAGATAGATAAATGTGGGTCACTGCCCACACCTGGTTTGTCAGTAACTTCTGGGTGCAATGTGCATCATCCTGGAAATCTCCAACAAGTTATTTCTTTTGACCTTGTAACACCAGATAAGGTCACAGCTATAATGGTAGACTTGTTATTGTACCAGGGGTGGCTTATTGGCAGAGGGGGCCATGTGCAAACCCTTGTGTGGGGCCCTCTTCTTTGCGGTGCCTCTGCACATATACATGTCTCCAGAAACATGGTGCCTGCCGTGTTGCTTGAGACAAATGTCTAGTGCGCATGTATAGGTCTCCAAGAACATAACATCTGCCCTGATCCCAGAGACAAATCTGTACTGCTCATTCATGAATCACCGAGGAAATGCCTGCTGGAGAAAGGAATTGACTGAGTGTGGTCGTCCCCTTTAAAATCTAACAGTTTGCAGGACAGAAGCAGAATGAACATTATTGGGGGAAAAGCTGTTAGCATATTGAAATAAAGTTTGACTGTCATTTACACATAGTATAGACAGCCATCTTGTAGGTGGGTGGGGGGGGGGGACCAATCTTCACGATGATGAGTACTATCTGTTCACTGGGAACACATAACCTTGCTGAGTCATGAATCACTAGAAGCCAGACCATTGGTGGACTGCACCAATATTCACATTGTGTCTCAGGTTCTTAGTGAGTGGATTGGCTGCATTATCACGAATATTGTCCAATCACACTAAGAACTTAAATATAATAAGCATCAAACCTTTCGTACATGTATTAACAGTCAAAAACACATAAAGAGCCTCCTAAATCTCAGTGACCACAGTGTTCTGACGTCTGCAGTGACTACTGATGCCTAACCATGTCCTGGTAACACTTGGGCCCTCTCGGCTATCCACTGGAGCGTTTCTTCAAGCTCTCAATTCAAGCATTCTTTAAAATAATTGTATGTTTTGTGTAGATTCTCAATGGACAAATGATGGGCATCAAGGACGGTCTTACTGAGCCCACACAGGGAGTTATTCTGGTTGGTTCGCAGCACTGCGCGCGCCATTTGCAAATGCCACCACCCCCCATTCACAGTGCGAATTTCCCCACACGGCTGCGAATGGATGTTTAGCATAAAATCCATTCGCAGCCTATGGGGAAACACCCACATCATTCGAGGGTCGTGACCCTCGAATGATGTGGAAGGCGAACGCAAAACTAAAGACCCTCTGAAGTGTCTTAGTTTTGTGCATGTTATCGAGGAGAACATTGCGGGCAGCTGACATCCGGTGATGTCAGCTGCTCGCCCCCAGCACCCGCGTCACTGAGAATTACCATGGGAACACCCAGCATTTTCATGGGAACACTGGGCTACCAGGCGCTTCCCCACCCCTCCGCCTGCAGTGGTGGGTATGTGTGCCAAGCGAACACTCTGTTCCCCGTGGCTACACGCACCCAGCGCATGCACATATGCAGAAATGTGCATGTGCAAAAGCAAAACATCGGTCCTCTGTGTGTGATCGCGGAGGACCGTATGAACCAGAATAAGGTCCACTATCCTTTCTGCAAATATTATTTGTAACAGTGTCACTTTAAGAAAGAGAAGCATCACCCTGTGCATGTATTAACCTAGATCTTTGAACATAGCAAATTCGGAATGGGGATTATTAACACAGTTTCTAAAATAGCTCATTATATAGTCATCAGATGGGTTAAGGATGATAGGGACAATCTTTGATGTGGTTCTTAAATTTACTTAGGTGATCTAAACATCCGGTAGATTTGACTATGGAAGTGTTGAGACTTTATCTTGTTACGAGCAAGACCACTTACATATGAAAGGTTTGACAGTGCTATGAATGTGCTTATGTTGCTTGAGCCCCGACGAGGTGGCAAATGTCTTGCCACAGTCAGGGCAGGCGTGTGCCCGGGCTCCAACGTGCTGGGAACGGATGTGCCTTTGGAGGTTGCTGGGATCAGTGAAAACCTGCAAAGAAAGTCACAATGTATTGAAAATGCAGAGACAGCACATTGTCTCTACATATAAACTCTGAACATATAGAATACACAGTAATTAGAGGGTAGACCCAGGATACGCTGCAGAGAGAGCAATCTTTCCATGTTATTCTGTAGACCAGGCATGGCCAAACTATCGTCCTCCAGCTGTTGTGAAACTACAAGTCCCATCATGCCTTGCCAAAGGTTTGCTATTAGGGAATTCTGAAACTATGGCAAGGAATGCTGGGATGTGTAGTGCAGGGCCACAGTTTTGCCATGCCTGGCTTAGACTATTAATCAACAAGTAACATTTTGCTACAGAGGAACTTCCCCTACAATAACGGAGTTTGGAGCATTGGTAAGTAACTCGGAAGAGAACGCTATATAGACAATGCTCTAACTAGTTTGGCTGATGATGGAGATAAATGGCTGAAAAACACATAATACAATCAAGATGTCAATTCAGTGTTTTCAGTAGGTGTTAAAAAATACAAATGCTTAAATACTATCTGCATGAGTGTAACGGGCCCTACACACAGGGCGATTTCAGGGTATTTTCTAAGAGATCTCATTAGATCACTTGGAAAGTGACCCTACATCGCTCTGTGTGCAGGTGCCATAGCGATAGCCATGCGCAGCCCCGCACGTCACTATCGCCCAGCAATTAATATGCAGCATGCTGGATAAATCTAGTGAGATGGCCCTGACAGATCGCTCAGCACCCAACTCTGATACATCAATGTGATGTTGTTATTTTACATACTATTGCTTGCGCCTTGATTAATAAACAGTCACTAAGGCTTTTATTTTAGAAAGCGTTACTAGTTCTTAACCCTTTGAGAGCCAACATCTCTTAAAAATGACGGCATCCATCACATTTGTTATATAAATTCAAATAATAAATGTGTAAATAAAGTTAATATTTTCCTATATATGGATGCAAATGTTTGCTGGGCAATTTTCCCACCTATTTTGACCAATTCACTTGGCACTCGAAGGGTTAAAGTGTTTTATAGGACAATCCTGTTTTAGCATTCACAGGCAGCAAAATACCAAGTGACATTTCCTCTATGCAACAACACATATGTTTATATGAAGAGGTTAAGCAGACTTGTCTGTGGGTATCGATCAATGACAGTAAAATTAACAGGTGACAGAACCCTGTGGGCGAGATGTACTGAGCCTTGAAATTAATAAAATGGAGAGTGACAAACCAACAACCAATCGGCTCCTACCTGTTATTTGGCAGTTAGGAGCTGATTGGCCGATGGTTTATCACTCTCCATTTTATCAGTTTTCAAACTTAATATATCTGGCCCATTGTTACATAACATTGGAGAGAGCTGCCAAAAATGCCCTCCAACATTTCACAGAATGTAAAGTAAAGTATTTTGCAAACTATTTTAACACTGAGAAAATGGAAACCTTTATACAATAAGTAACTTTTTTCTCAAATTAAAATATAGTAAAGTATATAACACACACCTAAAGTTCAAATGCGCAAAGTTTTGGGAAGCAACATATAAAAATAAATCACATTATTGAACGCCCTCCTTTCGTCTAGGGAAACCCTAGTAGCACTTGGGCAACCACTGGTCTTGATGCATTGCCTTGGTCCTGCCTATGGGGCCGGACAGGTTCCTAAAGCGGATGAAGCCACCTGGCAGTAGGGAAAGAAAACCTTGCCGAGAACCAGTGGCAGTTCCAGGGGTGGGGCTGTAGCACAGTTCAAAATTCAAATAGGGGAGCCACACCCACTGCAACCAAATTAAAATGGACTCACTGGCAGTGGGTGTGGCACCCCTATTTGAATTTTGAACTGAAGCCACCACTGCTGAGAACCTTGATGGTGTCATCTACTCAGCATAATGAATGGGAGCATCATTGTTCTCTAGATTTAATCTCCAAGCAACAAGGGACATATCGTAGGAACAATGGCGGGACCTCATCTTTACCCGCTCTACCAAGGTTTTACCAGAGGAAAGGGTGTCAGAGCTACTGGCAATGTGAAACCACAGAGGAGAAAAAGAAGCGTGCTGCCTGAAAACTGTGCGCTTGTGACGGTGTGTGATGGTACAATAAATGTAACTATGTCATAACACTGACGTCTACTTTAGGTGTGTGAGGTTCCGCTTCAGTGTTGTTGTTGCAGTTCAAATATATGGGTAATCTGGAAGGAAGATCACTTGGAAACCAGGACTCGCTCTGCAAAGGACATACGTGAGACACAGATCATTCCAAGCGTCAGCCTGAGGTCACACTTTCAAGGACATCACAATGACAATGAGAAGAGTAACTAACTGGCCATCGGTACCTTTACGCAGTTCTCACACTCGAATCTCTTGCCACTGTCATGTGACATCTGATGGCGAATCAGGTTGGATTTCCAGTTGAAGGCTTTGGGACACTGGTCACATTTGTACTCCCGTTCTTCGGTATGAATGATCATATGCTGCTCCAAACTGCAAGCAAGACAGGATGTGCGACATTTGAGAACAAAGGGTGCCAAGCGCCCATGCTTATCCACATGCTAATGTCCTATTGGAACACATATTGGCGTCTAGACTGTCCGACACACAATGACAATTACTGGGCCCGTAAGAGAGTCTTAATGAACACTATTAGCCTGGATTATTGCACATGAGCAGTTCAGCCATTGACTTGAGCACAGAAATTATACAGATAACTAATAAGTCAATAATAGTTCCAGTCCATTAAGCAAAAAATTTCCTTTCCATTAAGCACTTTTGCTTACAGTAGACAGGATCGTGGCATCATCCAGCTGAAAACAAAAGTCTATAATCTTATTTAGAACAACAAATGTAGGGTCAAGGTGTCAAGTAGGTTTAATATACTAAGATGGGAGTTCTATTTCACATTGTAGGTTGCTATGGGCAACCGACCAGATACGATCTATTATCTTCTAGAAGGGGCTAAATAAATTAGTAGATTCTGATTGGTTGTGCATAGCAGCCTCCCATGTGAAATAGAACTCCCATCTTGAATTGCAACTACCAACAAGACATTGAGAAAGACCCGAACGAGCATGGATCAATCCAAAATGTTTACATTAAAGTTGTTTAGGGGGCGTGGTCTATTAGATCGACACCAAAATGTCAACATGCACATGATGGATACTGGAAAAAATTTGACACGTGAAAAAGATGACATGTTGTTTTCCCAATTTTTTTTAGTGTCAACTATCATAACTTTTTCAATGTTCCTTATTTACTGATGGAACCATAAAGTCTAAAACTAAAATCACTTTCACATCACAATGACATCACATCATTGAGTACATTTCACAACACACGAAGGGCCCGAGTGAAAGACAGGCAGAAGTGCATGGAACGCGTAAGACCACAGCCATGCTCACTGTACAGACCATTTCCACCTCCTCGGAATGTTCATCGCCATGGCTGGACTGACTATATGGCACACGGGCAAATGCCAGAATGGCTCATAGCCTGTTGGGCAGGGCAGGTCCGGTCTACAAGCCTGGCTGAGGAGCTGAGACAGGGGCTTACAGAACCACGGGGGTGTGTCACAAAGCCACTCCCCATGAGCCATGGTCATGCCTCTTGCTACGCGCACAGCCACTAGAATGCTGAGGCTGTTTTAGAACCCATCTTTGCTCATGACTTTTGCCCAACACTTCGGATACCAACTGACCCAATTGCAACCGGTTTCAGAAATTTTCTTGCACAGTTCCAAACAAAAACATGAACACCGGCACTGCATGAGACTCACAGAGCAAGGTCTTATAGCCATTCTACATTTGCTAATGAACAGTGAATACAAACTGTACTTACCTGTATTTGTTGGGGAAGAGGCGTTCACAGTCTTTGCACTCATGTACTTGTTCATTCTCGAACCCCTCTTGTTTGATCTCTTCGCTCAGAGACTCGTATATGTGGTTGACCGTATTGCAAGCATATTTCTGGTGCCGCCTTAAATCGAGCTTGGACTGGAAAAGTTCATCACAGTCTTCGCAGCGAAATGTGTGTTCCTCTGTAGAGAAGAAACAGATTAGAGAGCTACAAGCCAACAGCGGAAAGCTACAACCATGCTCGCTTTGTCTCACTGACTTAATACTCCTAAAACTTCTTCCACTTTAAATAAAGAATCACAATTATTCACATTTCTGGAGTCATAAATATCATTAAGGCCATCAAGTTTCCCAACTTTGAGGTCTAAAGGTCTTTGCATAATATAAGACACAAGACGTAACATTTTGGTTGCATTGTTCAGCAAATACGTTTCAGACAACAATTGCCGATCACCGCTTGGGATAAGAAAATGCGTAAGGAGACAACATTAACAACACAACCTATACAATAAAAGATTATCACCAAGGTCAAACAAATTAAAATAAGGGCAGCTGTTAATAAGTTTACGAGACGGCATCCTGACTACTCTGCCAAGTTAAACAATTGGGTCCCACTTGTATGTTTTCCAAAAATACAAGTTCTTTAAGAGAACCAAGACAGTCCTGCCTTTCCCCACCTAGCGACTTAGAGAACAGAAGCATCTTAAGGGGTTTAGCTACTCTGCACTTAAAACATCTTTCTACAATTAAACTTTCATTCCTATGCAAACAGTTTAGAGCAAACTCTGTGCATGTAACAGGGTTCATTAACTCCCAAGGTAGACGGTAATTAAGCTTTTTGGTGTGGATTTATTGATACTGGCAAGCGTGCCACTCCGTGCTGGCACAAAGTAAGTTGTGATAGCAACGTTTCAGCATCTCGCTCGCGTACTCTGCTGCCTCGTGTTTAAAGGCTGCGTTTGATTCCTGCGGCCTTAGAGCTTGCAGTTAGGAGGCATGTGACAAATGAAAAATCCAATGCTCCTGAACACATATTTACCAAATAGCCATAAAGAGATCAACACACAGAAGCAGAAAAATACATTAATTACTAACAAACGTTTTGGGGCTTATTTCATAAAATAGTGCAATGTGGAAATATTTCCTTTTTTTGTGCCTTTAAAAATCTGTAAGCCAACTGTTCAAAATGAGCTGCGGATACGGTCACTAAGTCAACACTATTTAGGTTGATATGCATTGTGTCGACCACTGAAGGTCGACAGGGTTGGAAGGTCAAGACATTGGGTGGGTAGACAGTCAAAAGGTCGACATGAGTTTTTCACTGATTTTTTTTTAGCCGACATGTGCCGACAGGGGATGTTTCATACCCTACCATTCACTAGGGTGTGGTGGGAGAATATAATAGTGTGCATGGAGAGCGCAGTGAGACATGCGAGGGGACGTGGTACACTTTGACGGTCCACATTTGGGACAAAAAAAATAAAATAAATAACTTTAAAAAATCATGTTGAGCTTTTGACTGTCGATCTTCCCATTGTTGACCTAATGCTTGTGTTGACATATTTCAAATGTCAACCTAAGCCTTGTCAACCTTCAGCGGTCGACTCAATGCATGATGACCTACATTGGGTTTATCCAATGATCCATAACCTGTGACATGCTTGGGCAGTGTCGGACTGGGGTATGAAGGGCCAATCGATGGTAGGGAGCCCTGCTATGCTTAAGTAGTGTTTACTCTAGCACCCAGGGAGCGCCCAGGGTGTCGCGGTCTGCTGTAGTGGTCTGTATATCAGCACTGGTATACAAACCAGACCTGTGCTAGAAACACCACAGCAGACAGCATCACCCCAGGCAGGGAAGAGGAACTGCATGGGTTTTCAAAGTTGGCGGGTGCTAGAATGAACACTACTTAGGGGGTGTGGCCAGCGACCACTGGATGGGACCAGCCCACACAGTAGTTTGGATAGCCAATACCATATATCTGACTGTCTAATAGGGTAACAATGAGTAATTTGAGTGCACTGTCTGGAACCGGACATTAGAGGAAGGGGTGTGGCCTACATGTAGTGCCCATCATGAATTTACTCCTGTAGTCCTTTTGCCAGTCCACCCCTGTTTGGGTACATTGCAATATATTTTTATATAAGCCCCACATCATACCAGAAATAAAAATATATAAGGGGATTTATGTTGTGCTAGATTTTAAACCACTATTTGAGATTATTCCCCCTTTAAACGTTATCCACTCAAGTTCCATCTTATTAAACAAGTAGTAGCATTCATCTCTGTTTAAGAAGCATCCTACTTATACACAACATGTATTAATCTACTTACAAAGGTCTATAAGGAAAGAGACATCAGCAATTCTTTTTGTCTGCACATTATTACTTCCCTACAGGATGTCCAGTAAAATGCACAATAATGGGAATTCCGACCCTTAGGTGATCACTCGAGCTAAATTAAGAAGCTGGGAAACTTGAACCAACTCTATTGTGCTGCTAATAACTATTCATATCAGCTTCTCGTTCTGCCCAACAAGCTATATGACTTGGCTTCATTTACCTTGGTTGGGATTTAAAAAGGTACACAGCTCCAGTGCGAAAAGTGGGATTGCAAAAACATCATGTGTGAAGTAGTAAAGATTTACATCTTATAAATACTAGTTCATTGTAGCACCCGCCATCTTTGAAAACCCATGCAGTTCCTCTTCCCTGTCTGGGGTGTCGCTGTCTGCTGTAGTGCTTCTAGCACAGTGTAGTCTGTATATCAGCATTGATCTGTAAACCAGACCTAGAAACACCACAGCAGACAGCGACACCCCAGGCAGGAAACAGAAACTGCATGGGTTTTAAAAGATGGTGGGTGGGTGCTAGAATGAACACACACATATATATATATATATATATATATATATATATATATATATATATATATATATATAGCCACATATGTATACACATAATATATATACATGGAAGGTACTGGTCATTTTAAGAGTCACGTTGATGCATGGAAATCTTTTGGTTGGCAGTGGAGAAGTTGACAACTGTAGACTCGGATGGAACGCCACCCCCCCAGTGGTCAAAATATATTACCATGCAATAACTCTAGTAAAACAAAACAAAAAGTCATATGGATTTTTTTTCAATGACTTGGTTTCCAGTACCGTGGTCACATAAGCATTTTATGCACATTCACAGGCAGGTCTCTCCGAACCGTTATGGGTCACATCTGTCCACCCATTTGGAAACTGTCCATCCTCTATGCTACAGTACTTCTAACTGTAGAACATCAGAAGCAAAAGCATTAACTTAATTGGGGGGTTTCTGACTAAGATCTATGTATATAGCACACACACTTAATTATGCAGCCAGTAGGATGCCATGTGGTGGACATTTAGCGATAGTAGGCTCCACCCCCACACGGACATAATTCATCGGTCTGCTAACATGATACAGTTTAGTATACTTGCATCATATTTGTTCCCGCCCACTTCACATAGTCCTGCGACTCCACTTGTGGGACATCCACAGAGATGGATACATAGAGACGGAGATATACAGCGGTCTCCTTATAAGAAAATAAAAAACCTATTCCCTCAGAGGAAGTTTTGGGAAATCAGAACACCCCCCCCCCCACATGTGCCAATAAATGATTACATGATCTGTATGTGTCTTAAAGTTATTATACCTGCTTGTGAGAATATACACAAGCCTTGCACTGACACAACTGTCCTCACATGACTTGTATTGCCCAGGTCTCATTTGTTTCATTTTGTTTAATGGTTAGTCAACACTATCCTGGCCTAATTTGTTCTAGTTCCAGAACATGAGAACCACAGGCAGCACATCAGTGGTCTATATAGAACACTGTGCAAACAGCAACTAAAGAAAGTATTTATTTATTTCTCTCTCTCTCTCTCTCTCTCTCTCTCTCTCTCTCTCTCTCTCTCTCTCTATCTATACACACACACACATATCCATCCATATGCTCTGGCACTCTGTGGCCCCCCCAAGCAGTACGCGTCCTCCGACCTTTTCATACCCCCACTATCCACGTCGTTGTGGAGTTGAAGCCGAAGCGTGGCGAGCGCAGCTTGCCCAGCGAGAGGACGCGGAATACGAGCCCGAAGCGCGGTGCGCGCAGCTTGCCCTGCGAGGGGACGCGGAATACATGTAAAGTAATCCGTGTCCGCTCACCACGCTTCGGGCTCGGTGGCTCGCTGCGCTCGCAACACTATCTAAAATCAACTCCACGCCAACGTGGATAGTGGTGGTATGAAAAGGTCGGAGGACGCGTACCGCTGCGCTCGCCACGCTTCGGGTTGGCGTTGATAGTGGGGGTGGCGTTGCCAATGGGGGTGCATTTAACATTGAAAGCACCCATCAGGGTGCTTGTACAATTAAAAATCTAATCGCATGCCGCTATATTGCATGCAATGAAATGCGATTGTATAAGAGGTACTACGATCAGAATATTGGGCGCCATGCTAGGAAACCAAACTATGTTTAGAAAATCAGGGGGACATGGGGGATTTCAGATACTCCAGAGGTAAATACTAAACATAAATACCCCCCCCCCCCCTCCCCCCCCAAAAAAGCACAAGTCAAGTACCATAACTATTTTTGGGATTTGCCTTACGTGGATACGGTGGACCCACCAAATATGTCCCTCTTATTCATTTACTTATTTACTTGGTAAACATCGAAAAGCTATCCACCAAACTAGGTTCCAGCAAATGAATAAACTCATGGGCCAACTTCCGTAAACGAGTTCTAAGGTTGGAGATTAGGATGTCGCAGGAAAATGCATTTTTCACATTCTACAATTCAGTTGATGGTACCTAAGCCCATTCAGAAAGTGATTCTTTGAAGCACAATGGAAAACTTCAGACCAGAAACAGCAGGTTAAGTCCTTAAATATCTTACAGGGGGGAGACAGTCAGTGTTCTGCCTTGTTTGTAAAATCCATGGTTGCAACAATCATCTATCTAAAGTTCCATCAGTAACACTCGGTACAATAGAGGAATGTTTCTGAAAAATAAATCAGCTCCTAATGGCTTTCAGAAGAACCAAGGGGAAAGCAATTATATGGCATCTAACATGCTAATCTACCAGAATAATGTCTCAAAGGAGTTCAAGAACCCTACTCAAAATTCCAACAGAGATAAGGGGTCTAGTGCTTTTGGCTGGGGTTGGCATAGAAGATTTTTACGATAATTATCTTCACGCAGAACATTTTTGCACTTGCTTTCATGCGTAATTTACAGTTTAACTGGGTAAAGTCAGATTTGTTTGAAAAAAAAAAAAAAAAAAAACACCCCAAAAAAACAACTGCTTGGTATGGAATTATTTTCGCCCTGGCACAATTAGGTTAAAAAAAAATAAAGGGAAAAAAACCCCCCAGAAAACAAGTTGGTGTTTTCCAGGGTTGAGGCGGAGAGAACAAATATAGATTGCATCCATTTATTTGCACAGCGAGACTTTTTTTTTCTTCTTTCTACAGGTTCTCAAAGCTAAAAACACGACTTTAATAATAAAATGTGTTTAAAGGGTTCCTTATGGAATGATTTCAAAAGAACCAGGCAGCAGGAATTATGTAAATCCCCAATTTGTTAAAAGTTACACCCTCTCCTGTCTTTATGCTTAGACCAAACCTGTGAAATGCTAAGTCTGGACCCGATCATATGGGTTCAGTCAGACTTTTTGGAGAATATTATAGATGAGTACCAGGGGCAGGACGGGTCTGGCTCCCAGGTGTACAGGGGAAATCCCCAGAGTTTCCAAACAGGCATCCTGTCTTTAAGTCTGCAACCTGTATCAAAATATCACTGATAACAGAGAACAAAAACTCACACATAACATACAGTAAGTCTGGGGTGGAACTACAGGTGCAACCCTGACAATCGGCAGTACCATTTATCACCTACAGGTGGATAAGACTTTGCTGTTGGAAATAAAGGCCAACAATGAAAACCCCTCTTTGTATTTACATTGAAAAATATTTTGCAAAGGGGATAAATCCGCAAGCCCGGCAAAAGTGAAGAAACTGTGCACTTCTACACATGTGAGCAAGCCACTGCCTGCATGTGCGACCCCTTAAAGTGCAGTCACTTTCAGAAAAATACGACCATAGTCTAGGTGCCGGTGACGTTGCGAGGTGGTGGCAATGCAGGTTGGGTGGGGTGGGGGTGGGTTGCGGTTCTGACAACGGAAGAGTGTCCAGATTGTTTACAGGGCGGGTCACAGTGGCTGCATGACATCACACGCAGCCGCTGGTATATAAAACATGGTGGCCCAGCACCGGTCTTTGTCTAGGTTGTGTTCGCATATTAGCGATGCATGCAGGGCGGCCTTGTCTATTGCTGTGCTGCTACACAGTCTCTATATAGAACTGTGAAATGTCTCTCTATATAACGGTGCAATCAGTGCTACATAAATAATTATATAAGAATTATTATTATGCTGCTGAAACATTTTCCTCTGTGAATCGGTGAGAAAATGTGATGACTGCAATGTTTCTCTCATCTCTACATACAATAAAATTCATGATGAGCAGCGATGGGATTAGTGATCTAGGATGGAATGCATAACGGTTGGTGGTGGAGTGCATGCTACGACTTGGCCACTAGGTGGTGCTCTAGCACAGCACCAGCCACTATATAACCAGCTTTAATAAGACATTACAAGAACACTCAGTTGCAGGTGGCAGAAGCCAGAGAAGTAGCTTCTTACAGTAAATCACACAATGGACACATATGTACACAAACTACTAATGTGATTGAAACTGACCATCTCAGCCAAGTGGGTGATTTCTTCTGGCAATGCCATCCTATTCAGGGAGATTTCACAATTATTGCTACATTTGGCAAACATGGATTGGTCAGATATAGGATTGATGGATACGTTCCATGCCCTTCTGTTTCGCCATGTGTGGTCTAACTAAAGGACTGATGTCAATCTCTTTTATTATGTGGGCACTACCAGGTTTCTCAGTATTTGGGGGAGATTTATTAAAACTTAGAAAGAAATAAAGTACGAACAAATCGGTTCCATCATGTTACAGGCTGGGCTTGAAAAATGACAGGAGCGGATTGGTTGGTACTTTATCGCTCTCCATCTTAGACTGTTGTGTGTAAAGCAGAGGTGTTACTCTGGGAGGCAATGGAGTCATCTGCCGCTGTGCTCCTGCTCCCAAGGGGGCAACTCTCCTCCCCTGCGAGTTTGAATAAGTTAATTAAGTCATCTATATCGCTTCTGTGGTTGACTCCACCTCCTAAAATCATATTGTACATGACAAATAACTGCGTTCGTGTATCGGATGCGTGTCTTTACTGTAATCATTTCACTGCCAAGCAAATTCCCGCTACTACACCCCACTGTCGTAGTAATCACCACAAATCCATAGATCCTTCCCTGCAGAATATTGGGCATTGGCCTCCGCAACACAACAATTGCAGGCCACGTAAAACAGGTTCTTATCATGCGTATAAACACTTCCTTTCAGTCTGTTTTAAACCATGTTTCCATCTTCAGATTACATTTATTGGTTCAACATCTGGCTTCCTTCTCTCAGCTCCCGTCAGTGCCTTTCAGCAAAAACCTTTATAGCATATGAGCACTTTGGCTTATATTTGGTGCCCTAGCGTAAGGTAAAGATATCCTTCACTTTTGCATTTGGGACATTTATATCCAGTGTGTAGCATGCGAGGAGAGACTAGCGATCAGAGTTACCTGTATAATAGGCAGCCGCTGATGAAAAGCACAGAAAATGTAGATAAAGTCAAGTATAGTAGCAAACCAATGAATTCTCTGAAGGTAAATAATTGCTTTATATTATACAGAGTGAGAACAGAAACTAGGAACGACATTCCAACCTGCATTTACCTGAGCAGGACACAATCTTTCATGGTGTGTACACACGGTGAGATTCATTTGCTATTCAATTTCTGCTCTTCTGCTAACTCATTTCTATTCGATTTTGACTTTTTACACTTTCGATTCTGATGCGCTTTTGGCTTTCTGTATGTGATTTGCATGACATTTTAACTATGCTATAATTTTAAATAAAAGGTTGTTCATACAAGGGAGAGAGTGCTTAGGAGTGGCTTGATGATGCCGATACATTGGAATCAAATCGCAAGGCAAAAGATATTCGATGAATTCGATTTCCATTATATTGGGGGGGGGTATTCAATCACCTGCTGCGATTTTCGTCTGTTGGGGAAATAGCATTGGGGGTATATTCAATGCTGTCTTTCCCGACAGCATTAAAGAAGCATCTCGGCAAAACGAGCTCGACTTTAAAATCAGTCGGGCTCGTTTTGCCGAGAACGAGCGTGGATTGTCGAGCTCACGGCCGGATCTCGACAATCCATCCTGTTTCTCATGGCCACGCCCCCTTTTCAGTGCTCGGCAGGCGGGACATTGAATCAGTCGAGCGAGCCTAGAACGGGACAGGGTCATGGCTTGCGGGACGTCCCGACAGTCGTGACCCGGGATCCCCCATAGTCTTGGCTGCACTGTCTGTTTGGCTATTGGATTTATGCTAAACGGGAGCGCGCATCGGCATCGAAAGCTTAAAAACATGTTCAACCTCCATTCAATGTCTATGTGATACCGATTTGAGTTTGACTATATAGTCAAAAACGAAGGGTAAATCTCACCTACTGCTGTTAACCCTTAAAACCCTAGTAACATAAAGGTGGACACAGCTTTATTTTACTGGAATTTTATTTTGGACACATTTGAATTTGTTCAGGTTAAATAAATGTATACAAAGCAAGGATTTGTATTCATACACTGTATCTATAGGTACTGAGGATGTGCGCTAAACACAAATGACTTACCTTCTAGATTTGGGGGCATGCTTCCAAGGGAAAAATTCCCTTCCTTCATATAAACTAACAATTCTTCTCCAGGCTCAATGTCTTTTATAACTTTATAAAAAAGCTGCAATGACAAGATACAAAGAAATGAGGGTTAGCGAATCTATATGTGCACTATAGGTGTATTTCCCTTATACAACGGATATTTATTGCATATTAGCGGTGTACATTTTTGTGAATGGTCCACACAACATAAATCCATAAAAATCTGATCAAATACTTTTTGCAGACTATTTGTATTAAATACACCATTGTAGATCTGACCAAAAGTAAACTGCAGAACAAGTCTTTTTCGGGAAAGGCTGGACAGGCAGGTCCTTCCGCACACGGGTTAAAGCAATATGTATAGCTTAAAATTGAGTGTTGAAATTTTTAATGGTTGGGTATACAAGTCAGAGCGATGTGTAGTGAGAAGGAATGAATTTTGGCAAAGATTGACTTTGGGCGATATTCCAGTTATGGTGTTAACATAAAAAGAAATACCCACAGCACACCCACTAGATATTACACATCGCAAGCTGATCTGCAACATTAAATGCGGTAACAGGGGGGGGGGGGGGGGGGGGGGGCGCAGAGAATGACTCCGATCATATTTTTGTAAATAAATTGTAATGTGCTTAAATGTGACAGGAGCTGTAATGCATTCACAGGAACGCAGGAAAGAGGGAGAATAACAAATAGAATGTTGGCAATAGCAGATTCTTCCAAAGGACATTACAGCTCAGATTAAAGTGTAGTTACATGTGATCCTTGGTGGGTTTACTACATTTACTTAGTGTCTAACAACTGTGGCATATCAATAGTAAAATGCGCTATAACAGGCACTTTTTAGACTGCTCATAAGTGCCACTTGCATGTACATATTCCGCACAGAAGCTGAACAAATACACTCGATTATGAACCCTTTGCGTGCCAATATTTCTGTGGAGAGGTTCAAAATATCCGCTAAAAATGCCGGCGTCGCTCACATTTGTTATATAAATTCAAATACAAAAATGTTGTTTTAAATAAAGATTATATTTCCTACATAAGGTAAACATTACAGGTCATTATAACGAATATAAATGTTTGCTTGGCAATTTTAACACCTATTTTATTTTTGATTCACTCAAAGAGTTAATAGTAACAGTGAACAGTAGTAAATATATACCTATAACATGAAACTCACACAAACATAACATACTGTATGGCTGCCAGGCTACATCTTCCAATAGGATCAAAATTTATCCCAGAAATAATATTCTCCACTACGACAATCTAATACTAAACGCCATTCTGACAAACACAAGTTTGTTTTTGTGTTTTACAAATGGCGCCTGTTGATTACGGTGTTCCTTATAGCCGGTGACAGATTTCTAATTTATCTTTTTTTTGCTTTTGTGTTATAAAAATTATTTTTAGCTTTTCGGATATTGATGGAAACGCTTGCAGAAAAGCAACAAAGACGCTGATATTTCTCAGTACAGATGGAATATTTATTGGTCTTGCCAGTGCTGGATTTGGTGTGTTTTACGTCTTAGTGGAGTAATACACTGATGTAATTAACACCTCTTGCACCTGCCTCTATCATTCGTTCAGGTACCGTTTTAAGACTCCCCTCCTCAAAACAAATCTAGTATAACAACTGGGAACTGTCAACAGGACTGCGTTATCCAAAGGGTTAATTAAGATCCTCGTAACACGGAGAACTTCATACACTGCATTGATCTGTCAAACTAATACTTGAAAATACTGTATAATATCCCTACCAGGTGCGAAATTAGAAGCAAAAGCCAGGACTGGGCTGCAGACCATATGCCCGGCATCTCAGCCACTGTACGTCTGCAACCAAGCGGACACAGTTAACCCTTCAGGGGCTGGACACAAATCCGTCGATAACCGACGCGTACACAGCATTAAACATCATCAAAGCAGAATAATGACTCGGGAGTCAAATAAATAAACAAGTCAAAACAAAAAACCTAAGCAATTCTAGAAAACAAACAATATATTGAACTCATCGTACGTAAGTCCATTGGGTCCCATCCAGTTTGTCTGACTTGACCACACTGAAAACACGTGCTCGGAAAAGTTTATAAAGAGCTCTCTGGAGTTTATAAAAATAACAAGCCCATTCTACTTAACAAATAACAAGAGGAGCGGAATAGACCTAGGAGCCAGTAACAAAGATTACTGATCGGGACTGAATGGTGGATTTTTTTCCCCTCTTAAAGCTCCATGTGCCTTTCATACATGGTTGTTTGGCTAGTATAGAAAAGTGCATTAATAGTTTATAGAGGGGGATCGTGTATAAGTCTGGGGTTTCTCAACCTGTGTAATGTGTTCCCTGGGGGGGACCTCAGGCAGACTCATGGGGGTACTTCAGTATGATAAATTTAACTCAAAATAACAGTTTACTGTATTAGTCAAGAATATAATATACACAAACAGAAATCGGATATTTATTAAACATTTACAGCCACAAGCGGCCAATCGTCGTGTATTTAAATATACAGTACAAAAACAAATGTACAGAAGTTAGGGGTTATTCCGTCAAGAAAAATGACAGTGCTAAAGGATATTAATAAAAGGATCAAACTATTCTAACCAAAGCCAACAAACAAGAGACTTTTGTAGCGATCAGAACACATTACTGATATGGCACGAACGCCATAGTCTGCCCAAACATTTTACGTTTTAGTATCAACTCAGCATTATTTTCATCCCTTTCATAACCCCCATTCATTATTGAATCTGACCGAATGAATGGAATCATCATAAGCTCTAAAGAACGCCAAACTATCCAAGCAATGTATCACACTAACCCATCGTCACCCAATCACTATTTTAGAATAAAATCACAACCAACCAGGCACCAATGATGTAGACTTTGCGACTTGCAAACATCCGAGCAGTTGCAATCTTTATTTTCGGCTGCTGCATGGCTAAGTGATTGCTGATTATTTTTCATAGGGATAATAAATACAATACATACCCAGACAAATTTATAATGACAGAAATACATAGGGGACTACTGGCAAGACATTATTTTCTTTTAACTTTGGAAAAACCATGAGAAACAGTTTACATTCTCTATAATTGGTTTTAACAAAACAGCGCTGAATTTTTTTTTTTTTGTAAATATAATTACAGGAATATATAAATGTTAGTACACAAAATATTTCCTCAAAGAAGCTCCATGTATTTTTACAGCACCATACACAGAGTCAACAACAAATATTGACATTGGATTGCGCCTTATATTTGTAAATAAACATGATATATTGCATTGGTTAGCTTACAAGTGAGCGTTTGTTATTTTTAAAGCAAACGCTCAAAAATGCCTTACACGATTCTGTTAGGATGATGCCACAGCACATGATTTTTACGATGTAAAGTTGCTTCAATGATACCATGGAAATCTGTCAGCGTAAATAAAATATGGATGCAGAATTTAAAACGTGCAAGTGGCTCTTGTTGATAAAATGCTGAATTGACCCGCTGGGCTGGGGGGGTCGAATCGTTCTGTACACTCTAGCTTTTGTGGGACACTGTCCAGCTACATTACAATGCTTCTGTATGAGGAATGCAAGCGATCTCCCAGGAACAAAACATACCCTAATAAAAGGATTGCAATATTGATATGATTCAGCTGACAATCCTATGTATTAATCTATCATGACCATGTTATTTTACGGTTATAATAGGTGCGATATAACTAAATCCATCCATGAAAATAGAGTTATTGAGGCAATCGATTAATGGGAATTTGCAATTGTGTTTTAAATAGATTGTTTTTGTTTTCTTATATTAGTCAATGTAGCACTATACAAATAATACTAATAATACTACTAATAATAAAGTAAATACAAGATTAATCTAGTATAACAAAAATAAATACAAAATAGCTAACATCATTGTCGTTTTAACAATTTCTGTTTTCATATATTAAGTTTTCCAGACAACCTAGCAACATACTAGACAAATCCAATCATTTTAACTGTTATTTTTGTTTTGAAATAGACAAAACATGAATGCACAGTATATATACACAGAAAATAATTGTCTGCATTTCACCAACATAATTATTTCATGTTTCTATCTATGGGCACTGCTAAAATAATACAACCAGCAGCCAGATAAACTGAAATAAAACTAATATTTCTCACACAATAAAATATCCCTAATTAGGGATAAACACATTTCATTTTGCTAAAGGGGGAAAAATAACGATGACACTATATTCAGCGTATGTATGTTGTTTATTAAGCGTCTTCTGCATCGTCCCGACTGCTGCAGCCACTGGGGGGCGCACTGTACCCACACATTTCACTATGCCCAGAACGAAACCTGCAGCTCTCCAACACACGCTCAATTCCAACCATAGTTATTCAAGGCAACTTCATTCTTTTTTTTTTCTCATTTTATTTATTTTTTTCTAACACATCTTGGTTAAAATAATAATAAAAAAGACTAAGAATAATAATTATAATAATGATTTTAAAAATAAAATAAAAAGAATCCTCATCTATGGACTCTGGGTGTCCTCCTGATACAAGCGTGTGGGAATTGCACTGAAAGTCAGCGTCAGAACTTTCCCAAGTTTAGCAGCAGACAGAAGATAGACAGAACATCGCAAGACACTGCGCAGAAAGTGACAGGACACACACAAAACACATCATCTAACCTTTTTCCTCTGTGTAAGGTGCACCAGCTCTGAGGCTTGACTTGTGTCAAGAGCCTTCCAGTCGGCTACTATAGCAGTGTCTGTGGAGCTCGTTGCAAACACCATCCTTCATGCATTAGTGACACACACACAGGGCACAGTGTCAGTCTGTGTGTGTGTATGTGCATGTGTGTGTGTATGTGTGCCAGGCCTGAAGATAGTCCCTGGACTATCCTAGCCTTTGCATCATCACCTTATCTCTCCTGAGGTGGGGTTTCATAGCAGATTATCCGACTCTCTCAATGGTCTGAGATGCAAGCCTCAGTCACTCCCCCTAATCTCATCTCTCCAGAGACCCTCCCTGCATTATGTCTGTATCACAGGCTACAACAGGCTGCAAATCAAGGGGGAGAGAGGAAGTTTCTCCTCTCTTCCTCTCCAAGTTTTCTAACTGTTGGTGCATTTGTTACATTCTTCTGCAAACTGGGAAGCACTGCTTTACACAGACCATGGCTGCTAATGACAAGCATAGGGGTTATATATTATTATTATTTATTTATATTAAATATACCACCTAATACATTATTTGAGGGCCTTAAGGGTGGCAAATATTGTATTTATTGTCCAGTCTGTTAAAAATAAATTTCACCTTTTTACTAAGTATACTGGAGAGCGCATTTCGATAAGAAGATATTTCAGAGTGATTTATTTAAATGTATATATATATATATATATATATATATATATATATATACACACACACACACATATATATCTAGATATATATATATATACATATGACACACACACACACACAGTCATACAGACACACATTTATATATATTATGCATATATATATATATATATATATATATATATATATATACACACACACACATATATATATATATACACATATGACACACACACAGTCATACACACACACACACACACACACATTTATATATATTATGCATATATATATATATATATATATATATATATAATTGCAGATGCAATTGATTTGTATTGTATTTGTAATGACAACACAACACATTTTCAAGATAAATAATAATCAAAACAGAAATTAAAACAGTGTCCTTTAGAAATGAATATACAATTCTAGAAACAACTTCCCATGTATATGTATATATATATATTTTTATACATTTACCAATAATTTAAATACTTTTTCAATTACAAGAATTTAAAATCTGATTATGTATAAAAAACGATTACTATTATAATTATTATTAAGAATTTTATTACAAATTATTATAAATAAGAATTATTATTATTAATAATTTTTATATCTGGCCTCTGATAAACATTTCATTAAAAATGTTTTATATTTTGAAAGTAAACATTAATTATGCGGCATTGTACAGTGTCTTTAATTGTATTTATTATATTGTACCAACAGACAATGCACAAAATAAAAACACGTGTTTCTGCATGGTTAATACTAACAAACATAAGTTTTTTTCTGTAATACCACTTTGGAACCATTAATTATCCTTCCACCTATCGCCTAAACCACGTGGGTAGCAGCTAGTTTAATTGCGTAAAATGGAATAGATATTTCGCAGTCATCCCTCTGTAAAATCTAATCATCCTTTGTACAGTTCATGTAAACACACGCACAGTTAAATGGTTTGTAAATAAAAAGTAAAGCAGAATAAATGACCAAAAGTAAGGTTTGGTTAATATAATTTCACGGTTTCTGGGATATAGTAGCCATGAGTGGCGGAAACAAAATGCATCACTTTATTGGTGTAATATAATTTCATTCAATTGTCTAATAATAAAAGGATTGGAAATGGTATTCTGTTATCTATAGATTTCACGTTTCACCTGTCATCTGTACAAACAAAGAAAAGGCTTTAACGTTAATTGATTATGTAGGTTTAAAAATGCCCCATATGTTTGCCGAAGCACTTTACAGACTCAGTTTGTGTAACCCAGTAAAGCAAGGCTCTGCATCACTGATGCACACTACTACTGTGGAACAATAAACTCCTCGTTGTATAAACACCTCACTCACAACAACCATAGACATGGAAGAAAACCAGCAAATATTCAATCAAAAAATAAAATAATCATCAAAAAATGCCCTGAAGAGAAAAAAAAAAACGCACTTTATATCTAAATGAATCATTAAACTGATTTGGAAATCGAGAGACGTCAATATCAAGGGTAAGAAAATGTTTGTAAGCCAAACACCAATATGAGCGAATATGCCTTGTTCACAAATATGCAATGGACAAACCTAGAAAAGCGATAAAGGATATACTTCTAGATACAGTCACCCCCTAATAGTAATTGTGCCACCATATAGCATGTTATTGAAGTAAAATAAAAACGGGCAAATATTAAAAACAAATTAAAAAAAACCACAATGATGAAATGTATTGGAAATAAATAAGTAATTATCTCAATTACTTATTTATTTCCAATACATTTCATCGTTGTGTTTTTTAAAAACCTTAATAAAGAATTCACATATTGTGCACCGTTGCATGGTGTACAAGATGAGACGGGGTACCCAAAAATCTAATATTCTCCCCCAGGCTGTACTTGGCAACAACAGAGCAGAGTACGGACTACAAAGCACCTACAATACACAAATGCATTTATTTACTGAAACCCTCAAATTATGCCATCAAATAAATATAGAATATTATCAATGACTAAAAGTATTAAATGATCAAATTCAAGTATAAAACCCATATAAACTATGCCCAAAATCGAAGACACATAGCGGGCTATTCAATGTTCTGTTCTCGGTCTGCTCAACTGAAATTTTGAAGGCAGGGATTCAATGTCCCACCTGTCGAGCTTCGAGAAGGAGGCGTGGGGCGAGCAGCGGCCTGGAATCGGCAAACAGCGGCCGAGAGCTTGTCAATTCCCGGCTGTTCGCGGTAGAACGTGCAGAACTGCTAGTGAAGTTGGGCACATTCTGCCAAGATCCCTATTCAATGCTGTAGAGGAAGACAGCATTGAATTGGGTCTTGCCGCCATTTCCCCCGTCGGGAATGGCGGCGGGAGATTGAATATTCCCCATACTGTTCCTGGGGCCCATACTGTTCCTGGGGCCCAAAATGAAACGCCAATTGAGCCAGTTACCAGTCTACTGTCTTATTGGTGAAAGAACAGTAACACATCTTTGTCATTTCTGAATGAACTGATATACATGTTTATTTCTATAGTTATTACTGGCTAAATAATGCTTACATGTAATAATGAATGGAATTATACCAAACACACAAAGGATAAAAAAAAAAGTATTTTCTTTTTAATCCTGTAGAGCGCGAGTTAGAATTCTCATCTCTGTTATGTTGTGCTTTGGATATTGAATTGTTCCCTAACAAAAGGCTCCACTTCCTGACAACCCATGTCGAGAGTGTCCAGACATTTGGGCACATGACTGACCCGTTCCGCCGGCCCAGCTCTGAACAGAGAGGGGAAGAGGTGGAGGCTGCACCCAGGGTCCCCATGTACTTTCTTTTGTTCAAATTACTTGTAAAATACATATATATATTTTCTTCTGGGCCGGTGGAGAAAGCTTGTGCAAAATCACTAGCATTGTGTTCCTTAGCGATAGACGTGGCAGCTATGTGCATTGTCTGCTAGTCCAACAAAACAATTGTTGTCTAGGAATGACTTCACATGAGCTGTAGTAAATATGTTTGGGATCCCTTGCTGTCATAATCAGCAGTGACTGTGCCATAAAACTTCTAGAAGGTGAACACTTTATCGAATAACAAGAATAGAGACTCTCAAAAATAGTTCCATTTGAGCCGCCGTCTTTTATAGCCACTTGGTGGCTAAGTACGTTGTATGATGTGTGAGTGTAGATAGGGCTGGTGCTGGGTCTCTGGCATCCTCCTGTCAGGGAAATCAGTGGTGCTGTGAAGCACAGTTTGTTGTCGCACAGCACATTTATTAAAGATTTACTACTGTATATATAGGTCACATCCTCCATACCACTGCAGAAATCAGCGTGCAGAATCCGGATGGTGGAACAGCAGGGGGCGCACTTACATGTTCTGCAAACCCTGATGGGTCAACCACTGAAGGTCGACACCTGAAATATATCGACATGGATAAGGCTGACCGGGTCGGAAGCTCGATACTGTCTAAGTGTACCACACCCCTTCCACACTGTAGTAGTTGGTAGGGCATGAAATACTGCCTGTCAGCACGTCAGCTAAAAAAACATGAAAAACTCATGTTGACCTTTTGACTGTCAACCTTCCCATTGTCGACCTAATGCTTGTGTCAACCTTCCGACCCTGTTGACCTTACCCATGTCGACCTATTTCAGGTGTGGACTAAAGGCCTGTCAACCTTCAGTGGTCAACCCAATAACCATATAACAGACATATGTAAGAGCAGCTGTTGCCTAGACATGACGAAGGCAGCCATTTTGTGAGGAAAGATACAGCCTATGAACCCACTAGGGGCTGGTGACATTACTGACAACTCATGATGGTTTGGCTATATTTTGTTTGCCTGTAATTACAATTTTTTTATTTGTTTTTTTAATTGTTGGAAAATATGTGGAACCACCGAGTCAGCCATTGCAGATGTGCCCTGTTGGTTGGCAAATTAGAGCTTCTTGGCATCATACAGGCGTCAGACTTTTAGAAAAAAATATGTGCCTTAGGGGGGTGTTCAATGTCGGCCGCTATTTCCAACAAGGGAAATAGCGGTGGCTGCCTCTTCAATGCTGCCTCTACCGACAGCGTTGAAGGCGGAGTTTGACAAAACAGATCCGACTTTTTGCATCTGTTTTGTTGGAAATGGCAGGGGATTGCCGAGTTCGCGGCTGACAGTCGGAATCCCACATTGAATACCCCCTTATTCTGAGCAAGGTTAAAGGAAATCATGGGACAGTGCAAGCCACACACTAGGTGCAGAACTCCATCAGAGTATGGCCTGCAATATGAGCGATTAAGAACCTGTGTTCCTGACCAGTTATCTGGCATGCCTTCGACCCTCCCATAACACGCCCATAAAATGGTCCCTCCCAGTGCTTAAGATCAGAAGTCCTTCTTTCCTCTTACAGAGTTGTCCTTTTGTGCAAGTATACAGTGTCACTAAGCGCCACGCTTTATTGCGATGAACGGGAGTGATGCATCGCATGCAAAATGTAATCCTTGTTGGTCCCATCCCTAAGATAGTAGTAGTTCTCCCCCTTTTTTCTACAGATAGGGTAAAAAAGTGGAGTCTCTGAGTGGTTGTGGTAGTTTGTGGGATGCATGGTTGTTGGGGGTGAATTTCCCATGGGGCACTTGTCTTAGGGCGGCAGTTGGATGCTTGTGTTGGTATGGTTAGCCCAAAAAAGTACCAGTAATTGCTAAATATTTCCACTGTACTGTACAATGGGGCGGATGTATTCAGTCAGGTAAAGTAATAAAGTGGAGATAAGGTGGAAGGTGATAACTTTCCAGCCAATCACCTTCCACTTTATCACTTTACCAGGCTTAGTACATCTGCCCCAATGTGCCATCTTGATTGGAGTGTAAATTCCAGCATCCCAACAGCCTGTAAGCTACTGAGGCGTCCCTTTCTCTGCAGCAGTGTAAGGATAAATGTGAGGTAATAACAGAAGTGATAGGCATGCCCTTACCCCCCCCCCCCCACCCCCCACTCCTGCGCGCGCACGCACACACACACACACTCCTCCTAAATGTACCATGCTTGTGATTTCATAATATTAAAATTATAGATAGGAAAAAAAAAAACATTTGGGGAACTGGATACATACACTGAAGCTGCTGACATGGGTGGACATCGCGGCAGCCTGAATCACGCCCATACCTGCACATGTCGGGTATTTACGAGAACTTTGCTCACGGCTAATCCTGTCTCCCCCTTTGGGTCAGGTTCCTAAGTACTAGGAATTTCACCAACTAGGCATCAATCTCCAAGGTAATGGTAGTAACCATTTAGAAGTCCAATGTTAATTTCCTGAGACCAGCTAGCAAAAGAAAGGTCAGGCGATATGGCCCACTGGGAAGCAATTCTAAGGTTACTTATTGTTATTATACCGTACATATAGTACCTATATGCTGCACCTGCTGCCAACCAGTGACATATACAGTTCACGAGTGACATCACTAGGGCAGATTTGCTGCCCACATCAATAACAGTTGGAACGAACACTCACTGTGAATTTTTTTTATATGTATGCAGATGACAACCTTAAAAATGAACTTAATTATAAGAAATGGAACCCAGAAATAAGATATTACTTTGCCCTTTGAACATCACACAGTCCCCCCCCCCCCACACACACACACACACACACACCACAGAGGAAACAGAATGGCAAGTTCTTCTTTACACGGGGGTACCACCTTCTCATGAAGCTGTACTAACCACAGGGGTCTGGTGGTATATATTATCTGTGTTCTTACACAGTGAACTCCCCACAAACCCACAGGTACCTAACTCAGTAAGTTACACCTCAATGTGAAACACCAACCCCAGCAGACAGCTGTCATGGCAGAACATATGATCGGTGTAACGTATATAATAGGCTGTCATAGCATAATAATAAACCTTATGAAACAATTCTCAGAAACACCTTTGATTGGGCAGGTGAATCTTCCAACATGACAACTTGACACAGCCATAATACACTTCTATTACACCATATACAGATATTAGACACTGCACCCCAACATGGCCTACTACTGGTTATGACCATAATACAATTCTATTACACCCTATACAGATATTGGACACTGCACCCAGGGCCGGTGCTAGGGTGTCTGGCGCTCTCCTGCAATCCATACATTTTGCGCCCTTTCACATTACCATTGCAACAAGCTGCAGCCCGATTATGGGAGTGTATGCAACATGCGATCCTATGGAGGATCTCGGGTGCATGTACATGTATGCACACACCATCTCAGTGCTGTGTCCGCAAAATGTCGCAGGCACTCAAGGTGCCCATACACGCTGCCAGAATCGCATACGTTATTGGCTAGATCCGAAAGCATTGCAGTGTATGGCCACCTTTAGGCACAAAACCCAGCCCATTATTTAATAAGTGTCTAAATTAATATAAAAAAATCTACAATTATTAAAAAAATTGTTATTAACATGTAATAAAAGACTCGCTGTTCTTTTGCTGTTTAACTCTTCTGCAATCCCTCCTCTTCTATCTGCGTAGGCAGGATGCTGAGGACGCCATTACACCCCTCTCATGACTGAGGGGGAAAGGAGGGGAGAGAAGGAGGAGATGGAAGAAGAGGGGAGGAGATAGAGGGGGCAGAGTGATGAGGACTGGCACACTGAGAAGAGGGAAGGAAGGGGAGGCAGCGCTGCTGCCTGTTCGTCATTTGATTGACAGCTGACAGGTGCAGGGAGCAATGGGTAGGGGTCCGATCCGGACATGACATGTCATCCAGGCATTCACAGACAGTGGTACATGCCTCAGCATAAGTGTCTGTGAGGAAGAGGGGGCAGGTCGCAGGAGGAGGACAGTGTGGGAGCGGTGCAGGGAGCTGCTCAGGCTCTCCATACTGCCACCCGTTGACAGACAGGCGCTGCGGGCGGTGTGCAGGAGGCAGTGACAGTGAGGGCTGAGGCAGCTTTAGCAGAGCAGGGAGGGAGACAGCGCCTTTTCAGCATGGCGCCTCCCTGCTTTGCAGGAGCTGCTGAGTGGGTAGCGCCGGCCCTGACTGCACCCCAACATGGCCTGACTACTGGTTATGACCATAATACAATTCTATTACACCCTATACAGATATTGGACACTGCACCCCAACATGGCCTGACTACTGGTTATGACCATAATACAATTCTATTACACCCTATTACAGATATTGGACACTACACCCCAACATGGCCTGACTACTGGTTATGACCATAATACACTTCTATTACACCCTATACACATATTGGACACTACACCCCAACATGGCCTGACTACTGGTTATGACCATAATACAATTCTATTACACCCTATACAGATATTGGACACTACACCCCAACATGGCCTGACTACTGGTTATGACCATAATACACTTCTATTACACCCTATACAGATATTGGACACTGCACCCCCCAACATGGCCTGACTACTGGTTATGACCATAATACAATTCTATTTCACCCAGACAACGAACACTGCACCCAGACATGTCCTGACCACTGGGTATGACCAAAATACACTTCTATTACACCATATACAGATATCGGACACTGCACCCCACCCACTGGGTACGACCAGAATACACTTCTATTACACCATATACAGATATCGGACACTGCACCCCACCCACTGGGTACGACCAGAATACACTTCTATTACACCATATACAGATGTCGGACACTGCACCCCACCCACTGGGTACGACCAGAATACAATTATTTTACACCCTATACAGACATTAGACACTGCACCCCAACATGTCCTGACCACTGGACATGATCCTTATATACTTATTATACAGATATCGGACACTGCAAGCCACCCACTGTGTACGACCAGAATACAATTCTTTTGTACCATATACAGACATTAGACACTGAACCCCAACATATCCTGACCACTGGGTACGACCATAAAACAATTCTATTACACTCTATACAGATATAGGACAGTATACTCTCAACATGTCCTGACCTCTAAATATGACCGTATTAGAATTCTGTTACACCATGTACAGTTATATAACAACACTTCCCAACATGATCATATGACAGCTGTTACACTCTAGACAGTAACACTACCCCTCCAACATGACATGACCAATGGATATGATCCTCATACAATTCTATTGCACACTATACAGACATAGGACACAGCACTTGAACATGACTTGACCTCTGGATATGATATAATTCAATTCTATTACACAATATATAGTTACAGGACACCACTGTACCTCTGGTACATAGTATGCAACAGCACTTTGTCCCTAATACAGAATATGCAACAACACAGTGCCCCAATACATAATATGCCACACCATAATGTCCACAATACAGAGTATGCCACACCACAATGTCCACAATACAGAGTATGCCACACCACAGTGCCTCAAAACATAGTATTTCACACCACAGTGCCCTCAATACATAGTATGCCACACCACAGTGCCCAAATACAGAGTATGCCACAGCATAGTTTCACAAAACATATTATGCCACACCAGAATGCCCCAATACACAGTATGCCATACCATTGTGCCCCAATACATAGTATGCCAGTGGAAGATGATTGGCTCCTGACCATGTGTACCTACATTACAGTACATTGCGGAATTAGACCTAGCACACGTATATTTAAAACCATTTGTTATTACGCTCTACAGTTCATAAACTATATTTTCAGTCTTTTTCATACCTGTACTCACACACTATAATGCCAAAGCCTGCACAAATTATGTCACACGAGTCCCTTGCACGTAGACCATGTCCGGGCAATTGTATTTCAAGAAAATTAATCCACTTCAGTATTACGAACAAGAGATGTCATAAAAAAGAGGAAATGATTATGGGGAAGAGAAGAGAAATAATGGTACATGTACTGAATGCTGAGATCTTAATACTTCTTGTGAGTAGACAAACACAAAGGTGAAAATTTAAATTACATAGCTAGAGATTTACGTGTGCAGAATATCACTCAGGCTTGTATTAATTATTACTAATTATATAGTATGTCTTTTCATTAAGCCAGAGTTTTCTTTAATGCAATGTAAAAAACTATTTAAGAATTAAAAACATGCAGCAGAATCCCACTTTACTTTTTTTCCTGATTCAATGCCCAATATTATTTTTTAAAGGACGTATTCACTAAATGTAAATATTGTAGCAATTCTGATAATGGTTAGTGTGTTATTAGTGTTTTCACATTACTCTATTAGGAACAGATGGCTCAATTCGATCAGTGATATTGCAAAACAATTCTGAATGCATTAAAATTCCATCAACATTCATCAATCAGAGAATATATTCTTATAAACAGCTAGAATACTTTCATTACTTAGAAATGTTGACTATCATTTGTTTTAAATAAATATCAATTAAAAATGCAGATGGCCACTTCACAAATCAAATTCTCTTGTTTAAACCAGGAAAACCTTTCCCCCTAGAAAGGGCAGCGGAATGCCCAGAGGTGACTTGAACACTCTCTCAAATATCATTGAAGTATTGGTACTATAATAGATGTTTATTTGAATTAAATATATTCTAGGCAGTCGTTTTCCTTTCTCAGTGAGTAAAATAATGTTTGGATTAACAGATTCCTCCCTGTCTGAGCTGTGAAGATTGGATTGTGGACATTTTCTCAACTCATCCCTTTAACTGGATATTTTCACATGAACGTTCGTTGGGACTGATTTAGGCTTGGACGCTGTGTCAACTCAGTCGTAGATGTCCTATGGTTTCTTTACTACGCATGCAAGTGTCCCCCAGCACCGGACACAGCATGGGGGAAGACAGCACAGTGGTGTAACAATGCCACAGCATTCCAAGTGGTGGCTTGGGGGAGCCAATGACTGGGGGCGCTGGGTCTCTGAAATTTCTATACGGTTTAGCCATCCACAAGGAATCTACTGAAAATGGCCCCTTCAAAAATGGCCGCAGCCTTGGAGGAGACAGATGCCAAAGGTCTTGCTGGGCTTCTAGCTTCTGTCAGGGGAGTGCAGTGTGTACAGCACAAAAGGGGAGCCAGAAACGTTTTTTTTTGTCAGGGGGCTCAACATTTCTAGTTAAACCGCTACCACAACATTACTTTATGCAGCTAAACTCTGTACTTCTGGGCATGCACACATGGCACTAGTGCCCTATTGGGGGACGATGACTACAGAATTGCTCTGATGGGCACCACAAAACAATGGAATTCGCCCATCTGTGTCCGAAAAAGGATAGATTATGATTTTTTTTAAGGTTAAAGGTAAATGCTAACAAACCAGTTCAGCGCCTACTTGGATGGCAGATCTTCCCTACGGCCCCTCAGTAACGGCTCACTATCAGTCATATACAAAATCCGATTTTTTGTATTACTGCCATTTATTAGCACAAACATATTCGCAGTCCATATACATTTCTGACTACAGACCCACAACCCTATTCATTCTCCCTGCTAATATGCTACATCTGTTTCCATTCTAAATGGGTCAGAACGGAATTTTCGACTTTCCCAAATTGTAACTACAGCACTAGGATATTACTGTAACCCGAGACACCTCTCAGTAATACATAATTGAGTGTGGATGACCTTTCAGCGCTGTGCTAGAAATAAAAGGAAATGTGCTTTACCACCCTGGTGATAATTGCAAATAAAGCAATTTACATTATCCCTATTCATATTATCCTCCAGATTGTCATAATCAGCTGCCTGAAGAATTAAGTGCATCCCATGACCTTGGAGTTCTTTCTGTGGATGGCTCCTTTCAAGTGTCCGAAGCTTGCAGTTATCAATCACTATTGTCTGCCTTTCATTACACACAGGGACGTCTTTTATTTAACTAGCTGGGATGACCTAAGAGCTCCCATTGCTAGAATACAAGCTGGATGTGGCTGAAACTTCCCGAGCTCCTCGATGACAATATCTGTCGCTCTTATTCTGTTGTTCCCCAGCGCCTGTGGCGCGCCACTTATATCCGTAGCTATTCTTAGTGGTGGATTTTATTCTGATTATGAAGATTAGTCACCGGCAATGATTAGAAACATGAAGACGTGATTGCCTAGGTGGTGTCATCTCTGGCAGCTATGGATGAAGGACGCCAGCGCAGGACAAATCAAACAGGGGGCATCTTTTTTTTTTCCATCCCGCTTCCCAAGTAATGCAAAGGGGCATAGTGGGTAAATTCAGATTGAGGCTAGGGAGAAATATACAGCTTCGGAGATCAGAGGCACATGCATGGGGGGTTTCTGAGTATCCAGAAATCCCCCTGACAAATAAGGAGAGTGAGCGCGGTTTTTTTTAAGCCCCGCCACCTGAGGCAATTTTGCCACAATTTAATTGTGAGGGGGTGGTGCCAATATGAAACTATTCCATTAATCTCATGTCATTTTGGTCCTGCCCCTTCCCGTTTGATACGTGAATTGTTATATTTTGCCACAAGGGGACGGGGCCTAATGATGGTGCCTACTTACAACACGTCTAGAAAATTAGGAATGCTTTCAAAAATAGAAGTGTTAAGTCAAGTTACTAAGTAACAAAATGCAAATGTAATGTACATAAGAGAAATGTAAAACCCATCACTATTTGGTGTGGCCACCCTTTGCATTAAAGGGAAATCATTGAGATAATACAAAGCGCTTGGCGTCCATTTTGGGTCTCCGGTGCAAGGATTATTTATCCTACCCATGAAGGTTCCGAGTGAGGCAGACATTTTAGGCCTGCTAAAGCCGATGGCAAATAAGGTGGAGATGATAACACTAGGCGTCAGAACAATACATTGTGCATTCTACACAATAGAGTACCAGATGAGGCAGCCATGTTGGGCGTACTACTGTACATTGACCACACGTGTAAGAAGCAACACATGGAAATAAGACATACACAGTGGCGTAAGTTTGTCCCAGTTGCCCGGAGGCAAGATGAATATTTGTGCCCCCCCCCCCCACACACACACACACACACACACACACACAACGTTATTCAAAATATATATAGTCTGTTATGAAATATATATTATATACTGTATATGTTAAACATTGTAATAGCAGATGTGTGTGACCTTAGCATGTGCTGATGACAATAAATATGCTTATACAACTATATAAGAAATAAAGACTCGGAGACTTAGGTTTGGCAGAAACTGTTAGCTGAATTTATTTTTGAGAATAATTTAAGCTAATTTATTTAATTATTAATTTATTTAAATGGTGGCCCAGAAAGAACGGCTATTTAACTAAAATCCCACCCCAAACTGGCCTACGTAATTTGGCCTAGAAACAGTAAAGCGGTATCCACTTAACCTACAACATTGACTGCCCCACCCATCCGGGTGGGGTCGCTGTCCCTGAGCGGGTGATACAGCGAAGGCCTAAGCCAATGAGAGGCAAGCGCTCCGAAAAAAACAAATACTCAGCAAACATAAACTTAGTAAATGCATAAAATCTATCACCTTGCCGTTCTTTCCTGCCTAAACAGCTAACACGATTAAGGAAAACACCCACCACCCCCTACCAGCTACCATTAGGGAAGGGAGGGCGGGGAACTTCCAAGAAAAAAGAGGAAGACTCCTCCTCCTTCTTGGACTGATATCAAAGCCAACAAGCCAAACCTAGCTACCCTATTGGTCCCCCGAGTCACATGTTCCCCAGTGTACACACACACAGCTATCATGTTTAACTGCCTCCATGTCTATCCTAGCAATCTAGCAATTACGTTGTTCATAAAGAGAGAGAGAACACATATACATTTCAGAACTCACCACAGAAGCGATTTTCATGACTTTCAATTAATGGATTTAAACTAGCAGTGGTGGAGAGGTGCCCCCTTGAGAGCAGGAGCCCGGCGGCGGATGACTCCATTGCCTTCCAGAGTTCTGCCTCTGGACATAAAAGTATGAAATGTACAGGATACCCATTGCATAAAGATTTAAATTGGTTGTTCATCCTGCCCATTTAATGAATTTATAAATTAAATTAAATTTGATGGACTTATCTAACAAAGAAAGTGCATTGTGGGTTCAGACCCAATTTATGTATCAAACTTAAAAATAGAGAGTTAAGCTCTGTACACACTAAAGGATATTGTGAACAATATTGCTAAAAAAGGGGCTTCTGGGTGATATATTTTACAATATCTTCTATTGTGTACACTCAATTCGATTAAGGATGTGCGTTCTTGCGCGTTGTTATAAATAATTGATGTCTTCTAAACATGCAGCTCAATTTGGCTATATATCCAAATGATCTGCCTGTACAAAGGGACACAGTGACATCACTGAACGGTGGCCAATATAGTTTATTATGTACATGCAATTTTGGGACCCGCGGCTGATATTGTTAATTATATGGGTTGTGGTCCCGTGTTTTTTACATCTAACTAACAGAACTCTGGAAGCTATAATTCAGGCTACCTTACCCCTACCAGAGCTCTTATGCTTCCTTGTTGACAACTAGAAGGGGAATCAGCAGACTGTACTGTAAATGCCGCTAGTCATATGGCAGAGCCACCGTTCTCTCCAATCAGGACCTTTCTTACAAACTGATTCAGGATGATTTCAGTTTCCACCTTTCTCAGGTGTCATATCAGGAACAAAGAACGTTTTCTTGGGAAACAAAGGTTTCTGGCATTACTCCAAAGTAATTCTACTTACAAGGTGGAGGAGATATGTTAACTCACAAGATATATAGGGGCTTACTGATGAAGCCCAAATCATGCACAATTAAAGAACTTTTTTGTATCTCTGCAACTTCCTAAAGACTGAATGCAATAGATGTAAGAGATATGTCCTACATACTTCCCAACATTTGGGACAAAAAAGGAGTATGCCGTTATGAACATATATTATAATATGGGGTATGTCATAATAAAATGTCATAATAATAGGCCCCTTAAGGTTGACACCATTGAGACTTGAGTAACAGAATAAGGTACTTGTTTCGTTTCACGGCGCCAGCATGGCGCCGTGCTACTTCCGGGTTCTACGCTCGCCACAAACTATGTTAAAAAAAGTAACTTAACTCCATGCTAACATGGATAGTTCATACCCCCACTATCAATGTTGGCATGGAGTTGATTTGAAATAGTGTGGGGAGCGTAGCGAGCCACCGAGCCCGCAGCGTGGGCGAGCGAAGCGAGCCCCGCAAGGGGACTCAGACGCACGGCGCCATACTGGTGCCGTGAAACTACACAAGTACCCAGAATAATGTTAATAAATGTTCTAGTGCTGAATGGACTTGACTTGGTCATAAGGACCATTGGCACTTCCTGTTACAAAATGTAGCAGACAGGAAGTAGTATAGATGGACAGGCACCACAGAAAATAAGATTCCTTGCAGAGTCAGATTAAGACCCCACTGGGTCCTATGGAACATACTAGTTTGGGCTTTTTTTTCCCCACACCCATAAGTAAAAAGCAAAAAGACAGGCTGACATAATTTAGGCTTTGGTTGCTTAATAGATGACCTGACTACGCTTCCATGGCACTCACACAGCAGTAGTGCAGTACAATTGTAGTGAGTGAACATTAGGGTATATTTTACATGTTGCTTGGGAATGTTTTTAATGCAGTTACCTTACATATTTTATTGTGTTTTATGTGCGTAGAGACGGACCATTGATTTACACAGAAATAAAACATACACACACTCCAGCCCATAAAATGCAGATTCCAGGAGTGTGAAATCCTGGAGGGAACCCTCTAATTTTACTCTTAGACGCTTTGTTTTTTTTTAACTTGGCACCAAGACAGTCATTATGTAATTTTCTATTAAATACAAGAACTATATTTTCTTAAATATCAAGTTAGTTATTTTATGCAAAATGCATTTCTTCAATTTGCCCTGTCTATTTGGCTAATAAGAACCTCCACTGCTGTTTCTACACAAAGGGAAACTTATTCCGCAGCCTGGACAAACCACTATCTATCCATCAATGTCAGCTCCCCACTACAACTGTCTTCTGTTCTTACCAGGGGAAAAAGACCAACATCAATCTCCATTCAGCCAGAAACCGGGATCTATGATTGTGGTCAATGGCTTTTTCTTTTTTGTTCCAGTTCTGCAATTAGGAAACAGGTCTCTGGGCCAGGTGATTCCCACCACAGCATCGCCCTTGGTGGAGACACTTTGTTTTTATAAATGGTCTGAACCCCCCCGCCTGCCCCCACCCCTGCTAAAAGGCATCAGGAGGAGTGGACAAACCAGCTTCTAAGACCCTCATGAACAGACCACATGTGCAGAAATACTGTATACTTGCTAGGTTCACATTCCCATAGTTCCAGCATTTGACAGGGAAGAATGAAATCCAACTGAAAACCTAACAGGGGATTTTATTTGAAGTTCAAAATGGCCGATGTGCATTGCAAAATCATCCGTGGTGAAGCAGTGAATGGGTTTTTTTTGCAATGTGTCCCAGGTAGGGATGGCCATCGGCACATCCCCCATCGATGGTTGCCATCGATGGCTTCTAGAGCAGGAAACATCGATGGCTATAAACCATTCTACCTCACACCATCGATGGTTCCTGCCATCGCTTAGCCGCGCATGTGCAAAGCAACGAGATGGGTAGCTGCGGGCAGCCTGCCCAGCCGGGATCCGTGCGCATGAGCAGAAGAAACTTTAGCCATCAATCCAGTTTAAGTTTCTTTTGCGCATGCGCGCACCTCCCGGCGGGGCGGGCCACCCGCAGCGACGCTGCTGAACGCAATGCCGCTGCGCACGCAGTGCGCCCCCAACTTTTACCATCGGAAGCCATCCATCGATGGCATATAACTATTCGACCATCCACTATCAATGCCCAAAACATCGAGCACTAGGTCCCAACCATCGATGTTTTGGGAATATCGATAGTCGATAGCCATCCCTAGTCCCAGGGTTCTTGTTGGCGAGACACATTTTGCTCCAGTAAGTTGCATATACAGTAGGTGGATAAGCACCTTATAAACCACACTCAGTCCAATGGGCCAGATTCAGATGTGGTTGGAGGTGCAATCGCAGCTACTGCAATGTACTAATATGTCAATGCAGTAGTAGGAATCTGACATAAGTAGACACCTCCTACTTGCATTAGGGCTGCTTAAAACATCGGCCAGCTGCGTGACCCATGGGGTTGATAAGATGGCCGCCACAGGTCTAACAAAGAGGCAAAGAAATTCCCATCTTCCGATGAAGATCCTGGCCTTGTCACGCTTCGGTTTTAGGAAATGGCAACTGTTGTTGCCCCTCCCCACCCCAAAACAGCAGCAGACAACTAAAATGCGTTTGATGTCGCAGACCAATACCGTACATTTGCAGAATAGGTCCGGCACATGCGTCAAGTACAGAACATCTGTACTTTGCACATGCCTCACAGATCCAACTGGGCCTGAATCATTACCAAAATAATTTAAGGGGATATCCTATTTCCCACAACTACAAGGTAGTAGGCTAGATCGGGATAATCTAATTAGCCTGAGAAGCTAGCATATAGCAACGCTTATAATGGATTTTATTTGCTTCAGGCAGGCAAAATCCCAGAAAAGCAGCCCCGATTTCAGCTTAAAACGTTCCTGCAGCGGGTGAGAAAACCAAGTTTTCACTGAACCTGTGTGTTTTCTCTGAGAAACGGGTATTTATCAGGTGATGCAATCAGATAACCCGATAAAAAAAAAGGTTAAAAAATAAAAATATGTATATAAGAAAAACTACTAAAGGCATCTAACACCTCTAATCCTTTTCATTCAAACACTCTGGGAATATAAATTCTAGGAAGACACACATTCTACATTAGGTATTAACATTTATTGTCCTCAGACACCAAATAGAAGTTGTTGTGTATCAAACATAGAATAGATTTTCTAGCGCAGTTCCTCTTCCCGACCTGGGGTGTCACTCTCTGCTGTGGTGCTTCAAGCGCAGTGTGGTATGTATTTTAGCACTGATATGCAGAGCAGACTTGTGCTAGAAGGATCACAGCAAAGAGTGACACCACAGGCAGGACTGCATGAATTTTGAAAGATGCTGGGTGCTACAATAACTATATACACAAATAAAATAATAACACAAAATACACGCTACAAAACATAGCGGAATGGGCCACCTAGATGTGCGACATGATTCCTCTTTGTGATACAAACTGTAACAACTAAGTTCAGGCATTTTCCAAAAACTTAGAATAGAACAAAAAGTTAATTCAAACGTTTCTGTAATATCATTAATATCCTATTTCCAGCTGACACCTTAAGGTTTCCTGCGATGACAAATGACTAATAATATACATGTTAAATAGGGACTTGTATTTTAAATATAAGTGGTAAAACTCAGTTGGGCAACCCTTGGCACGGAGGCTGTGCTAAGTGACCAGGAAAGGCTTCCTGATAATAGTCTACGTGACCAGAGGAAAGGTGCCAATCATCGTCTGGGGCTGGTAATTATGTGCGTGATTGGGCCGCTGCGCCTTTGAATGAGCACTTGGGGTTTCATCAAAGTGATTGAGTAGTCTAGCTGAATCTCCGGTCAGCAAAGATCAGGAAATCTCTCTCAGTGTCAAAGCATTTTGAAGACCAGCATGAAATGAGATGTGGTCTTGTTACAAATTACAGTGGACGCGGTTCCATCTGACCACAGCCGTAATGGGTCCCCTGATCTAACACCCTGAGGGAGAAGGATTAGACAAGTAGTGTTCGATTGTTACATTATGAAGTACGATGCCCATAGGGCAAGAACATTTCTTAGTAGGAAGTCCAGGAATGGTATTTCAAACATTAAAAGCTAAATAGAGTCTTCCATCATAATTATCAACCATGAGGTTATGATGGGAGTTGTAGTTGCCACTGTCTTATCTGGTCGGTGGGTTGACGGTCAATTGGTTGACCACTATTGATGTACAGGCAAAAAAGGTCAACATGCTGTGGTTTGACATTGGCAAAAGGTTGACACAAGCAATAAATAAACATGGCAATTGACACATGAAAAGGTTGACATGAGTTTTTCACAATTTTTTAAAACTCCGATAACTTGTTCATAATTCGTGATTCACTTGGGAAGGGTCAAGTGCCCGAGTGAAGCGAGCCATGCAAAGGTATGCATTACACCAATTGGGGGTTCATGTCGACAGATGTCGACATAGGCACAGAAGTAGTTGAAAACTGATGGCAACTTTTTCTTGTGTGGACCATTTCCATGTCGACCATTTTCCATGTCGACTTTTCACTGTTGGCCAATAGTGGCCGACCTAATTACTGTCAATCTAGTAATGCACATCAGCTGTGGGCACGGGCTGCAATATTATGGGGGAAATGTTGTGCAGAGGTTTATGGAGACATCGGGTGTGTGTATATGCACTACCGTCTGCCATCATCAGCGTCGGTTCCTGATGTCCACTTTTTCCGCTGCTAGAGAGAATGACTATTTTGCTCAGCTGATCGGTCTCTCAGCCGTTCCAGCCCTTATGAATTTATAAATATTTATAATCAAGTGACTGCCTACAAGTCATAGGTAAATATAGTCTTATTTTGCGCTCTTTAAGGAGACCTTTTTTGGTCACTAACAACAAAAACATGCACTTGAAATAATCCATGTTTCAGCTGCAGGAAATATCTGGTGTTACCTGGTCATTCAGGTGACAGATTGCTAAATTTTGTTCATCGCAGGTGCAAGCAATTCGGATAAATTTGAGCCAGTTTGCAGAACCCGATTGGTTGTTCTCAATGCACAACTTTTCCTCCACCAGATCCTCAGAAACCTGGAAACACAAAAACACATTTTATGGTCATTATAAAAGAAAGTGTGATATAAATCAAATAACAGACAGATTTTGACTACAGTATGTGAAACAGCCTGTGACAGTAGGCGGAGTGATACAGTGGTGTGTGTGATGCAGTGCCTGGTGATTTGCCCTGTCAGAGAAAGCTAGGTGGAGTGATATGGTGGGTACACATGGTACAATCCAGCTTTTGGGACAGCACAAATTGAAACCCAGAAAGACAGGGCAGCAGCAATAACTATATAGTGGAAATCTAATGCAGATAGTATGAATTGTATGTAAATAGCACATGAGTTAGCAAGGATTGCATAGCAAGTTGAATAGCAAAGGAATCTCATCGTGTGTACACACCATTACAGTGCTGTGTGTGTGATCAGTTAATTAAGAGACTGAGGAGCAGTGATACAAATCCTAGTGATTTGCCCTGTCAGAGAAAGCTAGGCGGAGGGATACAATTCTGTGTGTATGATGCAGTTTATTTTGATTTGCCCTGTCAGAGAAATAGGGTGTATACATGATTCAATTTTGTCTATTTTTCTATTCAATTGTGCTTATAAATATATGGGCCATATTTACTAATATAAAAAAGCAAACCAATGTATTCTAACAGTGGTACCCATAGCATCCAAACTGATTCCAGCTGTCATTTTCTAAGCGAAGGCATTGCCCATAGCAACCAGTCAAATACCAACTGTCATTTTCTAGACTGCACTAAATAAATGAAAGCTGGTCTGATTGGATTGCTATAGGCAACAGCTCAACTTTCTCTTTTTAGACATATGACTAGATTTCTCAAGGCTAGTGCAGGTAAGATACAGTAAGTAAAGATAATGAACACTTGTTATTTTATATTAAGCGGTAATGTCATGTTGTATAATATTGGTCACGGGACGCTGTTCATTTGGATTTCGCCATCTTTCACACAATATAAAACTATGGGGATTATTTTATGGAACTTATTTTGCAAACGATCAGCTATTTGAATGTGATGGCAAATATCAGATAGTGTAGTTTTCCTGTGTTCACATGGCATCTGGATAGCCTTAATCCAGCCATTGTCAGGGTGCATGGGAAGGAGCATCCACTGATGCCCTTTGCCCGCATTGCTAGCAGCAAAACGTTACAGAGCACAATTGTGTCTCTGTGTATCTGCATAGGCTTAGAGACAGCGCATAAGAGGCTGCTGTACATGGTGGAACCCTCCTATTAAGATGTGGAGTTCACAAAACTAATATCTAGGCTATACTGTATGTACTGGACAGATGCTCTACATTGAGTTTATGAAATATACAGTATTGGTAAATGTCAATTTAGCGATTAAAGTCTTGTTTCGATGCAAATTATTTTACATGTGTAATCCTATTCTGTATGATGTGGTAGAACAGGGAGCACTATTACTGCATGTACCCAGTGCACTGACTGTTTGCAGGAAATGCATTCAAAATACAGGTAAATAGATTCAAAACAAAAATGCACATATATAGTTATGGTCCAATTGCTATATGATTGCTGCCTTGCTGCTACATCGGACCTGACCAATTTGATGCATACTTCTCTACTGTCCCTGAAGGTTGCGTTATGGAGCCCACACACGCACCGATCCCGGCGTGCGTTGTGGGCTTAACTAGCACACATAGCATTGCATCGTATGCCTTGTGCATACGATGTGCATGCGATGCGATGCTATGCTAGAAAAAGCTAGTACAAAAAGTATGTGCAGCACATACTTTTTGTACTGTAAGATGAGGTGCCGCGGGAGCGCGCACCCCATCGTACAGCATTGCACCGCCGGCAACGGTGCGTGTGTGGGCTCCTTTAGACTCCTAATTTTTCGGTAATCCCATGCACCCCTGGAAACGTCTCCTCCAACATTCCACCTGCTTTTCTAGTGAAGCGGGCAGAATGTGCAGACAGGACTGAGTACAGGGGTGGGAATAAAATATATTTTTAAATTTAATTCCAATTCTTCACTTCAGATCCATGAACTTCAGCATTTCGCGACATGGGGGTGGGGTTTAATAATATCACGGCCCTGCCCAACCACACCCAGGAAGCGCCTGAGAAAGAGGCATGGCCTTATCAAATAGGGTTGGTCTCATAACAGTGGGTGACTGGGGTGTTAAATCTCTCCTCCTATTCTTTTTGTCTCACCAGCAGTCAAGTCTCTCCCCACCTTGTGTCTCCAGCAGTCAAGTCTCTCCTCTACCACTTTGTGTCTCCAGTGATCAAGTCTTCCCACCTTGTGTCTTCAGTCATGAAGTCTCCCCATCCTTGTGTCTTCAGGCATCAATTCTCGCCCCCCCCCCCCCCCTACACCTTTTGTCTTCAGACATCAAGGGGGTTATTTTGGTTCACTCTTTCTGACAAGTTCCTTCTTAGATGGACAAAACCATGTGCACTGCAGGGGGGGCAGATGTAACTTGTGCAGAGAGATTTGGGTGGGGTTTTACTTCAAAGTGAGATCTATATGGCAGTGTAAAAATAAAGCAGTCAGTATTTTCCCTGCACAGAAACAAAATAACTCACCCAAAGCTAAATCTCTCTGCACATGTTATATCTGCCCCCCCCCCCCCCCCCCTGCAGTGCACATGGTTTTGTCCATCTAAGGAGGAATTTGTCAGAAAGAGTGAATCAAAATAACCCCCCAAGTCTCCCCCCACCTTGTGTCTTCAGACATCAAGTCTCCACCCACCATGTGTCTTCAGCCATCAGATCTCTCTTCTTTCCCCCTTTGTGTCTCCAGCAATCAAGTCTCCCCCACCTTGTGTCTTCAGGCATCATGTCTCCCCCCCCAAATGTGTCTTCAGGCATCAAGTCTCCCCCCCACCTTGTGTCTCCAGCCATCAAATTCCCATCCTATCTCTGGGAGACTTTGAGGATCAGTATGTCCACTGCTGACCGATTACTAATACAGTGAATTAATAATAATAAAATAATATAAAAAGTTATTTTTTTAACCAATACACTCCTAACATGCAGAACTAACCGATTGCAATCAAATACTCAGCACTATGCTGGTTACTGGCGTCACCAAGTTGAAACATCAGCTGATGTTGAGAATACAAAGAGAATAGGGACATCACTACAAATTCTTTAATGGAACAAAATCAGTGTATCTCCAATAATAAATGTCCCTTTAAACAACAACAAAAATTATATTATTAATGTTCAAAATAAAATTATCCATGCAGGAATTCCCTGGGTTCTACCAGCGAAGACGCATTAGGAGAAACCATGGCTGATTTTTACCTGCCCAAACTCTGCTTGATTTGAGGCAAAGGGGTCTCACAATTATCTCTGACCCTACAGTGCCAGGCTTCGTTATAGGCAGAGTATGCTATAATTATCATGATTTTAGAGGTTCTTGTAAAACCCACACAAATAACCCTGTTGTTTTTTAAATTCACTCATTGTTTGGCTAAGGCAGGGGATTCAGCGTTCCTGCATTTTGCACCACTGGCATTATGTAAAAAGCTTTTTTTTTTTTTTAATGTATCTGTCAGTCACTTTTGCACTTAGAGCATTTGTTTTATATTTGTGGACTATGGGGATTCAGTAAGGGAAAACCCCCATGCTCATGTTCTTATCCTATATCCACTGTTCCATACTAACCCCTTGGATACCAAAAATGCATGCATTGGTCCAGAAAAAATAAAAATAAAATACAACCAACAATTTTAAAAGGCTAAAGAAATATTCAGTACTGTAAACTAAAGTTTTGCCTCCTAACCTACCTACATAACAGGTACCATTATCATCCCAAAGAACATTTACCCATGCTGCTTGCAAATGCAAGACTCTTAAACTGCTGTGAAAAATGTGGCTGCAGTCTAAGGGCAATGGGGGGGGGGGCGCAGGGAAGTGGGTCGGTGGCTATGTGTTCCAGAGGTGTTGATTCAGGCATTGTGGGGGCGCAGTCTGGACCGTTGGGGGGGGTGGGTTGCGGCAGCTGCATAAGCATCACATGCAGCCACAGTAACCCAAAAGTTGGTGGTATAATGGGAGATTTTGCTTTATAGTGAAGTGCTGCATAATAGCGATGTAATCACAAAATGTTGCCATTACTTAGCACGGGGGGGGGGGTTCTTGGGGTGGCATTGCCCTGCACCCCCAGCCAGCGCATGTACAAACTAGCTTTAAAAGCAAGTAATAGCCCTTAATGTTAATATTCACCAAAGGTTGTGCATTACTGTTCCGAATAACATACCAAGTTTATAGTTAGCAAAGAGTTGTGGGTGCCCACCTCACTACTCCCCCTATGGCTGAAAAATGTAATACATAGACATGGCTATGTTGCCGGATATAGTAGAAGCATTGAGGGTGCTCTCACAGCTCCCATAAATCTTATGTCTATGCTTACTGTCCATCATGCTCTCTTCGAGATGTAGCAGCGTTTGTTAGAAGTTATTTCATGTTTTTAGTTCTGAAGCCGCAGAAAGGATATTACAAATTTCTAAACTTGTACTGCAGTGATGTCACAGCAGCTCAGCTGAGTGAAGTCTACATTTTTGACCCAGATTAGACCTCACTAGGAGACTTTAGCATGCTACTGTAAGCCAGTGTTTTTCAACCAATCTGCCCTTGCAAACTAGTGTGCCTTGAGCTGTTCTCAAGTGTGTCCTGTGTCCACACCAGTTTACAGACACCACTCTTCCTGGTCCAGTCCTGTCTCTGTATCCTGGGCATATGAGACCACTGCAATGTTTTTTTTTTTTCTGTGCGCGCCAATGTATTTTTCCCTGTGGTGCGAGCTGAAAAAAGGTTGCTGGTTTCAAATTACTCACATAAGCTGCACTTCTACAGTGGAATGTCATGGTCACCATCGAACACCCCAAAAAAGTACTTGCATACGTGAGAATTTTAATATTGTGGTTTAGCGATAAAAGACGATGGTGATTTCCAGAGATATGTAGTCATCTGCTTACAAGTACTGTGCACCGCTATAGTAATCAGAACATATATTTGGGCTCTGTGGTAGAGGAACCATGATCAATACAGGACCTCCTATCTGCCTCTACAAGACTTTCTACCTCTAGAAGCCAGTAGCTGCATCAGGCAAGTTACGCATTCTGATTCTCCTACCAGTATAAGGAGAGGTGGAACTAGGAGCTGCCACTTCCCAACTCCTTCCATGTTTGCATTTCATGCTCCACAAAGTGTGCCGACGCTCTTAAACAAATCCCTGAACAATTAGAGTTAATTATTTTCAGATGGGATCAACCCACTTGCTTTATATGATTAAAACACCCATTTTCTCTAATAACCATCACAGTGTATCAACCCAAAAAGTGGAACAATAAACAAAAACCTAAATCACAAACACAGTAGTGAACAAGAACATGGATACATCCAAACTGTGATTTTGCATTTGCGGAAAGGTGGAACAGATTGGAAACAGTTTAAAAAAAAAAAAAAAACATAAATAATGTAAATAATTACAGAGATCTTTAAGCATTTCCCTGGGGACAATATGCAAATAGGATACTCGTAAGCAGAACAGACTTCTGGGAAATGCTATTTACATTGCAGACCTTTGTCAATTATTTACCCCCTGGGTTTTTAAATTATTACATAGGTTTGTGCTGACACATAATTTTCACCCTTTGTTAGGATTTGTAAGTGCAGGGATGGGATTTTCTGGTCACCGATTCGTACTAAGAGTAACATTAAAAAGGACAGAAGCAGGTAGTAGCAATGGTATTGCTGGAACGGTTGTATGGACTATATATATATATATATATTTTATTTATTATATTATAATGAAAGTCTAACACTGCTCCTCAATTCAAGAGTTGTTCCCTTCTGGTACATATTGTTATGTTGTCGTCATATTGATGGGCTAGTAACTAGTGTATTGCAATATTATATATTTTACACAGACACACACCCATTTAATCAATTTTTTTTATAAACTCATGAACTAAAGCATGGTGGAGCCATTCCAGGGGACACAGTTCACTTAGACGTGTTCATGTCGACTATGTCATCATTCAGGACAACAAACGTCAGAGACTCATGTTGACCTTGTGAATGTCGACCTTCCCATTATCAATCTAATGCTTGTGTCGCTCTTCCAACCCTGTCGACTTTAGCCATGTCAACCTGTGTCGGTACTTGTTTCCTAGAACAGCGCCCAGATTTCCTAGGTACGGCACTGTAGGGAAATCGCATCGCATGGCATGGGCCATTTTAGCGGCATGCGATACAATGCGATTTTTTCATGTACATTTTTTTCCCTCATTGTACCCCACTATATCGCATTGCATGTCCCGCAAAATCACATGCGATTTTATAGGGAGTGCAATGCCATGACATTAGGTATACAATAATATGATTGTATGTCCCCAAAATAGATTTAATGAATCCCCCCACTATCCACACCACCCCGAAGCGTGGCGAGCGGTGGCGGAATGCTTCCTCCGACTTTTTCATTACCCCACTATCCATGTTGGCGTGGAGTTGATGTTATATAGTTAAACCTATTTTTGGGACATACAATCATATTATTGTATATCTAAAGTCATGTCATCGCACACCCTATAAAATCGCATGCGATTTTGCGGCAGATGCGATGGCCCGGGGCTGAGAGAGCAGTGAATAAATTACATAGGAAAATCGCATCACACATCGCATGGCCCATGCGATGCAATGCAATTTCTCTACGCAGAATAGCCCACTAAGCAAATTGCTTAGTGGGCGCCGTTCTAGGAAACAAGTACCCATGTGTCACCTTAAGCCCTTCTGAACTTTAATGGTTGACCTTCATAGTGTTGATATCACAGTCCAAAATTCAAACAGGGAAGCCACACCCACTGGCAGTGAGACAGTTTGGAATGGCAGTTGATGTGCCTCCTATATTTTGTGTTTGAACAGTCCCCCCTCCCTCCATTGAGCCTCCCCTGAGAACCAGCAACTTAGTAGTAGCCCGTATGGTATTACCCTCGTCCCCTGTCATTTTTATACAGGCATCCTTGTCGTCGTTACAAATATATCTTTCAAAACAAGGAAACTTTATTTAACATTTTCATTTGAGACAGTTGGAGAGGTGTGAGATGAGCCCATTTATAAGAAAGGATGCAAACACATTGCAGAATGGGGCCGACTTTTCATCGAGGATTATATTGCCCACTAATAACAAAAAAAAAAGAAAGAAGGTAAAACAGTAAAATCCCCCCTCATTAAATAAACTGCAGATTCAGGGTTTCTTTTTAGAACTGCGCTTTAATGTCTGAAAACGTATGGCCATAGCAGAGGAGGCACATAAAGATATATGGCAAGCCATGTGTTTTAGGCATGCAGCAGAGTGTGTGATTATATCATTCGTTAGGGCAATGTGCAGCCAGGATCTGCAGCAGAGGTGTGACTGATTACAAGCAGCTCTCTGTGGCTAACGCCTGTAAAAAAATATATAATAATAAAATAACTACTACACCCACGCTGACTTTTGATGCTGTATCGGAGTTTAATAGCAAGGTTACCTAACGACAACAAGAGAATCGGTGGTTAGGTCACACTCGACTTACTGTTCCATAAAAGTGCTGATTGATCAGCTCCAAGTATACTGACTGTAACAGCTACTACCGCATCAGCGGTGCATGTGGCCTAGATACAGGGTGAGATTACTAGAACAGACTGATCCTCTACAGATGCACCCTGCAGCCGTCACATAACACACACAGACAGTATCAGAACCATTAAAAAACAAAAAGTGACCAATCAGTTCGAGGACCAAACAGATATACAAGTAAATCGATGTTGCTATGGCCAACCAATCAGAATCTACTTTTTATTCCTCTAGAAAAAAAAGATAGTTTCTGATTGGTTGCCCAGAGCAACATCCCATGTGAAGTAGAACTCCCATCTTAGAAAATTTTCCCCTTATTTTCTATATATCTTCCTTTATTTTCTGGGGGGAATCTTATTAACCAAGATGATTAATTCTGTTAAATTATTCAACTTGTTTATAATGCACATATGTATTATTATTATTATTATTATTGCTTATTTATATGGCGCCACAAGGGTTCTGCAGCGCCTAACAATACATATGTAGATTAGTTAAAAAACAAGAAAATAACAAATTACAGTACAAGACAAATTAGGACAAGTACTGTACATGGTAAATAAAGACATCAGGGGACAGGATACTGACGCAATTATCAGGGTGGCAGAGATATATTCTAAGGCAAGCACATGAGGATAGAGGGCCCTGCTCGTGAGAGCTTACAATCTAAAGGGATCAAAGCCTATTTATTGTTTAGTTCAGATTTCTAACTGGTGAGTTCGTCAACCTCGATGATCGATAGAAAAGGTTATGTACTATAAGGCAGTGGTTCCGGAATGTATAATGACGGTTGAGGTTTTAAGGATACTCAAGCTTGGGCAAAGTGAACTAAGGTGCCCCTACGCTAGGGCAAGTTGGGATCTTTTTATCAAGTTTCTGGCAAGAAATCGGAAGAAAAGTGTCAGAATCGCATGTATTTGACATCAGATGTGATGCGTGGTCCTGTGAGCCTCGCATCAGAGAGAAAATCGCCTGGGCCGTACTACTGATATATTGCATTGCCAAACCTTTGGCAGGCTTGGCTGGAATTGCATACGGTACATCATATGCAAAAGGGGCATTGCGGGTGACCTCGTTTGGCAACTTCTGTTATAAGGATTAACACAACCCTACTGTTAATTATTATTTATAACAGTATTTAGAAGTGTAAAAAAAACTTTTGAACCTTGAACAGTTTTTTGTTGTATAGGACCTACTGTAAATGATATGGCTCTCAGAAGTTAGTTGGACGACTTGCATGTTGTATACAGTCATGGAAATAACCTGTGACTTATGATAACTTTATTATATAGGGCGTGGGTCCTGGACATCAGCCCACAATGTCTGTACGGACTCTTCTATTTTATACCTGTATAAATTGAACATTGTTATGGCATCACTTTTCACTTGATATGTGTACCAATGTGGGTTCTTATATGAATGCAGTAGACTAGATGTTTTTTTTTTAAACAAGTCTGTCAAAATGTTGCTTTCTGCAATATACTTGTACTTTGAGCTGTGACAGTTTTTCTTTCACTTTGAGCTGTGACAGTTTTAAGCCCACAAATGCTTCACCCCACCCCCAGTCCCTATCATATATTTTGAACTTGTTTATATCCACTCCTAAACCCACTCATTTTTAAATCCGAGTTCCGAACTGCTCCGAGCCGGGACTCAGTTCCACTCGGAACTGCAAAGTAATTCCAAAATGGGATTCCAGTTGACTTGGAACCCCTAAGTTCCATTGTGTTCATGTGTCATGAAAAAACCAAACCGCATCTCTAATCTCTATGTAAAAAAATAAAATAAATTAGAGACACTTCTTTTAAAAAAATACATCCAAACTCCTTGCAAAAGAACACTCCAACCAATTCACTCAGATTTTGCAATACACACAAGCCATCCTGATGGATATATAAATGAGGCATTCCTCTGTGTAATTAACAGGCTTCCTGGGGTTCCGGCAAACACTTAATGAGAAATGTGTTGGGAGAGACCAAAGACAAGCGTCAGAAGTTAATTGGGTAAGGGTCGTCAAATGCCTCTTTATTGATATCTGAGATTGAAAAGCAAAAGTCACTTACTATGGGAAATTCTTTAGCCCACGCGCAGATATTTAAGTTGAATTAAAAACCCCACCTTTTATGTATTCAGCTAATAATGACATTTATGACAACAACGCAACACGATGAAGGTGTCTGCAATGGTAATAATGATGGCATCCCACTTCTTACCCATCTATATAGCCTGTAGTGTTTCCTAATTACATTCATCAATATGTTTATTTCACCGTTGTCAGGATGTGAATTAAAGTTTGTTGGCAAAAAAAAAAAAAAAAGTGTTTAATTGGACCCGCGGCAACGGTACCAGGTCACCCAATTTGATGGATGCTTGCGGAAGCCGTGGCATGACACAAATAAATAAATATTAATAACAAGTTGAGGAAGGTTTTGCAGCAAGTGTTGTCATTTTTAGATTACGAGAATAACGAACAGAGCAGTTTGGCTGATTGCTAAAAAAAAAAAAAAAATACGTGAATGACTGGAAATAACAGGCATGTCAGGAATCCTGATTGTTTTCCCCCTCCTGAATCATTCCTGGTGAATTGCATATCTGGCTTGTACAATTAATATATGTAAACATTAGCCCTGGGGTAGGTGGCACGTGGCTCTCCAGGGTCTTTGGGACTACAAGTCCCCTTATGTTCTCCAAACTTCACTTAGAAGTGTCACGTTAACATGTGGTGATGACACCTTGCAGTGGCTCCTTATGAGGTACTATTAATAAGGGAAGTTGATTATTAGAGGTGTGGTCAGGTGACAATAGGGCAATATCCCGGTTTGCCATTGTTCTGTCCTCTCTTTAGAAAATAAAACAATAAGTAAGTTTCAATTCCTGGCAGTCGAATCCTGCTCTCTGGGTCCATCAGAAGAAAGTCACAGAGTGGACCAATAGCTTCCAGTCTCTTCCACCTTACCTATACATCTAGCTGCAGACTCCCTAAGATGGGATCTGTCCACACATGCAGCATGGGGAGAGGTAGGGCTCCTGATGTTCTATACAGTTTCTGATGTTCTATCCGTTATACAGTTCCACATCGTCAGTTAAGTGTAGCCCATAAAGTATCTGTATGACCGTAACTTGATGTGCCTGGGCCAAGCTTCAACAGAACACATGAGCTGTTCATGTCATGTTCTAGACCAGGAATAAACCATTCTATCATCTGCCTATAGGCCTACCTCATTTCCATATGGCACTATACTGGTGCGCACCGTTACAGCAGCCATATTGTACAGCAGCCATCTTTCTGATCTCAGGCCTACCGATTCCCTAGGAACCAGTGACATCACTGGGGTACTCGGTACCTGGCCATTCGATGTGCTGATTACGAGCCCATAAAACATTTCCGTCTCTGTCAGGATAAGCGCATGTTAAGGAGACAAATACATTTCACCGCTTTACTTTAGGAGACCCGAATGCTCTCTCTGCCCCTTGTTATTCTCATGTCTGCGCTAATCTTTCCGAAAGGCTTTTTTTGGCAACTTTCGCTTATTTTAATCCAGACCCTTAGTATTAATGTTGGCCTACGAGAAGCTTTCATTGGTGAATGCAAAGGATATAAAAAAAAAAATTTGGTAAGGTTTTGCCAAGTGCTTTGCACAGCGCCTCCACTGCAGACTTTACAATGGCAGGAAGGAGCGAGTCTCCTCCTGCTCACAGTGTCCCTTTTGTATCTCCTCACGCTGTCTCTCCGATACCTTCTGGTAGTATAAAATTACGTTGCAGGACGCCCACCAGTTCAAATCCCTATAAGGAAGAATAATAAACATCTGATCTGAAGTCAGGACCTTACAGGCACTCTCAGCCATTTTTTCTGCTTGGTCCTCAGTTTGTACTGGAACGTGTCCAGGGATCCTCTGGTAATGTAACGTTCTTTCTTAACATCGCTGAACAAAAGACCTTTTCTTGTCCGATGAGCTGTCAAGTTTATCCAAATATCCTCAGCTCCCAACTAGCTTCTCTCTCTCTCTCTCTTTTTTTTATATTATTTCCAAGAAAAGGACACTTTGTATCTTTAAACTACTATACAGGATTAATGCGAAAATAAAACTCTAGCCGATTTGCCAAGAATAACTCATTCATGTCAAATGAACCGTCTGGAGTAAGACCCAGGAGAGGGTTCTGTGTCACGTGCTACAATTGTGTCTGTTGCCTTGGGTGCGTGAATTTGAAAAAAACAAACAAATAAATGGACACTTATACTGTAGGTAATTTTTCTTTCTCTATCAAAGTTTTGGGATTGCCCTGCTATACCTTTTAAAATCAGACAGGAACTTTCAGCAAAGTGAATATGCAGATCGAATGCCATGTGAAAAGATAGTTTTAGGTAAATTGGTCCTGGAAGAGAGGCCTGGGTGGGTAACACTGGAAGTTGTCATGAGAGAAAGTACTGGAGGCATGGATGCAGTGGTACGGTTCCTTGACACTGAGCTCCCTGACACCGCCTCATTCTTAGACCTCCTTTGCTCGCTGAGTCATATTTTGAACCACTACTCATATGAAATGGGGGATTATGCCATGGGAATATACAAAAATTCTGGCTCTGCCATTTACCTGCCTCTGATGTATGCACATGTCCGAGATCCGAGGTGGTTTTTATAATTTTCTGTAGAATTCTGCTGTTCCGTCTCATAACTACATTTTTAATAGTATAGTTGCATGTTGCAGCCAATTTCTGCGCTCATCTAAGCCATCAAAAAATGTTTTTAGTCATCTGCCAATGGAGCAACTCAGCAATGTGTGATCTCTGGGATGAACAACATGTTTGGACTACAGACATATACTTGTAGGGCACAGTGGAATGGGGATGAGGGGTTGACTGCATACTTGACTACTTTCCTGGAATATCATGGAGACACACAATTTTTTGAGAGGCCAGCCTCTAGGAATATTCCTTTTACTTGTGAACTGGACTGAAGCCATGATGATACAATATGCGTCATTGAGTAACTGAAGGCTTGGAGGCTGCTGGGAAACTCTTAATGGAGGCCTCTAATTGGATTCTATAAGCCCTTATGTCTACACGTGTAGCTGCAGTGGTGTAGGTACCAAATGAACCAAACAGGGAACCAGCAGATGAGGCGAGACCTCCTTTCAGAGGCACTCCCAGGGAACAGAAACACCAACGACCAAGCAATGGGGGTACCAAAAAGGACACCAACTTCTACAGGTGGGCCACAATAGCAGAGTAGCCTCCTCAGGTAAGTGGCAGACAGCGGGTGAGTGGTGGTATTTTGTGTCAGGAATCTCTGTTGTCACGTTGTAGACTTTGGAATACATTTTTGATGGGGATAAGTGGGTACGAGGCCATACTGCGTGATTCTTTGAATAAAGGACACTATGCATCTGTTTTGTAATGTTGTGGGCTCCCCATATGGCTCTTGAAGTGTATCAAGTGGCCCATCAATAGGTTACAGAGAAGGGTTGGTATGGCAAAGAAGGGGAACCAGGTTGTGTACACAGTGTTTGGCCACGATTTGTACTCCTTACTGTGGAACTTCTGTGTCCTGCAGCCCCAAATACTGTTAAATCGCTTTGACATCTGACTTAAACAAAAACAAAACATTACAAAGAAACACAGTTTATCAAATATACTAAATTTGAAATGTTGGCAACAAATAAAGTTGGCCTTGTTGATGAAAGGCTGGATGGTTGACGTTCTCAAATACTTACTACAAACAGAGGAAAAAGAAACACTTTTGTTGCCACCAGAACACAAAACACTCCCCGGTTTAACGTCTGGCCGAACAATTGTGAACTTAGTGATGCATGTCCTAGACTCTAACTAGACCACACCAAAATGTGCTAAAATTCAGACGAATGAGAATAAGAAATACGATTCTTTCCACGCTACAAAAAAACAAGACACTGAGCTATAATTTCCACTAAATATACCCTCATAAACGTCTATATGTAGCCTAATTAGGATGACTGATTGGCTGAAAATGAACCTCTGAGCTCCCTCGAGCTTGTTGAGTATTTAGACCGGGTCTTGTAATAACAGGAGAGAATCCGTGTCTCAGACTAAGTCTGCCACTTTCACGAGCCCGTATGGCACAGGTGTGTTCATGGCTGGCATTAAAAGTGATTAAGCCTGCAAAGGTATATGAACCACCTCTCTTTAAGGAGCTATAAAACTTTTTATAGAAGGGGTGACAGGAAAGAGGAAACTCTGTGTAAGGCCTAAGCCTCGTCAGTTCATAATTTCACTTCTTTCTAACAGCTCCATGATAATTAAATTCTGGGTCAGGATCTGCTTTATATACACATACATGCATCTAATCCTGTTTTACATATTTTATTTTTAGCAATGGAGGAAATGCAAATGAAATGCTTGGATAAAGTCTGCACATTGTCTGCACCCCAAGATGGGTTAGAATGTCCAACAAACCTGAATCCAAAATAAATGGCTATGAAGCAGCTGATCTCAGCATTATGCATATAGTTAAATTAAATTCCAAGTCTCACATATAGATTATACGTCCTATATATCCCACACTGACCAGAGCAGAGACACACACTGACCGAAGCAGAGTCACACACACCCCGGTCCAGAGTCACACACACAGACCGGCACAGAATGTAAGGGCCCCTATGTTCTACTCATCCATGAAAAATGTATATAGCGCATGTAACTGACAGGGAAGGTGGGTCCTGCACAGCTGTGGGCCCCATAGCAGTTTAACTCCCTGCACACATGATAATTAATTAAAAGTCTGATAGCCCCAGAAAAATATGGGATACATAGGCATACCTCCCAACATGACCCTTTCCAGGAGGGACAAAATGCTCTGTTCCTGGATTTTCTTAGTTGGAGAGGTAGGGCTGTAGCAAAGTCCAAAATTCAAACAGGGGAGGCACACCAACTGCCAGTGAGCCTTGGACTGTAATGTTTGGCAGAGTATAGGGTGGCAGTTGGTATAGGTCGACTGTTTGAATTTTGGACTGTGCTGCAGTCCCTCCACTGCAACTTTCACTGGTAAGGAAGTTCAGGAACATAGCGTTTCGTCCCTCCTGGAATGGCTCATGTTGGAAGGTATGTATAAGTGACAACAAGCCTACATGTTCAAGTCATACTTTAAAGTCCTACTTAACCAAAAACAGTCTCTTCTAGAACAGGAGGCCCTGTCCGAGGCGGGACAGAGCATTGTTAGACCCTGAAGCAAGTCACTGGTCTTGCTAGTCTCCTCTGAGAAGAGCAGGTCCTTGTAGGAGGCCAGCCTTATACCGGGTGAAGCCTCCAGGGGTCACTAGACCTACAGTAGCTTCTTCCCAGCACTAATAGACACTCAACTGTACCTGTCTTGCAAGGTGGTCACAGGGAAAAGCCTATATTTATTAGTTAATGCTGCTGATAAAAGTTCATTCATATTTGCAATGTATGTGATGGATGCAGAATGCCTAAAAGTACCACTTAACAAAGTTCAGTTTGTTCATTTGGCACCAAATGAATAACCCAATCAAGGCTAGCTCCAGACTGCAGCCTTTGTAGTCGTCATTAGAAATGGTTACTTCATTTTAGGTAATAATGAAATGGAGTGTCGTGTCAGAAGGTTTATTTTACAGTTCAATGTGATCTAGTGTTGCGCGGCCAGTTTATTTAATTTAAGGGCTGTGTTTGTGAATGCGGCATAGATGGGCTTTTTTTAGTTAAAGGTTTGTAATTGATCAACGTCAGGAGGCCTAGCTTGTAGAGAAGAACTGTATCGCTGTGAAGATCTGGGAATGTTAAAGACCTTCCATTAATACCAGGTCACTGGCGCTAAGCTCCCATAGTTAAAGAAAAAAAATGCAGGACAAATAAGGGACCTGGAGTTTGCGGAGGACCTAAAATTCTCTCCAACCTTCCACTTATTGTAGGTCTCAGATAAAGTAAAACAGTTCTAAAAGCCTGTCCTGTTAATTTAGTTTCATTGTAAGAATCATTTATGTGGTCATGTGTTAAAAATGGCGGTAGAAATGTAATATGCTCAAAAGATAACCAGAACACATGGGAGCAGTGCCATAACACGGCTTCACTACACCATGTGCTAGCCACTCCTCCTAAGCATATGATATCATGACATCATCGAGATGGGGTGGGGCCTTCTGCGCAAAGTATTACAGCACTGCCCAGAACATCTTTAGGATGCTCCATAGGGGGGCTGTAAGAAGTGTAGTGTCCAGCAAAATCAATAATAATCCGATCGCAATCAATATTACAGAATATTATCCAGTATAATGGGAAGATGCCTGCACCGTCCTTGTTCCCAGAGTTGAATGTATACATTGTGTATACGAGTACAGTGACCAATAAGACCATCTTAACATGTGGGCATACTGGCCAACAGCCCTGGGCCACACAATTCTAGGAGCTTTGATTAGGGGTGGTCTGGGCTGGTGCCACTGGAGCATCTTGGAAGGTAGGTTACACTGTTCACACTCTGGGCAAGGTGTATTATGCCTTGACAAGTAATAGAGTGGTGCGTGATAAAGAGTGATAAAGGACTGAACAGCTCCTAACTGTCATGTTACAGGCTGTGTTTTAGAAATTACAGTTGGGGGCTGCCTGGCTGGTACTTTATCACTCTTGTATCAAGCTTCAAAAAGTGATAAAATGGAGAGTGATAAACAGCCAGCCAATCAGCTCCTACCTGTTATTTTTCAAACCCAGCCTGTGACATGGCAAGTAGGAGCTGATTGGCTGGCTGTTTATCACTCTCCATTTTATCACTTTTGAAGCTTGATACATCTGGACCTTTGGGACAGATGTACGAAGCAGTGATATGGGAGGAGAACTGAGCCAGTGGAGAACTGAAATTGCCCATGGCAACCAATCAGCACTGAAGTAACATCTATAATTTGCATACTATAAAATTACACAGAACAGCTGATTGGTTGCCATGGCCACTTCTCCTCTGGCACCCCACACCACACTGTCACACTTTCTAGCCCCTAAAGCAGTGAATCTGGCTAACCTTGACACTCCAGCTGTTGTTGAACTACACATCCCAGCGTGCCCTGCTACAGGTTTACTATTTGGCCATGCTAAAACTGATGCAGGACATGCTGGGATGTGTAGTTCAACAACAGCTGGAGTGTCAAGGTTAGCCATCACTACCCTAAAGCATAAGGGTGGAAGTGGTGTATTAGGGGTTCCACAGCCACAAGTCTGCATCAAGTACAACAAGGATGTCTTCCTCACTCATAGACATCTTCATTTTGGGATAGGCAGACTTGGTGGCTTCCCCTAGATCTTGGCGCCCTAGGCAGCTGCCTATAGCGTCTGAACTGTAGAGCCGCCCATGGTGATACAGTAGTTTACATGCATCCAATATATTGCTGTTGCAACTCATAGGTGCAATGATCTAAATGGGAATGCAGCACTATAAAAGTAACATTTTAAAACCCCAAGATAGAAACATCTTAATATGTATACTTTGGAGCAGAGAAGGGAAAGGGGGAATATGATAGAAACTTTCAAATATATCTAGGTTTTAACAAGGTACAGGTGGGAGACATTCTTCACAGGAAGAGGAGAAACAGAACACGAGGACATGCACTGAAACTAGAGGGAGGAAGATTCAGGGGAAATGTGAGGAAGAATTACTTCACAGAAAGAGTAGTAGATAAGTGGAATAGCCTCCCATCAGAGGTGGTAGAGGCACATACAGTAGTACAATTTAAACATGCTTGGGATAGGCATATTGATATCCTTACAAAAAAATAAAGATCAAATATGGTTTGAGGTAACATGTTTAAAAAAAAGGGGCCGACTAGATGGGCCAAGCGGTTCTTATCTGCCATCAAATTCTATGTTTCTATCTATTTACACTTGTGGCTTTTACACTATCTCGCAAATGAATTTTATAAAACCTTTATAATAAAATATGGCAAAGAACAATAAGCCATTAAATATATAATTTATTATTATATAAATATATCTCTTTAAACTGTGACAATCATGGACTGCACAGGTTTAAGCCCGCTACAACCAGGTGAAATGCAGGCTTGAAGTCAGTCAGTTACAGAACCGGTTTAATCTCCTGGTTTAACCCTTTCAGTGCCAACGGTGCAGTGAGAGATCCTCAAAATATCCGCTAAAAATGCCAGCGCCGCTCACAGCGACTGTTCTTTTTTGGGGTGCAGTATTTAACTAAACTTCAATTAATTGTAAAAAGAACACTGTGAGCGATTCTGGATTTTTTTGGGGGGAATTTTGAGGATTGCTCATAGCAATGTTGGCATTAAACACTAAGGGGGTTATTCTAGTTCACTCTTTCTGACAAAATCCTTCTTAGATGGACAAAACCATGTGCACTGCAGGGGGCAGATGTAACTTGTGCAGAGAGAATTAGATTTGGGTGGTGTTTTACTTCAAAGTGAGATCTATTTTGCAGTGTAAAAATAATGCAGCCAGTATTTACCCTGCACAGAAACAAAATAACTCACCCAAATCTAATTCTCTCTGCGATTTTACATCTGCCCCACCTGCAGTGCACATGGTTTTGTCAGAAAGAGTGAACTAGGCCCTAAGAGCGGTATTGAATCTGGAATTCCAACTGTCGGAACATCCCTACTGTCGGAATCCCAAGCAGTTTTTTCTCCGCTTGACAGGCGGAATTCAATGTTACACCTGTCGAGCGTCGAAAAGTGGGCGTGGCGGTGACATCGCCAGCGGAATGTCCAAAAATGTACATGATGTCGACAATCCGCGGCTGTTTCGGATAAAGAACAGATTCGAATTGTTTTAGTTGGATCTGTTGTCGGAATCCGCCTTCCATGCTGTCAGAAACGGCATCATTGTATAGGCGATGGCTGCTATTTCCGTGGTGGGAAATAATGGCCAAAATTGAGTATCCCCCTAAAAATTATCAACCAAAATTTCATAAAATAGAAAAAAAAACTGATGGGCGTTTTATATTATGAAGAGTTTTCCCACTGTAAAGCTTCAGTTATTTCATTACAAAAACCCTCAATAATAATAGAATAGAGAACGTGATGCCTTTGATAAATCACCGTCTCAGCAGTGCGTTGTCTCACTGGAAAAGGCTAAACATTTGTGTTCCGCTAAAGAAGCAGATTGCTTTATTCTGGGCAATTAGGGTATATTTGCAGCTGTAAATTGATTTACCAACAGAGGCCATTCGGATCCCATCCAGAAACTCATTTTAACGGTGGCTTGTGCTGTCATGCCAGGGAATTCAGGTTTATTTACACTGACATCATTTCATACTCTCAATGAAAACATTTTGCTTTGCGAGGTTGTTAAAAAAGTAATTAAATGAGCCTGTTCTGCCAATTAGTTGCCTAATTGGGCAAACCTGAGTTTTAATTACTCGCCTAAAGCTTCATTTTATGTGTCTTGTGCCAGAAATTAAGCAGGCAGGCAAAGCTTTATGAAAACCAGATATCAGCACCTGGGAATGGCTTTGAGAGAATGGGAATACCAAGTTGGTACTGGCTGGGGAAATAAAGGTTTGCAGGAGTCATTTATAGGACCCAACACCTGGAAACAGTTGACCAGTGATGTTTGCGGTCATTCCTCTACACTGCATTATCCTTATTGTCCCACTGAGAAGTGCTCTCTTTCCATTCATAAGAAGTTTTTTTAACCCTTTGCAGTCCAATTTTTTTTATGCAATGCAAACACTGCAAGTCCCAGCATGCCCAAACAGTCTCAAAGTTTACAGTAGCCTCAAAATATCTATCTATATATACACAGTGGTTGTTTTTACCTATGGGGCAGTACGGATGGTGTAATGGATAGCATTACTGCCTCCCAGCACTGAGGGCATGGGTTCAATTTCCACCATGGCCCTAACTGTGCGGAATTTGTATATTCTCCCCGTACTTGCGTGGGTTTCCTCCGGGTACTCCAGTTTCCTCCCACAATCCAAAAAATTTACTGGTAGGCTAATTGGTGCCCAACAAATTAACCCTAGAATGTCTGTGTGTGTGTGTGTGTACATGTGGTAGGGAACATAGATAGTAAGCTCCACTGGGGCAGGGACTGATGTGAATGTTCAAATATTCTCTGTAAAGCGCTGTGGAATATGTGTGCGCTATATAAGAAAAAGGTTAATAAATAAAATAAAAGTAAATAAATAAATAAATATGGCTGCCGTCCCCCCAGATAAAATCCGCCACTGGGTGAAGCCAGATGCAGTCTGTGAGACTACACTGGCTTCACTTTGACTGTCAGTGACTTCCTATTGGAAGTCCGACCTGCCAGGGGTACTCTCCCTCTGGGATGCCCCTCTATGGGCTGCTAAGCGGCAGCCCATAAAAATCCAGGATCTGCGCATGTGCCGTGGACAGTGTACAGGCATTGTACAGGTGCCAGGACCATGCTTCTGGGAATATGAATGCTGAGGTGGGGGACCAGCAGCAGCCCCTGTCCTTCCATAAGGTGCAAGCTGCCACATATATATATATATATATATATATATATATATATATATATATATATATATATATATATTTCTAACTACTCCTCACCTCTGTGTGGTGAAGTACCATCAGTGACCACTAGAGGCCTCTCGACGGACCAAATTACTCATTTGTGCGCTAAAAGATATAACAGAAAGAGAAAGTGAAAGCAGTTTTTGCAAGGACACAGCACAGCACAGATCACAGATCACTTACCCGATTCTGAACGCGAAAATCTGAATTTTCCTTTACATGAAACATTTTATTTAAGTCCTTAGATTTCTTCCCCCCTGTTTTCAAATGTTTTAAATCAAGTATATAAACAAATGAATGGATGGGATAATTAATAGATTCCCATCAGCTCATTATTAAAAAAAAAAATATATATATATATATATATACACACACATATATATATATATATATATATATATATATGCACCACATGGAAAGCTCGGTAGAAGATCTCAAAGGCTCAGCAATGCCTCTGATTAAAAACCCTCCCATAATGAGGCTGCTGCTGCTGTCCTCCGCGGGCCTGAGGAGCATGTGATGAGCTACACCAATCAGAGTACAGCACAAGCCTCTCAGCCTCTGACCTCTTGTGCAAAGTCGCATGGGACTTAACCTGTGTACACATGGGGGCGATAGGGGCTGAAATCGCTGGAAATATGGTCGCAGGCGACCATATTGCCAGTGATGGGAGTGTGCCCCAGCGATAAATCGCCGGGTGTGCGCTCCCGTTTTCAGCCCCTTTCTAATCGCTGGTTGCAGGAGCTTGCTCCTGCGGCCAGCTGATTACCTCTGCGGCACTGCCGGCAGAGGTTCCCTTTCATCAACGACCATCTCTGGTCGCTGATGAAAAGAAGCAACTGAGCAATATATTGCTCAGCCATATATTGCTAGCAATATATAGCTGAGCAATATATCTCCCCCGTGTGTACAGGGCTATAGTCAACTCCCAGCAATGCACTGCATACTTGTACACGCAGTGTGCCACAACTCCCGATGCTCAGCATCATTATTTATTGTAACGTTGGCAGATAGGTGAAGCTACAGCACTACCCTACTCCCATGCACAAAACCGTAAGTTGAAAAAAACAAAAACACTTTTATAAATACATGCTAACCAAGGGGGAACTGACCTCCTCCCCCCTCTTCATCCTGCCATGTATATTCCTTACCACAGGTACACTCACAAACATTCTAGGGTTAATTTTGTTGGGACCCAATTATCCTACCAGTATACTTTTGGATTGTGGGAGGAAACCGGAGTACCCGGAGTAAACCCATGAACGCATAAGGAGAATATACAAACTCTGCACAGTTTAGGCCATAGTGGGTATCGAACCCATGACCTCAGCGCTGTGAGGCAGTAATGCTAACCATTACACCATCCGTACTGCCCCAACTATGAGTTCTGTACAATATTTTTCATCTGTCTCTACAAAATGTGTGTTTTATATTTCCATATTCTGTTATCTTCATTATGCAGTTATATGTCTGGCGTATCTCCTTAGTCATTTGTTTTATGCTTTTGTTTTATTGTTGCTTTTTACAGTAATAATTATAATATAAAACCACAGAGTGTCCCTTTACGATCATTTGCCAATGAAGGCAGCCAATCCACTGGTGTGTGATACACAGTTGTCGTAATGACATATGACACAACTGAAGGAAACACTGTATAGAAAACAAATATGTACCATAAAGATGAAAATTCATCAAAGCTCCGCTCTAGGTGAAATAGAACATACAGTATATCTATATCCTTCAGCACAATGCATGATATCCACAAGATCTACTTTTCATCATATTACTCCAGGCAATAAAAAAGAAACTATATATTTGAATGGAGTTAATATTAAATACAGACCTCATCTACACATCATTCAGGGGAAAGCTTTAAATTGGACCCTTCATCTGGACACAAGGAAGCACAAGTATTTGCAGAGCCCATGTTGAGCACTTCAGCTCAGTCGGGACTGATCACTGAGGCATGAGCTACAACTTGAGTGCAGTTGTACACAGGGCATAAAGTGGTCATGCAGAGGTGGGGAACTCATTTCTCTATGCCACCTAATTATACCCCCTCCCCTCCCCCCATTAGGCAGAGAGAGTGCCAGTGGTAGGGTTTCTGGCATCCCCCTGTAAACTAGAATGCTTTTATGTGAAAAGGGCCAATGTGGAGGTTAACATGTTCCACCTCACCATTAGAGGTGGTGGAACTCAGTTCCACCCCGTTCCCCCTCACATTAACCCCTGCTTGTACATACCTCAGTGACATCACTTGTTCCTACTGAATTGGCTGGATTCATGTTCATTAATGTTTGTGGAACAAGCAATGGGGATACAGTATTGTAAAAAAATATATGGCAAAATATATATATTTTTTTTCGCCTATATGCCCAAGTCCCAGCATGTCCAACCAGGCTCTCTGTTTGCGATAGACAGTCCAATGTGTAACAGAATACTGTATACAGGTTCCAGATAATAGATCTACAGTCAATAGGGAAACCCATATGGTCGACATGCATCAGGGTTGACAGGTGATAAAGGTCAAGATGACATTGGCCCCACTCCCCCGTTGCAGGGAGCCAGGCAGTAGGGAGAGAAGTGACAGGATGCTGCAGCAGCACAGCCTCTCTCCCCAGCCCCATGTGCTGCTCAGTGCCATGTGCTGAGCTGGGGAGAGAGACAGCAGCAGCCACAGTCTGTCATCTCTACCCCTATTGTTTATTTTTTTCATGGTGGCATACCCACGCCCCCTCCAGGATGCCCTGCCCAGTGGCCATGCCCCCTCCATTTCCCCAGGGCCCGGTCAACTTGTCAGCGGCCCTGCACCAAGATCCTCAAAGTCTCTATTAGCGGTAACAGTAATGTGAATTGTTCTTTGCACAGTATCTCATGCAGTGTTGTCACATGTGAGAGATACATCTCAATGGGGGATAACAATATTAACGTGTTCCACTTTTATTTTCTGCAAAGTACCCACATGTGCATCCTATTCCTATATCATAGCTGACACATAACTCTGGGTTTATAAATAGTGGTGATCTGTGGCGGGCAGGATGAAAGCGGCAGGCGGCATCGAGCAGAGCATGGAACTAGATAGATTTGTTTTGTTCCTTTGAAGAGAAACACTTGGAACAAAGTTTGACGGTCTGCTAAAGGCACGAGGACAAGAAGCTGCAAATGGGTTAGAGGATAGAGACTGATGACAGGTAGGGTGGAAGCTGAAACCCAAACTCTAAACTATGTGGAAAAAAAGATTTGTCACAGCTGGTTTTAATATGGCTGAACGCAGAGATCTTAGTGGAGCATGTGAACATTATTACTTCTTACTGACAAAAAAATAATTCTTCATTCACATACTGTAGCAAAGTTGTAACTTAATATAAAATACTGAAAGTGGTGCTAAAAACAGTATGAATTTTAGGTGGGATCTTTGTAAGGTGAAAGGATGTGCTAGGCTGCCATGCCAAATACAGGAGCCACTCATAGCCATATTAAGGGGGATTGGGTGCAGGGTATAAAGTAAGATGGGCCCCCCTTTGTCAGGGGGTCCCCATCCGTAGCACCCTGACAGGGCTAGCTTTCCCTCTTGTGCAGCAGCAAAATCAGTCAGTTAGAATACGAGCAGTACAGTATGCAGTAAAGTCCCTCCAGGAATGTTGAGAGGTATACACAATCTAATAAATGCCCACCCCTTCCGGCCCTGTGCCATGATGGCTCTGATTCCTCCTGACAAGAGAATAGTAAATTTGCGTGAAAAACTATGCAGATTGTGCCATGATACCCTTTAATCTAGCATACCTTTCCACTCCATTCTGTGCGATTCCTTTTGCTGGTTGTATCCTTCTGTGAGATATTTGACACTTTTCATACGAGAGATGTGTCGCAACGCACGGCGGAGGTGACCCCAGCTGTCACACACCTGGCAGTAGACACCTTTTAGCACAGAACTCTGCTCTGCTATCTCTAGAAGGTGTCACACACCAAACTGCCTGACAAATATGTTTTATCTTATTTCACAGCTCTGCTGTGTGCGCAATCGGGTTTCACGTTCTCACACGTTTTATCTTTACCTACCCTGAAAAGTCACCTTTTCTATTCAGCGACATGACATGTGAAATTTATGAGAATACTTGCTTTCAGCGTTGTTGTTCAGTCGCTCCTCCATCCACCTTAAAGGAGAACTCCAGGGAAAATAAACTACAACCCCAGAGCAGTGTCTGTATATATTCAGAAGTATCACACTTTTTTAAAGGAATGTATATAATATTATATATACCGAATATCCCCTATAAATGTAATTCCCATCATCCCACTTGCTTGTTTTCCCCAATTACCTCTGTACTTTTAAGAAGAGAGGGACGTTTGTGCTTGTCATAAATGCGTCCCCAAAAAAGGGGGAGTGATCTAAATGCCTGGTTTTCATCACACAGAGTATACCAAGCAGTGTGTGAGATGCTGGGCATTCCCCCAGTCGCTCTTCTCTAGGGGAAGCAACTCACTACTAGCAGCTTGTAGAGAGGGAGTCACCTTACCTTATCCCCCACCACTGTAGGACATAGCAGCCCACCATGGGTGGGACAGTGCATGAAAGCAGGATGGTTGGGACATATTGTATGCACCAAGGTGCCTGGCAGCTACCTTACAATAAACAGAGAGAGCGCAGAGCCGGCTGGGAATACCGCTAGCGAATCATGCAGCACCTGCCTGACACTTCTGCTGGTGGCAGTGTGTAGCGCTTGAGATGGTTGTTTCCCACGGTTTAAAAACCACCATGGTAAAGCTTTTTTTTTTAAATGCCCCTGGGGGTGTCTTTTACATTTGGTCTTGAGAGAGGGGGTGAGTGCAGGGGAGAAATTCAGAGGGGGATCACAGGTGAATCAGCCAGGGATCACCAGCGGGGATCCCCAATATCGGCGTTGATTCCAGGGCCATGGTGATCAGTGCTGCAGTCCCAAGGGAATCAGAAAATGGCAAAGCCCGAAAAATCATCAGGACTAGCCTAGCCTAATCCAGCAGTGCAGCTCAGGCCGGAAGACCTTTGGACCCGCCACTTAAGGGGTTAATATACAGTATATATTTACTAAAGCTTGTAAAAATGAAACCAGAAGCTGAACCAAATAAACTAAGTTTGTTTTTGTGATATATCCCATGACATCACGAAAAAGGTTTTCTAAACAGGGATGGCATAAGCAAATGCTAAACAACAGAACAATCATCTTCATAATAAAAATGAAAACAATAATAAATATTGATTTGAATGTGAGCGCTGTATTCTTGCCTCACAAACGATCATTCATAAGATAATACGCACTGTATGAATATAGCTTTTTTCCATATCATTTTATATAAAGTAACGCTATTACAAGGGGGCATTATGGCTCCAACCTGCCCCAGTACCATGTCCTCCCAGTATCCCTAGGTGGGCCTGCCAACGGGTCTATTAAGGCTCGCAAACTCGCACAACTCCCCTGCCAACAATAATGGCCAAGTGACAGGAGCAGCGCAGAGTTGTTTTGATTGTCCTGAACTATCCTCACCCAGTTTACTGAAGGTAAAAGCCAGAAAACCAGAGATGTTTACTGAATTTTCAAAGAGCTATTGATAGCCGAAAACTGCGGGGTCTTTACTCAGATGTTTAGTGAGTGATGGCGGTCTTCACAGAGCAGCAAGGTGATAGAAATGAGTCACATATGCTCTGTAGTAAGTAGAGATGCGTGGTATTTTTCTATTCATGCTCGCTTGCTCCGATTGTGCGTCTGTTTGACACCACAGTCAGCGCTGGTCCGAAATAACCTACGCGCTACGGTGAGAGCAAACACTACAATATACATATATGACGAGCTGATGTAGTTGTAGCAAGGGTCCAAGCAGATACAGATGGAGCAGAGTTTATTGCAGTAAAATTCAAGATCCTGCCCAGTACGTTAATGAGCTGTTGAAAGCTAATTAGAGATCTGTCACAAAATAGAACGGTATCGCCCAACGTGTATAATATGGGTGTGGATGGAAAAGTCTACAGGGTCTAGGTCGGCAGTCAAGCGATCGACACCAAAAAGTCAACGAGTAAAAAATCAAAATTAAAAAAGGTCAACAATGAGAAGTTAGTCAATGACCAAAGGTCGACACAAGCAAAATGTCAACGCAAGAACAGGTTGACATGAGTTTTCTAAGTTTACTTGTGTCAGTGTTGACATGGAGCCCCAATTAATGTAGTACGTACCCTCGCATGGCTCACTTTGCAAGCCATACTTTTGGTCTTGGTGCCTCGCTCCGTTATCACTGCGCTCGGGATACTTTACAGATCTTAACAGTCCACATAGATGTTAAAGTATAAAAATATGTAGAAAACTCATGTCAACGTTTTCATCAATGTCGACCTAGACCTATAAACCGGATGCCATATAACATAGTTTTTCAGCCTCGGGGCTGTGGCACACTAGTGTGCCTTGAGCTGTTCTCAAGTGTGCTACCAGAGTAGAGATGTCCACACCAGTTTACAGCCACCACCAGTTCAACATGGGTCTCTTGTTTTCATGTGAGGGACAATGCATTTTATTTTTGTTACCTGTGGGGACCAATCTGATTGTTTTTACATATGGAGGGCCAATCATTTTTTTATTTGTATTATTTCCTGTGAGGACCAATGTGTTTTTTCCCTGTGGGGGCCTGATGGTGTGCCTTGGCAATTTTAAAATCTTGTTTGGTGTACTGTGAGTTTAAAAAAACACTGCTGTATAATTTAATACATATGTAATAAATCTGAGATAAAAGGCCCAGTGACCCTTCAAAATCTTTCCCCAGACCTATCAAAACACCATTCATGCCCCTGACCCTTACCGATTGCTCTGATATCTATAGCATAGCATTCTGCACACTTTGACATATATGGCAATGCCATATATATTTATTCCAATTTGCTACTAAAAGAAAGTTCTATGTATCTCAGCAATGTAAAATACATTTTGAGCTGAGAAATAACAGAAAGTTATTCCCATAAAAACAGATGCATCACAAATAAAGTCGGGCTGGTCGTTAAGGGGCAAATAACCCCTGCTCATTAAGTGGTTAAATCCTAAGTCTGTGTCCTATCCAGAAGGCATTGTACTTTCTTCAGAGCAGACTTCCTGTTTCAGCAGAATATAAGGAAACACCAGCACACATGAGAACAATGCTATTTTCACATCTTCTCTGACTTATAGCGTCCCTATCTGTCACCTACACAAGGTGGATGCTGCATATGGGGGTTGTTCTGGTTGATTCGCAAGGCTGCAAATTCGCAGCCTTGTGAGTCTACCAAACCCCGCCCGTCAAATGGCGGGCCGCCCGCCCCACCCCTCGCAGCATGTGTTCACACGCACTGGCTGCGAATGGATGTTTGACATACACATTCATTCGCAGGCTGACGGGGAACACTCACATCATTGGTCGCCGACCATCGAATGATAAGGAAGCACAAGCACACCTCTGCTCTGAGGTACCCTTAGATGTGCGTGGGCATTCTGAAGGAAGTGGCCAGGCTGCTGACATCCGGTGATGTCCGCTGCCCACCCCTGGCGCCCACGTCACCAGGAGTCCCCCAGCCCGCCACCCCGCGCCCCCCACCCCGCGCAATTTTGGGGGTTGCATCCGGCGAACAGTTTGTTTGCTGTGGCCGCAAGCACCCTGCGTCTGCACATGCGCAGAAATCATCGGCCCCATTTGAACGAAGGGGCCGATGCGAACGGACCAGAATAAGGGCCATGGTGTGCTGCTGAACCTATATGCCAAGCAGTCTGTCCCTAGGAAATCACTGAGGCACTTCATGTCATTTTGTCCAGATTACAGGGCTTGGAGCCTATGTGAAAGCTGTCACATAGGAAGGTTCTGTATAGTACAGAAATAGCTGCAGCCAAGGTGACTAAACGACCAGGTGATAGTTATCAAAGAGCATAGAAGCTGGAAACTGCAAAACAAGTTTGTATGTAGTAAATACTTAATATCTAAGGAATTTCTCCTGGATGCTCACCCCTCACCTCTGACTTTTATACTTGCAAATCCTCACCACCAACAGAAGATAATCCCTTTATTTGGGACTATGTGGACATAATCTGATTATAAATCAACCATTTCAGCATTTTACAATTTTCGATCATTTCTAAAAGTGCATAGGCACACAATGTAAGAATAATGCTGTTTTCTACCGAGGTTCCCAAACACGGTCCTTATGGAACTCCAACATCCAGGTGTCCTACACTCTGCAGCTCAGTGCCAGAGTGATACCAGAACACACAACTGTAATATACGTCGTTTACAGCTGTCTGTTGAATACTGTAAGGAGGTCATAAACCCCTTTAATTCTTACTAAAGGGGTTATGTCCCATTGTTAAATAGGGCCTATAGGGACAGCCTGATGAAGTGATAAAGTGGAAGGTGATAAGGCAAAAGCCAATCAGCTCTCTAGTGACAGGCTGAGTTTGAAAATATGGCAGTTACGAGCTGATTGGCTGCTGCTCACCTTCCACTTTATTCCTTTTCCAGGCTAAATAAGACTGCGCCATAGTCCCCAATGTGGTTTGCTGTTGCTTTACATGGACATTGGTTAGGATATTGATCTATTTGTATTATATATGAGAAGACTATGATGCGATTGTTTGGTCGAAGTTGGTCTGTCAGAATCTTTGATAGAAAGTCTTGTGAGTGCCGCTTGGCGCACGTAGGGGTAGGCAGGAGTCTGAGGCAGAGGTGTAACTCTGGGAGGCAATGGAGTCATTTGCCGCTGGGCTCCTGCTCCCAAAGCGGCACCTCTCCTCCCCTGCGAGTTTGAGTCAGTTAATTGAAAGCCGTTGATATCGCTTCTGTGGCTGACTCTCCCTCCTAACAGGACCATACACGTCACACTCTCTTTCTTCTAAACATAATTTTTGCACGTTTCACATCCTGTATTAAAACCCATGACTACACTACCTAGCTCTGCCTAATAGTAATGGTTTTGAACCAACAGTTATACATACATAGAATCTACATATTGTAATTATCAGTAAGGTGTCTGCCTCCAGTGAGACAGGTCCTAGGTTCTAATCCAGAGTATGACTGCTTAACAAAAGATTTGTTTCAAATAAATGTTGTGCAGTGTAACAAGATTTCTACAAAAAATGTACAGTATATGGAGAGGGGGGGGCACCAATATTTATCTTGCCTCCAGGTAACTGGGACGAAATTTACACCCCTGGTCTGAGGTATAAATACTTAGCAAATATCAAAGTCTGGTTCTTTGTTCTTTCTAAAAAGAAATATATACAGTTGGAATTTATGATCTTACTATGTTTACAGAGCAGCGACCATTTACACCAGTAGTACTGTATTTCTCAGTTCTCTTACAGGGAAGACAATCAATGCTTAGGTAATACTTCTAACGACTAACGTATAGCATAAAAAACACATTTGCACAGAATTTTGCAAGAAGTTAAAGGAGAAATTATACTCTGCACGGAAGCGATCCTGGGCCAGGCTTCCATTTGCTGCGTCTTAAGATACAAATTATTATTATTTGTTTTTGCGTGTTTTACACTTTGTTTTATTTCATGCTGTTTTTATATGTATATCGGAATAAGTGTATATGCAATACTTCTGTACTGTGCCTTTGCTTGAGGCTCCCAAAAACCTAGAAAAATGATTTGATTATTTGTGTGTTCTGGGACTTGTTGGAGTCTTATATCAGTCTGTTGAACTTGCTCACAGGGAAAATCTGTAAAAAAGAAAAGTATATCACACTAACACTATTGTCAAACTTGGGAGAAGGTGAGGCGTAATGTGCAAAGGTTGTGACCTATGAAAGGGAAGTGGGTGAGACTTTTAGGATGGGGTCAAAAATGTTTCCCATCAACTGTCATTAATTTGATGAATTGAGTAAATAATAATTAAAAAACATACATTATTTGGAGACTTCTAAAGTGAAAATATTAATAATTAATGAATGCCTCACTTGTCCCAAACTACTCTGCTGAAAGTACAAATCAACAGTGAAGCAAGGCATTTAAACTCATTACACAGTAAACCAGTTCTTTTTATGGTTTTAATACAGAAAATATGAAACCACATTTTTCATTAATCTGATAATCAACAGTAGGGGACATTGTCTTCCAATCTGGGAGAGGGGAGCAAGATAACTCAATTCCCTAACTTTACCTACTGTATATTCTGGGAGTCCGCTGAAAAAGTTATCAACACTGGTGGGGATAAGAGGCGTGTATCACAGCCATTGGCAGACCAATCAAACGCCTCCCTGGTGTATCTGCCCACCCACCAGTGACACAGAATCTGCGCTGTTACATTTGCCAATGCTCATAAAATTATTAATTGTTTTGTAACAATTACTTAATAGCTTGGAATAAACAAAACCCCCACAACAATGCATACATTATGCATTTAATTAATTTAACTATTATGTATTTATTATGTATGTATTTATTTGCGTTTAAAACCCCCACAACAATGCATACATTTATCATGTATGCATTAATTTATCTATTATGTATTTATTATGTATTTTTATATGTATTATTAATTTGTGTTTAACAGCCTCACAACAATGCAACAATGTATTTATTATGTTTGTTATTAGTGTTTAATACCCCCCATAACAATGCATAAACTAGCAAGTTACCTACAGCACCTACAGATAATAGGTAGGTTAATCATTTCATTAGTTTTGTCCCTTTATCCAATTGATGTTGCTCATCTGTGTTGCATTAATTTGTTGCAGATTCCACCTTCATGCAAAGAAGTTTATACGAGTCCAAGTTCTTTTCCTAACCTGTCTGCTATATTATTTAATGCTGGGCGACATATTTAGGGCCTGAAAGGTTTGACAGTAATGATTAATACTCTGCATTAAAAGATTCCAGTGGAAGTATTCAGCGGCAAGCTGTGACGTTTGGTTCTCATCGGATGGTCAGGCCTACAGGCCTATTAAAAACAGCAGGAGGGCTGCAGACTTTAATCACACAGGCTGGGCCCATGTAGGGAGACGGGGAGCTTTAAAATAAGGAGGGATAATAAGGAAGAAAACAAGAAGATATGCAGTAATAAGCCAGGAGCATGTTAATGCGCAAGCCAAAACATGGAATTATAAGCGCGCAGTGGAAAAAGCTCAGTATTAGGCTAACGAACTGCACAATACAGCTACAGGATACAGCAGACGTGGAATAAGCAAGGCCGGTATTGATTGAAACAGCGCGGATTTACTAGATCCATAATAATATAGAGCTTAAAGGGTAGACGACGTGTTGCTCTTTTATACATCATGGCGGAGAGTCTTTTAAAAAAAAAAAAAAAAAATTTCATTAGTGAGAAATGGAAAATTAATTTATGTAAATGATATCAAGCTTCAAAAGTGATAAAATGGAGAATGATAAACAACCAGCCAATCAGCTCCTACCTGTTATTTTTCAAACCCAACCTGTGAAATGACAGGTAGGAGCTGATTGGCTGGCTGTTTATCACTCTCCGTTTTATCACTTTTTGAAGCTTGATACATTTGGCTCTAAGAGTGTTGGAATGTCACGACAGTTGGAATCCTGGGCCGTTTTAGCTCAATACGATTGTACAGGTGGAATTCAATGTTCTGGCTGTCGAGTGTCGAAAAGTAGGTGGATTGGCCACCCTTTGGACCTTATTCTGGTTCACACGCTGTGGAATTTAAGTCCACCCACCACTCACTTTGCAGCCTGCCCCCCTTTGCACGTCAAATTTGCCCACATGGCTGCAAATGGATGTTTTGCATAAACATCCATTCGCAGCCTAGGGTGCGAGAACCACCTCATTCGATAGTCGCCGAACATCGAATGATGTGGAACATCCCTCCACCGTGTGAATTCACAGGAGAGTAAAGGGATCAGAATAAGTCAATATCTTAAAATCATTTTTAGGGATGAGTTAGTAATCCTCACGCACATGCGTCTCAGCATAACACGTGTACTGTATGATCAACTAAGAGGATCATCCGAGTAGGAACACAACAGTGCGGAAGCCTTAGATTGATCAAGTACAGTCTTTATAATAATAGGTAGAAGTTGATGGGTTGCCAACATCTCCATGGATCGACCTGGTCTTATTTCACAATATTCCATGTTCCATTTGCACTGCGGACAAGTTGGTTGTAAATGAGGGTTTTCAAAAGGAAAAACAAAACACAGTTTTTTCTATTTCCTATTAAACATTCACAAATCATAGGCGTGCATTCGCGAAGAAGCTCAGGCATGATGTCAGCGCCAACACATTTCCTGCCATCGTCACTTCCATCTCCAGTATGTTGCGAAGGCTTGACGTATCAAGGTGTGATACAAAGCAGAACCATTCTACTGAGCCGGCACATAAACATGCTAAAGTCTGCGTATTAAATACCCAACGGTGGTTTTTGTATATTTATACAACGAACGTCCGTCACACCCAAACCATTTTTCCCAACTGTGAAGATTCAGCCGGTCTGTCTTATGCATTTAAATGTCTCTTTAATCTCTATGCAGCTTTTGTATTCAACGTGCACTTTAGCGAGTCATATCTGTAGGAAATGGCGCAGGGTAAATAAGTGAGTCAGTACAGGTTAGCACGCCTATAGACAGATAACAAAGCTTCCAGGTGACTGTTCCCCATTCCGTGGGAGAGAGCGCAGGACCTGTCATTGCTGTATACCTAGCCAGATGATGGATATTTGTCACCTTATCAGTGATCGGAGACATCTGGTTCTCAGTAAGATTGGTGAGGAACACTGAAGTACCTCTGTATCTTCCCGTTTACCTGCGCTGCTGCAGAATAAATCAAAATATGCAATAACTGGTAAGTATGATCGGAATTCTCCTAAAACGAAAAAGGGTAATGCAGACTATTGTGCTGATGTGTACACAGCTACAGCGGTATGAAAGACAACTTCAAGATGTAGCTCTAAGAAAAATAAACAGAATATAATAAAAATACAGAGAAAATAAGAAAAACACAACTTGGGAAGGTTTAAAGGCGCAGTATAAAAAAAGTTATGGCCTGATTCTAAAGTCACACGCAGGTCCAAAAGCGGTCCCATATAGCGAGTTTAATGCTGGCTACAAACGAGGGGCGTTGTTTGCCCGTATGACACCGAGGTTGGCACTTTAAAACTTTATGTATGCGGTAGGCACTTGTCCCAGAGAGGAGGTGTGGCTTTGGAAGAGAAGTTGTGACTTCACTGAAGGGGGCATGGCCTAGCACACCCAACCCTTATTTTCCATCACTTTAGGGGTCCGGGAGATGCAGGATACACCGAGGAGGACTGTGGCTTCAAGTGCTGGCTTCTACACACTGATAGGATCCAGGTGCTGCATATAACATCACAGTGCAGCACTCAGCTCCTGTCATGGAGCAGCAGCCAGCACATGTAGCAGCAAAACGAATCGTGTTAAATCTCACAAGCAATGAGCAATAACTTACATCACTGCCCATGGCCTCCTTACCAACACCATACTACTCAGTTATTACACCCCTCCAACCCAAAAATGTTGTATTAAAAAAAGGTTATATTTACTATATAAGATAAACATCAGATAGGACATTATGATGAATAAAAAGGTTTGCAATCATGGGCTGCTCAAGCTCACAAAATGGCGGAAGGAGCGTTCTTTAAGAGACTGACACATTTGCCAGGTGAACTCTGCATAGTTGGAAGCATATTTGTTGTGCACTATTTACACTGTAAACGCAAAGACAAACAGCCATATTGTAATAAGCTGAGGATGAAACTAAGCAAACAGAGAAACGGCATATTCTGCCAAGCCTGACACAGCGCTGTGTACATCACACAGCTTGTAGCAAATACGGACATGTCACAGATGCCACTGAATGATGACAAGATGTCCGCCGGTTGGACAACACGGGATGTTGTAATAACTAGTCTTCTATCTACTGGGGCTCAGTGCGAGCCAGCAGGTGAGAAAGTCTTCCAACAAAACAATCCATTTTGTTTATTTGATTTATTATTTTTACTTGACATTTATTTGAAATAAAGTCAAAAACCCATTGACAAGAGAATGAGGATTATCTCTTTATCCAGTAATAACAGAAATGCTTAAATGTTATGTGTGTATATGGTGTGAAGTCAACGTTAATCTGTTCTTAGGTGGTATGTATGAGTATCACATTTTTGTTATGGGTGATCCATGGGTCTGAGCACTGTAGTAATGCGGAGGCATCAATTCACAATTAGCACAAGCCAGACTAATGAATCAAGAGGTCCAACGGTAGGAACAGGGACAGGTTTCCGCACATGGCCACCACACAGTCTCTGGGCTTATTATATTGGCTCCGGAGTGTCTGATTGGTTGACAGTGAGGAAGTAAATACATTTTTTGCCTCTTCCCACACATTGACTATCTCGGCTGCTCTGTCTCACTAAAGGATGCCCAGGTTTGACCATGGTTAGGTCTAAATCCAAGTGAGCCAAAGGACTGGTCAAGTGACAGGGTAGAAGAGGGGGAGGAGCAAGGTCAGAAGAAGGGACCCAAAAGGACCTTTACGGGCTCGCCTCACTCCACACTTCAGTCATGGTGGCATGCTCAGCTCCGCTTGCCACCTGGTTAGTAAAGTCAACCAGTGGTGGCATGGATAGTGAAGCCGCAAGGCCTCTGGCCTTGCTCCTCTCCCTGGGCGTGATTGGTCCTTTAGCCCACTTGGATTTAACAACTACCGTTTGACCACTCCACACTCTATGATCATTATAACATCTGTGAACAATTTATAAGCAGATTTTCTATTCTATTGTCAATGTTCTTTATTGGCATGAATCCAGACAGGTTGAGACACGAGGTATCTGTCCTTGCTTGTGTTGATGTAAATGGCTCATTAGTCAAGATGTCTCCACAACATTCCTGAATATTCCCTGTACTCCGCAATATGGTCAAAGTCATCTGTGCCACCTGCCCCAACTGCTCTTCCTCTCATCAGCTAATCCATATTCCCCGGGCGTTCATCAACTCTTCCCATCTGTTCAGCAAAGTGGTCAAAGGCTCAACCTCCAGCACATATGCATTAGCCGCAGGGCTCCTTGTTGGATATGCTTTGCCCACTGCGCAGGCACACTTATGGGAAATCCTGGACATGATCCTGTGGATGGCCTTCATCTCCCCTTTAGAATGTAAGCTCCCAAGAGCAGGGCCCTCGCTCTTTGCTACCCAAAAAATTGCTTCAGTCTCCTATCCCCTGATGCAAATCTCTTTACTTACCATGTACTTGTCCTAAATTACCTTGTACTGTAATCATTATTTAATTGCTTTTTGCTCATTTATGTATGGCTAGGTGCCCATTTTGTCCCCCGACCGATTGGGTCTGAACCAGACCCTATATGAGGAGTCTTACAAACCGCACTGCCAGCATAAAAAGTGTAACGTGACAAGAAGATAAAAGACCAGTAAACAAAACATCAATGGCTTAGAATCATACTTTGGAATCTATTATTAGACTTTGCTATTCCTCCCCTAGGTAAAAGCACAAAGTGTCACTAGATTACAAGGATGTGATTAACTGCTGAATAATACACAGGTGAAGAATACCGGTATCTGTGTATCTTTCTGTTATCTCACAAGCGCAATGCCCTATCAATTTCAGTTTGGTGGGAACGAAAGATACCAAGGGACGTTACCGAGATAAGTGAAAGGCGAGTCTTTCAAATATTTGTTCCCCATCATCTCTCCAATGCTAGCAGGATGACAAATGTACTGTGTACAAGATTCATCTGCAAATATCAGACACAGCTAGTCCTGAGTGAACTGTAAGGTCTGACCAGCCTCTGGCAATCAGAACATCTCCCTACATACATTTCCATTGGAGCTGGCCCATGATGACAGAGAATGCGTCAGCTGAATACAACATACACGTCTGGGGTTAATGTCATACTGTGCATTCTGTACATGAACTTTTCAAAGTTAAAAAGTGTCTTTAAATGCACAGCAGCATCGGGCTTGTGCAATGATTGGCAATTCAGAAATATTTATAGAATAATTAAACAGAAGGCGGCTAGGGTTGGGATCGTTTGGTCTACAGCAAGTTGGTCGACAAGCAGTAGGTCTACACCGTTAGGGCAACATGGTTCTAGGTCGACATGGGTTTAGGTCGACATGGGTTTAGGTCGACACAAGCATTAGGTCTACAGTCAAAAGATCGACATGGGCTTTTTCACTTGCTGTAGACCCAATGCCCGTATCCCGGTGGCTAATATCATGGCACATGTGGAATAAAACATATGGCTGTATCATTTCTGTATGTTTAAGTGGTTTATTATTATGCTCGTTTTGTATGTGAAGGAGCCACATAAGCATTGTACAGTAACACTTGGTTTCTATCTAGTTACTGTACATTGTAAATGTTTTTTTTTTTTACCAGGCCATATATGGAACATTGGTGCAGTACCGGTCTTGGCCACTGTGTGAAGTGATGCTGTTCTTAGGAATATTAATAGAATTAATAGACCATCGACAGAACTCGTCTGCAAATGGCCCATGAGTTACATCAGATTGTCTAAGTTACAATCATTCCTATGGCTGAATTCAGCTCAAAATATGAATAGAAAATGCGAGACATGCATGGCAGCCAAATACGAATTACATCACCATCGGAGAATACGAATCCTGAGAACTTGGCAGCTTTGTAAATTTGCCGAATACTCGGGCCTAAAAAACGGGCGATCGCTACCGATCCCGTTCTTAGAGGTTTGTACAGCTGATCGGCTGAATTAGTAAATTTCTCCCTTCTTTTTTTTGGGGGGTGGACACTGTTGCAATCTCATTTATTGCAGGATAAGTGTCTCAATTAGCTAAATGGTGTTAATTGGAATGTAAGCCACTAAATGGTATCCCTGTCTTGTCATCATAGCTAAAGGGACTTGAAATTCACTAAATGGCTCCTGCAGCCTTTACTAACGAAGCGTTGGCAAATTCCTATGCTTTTCAGCATCGCCTCCCTATCATCAGACAGAATTGCTTTATTGCTGTTGGCTTCACAACCCACTGAATAGTGTATCTGTGAGATCAAACTGATGGCAATGCTGAAAGACATAACTCTGCCTCATGTTACATCACAGATGGGAAATGCTGAGCTGCAGAAAGCAGTACATTAAAGTCATCTGCAGTTTGACAACGTAAAACATGTTTTCTCCTCATTTAAAAATCACAGCCTCCCAGTTATTTTTGATGAAATCATGAAATGATCAGTCTGTAGCTTCGTACCCGGATACTGCTGTCAGTAATTCCCAGTCAGTCAGTTAATCTACAACTAAACTGAACTTGAATCCAATACAGCGCTTTGAAAAGTGTCCAAAATGTCTCAAGTTTATCAAACTACAAATAGAGCACCAGGAAGTCCCACAGAAAGTGACTCATTGCGGCCACGCTGCGCCTATCGCGGCTCATGTGCACATTAATATTTGTGCGCAAAGCGAATGCACAAATTAACGGAGCCAAGGATAATAATTTGTGTATCTGTGGAAAGGAATAAACACACATTAAACAAGACAAGACGTCTCAGCAGTAGCGCGGCCTTCCTGACCTCTCTGACAGTTGTACAACTCTCTGTGGGGAACAGGAGCCAGAGATGGTGCCAGCGACAGTGGTAGAAAATGATACATTTCGGAATGATGACTGTGTGTGATACAGCTGTTAGAAGCCCCCATCTGTAGCTGTAACACACAAGCCTTTGGCAGAGGGAAAACAGCAGCCTAGATTGCTAACAGCAGGAGGCGGTTAGGGAAGATGTTCTTAAATATCTGCTGGCTTTCTGAAAATCTGTCATCCAAGCAAATGCACCAAAGGCAGCTATATTATTATTATTATATTAGTTTATTTATATGGTACTAGCAAGCCCACTTGAAGCTTCGAAAGCTAGTCTGCTGCCTGCTGTGTTTGTGCATGTGTGAGAATGAGATGTAGTTTCACTCTCTGCCAGCAGATGGCAGTGTTTCAGAGACTCACGGAAACTAGACCTATATAGATGATCATTTCCGTGCATAGTTGGTGGAACACGAAAAATCCAAGTTTTTTTAATTACACAATCCACAAATTAAAGATGTTTATTTTAAGAACTATATATATATATATATATATATATATATATATATAGAAATCCACGTTATGCCGGCACTCGTCACAATAAGGCCATCAGAGCTGGTGCCATCCCAAGAACTTCAAACAGCATACAGGGGGTGGGCGGCACTCAGAAATAAAACACCACTCGATTCTTAGATATGCAACATAGGTGTATTCAGGCGCCTGAATACACCTATGTTGCATATCTAAGAATCGAGTGGTGTTTTATTTCTGAGCGCCGCCCACCCCCTGTATGCTATATATATGTATATATATATATATATATATATATATATTTATTTATTATTATTTATTAACAGTTTCTTATATAGCGCACACAAAATCCGCAGCGCTTTACAAAGCATAATTAGGAACAAAAACACATATCAAATTACAGTACAAGACAGTTTAGGACAAGTACATGGTAAATATGGATAGTTGCATCAGGGGACAGGACACTGAAGCAATCATCAGGGTGGCAGAGGTTTATATATTCTAAGAAAGGCACAGTGTATATGTATGTGTATATATATACACATACACGTTTGTTCAGTGTTTTTTTTTTTAATGGGGACAGTGTTTATTTAGTATGGATCATTTAGGTTGACATGCATTGGGTCAAACATTGAAGGTCAATAGGCGTTCGGTCGACACCTGATTTAGGTTGACCGGGTTGGAAGGTCAACACAAGCTTTAGGTCGACAATGGGAAGGTCAATATGAGTTTTCCCTATACTTTGTCTCGAATGTTGACATAGTCGACAGAGACACCGTCAAAGTGTACCGCTACGCTCACCCTGCTTTGGGCACGGTACCTCGCTGCGCTCGTCACGCTATTTCATTCTCCCACCACACTGTAGTGGATGATAGGGCATGAAATATCGCCTGTCGGCACATGTCGGCTCAAATAAACCTTGAGAAACTCATGTTGGCCTTTTGACTTTCAACCTTCCCATTGTCGATCTAATGCTTGTGTCGACCATCCAACCCGTCGACCTTAGCCACGTCAACCTATGTCATGTGTCGACCTTGATAAATAGGTCACTTAATCCCAGACAATCTCAATAAAATTCTAGCAAGCAACAAGCTTCCGCCTTTATAAAATGCAACCTTATAATGTACACTGCAAAGAATTAAAGGTATCACCAATTCCCCAGCAGTAACCTGTACTTGTTCTTCCAAAAGCTATTGAAGAAAACCACAAGACCTTACATGTAACAGGAATCACAGGAAAACACATCACAGGATTTTTTTTTTTTTTTTTTATATTTTTGGTGAAATATAAATAGATTTTTTTTTTTAACGTACAGAAATGTTATAAGAAAACAAATTATTTTGCACTGCAGACACACCTGGTGTAATATTCCTATGCCAGTGTCTGCACATGCACACCTGAACCCCAAGCCCGCACTTCTGCAAGGTGAGAAAAATAGTTTTATTCATAAATGCCATGTTAAATAAACAACAAGAGAACAATAACCATTTTAAAAAACAACAACAGAACAATAATCATTTAATAAAACAACTACAGAACAATAATCATTTAATATTACTGTCAAATACATTTATTCCTTATATTTATTTCTTTCATACTGTATACTGTACATTATTTTGAGGTGGTCCTGCACAATGACGTCACTGACCATCGTAATAAAATATACCGTATATTAAAAAAAACAAAAAACAACAACAGGTAAAAGCCACTTTCATTATCCGACTCAAATATGAAGGGAACCAGATTGCACTTTGTGAAAATCCAATAGCACAGATGTCATCTGATGACAAGTGAAAGTTTTCCTCATAAGTGACAGTACCGTAATGAGTAAACCCGATATCCCACTGATTCTTTCATAGTTTGCAAGACCCCTGGAAACCGTGGAGAGAATGAGTGTTAGCGGTTGGAAGGGACTCACTGTGATTGTTTTTGTTTGGGTGCTTAAATGTGATTGACAGCAGCCTAGTAGGGGGACACAGCTTCTGTTTAGGCCTACTGATTGCTACACATTATTTGAATTTACAGGTTATCAGTGAGGCCTGTAACTGCGTTCGTGACCTCATTATGAAAATGTGCCACATCGGCACCCTTCCACCGCCGTTATCAACCGTCATGTGTCATGAAACGGGGCTGTTGGCACCTTGTAACAAACACGAGTTGTATCTTATCTCCTGCAGAGAAAGGAACCACACTCGGCAGTAGGGAACTGGTCTAGGAATGTATCTCACTGGGAGAGGGGCCACGGAAATTAATGCACTTAAAAAGACAAAGTCAGAGCCGCCTGAAATGTATAATAAATATATATATAAAATCTTTAGTATACATATTATTCGCGCACCTCTATATTGTGACCTTGGTCATTGCTACTGTCACTATCTTAACTATGCTCATTATGCAGGTCCAACATTATCGATGTATGAATCCTGCAGCATCATATTGAAAATGCAGTCTACTGTATACTATTGGGTTGATGCGTTATACCAGATAGATATGCAAATGAGCTCACCTACCTAAAGGTGTGACCAATCAGCGCTAACCTGGTCTGTCACCTGTATTATTTTACTTTTATATCTTGCAGAGTTTTATATACTGTATTTATGTGCAGTGGAGGAGAATGGTTAGTCCACATTAAGCTTAGACCGAGTTACTTTGTACCCGACAAATCATTTCAGGAAAATAAATAATGAAATTGGCAGGAATATAATATGTTGGATTGTGATCCTCTATATACTGTAGCTTTTATATTGCAGGTTGTGGCTGAATATGGTAACATTTGGGTTAACCACAAGACCATATACTGGGTTCCAAGAATCAAAATATGAACTATATGGGCAATGTTATAGGACTAAACTAAATATACCAATGTGGTAGTGAACTCGGAGATTTAATAAGGGAAACGCTAATTTAAAAGTACCTATTGCTTTCTTGTGTACTCCTTAGAATTAATTGTCACTAAATTCCTAGCCCCCCTCTTTAGCGCGGCCATGATATGCTGCTTCCAGCTCTCACCTGTTGGGGAAAGGGCATCTGTGTGTGTGTGTGGACACTGCACCCCCAAAGTTCTACACTCTGTCAATGCCTCAGTATTGTGTGCGAGTGATACCATTGGGTTAGACTGCCCCTACTTTTTGATTGTGGAGCTTGTGAACATTGATAGTGTCATCCCGATAGCACCGTATAATATTATATCAGGCTATAACTTGCAGTCATATATAGTGTGGGCTGCTGGACGACACCTTGGTTCTGTTGCAGGATGTTCATTTCCATCTGCCTAATCTGCACATGCTTGTGTAGAAAAGAGGCACAGATACTGCAGCTACATAATAATAGTTTCCTGATATACTCTGTGCTGCTGATGTCCCAAACAGTGGTGCATTTCACACTAGGCATGTGCATAGGGACGCCATTTGCTGGGGCACAACTAATGCAGGCTCCTCTGCATTAGTGTAAAGCACAACAGAATCTGCTGTGCTATATAAGAAACTGTAAATAAATAAATAATGCATGGGTCACCGGAAGCCAGGTCATGAAAGAAGCAGTGATGTGATGGGGTACCAATAATGTTGTGACCAAGGCTACCATCAGAGGGGGAGTGATGGCAGCTGTGTCCATGCTACAAGCTAATGTCAATGTCAGCCCTTCCCCTGGTGTATAAGTGTGCACCTACTGTAAGTGTACATGGCTGAGATGCCCCCTTTCAGCCTCTTTAGGCGCCCACAACGCTTGTACTATTGAAATGTGCACCAGGCTCAGGGTAGGTGCAGACGTTCTGTCTACATTTTCCTCCAGTATAAGTGATTAAGTGCTTGTGCACACTTCCACTTTGGAGTTGAGTTAGCCATTGACCATCGATGATTCCTAATCATCAATAGGTTATGGTCACTATAGAATAGTTTTACCATCGATGGGGAGAACCAGATGGTTTCCCTCCGTCGATGGCAAGCATAACCGAATAGTAGTTGTTTGAGTATAGCTCTGCCCTCAACACCCATGAATCCGCACCCCCAGGATATGATTGGCCCATAGGAAAATCATTTAAAGAAATTGGATGACCATCGATAGGTAAAACCATTGATGGTCATCCATTGCATAGTATGCCACCATCGATGACCAGCTGCACTTTTGCCATCGATGGCAACAATCAATAGCAATGGCACCGATGGTCATCCCTACTGGAGTTGCGACCATGGCACTCATCTGAATAATCCCTCCCAGTTACTGCCCAAGTGGGTACACGCTGCAGAAGATATGCGCTGTATGAGGTTTTGCGCATTCAGTCGACTGAACATCGGCATTGCACGCCACTCAGACCTATCCCATAGCGTGATTGATTCAGCACAAGCCGCAATAGAAAGGGTTAAGCAGATACAAACAATTTCTTTGCAAGGAAAATTCCCTTGGCAGTTAATATGGATAAAGAGATCAGTGTTTGTCCAAATGATCTTTGCAGAAATATACTCACAGCGCAAAGTAACATTTAGTTAATAATTTAACAATGTGCTGTCTGTTGGATTTTATAGGAAAACAAGATCAATAGGCAGAAAAAAATGGGTTATTGAATTCTTCCTCTGCTTCCCTTCTTTCCCCAAAGATACAGAGAATACCGTATTGATATCCTGCGCGCTGGCCTCACTGCTAAGAAAAATTAGACTATTGATGTACATTAATGCAAGTTGTCAAAAATAATTGTTTTATTTACTGAACCAATGAAGCAGTTACGGCTAGATACACCAATCTATAGGCAACGCTCTGATACAGACAGGAATATGAGAGGCCAGGATCATTTTCACTTGGTCCCTAGGCGGTTTTGGGGGACATGTCATTTCCGTGAGCGGTGTATAAATATGTGTGCGCCGTTGCAAGGGGCTCCTTGTCTTCTACTCAGCACTTCTGTATAAAAGACAACAGGACATCCTAGGAAGCTAAAATATTTCTTTATTTTTCATAGAACTTGGAACAAACTTTCAAAGCAGCAGTGTTTTCCTGATGGCAGAGGCAACAATCCAACACAGCTTAATGTTCAAAGTGTTCCATTCATCTAGAGTACTACTACGGTTGATGCAACGTGCCTCTGGATATTGGGGGTTATTCAGCACCGCTCGCTAAGCGGCAGTCATTCGCTGCTTAGTGAGCGGCTTAACTCCCGACATTGAACATGAATCAGGACGATTGTTTGTATTCATAAACTATACCCAGGAATTAAGCGCATGCAAATACAGATGTGGTCAGATGCATTTTAGTGGCTATAGCAGTGGTGGCTGAAAATGCTTAACTGCTGTGTAATGCAACGTTCTCCTGTAGGCAATGTTCCGGGAGAGTGTGATGATGGAACTGCTGCCTATTTAGAGTTAGGCTTAAACAGAAATGAAAGTGTATAATAAGCATCAAGTATAGACTGGTAACAGTGAGCACTGATACGTATAACAGGCGTGCGTTCCGATGTAAAAATCTCTATATAATGACAGGTATACCTATTTACATACATACATGCAGGAACAACTAGAATTGTGCTAAACTCAGTATAAGGTCTTGGATCATATATACCTACTACCCCAGAATTTCTAGGAGAAGCTTGAAATTTTGGGAGTCCACTATCGTGACAATTAACATCCCCCTCAGATCTTTGCTCATTTCCCCAGTGAGGTGGCACCATGGCATCCAGTCGATTAGAGCCAGCCCGCTCTAATTTGATGACATAAGCAAGATTTTGGCTGATACACCCTAGCAGCGCTGCTAGTTCCACCCCTGACCCAGCACCCCTCTCCTAGCACAGCACCCATCACCCAGCACAACAGGCCACAGCAGCAGTCAGCAACACCCTTTACAATCCTTCACAATCCTCATCCACTGAGCCGTAACCAGATATTTTGGTGCCCTGTGCTAGCAATTTACCCATAGTTTAAATAAAGACAGTGTTTGCCAAAGGTGCTTGTCCCCCAGAAAAGGATGTGGTCTTGCTGGGAAGTGGCATGGACACACAATAGTACCAAATCGAATTAGGTCACACTGTAGTATCCTTATTCATGTTTTGCCACACATTAGTACCCATTATTCAAGTTACACCACACAGTAGTTCCCCTTATTCATGTTATGCCACAATAGTACCCCTTATTCATGTTACCCCACACAGTAGTACCCCTTTATTCATGTTATGCCACACAGTAGTACCCCTTATTAATGTTATGCCACACAGTAGTACCCCTAATTCATGTTATGCCTTTACCTAATACACTTGTTGCAGTCCCACCACTGCCCACTCTCAGGCTGAGCCAGCATTAGGTTTGGAATGCATGTCCTTAAGCATTCCAAATGCCCTATATTTTTTGCCTAGGACCAGTGTTGCAGACTATTTACTGGGGGTGCGGTTATATTCAAAACTTTCCCAGTATTGTTCAACTGTTGATACTGCAGCCATGCGCTGGTGCGATTTACATTCTGGTGTACTGTACAGATGGAGCAGAGCTTATTGCTGCGAATAATTTGCCACGGCTAATGATTTGGAGGGTTATCTACCCCTCCTGTCTGGTGATATATGTTCATGCTATCTGCTGAATACATCGAAGAATGGATGCTGTGCTTTTCTAAATGTATTCTTGACACCAAGGGAGGGACTTTGGCACTCAATAGACACTGCCTGAATAATTAGGAAACAAAACAAAGATATATGGGAAAAACAACACTATAAAAGGCATTGGGCCTTTGTCGGGCAGCGTTATCATGCTGCTGTGCCTTTACAACTCTCCTAAAAATAAATTAGATTTAAATGCTTTCATTACGGTTTCTAATGTCTGCTCAGCTCCTGAATGCCGAGGTATAAAACTATATAATTACTCATCCCTCTCAAATCCTTCTCCCGTGCTCATGAATGACGGAGTATTATTACAGGTGCCAGTTCTGGATGCACAATGCCCACCGGTAAGAGCTGAAATGTGCCCCCGTCCCTTTGGTAAGTGATATTGTATCAGAAGATATAGCCGGTGACCCTTTGACCTTGGGTTTCGGTAACATCATTGCACCCTTTCAATGTACTTAATAAGGAAGGAAACTGAACTCTGTATCGTCATCTTCCATTTCATTTTAACAATTACACATGGAGCTTGTTTGAGATGCTATCTTATCCGAGACACATTTAGTTGGTGATTAGCGCAAATACTTAAAAAGTTGTGAATAACATTTTTTTTTAATCTTTGTTCACATATTGCATATAATGATGTGTAATTTATATAAATGTTTACATGACAATGTCATCCTATTAACCAATGGAGTCCTGCCTAGATGCATCCATTTAGGTAGTTCTAGCCCCCACCCCCCCCTTCCTGCCTTTACAAGACGAGAAACTCTTACTACCCCTCTTACTACAGTCAGTGTCTGCAGCTATAACCAGCAGAATATGGGGGGTGCAGAATCTGGGACTGTGTTGCACAGCTCGGGGTCAGAAAGGATTTTTTTTCTTTCACCGCTTGAGAATAAATTGTCCCCTTGGTGGTCTTGTCCTCCCTGATTCTGGGTGGACATTCTCTTTCATCACATATATTAACTCTATGTAAAACTCTACGTAGCCAATTATGTAAGAGTTTTTTTATTACAAAGCAATGTTTTTTGCATTGTCAGTGGTATCCCTATTACACTAAGAGCTACACTTTTGCACTTGAATATCTGATATTTGGGAGAAGACTCTGACAATCCCTGACATGGGAGGAGCATGTGAGGATCCCTGACATGGGAGGAGCATCTGAAAATCCCTGCCATTTGGGAGGAGAAACTGTGTGTGTGTGTGTGGGGGGGATTTACTTTACTTATTTATATAGCATCTTCTAGAAGATCATAAATAGTATCTTGATGGTTCCCCATAACACCATCTTATCTGCAATAAAACTCCAATCATATTAGTACCCCTTTCATACTTACAATTTTATCCCAGGTTTTTGCACATGAACGCGCATCAACCTGGGATGAGCATTCCGAAATCGACGCGGGATGCGGTCAGTGTGAATGGTCCCGTACCCGGGATTGGGTACACAAGACTTTAAAAAAGCTGCTGATTGGAGCTTTCTTGGGCTCACAAATGCTGATGTAAGAGCCCTGGAGTCCATTTCTAATGACATGCATATGTATTTGCAGGGATTTCCCGGGATCAGTGTGAATGGGGCTGTCCCGGGTCGATACCAGGTCTTAGTGCAGTGTGAAAGGGTACATTCCCGGGAAGCATCCAAGAACACATTCCCGGGTATGACCCAGCTCTGTAAGTGTGAAAGGGGTATCAACGTCCCCCTGAGGATCCCTGACATATGGAAGAATCAGAGAGGAGCATCAGAGACTTCCAGACACCTGGAAGGAGCATCAGAGAATCCCAGACACCTGGGAGGAGCATCAGATAATGGCAGAAACATGGGACGAGCATCAGAGAATCCCAGACACATGGAGGAGCCTCAGAAAACCCCTGACACATGGGAGGAGACTCTGGGAGTCCCTGTCATATGGGAGGAGACTCTGGGAATCCCCAGGGCCGGCACCACCACTAGGCAGGACTAGGCATTTGCCTAGGGCGCCGGCCACTGGAGGGCGGTACTGAACCGCCGAGGTACCATAGAGAGGTACCAGGGAGCGGGGAGCAGGTGAGTATGTAATCCTCCTCCCTCTCCCTGACCCCCATCCCACCCATTAATTAACGCTGCCCCACCCCGCGCCGCTCGCTTCCTGCTCCCCGCTGGGGGGAATTCAGCACGGTAGTATAGCCCGCACACCCCCGTGCCATATCGCACCCGCCGAACCCGACCCCCACCGTGACACAGTATCGTCCACACCATCCCCCCAGCCAGACGGCAGGCGGCACGGGGGTTTTTGCCTGGGGCGGGCGGGGGGCTTGCACCGGCCCTGGGAATCCCTGTCATATGGGAGGAGACTCTAGGAATCCCTGACACATTGGAGGAGCATCATAGAATCCCAGACATAAGGGAGGAGCATCAGAGAACCCCTGAAATATGGGAGGAGACTCTGGGAAACCCCTGTCATATGGGAGGAGATTCTGGGAATCCCTGTCATATGGGAGGAGACTCTGGGAATCCCTGTCATATGGGAGGAGACTCTGGGAATCCCTGTCATATGGGAGGAGACTCTGGGAATCCCTGTCATATGGGAGGAGACTCTGGGAATCCCTGTCATATGGGAGGAGACTCTGGGAATCCCTGTCATATGGGAGGAGACTCTGGGAATCCCTGTCATATGGGAGGAGACTCTGGGAATCCCTGTCATATGGGAGGAGACTCTGGGAATCCCTGTCATATGGGAGGAGACTCTGGGAATCCCTGTCATATGGGAGGAGACTCTGGGAATCCCTGTCATATGGGAGCAGACTCTGGGAATCCCTGTCATATGGGAGGAGCCTCTGGGAATCCCTGTCATATGGGAGGAGCCTCTGGGAATCCCTGTCATATGGGAGGAGCCTCTGGGAATCCCTGTCATATGGGAGGAGATTCTGGGAATCCCTGTCATATGAGAGGAGCCTCTGAGAAACCCTGACATATGGAAGGAGCCTCTGAGAATCACTGACATATTGGAGGAGCCTCTGACAATCCTTGACATTTGGAAGGAACCCCTGAACATCCCTGATCTTTGAAAGGATCCCCTCAGTATCCCTTACATTTGGAAGGAGCCTGTGAGTATCCCTGACAATTGGGAGGAGCAAATCATTGTATAATTTTACTAAGACATCTCATCCAGTAATTTCTGGAGTTTGGTTGTAGTAAAGCAGTTTAGTTTTATACCAGACAAAGGCTATCAATAAAAGAAGAGCTTTTTGTTATTTGGTTACAATCTTCTTTAATAAATAAATAATTTAATTCTAGTGTACTGCCATACCCAGGCAGCATCTAAGCACTTACTCAGGCACTGCCCGCCTTCTCCCATCCCCAGCCGCTCAGCCTGCCCCCAGCTGCACAGCCAGCCCATACCTTAATTCCGGACAGCCGCCTATCCGGCTAAGCGCCGCCGCTCACCTGCCATGCTCAAGGCCGCACCCACCCTGTTTCCTGCTGTTCCCGCTTGCAACCCTCCATACAGCTAAATATGTGGGGAGGCTGAGGATTGAAAAAAATTCCCTGGGATTGGCATCCCAGCCGGCAACTTCTTAGAGGGGAGAAGTCGCTGTAGTGTCTGGCCAGCTGTACTACTACTGACCACTACTAAATGCATGCTATCACATTGCAGTCCCCCATGTTCATGGGGCCATTGTTGCCAACCTATCCATATATATATATATATAATTGCCAGTATTAGTAGCTTTTTTAAGCTTTGCTTCCAGCCAGTTGCCTGCAGAACACATCAGTGGGAGCAGTGACATTATACATTGGTATAACACTTCCGCCGGTGACTTGCTCAATCCAAGCTTTGATAAAGTCCCGTCCTGTCTGTCACAGAACAATTATGCTCTCTCTTCCTGAAGTATAAAGACCAGCTACGTAACGCTTTCTTTCAGTACAGGGCAGTCGCCTTTCACATGTAACACAATAGTTCTCAATCTACTGTACACATACAAATCTCCTAGTCCGGCAGAACTATCACTGCGTCTCCACTGTGCCTTCAACTTTTATTTCATCATAGACTTTGAACTGTAATTAGAGTTATATACACTTATCAAGAAAATCACCTATTAATTGATTTCAATTACTCATAATTGTCCCTCATACATTCCAATTAGACTTAACTGTTGTTCTCAGCAATGGTAGTCAATTATGTAATTAATCAATGTTGGTATAATAACAGTGGCCCTACAAGCCGATGGCATATGGCGAATCAGCGGAAATCTAACAGATTTCTTTTCTACCCAGTCGTGGGCAGTGAGCAAACCAGTTGTAAATGGGATATTTACCAGCGCGGGGCATTTAAAGTCATATTTTTAGAAATCATACTCTATGGGTTCCGAGCACAGGCCCACACCCCCGCCGGCAGCAGACAAATGAAAGGTGATTTCAATTAAAAGCTGCTAAACAGAGTACCTCCAATTAGAGTGACACAGAACAGGTCACCCATGACGGACAATTACGCTTCACGCTTACCAGCCAGCCTGAGAAACAATGCTATATTTGTAATGTTGATGCAAGAGGCCATCTCAATTAATCTCCCAACAGGTTTAAACCTAGAAGACACAAAGCTGGTTGCTTAATTTAATTGTCATTTTAAATAGACATACTTGCAACAATTATAATTAGATGTTGTCTCTTTAAATCTGCGGCGGTTGTGAAACCATTGCACGTCCTGTGGAGCGGTAATCTTACCGATTGCTATTACATATGAACTGTAAATTGGTTGACATGGTGCAAATATGCAAAATCAAATCTCAGCCAATCATGCTTGCTGTCATTGATTAGCTTGTGCTGAGCTGATGAAAGCTTACCACTAATTGAGTTGCTGCCCATACGCACAGGGGAACACCAAGCTTTTTCATGGGGACACCCAAAAAATGTGGGGCATTCCCCTGTCCCAGCCATCTGCCTGCCCCATCCCCCAACACCCCTGCGAGTGTGATCCTCGCCAAAGGCGGTCGCAAAGGGGGTGTGCATATGTGCAGAATCACCCTTGAGCAGACCAACATCATAAATGGGGCTGAATTAGATCAGAATTGAATCAGACCCTTAGTGTTAAGTACCCATCAAATAATGTCATCTGGTCGCAATTGACATAACAAATGCACCATTATATTGTAAGTGGCATCAAAAACCCCCATGAATTGTATACTGACAACCAGTGGTGGCTTCTTCCCTGCCTGGCCGGGATGGAGCTGGCTGATCTCCCAGTTTATTCCGGCAGCAGTGGGAGGTGGGGCTTAAGTCTAGGGGTGGGACTTGTGTCCAGTCCTGGTAGAGAACAGGATGGTTTATAGAGACTGGATCAGCTGATGCAGGGGATTGGCTTTCAATAAGAAGTGCTCTCTGAAATCGCAGGCGGGCTGCCTGTTCCATGGGGAGAAAAAAGCTCCCCCTGGTGGCAGATTTGACTGTGGTGGCTGCAGCCCTGCATAGGTAAAATTTGCCACTGCATGATAACATAGATAGTTTATTCACACACTTTATGATTATTTGGTTTAAAACTTAAACTTTAGTCTAAAACTACAATCTCAATCAGGATATAGGATGAACAGTGGGATTTCAGAAGAATGAGTCTTACATCCGGCCAGAGTATGTGAATCTGTGTCTCCGGCCATGGGCTAAAAACATGATATGCTGCCCCTCTCTCCTGAACAGTACACTTCATTGAGCATCCAATCCTTGGTATTAAGGCTCCAAGACAGCCTTGTGTTTAGCCATGAAGCCCCGTTCTGACCGTCCATTTGCATCTTAAATTTCATTTCACAGACTCTTTAATGGTCCCGCGTCTCCACCGATGCCAAAAGTGGCAAGGAACGGGGATTTATTTCACAAAATCTACAGTAGGAATAAAAAAACACCATCACCTCTGCTCTGATCCACAGACTGCCCCAGAACACCACAACAATCTGCACTTTTTAATAAATACACTTGTATACCATGCTGGGGCTTAGCCCACATACGGGTTTGCTTATTTACTTATGTATTTGATTTGAACAGAAAGTGGATTATTTTTGTGAATGTTCTGAGCGTTATTTTTTTTATAGTGTTCATGAGGATAAAAAAAAGGTTACACAAACAGAAGGAAAACTTGTTCTTGCATTTAGGAACATTTCTTAAGGGAAGATATTTAGATGTGGTTTACTAATATGTTGTACAAAACACCTTAAAACATGGCTGTGTGTACATGCTAAGAATAACAAAAAACAAGAACAAAAAATATTTATAAGAAACTTGCGACTTAAAGGCCGGATACATTTCACAAGGGATGCGGGAGGCATTGCTTACTTTCCCAGGCGGCTGGGAGTGCCATCCGATTTCCAGCCTCCTGTACATTTCGGGAGAGTAGGCACGTATGAATATATAGATGTGGCTGCCTAATGTGATGTTAGAGGTCACAAGGCGCAGCCATAGCCCTTCCCACCACCTCTGCCACACTATGCCACGCTGCCCACCCCCACCATGCCCGGACTGCTTCACAGCAGTTCCCATTGCAGTATGGTGTCTGGAGGCCAATCCTGGAATTGAGAGTGTTTCAATCTCCAATACCGGAATTAAAAGATGGCACGGGATTGGCCTCCCTATGTGGTACTAGAACTGCACAGTGGATAAGGAATCACCAACTGCGAATGAAAGAATGAAGCTGGAAGGTTTTACCTCAAGCAGAGGAAATCCCCAACAAATAAAATGACCTGTGGGTTCGCTGATATCGTTAACGATACTGGTGGTTCAGCAGGTGGACAATAATGGGCATATACAATGAACAATATTGACACCACCGGGACCCCGCTGAACATGCAGGTCATTGGCTACATAGTCAAAATTAACCTGATGCATACTTATCTACACTCCCGGAATAGCCAGGAGCATCCCAAATGTTGTGTCCCCTCCCGGCCCTCTGGAAGTTTGGGCAAGCCTCCCGCATCACACCCTGCACCCCCTCCCTCTGCCGGTCAAATTCTGGCATTTTGCGGCTCTTTGGATAGCCGCAAATCACAGCATTCCAGGGAGGAGACTCTCAAGGCAGGCAAGTATGACCTGATGTTAAGCCGGCCGGGTGAGGCCCTTCTGAGTCATATCTTGTAAATTATTTGGGTAGCGTGGATGAGGCATAAGAGTGATACATTTGTAGAGTTTATTACCCCATATGCACTACGTAACAGCCATTTGATACAAATTATTAGTGTTATTTATAAGGCGCCACAAGTGTTTTTCAGCGCCGTACAAAGGAACAGTACAGGGACAGAAAACTTAGCATTACAGTAAATAAATAACAAAAAATAGAGTACATGTAAAAAGAGCACCACAATTAAATACACATTACAGCTTAAATATAAGTAGTGAGGACTTAATCAACATACTACTAGAGGCTTGTGGCCAAAAATGGAGATGAGTATGTGGACGAAGATGGTCGCTGAGTGTTTGAGTATGGGAGAGTTGTGAGTGAAATGTGAAGAGAAGAGGAGGGCTTCCACAACCGGAAGGAACACAACACAACAACACAAATGAGAACATGCTGCAGGTAAGACCACAGAGCACAGCAGAACTTCAGAACACATTTAACCTAGTTATCTGAGAAATTAACTTCTGCAAAGTTCATCTAAGTGCAGCTCTGTGATTAAAGGTTACTCTACAATGAAGATTACAAATAAACAGGAAGATGGTGTACATGAAATGGAAAAGAGCCAAGAGGCTAGTGAAATCATATTTTAAAGTTAAATATTACATACCAGGGGTTTAAGTTGATGTGACACATTCTCCTTATCTCCTGATTAACTGCCTTTAGGTTTACTTTTTTTTTTGTTGGAGTGGAGTCCCCATCAGTGTTCTATTCAATGTCTTTTCTTTATCAGATTAGACAGGGCTGAAGTTTCACTGGTCTGACTCCTGCCATTCTGTTTGCCTTCACTGGGACTTCCTGTTCTGTGAAAGTCAAGCTCTCATTCACAAATAAGCCAAATCTTATCTCTGCCTCCTAACCCCGCAGAATAGCTGCTGGGATTAAGTTCAGTTTCTCTCTGTTCAGCGTAGGTGACAAATTTCTGAGCAACAAACTTCTAAAAATAATGACACATGTATGGAATCTACAGTGTTCTCGACTATTGGTCAACCGTTTCCGGACCATTGGCCAACTAGGTAAACTGTCAATAGGTTAAACGCTGTTGACCGACATGCACTAGGTTGACATGGAAAATTGGTCAACACAATGAAAAGGATGTCATGGCATGAACTTTTTCATATTTTGCCATCCAAGTGGACTATGCTTGGGAACGGTTCTGGAAATTAACCCAAACAACTCATGTCTATCTATTCACATGTTAACCAATTATGTGTCAACATTTTTCCTTGTGTTGACCTTGCGTTTGTCGACATTTTGAGGTTAACCTAGACACTGTTGATCCTGATACCACAGTTCTAAAAAACATTTGAAGTTAGGCTGGCCAGATGTATCAAGCTTCTAAAAGTGATAAAATGGAGATCTATAAAACAGCCAGCCAATCAGCTTCTAACTGTCATGTTACAGGCTGAGTTTGAAAAAATGTCAGCAGCTGATTGGCTGGTTGTTTATCACTCTCCATTTTATCACTTTTTGAAGCTTGATGAATCTGGACCTTAATGTGCTTTCAGCAAATATTTTATATCAATGCACAGATTCTGCATAAGTAGATAGGGGTGACATTTCTACAGTTAAAACAAAAAACTTGGTCAAGTTTGGAGCTTTCCATGTTTGCATTCATTACCTATCAGCAATGCTTCCTATCCTGTGTAAAAAAAAGTCCCAGACATTAAATTAAAGATTTTTTTTTCTTTTTTTGGTGTGTAGGTTCTTTTCATAAAAACATGAAATCGAGCATAATGACCCCCAAGTGCAATTTATAGAGTCAAAAGTCATACATATTTATATTGCTTGCTCTTTTTTCTTTTCAAATGAAATTGAGGTCCATTTAAATATTACAATTTAAGATGAGCTCTCTATAACAAAAATATGCCTGTTATTTCTATGTGAAACCAGAGCTCTTAAAAGGATTGTGAATAAAAAGAAATGTGTACAGGTCGTTAAAAGAACCATATTGCTTGGCAGGCTTACAGACTTTATCCCATCCCCCACTAAACCTTTTCATTTCCTGTGTTTCGTAATAAAGGGATGCGGGATGGCGAGGGGTTAATGCCACTTGCAGAGCTTGACAAGTACAAGGTGAAGTGGGTGGTCAGACTCTGAAAGGCGTCCTTAACCCCTCTTGGCTGAGATTCTAGTCTGTTGCTCTCTGCAGATCCTCACTTCAACACTTGTCGATAGGAATCAAAGTGAGCCCACTGCGGAAGAGTAGGCTTTCATTCCTAGGGAACAGCACTTAGGGCTGGCTGGCTCACATGCACCTATATAACGCACAGCCTGTCAGTCCAACAGTCTCTCAGAAAAACACTCTCTTTTTGTTGTTGTATTGTTCTTCCAAAAACATTGCAAAAAGTTGACCATACTGTTGAAAGATTCCACATAAGACATCCACAAATTAAGTGTGAATTTCTAATTGATACAGAAACATTTAAATTAATAAAAAAAAAAAATATGATACTCGACATTTAGTATACAAGTTGAGTATACTAAAAACATACAGGGTTTACTTTAAAACATGTTAATATATGAGGACGTTAGTGACTAATTGGATTGTGGAGGTAATTTTTCTGGCACAGCTTGAATACTCGGTTGCTATGGGTTGCAGCATCTGAAGGTAGCAACTGGAGTGGCATTGAAAACATGCACATCATAAACAAACACAATGATATTCATGTATGAAACAAATTTAAGCACATTTGAAACCTCACACTTTGATTTGCTAATGAGCTGTGGCAGACAATGGGCATAGGAAGGTATCTGCATGGATCAATGACCCCCCAATAGTTCTAGTAAGCTGCACTAAGATCTGATTGGGTGGGGGGTGAAGTGTCCATACTGACACCCAAGGTTTCTTATGATGGAGATCAGCACAGAGAATAAAAATGCTTAGGAAATGTGTTTTGGCTGTGGTTCTAATAGACCTACATCATATAAGTATTGTTGTGTGATTTCACATTTCCAGGTGGTTAACCCCTTTAAATAGACTTGATGGTTCTTCATAAAATAGTAGCTTAGATGCCTTAATAATCCTGTTCCTCTCTATGGTGTTCTCCAGGGAAATATGGAAAGTGTTTCCAACAAGCATTCATATAACTTGTAGGAGCCGCTTCAAAACGTCTTTGGAAGCAGAGTGATCAATCATCATTGTGTTATTTGTTCTCTTGGGTTCAATTAATTGTATTGAAAACCATGGTCTCAAATGTCAGAAGTAAGAAGATGACAGCCAGCTGTACGTATCGGTCGCTCAAGATAGGCATTGTCTTCCCAGCCTTAGAACCAAGACATCAGGAGAACTGGTGACAACTGAATGTAGGAAATTGAAAACAATAATTTAGGCCTAGTTTGGAGCATAAACAACTATTCATAGCAGTTTATATACAGTATGGTCTCAACCATAGCTGAACTGTACTGATTAGACAGGCCAATCAGCTGCTTCGACAACCTTTAAAGAATACTTGATTAGTCTCCGAGAATGTTGAGAGTTCAGAAATTAGTTGCGCCCTCCTGGATTCAAGTAAGAGTAGACCAGCCTCCTTGGTCCCATACAGCTTCCTTAGTGGGGGCTTAATGGCACATTTTGCCGTGAAACAATATTTATGTTCCATCAATGATAGGATTCACAGACACTTTGCTGTCCTATATCCTAAGGAGGAGACGTATAAAATGTAGTTGTGTTCTTGCACCAGACAACAAATGTATAAAATATTCTTTCTACTGGATAATACTGAAAAACGTTTAGTGGGTTATTTTTGCGCTGAGAATTGTATTTCTGGAGAATTAGATAAATAATTGACCTTCCACTCGCTGATGTCTTTTTAAATGCAGAACATACTAATCTGTTCCATTGTTTCCAGAGTCCTTAGCTTCATAGGAAACCTCTGACAGACAGCAGTGAATGTCTGACAAAATAAGGTTACTGCACTCATAGCTCGTAAATCTGGTTTTACTCAAGTTGATGAATAGCTCAAATAGAAATCCAGTATGGCGTTAGATCATAGTTAGATCAATATTGTATAAGGTTAGTAAAGTAAATATCGAATTATATATCTTTTCTTAAAAAAAAAAACACATTTATTTTCTCTAGGGGTAGCAAGAGTGAAATTGGCAAAAAAATAATAATAAAAAATGGTAAAACAACCTTGTAGATGAACGTTCACCCTGATGCAATTGAAAATACTTTTGGTTATTAAAAAAAAAAAAAAAAAAATAAGGGTACTCTCAAAACTGAGCAACACAACAAATTCCACATAAGTGAAAAATAAAGCTAGAGGCATTAATATTTTGATTATCATCAAACATAACTTTAAAGTAAAGTGTCATCAGTAGAGGCTGGAGCATTTATACTCGTTTTTTTTAAAAAAAATGTCATAAGATAATATAGGTTTTCTCCCAGGGCCACCTAATAAATATTGGTACCCGAGCCAGCTGGCCAGGGCCTCCATTCTATAGGCCATTGAGCAGGGTTGGGTGGTGGTCACACAATCAGAGCGGTGAGGCAGCATTCTTTAACTGCCTCCCATCCTTTAGTCAGACAATGAATGGCTGTCAGCATGCTGATTGGTAGATGGTTGGAACTATCCACATATGAGTGCTGACAGCCAGTCACTGTATGTGGAGAGATGGGCAGAACCGCCAGAGGGGCATGTTATGATTTATTTTGAAATTGGTTCCCATTAATAACTCAGTGAGGGGCCTCAGTGTATTGCTTTGCCCAGGGTATACAATGAAGTCAACACAGCCCTGTTTTAATATCACCCCAAACATTAGTACAGGAGACAGACCACCGTGTACCATGCATGGAACACTGAGAAACATATACAGTCAGTGCCTGTTGTTCCTCCATTGCTCTTCCTTTGAAGGTCATTAAGAATGAAGAAATGGAAGAATTGATTTACAGGCAGGGCTGCCATCAGAATTTGTGGTGCCTGGGACTGACAACATAGGCAAGGCCCTGATTTTGAACCCTTGGTGCGCCTGATAAGGCCTCCAGGGTCAACATCACTGGCTGCATTACTCCACCTCTACATTGCTTCAAAGAAAATATGAACTTTTTTTATAACAAATTATACTTGCTAGACTCCAAGTCTTTTTGTCCAGGCCCGGGACTTAAGTCCTTGCTGTTCCCCTCTGATGATGGCCCTGCATACAGGAGAGAGGCTATCACTACATTTAACTTTAGTGCAATAAGAGTCAGCCTGCACCCTTCCAACCTTTGCATGGGTGTTATTATTAGGGCTGGTTGAGGCATTATAGTTCCCTCATCCATCCTAAATATCCTTTATACAGCCTTGTTGGCAGGCCCCCTGGGTCAACAGGGCCCTATGCAGCCTTGTGGTTAATCCGCTACTGTGCCCACCATGTTCGAGGTGACTAATCTCTACAGCTCTATAGAGAATAAAAAAAAAATATAAAGTCAACAAAACAAAAAGGGCAAATATATCTCATTGGGTTGTTGCCAAGTTGGCACACCAGCATGAACCAGGATTGGGCACAAATAATGTATGGAAACTGTGCTGAGATACTCTGTGAAATGTTCCAAAAACATTTTCCAAAGCTTTTTCATAAAGAATAGTTAATGTGGATTTTTGTTTTTGCAAACTCAGCACATAGATGTAAAATAGACGTATTTGAAAAACATTAATTCTGGTATTGTGTCAAATTGCTATTATGCTGTATATTTCCAATGAGATAATTATTTTTGCAGGTTTTTGTTGATTTTTAATTTTGTAAATGGTGTATTGTAAAAATACATTACATTAAATTATATCCCACTAATACTTCACATGGCAGGAATTTAATATGTATTTTTGGCCTGTTTTAAAAGGAAACACTGAATGGAGCAGAATACACTGTTCTCGCATGAATACTTCAGTAAACTCACGAGTTTTATGCTTTAATAATTCAAAACACTTTATGCGTAGTCTACTCTGTTCATTAAAGGAAACTGCTGATGGTGCACTTGTGACATATAAACGTCTTTTTACCCTAAAATGGTATAGCTATAAAAAAATAAATAAAAAAAATACAATTTAGTCTAAAAATACAATAGGAGACAATACAATTTTTTTTTATGAAGACAGGGTCTAGCTCATTATGTTAATATTTAAGCCGCATAAACACTAGGTGATTTTGAGCTCAAAGTACTGTAGCTCACTTTTCCCATTTTGAGCTACTTTCCCCTAGTGTGTATGGGCAGGCGATGACCGGTATTATAAGACAAAGGAAACACTTTCCATAGTCTCCTGCTCAGGAAAGTGGTTCTCCCCCGTGAAGATCGCTCAATGTATATGCACTGAGCAATTTATCAGACAGTGATTTTCATAACACCGCTCATGGTCAAAAATGGCCAGTCCTTAAGAGGTGGATCTATTTAGCATTGGATTACCTTCAAACAAAGCCTATAACATGGCAGTTAGGAGCTAATTGATTGGTACATTATCTCTCTACTTTGTTCCTCTTCAACACTAAGTACAGTACATCACCCTATATGTTCCGACTGTTACTTACATGGGATGTATCGGTAATGTTTCCCAATGACCCAGGGTCAACCTTTTGTAAACTAAACTCACTTTTTGGAAGCCCCTTCTATAGAGCACGAAACAGAGATTTGCAAAGAGGAAGGGCAGCCAATACTCCTTTCACATCGCACAAATAACCCAGGTCCGACCCGGGTTGTTGCAGGGTTGACCCGACTCACTGTGCGATATTATCCCGCAACCAAGCAAACATGGTTAAAAGAAGGGCTTTACCCTGGGTGCTGTTCACACTATAGGGAGGAGGCAGCATCAGCTTTAAGTGTTGCCTCCTCCCCTGCCCACTGCAGACGTTGCGCTGCTCCGTCCTGCCCTGTCGATGAAATCAGCAACTCAACTTATGGGAGCTTCACCTTGCAAAGGCCAAATCCCGGGTGCGACCTGGCATTTGCGATGTAAAAAGAATATAAGTTGGCTCTGCTCATTTCAATAAGGCCCACAGGACTAGTGGCAGGAAACCACTGTATACTTTATGGGTCCTGGACCAGGTGGTGGATCAACCAGGACATCAAAGGTAATAAGACACTATATTCAATGCAAACATAATGAATACAACATAGTTCTCCATTTTAATAGTACGGAGGGATTTATTCCTTAACTTATTTATTGGTTTTCTTCAGAAAGTGTTACCAAAGAACTGTTGGCCACGATCTGAGTCCTTGGTTTACTGGACTGTTGTTTGCATAGATTCCAGCTATCATGGGATATTGTCCATGTCCTCTTTGTCATCTCCATGAATGATTCCCTGGTCAGCATACTGCATCATGTACAATATAACCAACTTTGCTGTACATAAAACCTGATGATCACAATTCAGGATGTGGAAGGGTTCATTTGGGTATGGGAGGACATTATGGAACTTCAAAATGGACTGTAAAGGCTTTATGAAACAAAATTGGGTGGGGGCAATAGGGAACATTGAGGGAGGTGGGGACAGTATAGTGAGAACATAGAGAGCAGGGGCGGATTGGCCCACCGGGAAACCAGGCCGTTTCCCGGTGGGCCGGCAGATATTATAGCATAAGTGGCCGCCCAGCGCCCACCCTAACTACCTGCGCCCGGTCGCAGCAGCCAGCGTCTCCATCTCATGCTGGGCTGCGGCACTGTGCCCAAATTAAAGATGGCCGCGGCCAGCATCGCATCCACCTAAAGCCAAAATGGCCGCGGGAGGGCTGGTGCGCATGCGCCGGCGCACTCAGCTGCTCCCGCGGTACGTAGGATGGCTGCGCTGGCGCTGCCCCCACGTGATCCATCCCAGCAACGCGCAGGGCTGGATCTGGATGAGATCTGATGGGCGGCGGCGGCGGCGGCAGGAGCATCCGAGCAGGCAGCCAGGCCAGGCAGTGGTAATTATTGCTATGTTCACCATGCTCTCTCATCTGCATTAAAATGTTCTTTTATGCCATAGAGATATTACAGTTAATTGAAAATGACAGGCATGCCTTATTTTTTTTCTGATGGTCACATAATAATAATAAATAATACAGCCTGTCTCAGTGAAGTATATATATATATATATATATATATATATATATATATATATATATATATATATATATATATATATATATATATATATATAGCAAGAGGGGTCCTGAGTCCAACAACTACTTTGGTTGCTTTTCCACCCCAGCCCGGACAATTATGCGAAAAAGTGTCAGTGTGCGGCATATGTTTAATGGCTTCACGGTGTGTGGCATATGAGTAATGGGCATCACGGTGTGCGGCATATGTATAATGGGCATCACGGTGTGTGCCAATACGTATAATGGAGCATCACGGTGTGCTGCATACATACTGTATAATGGGCATCACGGTGTGCGGCATACGTATAATGGGCATCACGGTGTGTGGCATATGTATAATGGAGTATCACGGTGTGTGGCATTTGTATAATGGGCATCACGGTGTGTGTGGCATATGTATAATGGAGTATCACGGTGTGTGGTATATGTATAATTGGCATCACGGTGTGTCGCATATGTATAATGGGCATTGTGGTGTGTGACATATGTATAATGGGCATCATGGTGTGTGGCATATGTATAATGGAGCATCACTGTCTCCCCTCCCTGCATCCTCCACCACTTTGTGACTCCCCTCCCTGCATCCGCTGGGTACATAGCCAGCAGCTCAGAGAGCCACTATCCATGCCCTCATAGCGGCAAAATGGGCGTGACCTTGTCGAAATAGGCCACACCCCCATATTGATAGGCCACACCCCCAAAAATAGGGCGTGCCTGCGGCACGCAACAACCCCCCCCCCCTGCCCCCATTTAGGGCTGCTTCAAGATATGGACAGTATAGTGCACCACTGAATGAGCCTAGAGGCATCACCACACCACCTAGTGGCATCGCCAAACCTCCTGGTGGCATCTCCTAGCCGCCTAGTGGCATCGCCTCACCACCTAGTGCATCACTGGTTAAATTAATAACATTATACTGTGTAGGCATGAGCTACACAGTATAATGACAAAAGATAATATAAATATCTATCTATCTATAAATATATATATATATATATATATATATATATATATACACACACACACACACACACACACATACACACACAAAACAATAGTCATCATTGGTTATAACATTAGGCTTTCTAGTACATTTGTTTAATAAAACTTAATTCCCCATCTACAATTCAACATATTCAATAAGATTATTGGCTGGCTCTGGGAATTTACAACCCTTCTATATTTGCATTGCTCAAAGGTACAAGATGAGGGAGATTCAAAGCGTGCTAAAGGACCGAATGAATAAATGAACAAATGAATGAATGAATAACAGCAGTAGCCAGATGAAACTGATCGCAGTCAATGCACTAAGCTGAAGGCACCTGTAGGACTTGTGTATTATTGAGCAGGCTCCTGCATTCTGTTTGATGTGAAACCAAAAAAAGGAAGGGATGAAAATATATCCAATGTGAGAGGTCCCCATGGGAAACTCAAGAAGAGGCGAAGGCCAAGAGAAGCAGGTTTCACCGACTTATACAAAGGCAAAAGGCTTGGGTTTGGCTGTGAGACATCCGCAGATCCAGTCAAATAAAATAATGACTCTGTTACAGACTGTCCCCCCTTCCCCCAAATCCTGTGTATTTCTAGATTTAATGTGACTCCATTTACAAACGGTCTGCCAGAGGAGCAGAGATCTAACGATGATACCATCAGTTCCCTATTGCTGTAACCAGGGTATATACCCATGTGACACCCTCACTTACAGATTACGTAGAGGTGCCTCTCTTGCCCACACCGTTCTAAGCAGGGATGGTTTGGATAAACGATAGTTATTAAGTAAGTAGCAATGTTTCTGATCTATAATAGAGATTTCAGATTTATATTAACCCTTTGAGTGCCAGCATCTCTGTGGGAGATGTTCAAAATATCCACTAAAAATGCCAGCGTCGCTCACATTTGTTATATAAACTCATATAAAAAAATGTGTTAAAAAAAAAAATCATATTTCCTATATAAAGGTAACATTACAGGTCATTATGATGAATAAAAAGGTTTGCTTTCCAATTTTCACACCTATTTTGACAAATTCAATTGGCACTCACAGGGTTAAACCCTTCATCAAACTGTGTTAGACTGTATGGGCGTGGTGTACTAAGCTTCGCTACGCAGTGCGCTACACACTGCCACCTATTAAAAATATACTAATCACATACTGTATGTACTGTACTAACCTATGGGATTAGGAATGCAAAAAGACAGCTGGGAGGGATCCTATTGGATCCCTGTCTAGAGTCAAATGTGGAAAGACACCCATAGGCTTTTATAAGTTAACGGAAGCAACCGCCTGCGCTAAGGGGGTTATTCTGGTTAATTAATTTGGTAATTTTCACATCCTTGCAAATGAACTAGAACCCACCCTGCGAATGGTGGTACACCGGCCCACCGTTCGCACAGAGCATACGTTCGCATTGGTATGCGAATGGATGATTTACATAAACATCCATTCGGAGGCCAGTGGGAACCTACCAGATCTTTTGAGGGTCGTAAACCATCGAAAGATGTGGTGCGCACACGCATATATAAAGTGACTCTCATGTCCCTTTTATATGCATGTACGTTCTCACGGAAATGGGCGGGCAGCTGACATCCGATGATGTCATCTGTCCGCCCCCGGCACCCACATCACCAGGCTATTATCATGGGAACGCCCAGCGTCTTCATGGGAACACCCATGAAATGCTGGGCATTCCAATGGGCGGGTAAACCTGTCCTCGGACTCTGCCAACCGGCAGCAAGGTTGGGTGCGTGCACCCAGCGAACAGTTTGTACGACGTGGGCGCACGCACCCAGCGCAGAAATGTGTCTGTGTATGTGCAGATGCTAAACATCACCCCCGTGCAAATGCATATGGACTACCGAACGGACACAGCGATGCCTTCAATGGAGTTACCCGAGCAGGATCCAAATGTATAAATATGAAGAAGCGGCACCCGAAAATAATTCAGCAGACACTGCAGCTGCTACATTACATTGTCTGCTGAATTATTTTGAGTGCTGCTTCTTCGTATTTAAATATATACATATACACACACACACAGCACAGTTAAGTTCTCATATCTACAAGCAACATAACAGCTATGATCTATTGATGTCACCAGCATGAAATGTTGACACTTTACACACCAATAATAACACTGACAATATCATTCATAATCCCGCTTCTTTAAGCAATTACTGTCATGTAAGTGGTCTCAAATGTTCTAATTTGGATTCTGGGACATAACATTGAATACAAAGGAAGACGCCTGTCACCAAGCGCTAATGACGAATTATAACAAGTGTGTACAGTGTGACCCTGAGATTCCTTAAATCCAACGCAGGACTGCAGCAGCTCTGTTGGAGAACTACAACCCCCAGCAGTCTAGTATAGGAGATGAAGGAAATGAACAATTGACACGTCTATGTGCCTATGCTTATATTCATTTGTATCACTGGAAACAGGATTCACTGGGGACTGTTTTCCTTAAGCTCCTTCCTGCCGTCAGTCCCAAATCTGTCAGGGAACAACAGTTCTGGTTAGGTCCCTGTGTTGCTTTTTAGGGGCATATGTTCATTTTTATGCCTAATTTGACAAGCCAGCCAAGAAACATAGTTTCCAGTTGTCAATAATCTTGCCCAAGCACAAATGAGTGAACTCCCCTATTGAATGGTCTACGATAACAGGTTATCTTCGAAGCTGCGGGTCTTGCCTCGGATAATATGAGAGGCCTGGCAGTTGACTGAAAGCTGATCCTTGTCTGAAGCTATTTTCTCTGCTACACAGAAGGGACATTGTGCCCCGGTGATGCCTGAGTGTGGCCTAGGGTTCTGCCAAAGCCCACCTTTCTTTCCCTGAGACAAAACAGAATCCCCTGCTGTCAGGACTATCTGCAACTGCTGAAAGGAGATGTATAAGCCGCAGCAGTGCTGCCCAGGAGATAATTGTCAAAAAGAATAAAAAACACTGCCTATCTAGCAAGCGGAGTACTCAAGCACTGTCACAACTACAACTCAATGTTCACCAGCCCCTGGCATCTGTGAGGTCTCCTTTTAGCAGTCCTTTAATACCCTGGTGAAAGAGAGAATGGGGGCGGGGGGCATTGGAGGAATTCAGACGCTGGCGCTCACACGGGGGGAGATAATAGGCTGAATAGGAGAGTAACAGGGTCTTCTCTTCTGCATAAAAACATGTAGGTAGATGGAAACAGGAGCGCTGCTCTGATGGAACATTGCAATTTTTATTTTACAGTGATCTGCATTGCAAACATCCAATTTATTTGCATAATGTAGACGTAGGGTGTAAGGATATTCAGAGGTCAGGATTTGGCAAGGCCCCTTTGGGGCCAATATGCCAAGGGTGTGGATCGATTGGTGGACAGTCAATAGTATGACTACTTTTGGTCGACAGGCCGAAGGTTGACACGTGTTAAAAGCCGACATGTATAAGGTCAACTTGGTCAAAAGGTTGACACAAGGAAAAGGTTGACACGGGAAAAGGTCGACAGGAGGTTTTCATGTTTTTGTGTGTCAATGTTGACATTGACACCGTATTAGTTACTGCTTCTGCTCACCATGCTTTGGGCGCATTATTATATTCTCACGCTATGCCTACTGGGATTGTATAATATGAACAAATAGGTTAAAAAAAATTTAATAAAAACAAGAAAAACTGCACGTTTACTTTTTCCATGTCGACCAGTTTTACGGCAACTTTTTCTTGTGTCAACCTTTTGACCATTCCGACCTAATGCATGTTGACCCTTTTTATGTGCTAATCCACTGTATGTCAACCAATAGTGGTCAACCTGGTACTTGTGTATTATCACGGCGCCCCTCGCATCGCATCGCATACCACTAATTAAGGTATGCGATGGACCCAATTTCACCCTTTTCCCGGGCTGAGTATACAATTTTAAAATCGCGTCACATCGCATGCCATTACAATGGCATGCGATGCGATGCGACGCGATTTCCCATTGAGTCGCATGTTAAATGGCACCCCCAGACCCGATTTTTTATTGTATACCCACCCTGATGGGTAATAAATATGTTAAATGGCCCCACATTGTTAACGACCCCTCACTATCAACGCCAACCCGAAGCGTGGCGAGCGCTGCGAGCCCGCGAGGGGCGGCGGTACGCGTCCTCCAACCTTTTCATACCCCCACTATACACGTCGGTGTGGAGTTGATCTTATAAAGTGTGGCGAGCGCAGCGAGCCACCGAGCCCAAAGCGTGGCGAGGGGACGCGCATTACTTCACAGGTATACGCGTCCGCTCGCCACGCTTCGGGCTCGCCACACTTTATTAAATCAACTCCACGCCGACGTGGATAGTGGGGGTATGAAAAGGTCGGAGGACACGTACCGCCGCCGCTCGCCACGCTTTGGGTTGGCGTTCATAGTGGGGTCACGTTAACAATGGGGGCATTTCACATACTCATGACCCATGAGGGTGGGTATACAATTAAAATTTGGGTCTGGGGGGGCATTTAACATGGTAATAACGCATCTGGGTGCCTGTACAATTAGAAATCGGGTGAAATTGCGTAGAATCGCATTGCATGCGATGCGATTTTTCATCGTACAATGCCCTGCGATGGAAATCGTGGGCGCCGTTATAATACAAAAGTACCGTCAACCTTTTGACTGTTGACCTAGGCACGACCTCAGGATTGCATATCATATGCCAAGTCGGATGTGAAATATTTCTAAAAAGACCAAAAATTAAGCAAAGAAATACAAAAAACGCATTGTTTGAAGAATCCAACTAGGATTACACTAAGTTTTAGATGGCGTACTCATTTTATGACCAATTGCTCCCAGTGAAGGTTGGATATAGTCTTCACCTGCAGCGGGGCTTTGATAACTATCCATACTATGGAAATGGATGACCATTGATGGTTTCACCAATCAATGGTCATCCCTTTTCTTTGACTAACTGGTTTGTGGGCCTGGGGGCGGGGCTTCAAAGTTGTTGCAGGCAAAGCTATGTTCTGCGTCTAGGTACCTTGGGGAAAATTAAAAATAAAACAGCTATTTAGTTATGCTGTGCCATCAACATAGGGAAACCATCTGGTCGGCTGGGCCACACCTTGTCCTGAAGCAGAAGTGTTTCCCATAGCAACCAGCTAGAATCATCGTCCTGATGTGTACCCAGCCTAAGTGTTAAGCTGAATACACACTAGAGCGATAAAGATCAATTCTGACATTGGAACAAATCCCCGTCATCGGGGATTGCTGGTAAACACTGGCACAATGTTGATGGACAGAACGATCACTGTTCTGCATGCATGATGTCCCCAGCGATATCGTTAGGGATAATGTGCAGCACAGCAAAACTAACATAAAGGCGGTCGTCTCGACGCCCGACCAGGCGGCTCAGTGTGCAACCGGCTTTACGTATCAGTCTGGTAAATGCTGCTGAATTGTACCTTTCCATAGACCTATCTTATCTCATACTAGCCTTTTTCAAGCAGGAAAGAGGTATTTGGAGTGTGTGACTGCTGATTGAGAACCTGTCTCTTTTAGTCTAAGCAGTTATCTTCTGTTTAAGGGCATTTTAAAGCCTATAGAAGCTGATTAAGATCAACCTGTGCAATGAAAATAAGTGACCTCACAATTGCAGAGTGATTAATCACTTAGGCCTGTTTTTGCGAAAGGTTTTATAAATGATAATTTAATGTTCCTGGGGTTGCGGATGGGATGGCGGAGACTCTTACTTTCTCACTGGTACGTGGCAGACATCCAGGCCTGGGGCACTTCAACAATGTCCTCTTATCACTTTATTTATTTTGTCTGGGAAATATCTGCTTAAATGATTTACTAATTTCAGTTTTAGCATCTCGGAATATCCCAGAGAACAGGCCGCTGGAACGCTCTCAAGGGGCCAAAACACACATATGACCATATTCCTTAGATGTGCCCATTAAGGACCACAACCACAGTAGATCCAGCAATAGTAGGTGTGCATCCTTAACTAGCCTTATAGATTCAATCCCATGGTAATATTAGACTGACCCAGCTGGAAGAGGACTCATAGGCTAATTCCACATTCACCAGATCTCCCTAAAAGTAAGTAGATACGTTTCCCATAGCAACCAAGTTATCATTTATCTTGAACATTTTATAAAATTATAGCTAGAATTTAATTTGATGTTGGATTTCCATTTTGGAAGGTTTTATAAATCTCCCCTATTTTTCTATGAAACTGCAACATTTGGACCGTTAAAGCTTAGTGGCCTATTTATCCTGTCTTACTTGTGGTGAGGATAGGATATTATTTTCTAAATTGAAATTCACAGTTTTTAGCAGAATTTAGCAGCAACCTCTTGTAGGGACACAGGCTCCTATAAGGCCGCTCAAGCAAAATCCGAGAAGGATTTCTAGTCCAGAGCTACTATTGTGGTTGGAAAGGTAGGGATAGGAAATCTGCTGCTGTCCCTCCTTGTTAATTATTATTTGTAAGTCCCCCCCCCCCCCCCAATTTTTTTTTTTTTTTTTAAAGTATATTTCGCAAATATTATTTTATTGTATGGCGTTGTCCCAGAGTCTTTAGCACATTCACAGGTATCCAGGAACATGGCACCCATGCAGCATTCCTGGGGACATGTCTATTGCACATGTGTGAATCACCAGAAAATATCTGCCTGGGCCATTTCCCAAGTGATATTTGCAGCTGTGCATTATATCACCCTGACTGCTTCAGTGCTATGATGATAACCGCTTTATAAAGTCATGGTGGCTGGAGCGTAATGTTATTGGGTTATTTCCGCAATGTCTCTCACTCTACTTCAAAAACACTGCCAGGATCCAGGGCTGCCATCAGAAATTGTGGAGCCTGGGGCTGACAATAATATACAGGGCCCTCTTCTCATTCTCATACCCCTGGCGTGCTCAATCTTGAAAAAGGCTCAAACCTTGAAAAAGCTCACCCAGAGCGAAACGCGTTGGTGGACACATGTGACTGATTCCAAGTATACAATCCAGAGATATTGCAGATACCACAAAGAGGCACCCCTTAATGTATACCTGGCGAACACACTGAAGAGGTAATTGGATCTTCCATACTGAACAGCCAGTGGGGCTCTTTTGCTTTTGTCCCACTCACAATACTGTCAGTGAGGAAAGTCAAGGAACGGACCACATATCTGCTATCCAAAATCCAAAACAACCAGCTGGTTCTTCAAAATACGGTACCATATGGACTCATCTCCAAAACCTGTTTCAGTCACATCAATTTTACCTCCCCCTCCCCTCTCCACTTCCTTCCCTTTTAAAAAAAAAAAAAAAGAGTATGTATTGCTTTCTCTATATATTTTAAGAATAAAACTTATTCTGAGGTTACTCAAACTGTTAAACCATTTAATTCTATACAAGATCTTGGACAACAGCGCAGTCTTTTTCCTTTTCTTCTTTCCCCTGGGAAGGCAGGCGGGTCAATGCCTGCTTGGGCGGTTGGCTGATGGCACGTCAGTGCCCGCCCCATATTCATCGATCATCAACGGAAATAAAAAGTCAGTCTAGGCTGACTTTTATTACCGAAGCAACCATCAAATGATTTCTCTCCACTTTGACCGTATGTGAGGGGATGTGTTCGAGTACACATGCTAGTGAGGGGATTCGGCGGTGGGGGGAAGGCATCTAGCGGGGCAGTGGGTGGTGCTTACCTTTCTGAATCAGGCCTTATGGGTGCACACATCAATACATGTATAAGTTCCGAAACAGTAACAGTTTACTGTGATATACACAACAGATTTTGTATAAGAGACGCTTACAATGTATTATTCTACGGGTATAGCAAACCTGTCTAACAATACAGACATTTAGCCGGCAATTGGTTTTGCCACACCGGTGAGCTTCTATGTGCCGCGCGAACAGAACACATTTTCCTATATTTATTTCTAGCTAAACCTGACTTTTCAAACAGCTTTCAGCAGGTTTGAGGTCATCCAGCATTATATGGATTCACTCAAAGTTGTGTAGCATGGGGCAGAAGAATAGATTTCTTTGCATTTAAAAGACAGATGAATGCATATTCTGCCATAACATTTTACGGCTCAGATTAAGGAATAAGCTCTGACAAGAACTTTAGGAAACTCACACGGCTTCAATCAGCGTCCTTGTGCTGATTTTTATTACATCTTTATTGCAGAGGGGCATTTTGATGACGTGTTTCATCTTTTTTAGCCATTTGGGTCGCAGGTGTGGATTTTAGCTTTCAATGACCTGCCACTTCAGTAAGTCTCATGGCTGGTACCATAGCGGCATTATTGGTTTTAACTCTTCGCCTGCAGCAGCAATCTTTAACACAGTCACCCTGCAGTGGTTTCCCAAGTGAAAGATTTACTTCATGGTAAAGATAGAGCTGCTGGTGCAGAGCTGAGGGTAAGTTGGTTTTGCTTCTGCATTTTCGCATTAGTCATGCTTTGTAGCTGAGTGGAGGCAACCATGGGCAATGTGCCCATCAGCTGGCAGCTAAAGGGGCATAACTGGGCATTTGTACATGGGTTGATGATGTTGCCTGCTATGCAGAATTATATACGATATAGCAATGTGTGCAGTTGAGGGCAGCCCAACAGTAGAGAAGTGGGCCTTTCATCTCTGGCACCAGCTGAAGCCCTGTAAGACGTTGCCTTTGAGTGAGAGTCTAATGTGCATGCTCAGGGCTACAGTAAAATGGTGCCCCTGTCTTATTCCTAAGGATTTCTCTTTTGTACATGTGCAGTTCCATTTTCCCTGTGATTACTGACTGCAGCACCAGCTGTCTCAGGTCACCAGAGGAGTAAGTATAATAAAATGATGTGTGGTGTGCGCCCCCTGCACCCATTACAGATATTCTAATGGGCTGATCAGTGATTTTCAACCTTTTTCAACTCATGAGACACTTAAAAAGATTATAAGATTGCAAAGGCACACCTTCAGATCACCACAGGGAGAAACACATTAGCCCTCACAGGAAAAAAAACAAACCCTTTGGCCCCCATTTGTAAAAACAATCACACTGGTCCCCACAGGCAACAAATATAAAATACACTGGGCCTCAAATGAAAGCAAGAAAACAGTGAATAACCATTGGACTGTGGAGGTGGCTGTAAACTGGTGTGGAGATCTCTCGCTCTGGTGGCATACTTGAGAACAGCTCAAAGCATTTTAGTGTGCCACCTCACATGGGCTAGATGGCAATCTAGTTAGGTAGGCTGGTGGTTCGGTAGCACATAAACAGTAAGGGATCTAAGCCATATAAATCATCAAGCATCTGACACCTCCTGTTTGTAGCTGAAACTCCACCCATATAATACCTATTCACAACCAAATCCACAAGGGCCCAACTCATAATCTGTACCATTTTTTTACTTTTTCGTTCCAATTTTTAATTGGAAATTTGTATTTTAAGGTTGGGAAGCACCAAGTCCAAACCCAGGATAGGAATTTGGAGCAGACTGGTGAGGTGTCCTTTTTTGAAAGGATAACTTTCACTATGGACTACCCTGAGGTGTCCGCCCTTCTCCAGGGGTGGCCATACTGGTCCTTGAGATTTACCAACAGTTCATGTTTTCCATGCCACCTGTGGATCTTTAAAACGTGTCAGTTAGGAACAAATGCCGCATGTTTTTAAATATGTAAGTAAGTTGACATTTAGTAATGACAGCACCAATGCACCAAGCTAGGTGCAGGTGTGTATTTATAATTGGTGCAGTGTACAGTACATATGGGCCCTTGAGTCCCAGGGGGGCCCACACCGCACATGCTGCACCCATCTTTAATAAATAGGCTGTTATTTATTGGTTATATACAAGCACTCTGTCCGATCATTTTGCGCATTTTACATGAATGAAGGCTTACAAAATTAAATTCCTGTACCAATAAAATCTTTTAAACCAATGAAAACATTTGGGATGCGGTTTCCTAATAAATAGGTGAATACAAGTAAAATATCTCCATAGTGTCAGACACTAGTGTTCCTATTTATTTTTCCTCTAATCACATACACCGTTTTATTAAAACCATGCCCCTAGCTCACATCTATAAATCGTACCCTAATCAGACAGCTCACCCATTACAAAAAGTTTTTTAATTAAAAAAAAAAAAAAATCTTAACTGGAGTCTTTGATCATATAAAGTAGTAGCAAAACCAAGTGGGAATGTGAATGTGTGAGTTAATGACTTTGCAGCTGACGGGGGGGAAGGAGTATCAGGAAAGCGAGTATTTAGGTAAGGCTCAGATCTGGTATGTGAAGAGTGTTATTGAAAAGGCGCTGGTTTGACTATAAACCACCTTAACAAGGCTCTGCCACTTGGCCGTGATGCGGGGGCTCCTATAGTATCTAATATGAAACAAGTGGTAGGGCTAATAAGAAAGGCCGCTTTATATTCCACAAGCCACAGAGGCTGGAAGCAGAGGGGTCATCTCAGAAGCCTTCAATTGTTTTTAAATTCTGTTTTTACAAGGAGCGTGAGATTTATAGGCTCTTGAGGGGAAGAAAATGATGTAACTTGACTAAATCAACAGGCTATTTATTTCTGGCCCTGTTTCCTCTCTGTCACCGAGCTCTGGAACTGGCCTCCGAGCACTTCGCATTAAAAAAAAAAAAATGCAGACATCTTGCAGGGTTTCTTAAAGAAATAGCCCTTTCCCCCTTTCTGCTGCCTAATATAGAAATCTTGTTTAGCTGCGATTTGCAGTCTATGTTTTAAAGAACACACACTGCTGCCATTATAAATTGCAAACCCATTTATCCTAATCTACATGTTGTTACAGCCTGGAAGAAGAACAGGCTAATTACAGTGATGATGTTTGGAAGGGTTCCAATACCAATGTCCTTATTTCTGCCTTGCAGACCTTGGTAAGATGCCACGGCTGTTGAAACGGGAATGATTGAATGCTGAGCAAATAACTGCCTCTCAGAATAATACTATAGCTGTCAGTAACGTATATTACCATATGTTTGAATAAATCAACTATAAAGTATTTTTTTTTGTATGTTTTATTTAACAATTTCTTGGATATTACAGAGAGGCTCGGATTTTTAATAACGTGTTGTAAATGTCAGATAAATTGCAGTAAAACAAATCAGTAATCATATTTCCATCATGTTTAAAGCAATGGTCCCATCTGTTCTCTCTTAAACTGGTCTTGTTTAATGCATTATGGGAGCCTATAGGCTCAGTGATTAATACTTGCCAGCATAGAAACCTGACTTTACATGTATGGAGGAAGGATATAATGGGCGCCCAATCGCCTGATTTTTATTGTAACTTGACGTATAGCTAGCAGTAGCTACATGGGTTTTAGCTAGAAAAGGTGTAGTAAAAAAAAATAAAAAAATGAAAAAGTCTTAAAAACATATAAATGTCTCTATAAAACAGATCATAGAAGAGAAATATACTGTGAAAAAATAGAAATAGTATATCATTTTATATAAATTTCTAGAATAACTTAAGAACATAAAATCAGATTATAAATATGTATGCAATTAATATATTTATATTGTTTAGAGTTTTTTAATAAAAACATTTCCATCGCTGTGTAAACCATAAAGAGTCAAAAGATTTTTAGAAAAAGGTGTATAAAATTTGATTCAAATTTTGTAAAAAAAAAATTTCTATTCTAATTCAATCAACTTTATTGGACACTAAAACAATTCATGGTACAAAATGTTTATTAAAATTTTTATTTATTATAAAAGTATTTTTGCTCAACAATTGGAATTCGTAGTTATCCTTGCAAAAAAAAGTTAGTGTTACGTTATTTTACAGTTAGATTTTACAATGTATCTTGTAATGTTCTTCAAGAAATTCAATATGTTGTCTATCGTGTATTTGTGTTCACAGGCAGATTTTTTAAATTTTTTTTTTAAACCACAAAAAGGGGGTATAATTTTCTTCAATCAGCTCAGGCTCATGATTGCAATTACCCAAAACCTTTCTGATGCTCGACATGATACACTGGGGACAGGTTTTTGGGCCACAGTGGGTGGTAACTTTTCATCTGTTTCTTAAACTGTCCTTTATTGTAAGGTTTCAAATTTGTGCTAGGAGCAATGAGTGCGTTTGATAATTAGTTACTATGAAATGCCAGATGCCACTAACTATAGTCTATTTCTGATGAGTTTTCAGCAAGTGAAGTTAACAAAACTAAAATGTTCAGTATCTTCCTTTTTAACACTGTAGATCTCCACTAGAATGCCTTTATGTGACTTTTCTAGTCCCAGTACATGTTGACTAGACCAAGCTCATGTCCGGTTCTAGACCATTCTTATTTTGACTAGCAAAGGACAAGTTGTTCTTGTTTTACACTAGTAGCGCCAGGCAGAGTCCTAATTCTTCCGTTTCAAACACTGAATGGAATGTACCATTTTCACTCCTACCAAGCCCTTAAATTCACCCATATCAGATCCATGCTATGTTGGTCTCCAGTGGTGGCTCTTGCCTCTGCGGAGGAGGGGGCTGCCACTGCCGCTGCCCCCATTAATTACAGTCCCAGGGTCCCTGCCCCAGCTGTTGGTCCCGGTCCCCGCTGTGTGGTGACGCATGTGCAGTAGCTTTTTCAGAACTGCACATGCGCCGACCCCCAGTCTCTTTGCGCTGCTTTTGCTGCAGCCCCCAGCACTGTGACTGTGCCAGTCACAGTGAAGCCAGTGCAGTGTCACAGACTGCATCGGGCTTCACTTAAGCAGGGAGCAGTGGCGGATTTTATCTGGGGGGGGGGGCATAGGTAAAAACCGCCACTGTTGGTCTCTGTTATGATTGCAACACTGGGCCTGAGTCCCTTTCACATCTGCTTTTACACTTTTTTAAATACTGAGACACCTACTTGCAGCATCATGCAAAAGGGCATTGCTAGATGCACCACTGGATACACTATCAAAACTTGCAACAGCATTATGGCATGTGCAGTTTTTCTACCTGTTATGGGTGCAGCTGCTAAAACCCCACTAGCATCTCATTAGCCTCCCCTTGTTACCTCCCAAGAATGCCCAAAAAGGTTTTCTGCCTCTCCGTGCAGTAACAATTGGACATATGCACTGTGTGACTCCGGCAGGAGGGCAGAACATAGAACAAAGGCCGTTCCCATGAATAATGGCATAGCGGGAGATCCTAGAGCAGGGGTGGCCAAACCTGTCCTCAAGATCTACCAACAGTTCATGTTTTTCACACAACCTGTGGATCTATAGTAGGAATGAATGCAGCAGGTTTGAAAATGTGACAGTTAGTAATGACTACAGCTGTGCACCAAGCTAGAGAGTCTGGAAAACGTGGACCGTTGGTAGATCTCGAGGACCGGTTTGGCCAGCCCTGTCCTACAGTATATCAGGCCAGCTATGTTTAAATTAGTACTAGATGGGAGATGTATCAAACCCTCTAAAGTGTGAAGAAATTGCCCATAGCAGTCAAAGGTGGGAATCAGTGGACCGACAATACTATGGTTGACAGTTCTAAGGCCGGCATCAGATGATCGATGCACATTAGCTTGATAGGTACAAAAGACTGATGAATACAAAAGTGTCAGCATTTTCAAAAGATTGACATGAAAATGGTCAACGCATGATTTTTGAGTCAAATCTTGTAAAGTCCATGTTACGTGACCATCATCAGTACAAACATTTACTCTTGAGCAGGGCAATCTTTCCCATTGGGCACATGCCCAGGGGCCCTAGGACCTAGGGGTCCAACCCAATGGGCTAGATGGTAGGGGTCCAGGCTGTGGGGTTCAGGCGCATATCCTTAGGTTCCGGATGGCTGGCTTGCTGCTCTTCTGGCAGCATGACCCATGAGGGGGAGTTGCTGGCCAAGACTACAATTCCCTAGGTGCCCTGTGGGGGGACTCAGGACCTACTGATGTGCAGCCATCCTGCTATTGAGCACAGCGCACTTGGCTAAACCCAGACTGCTGGGGGGGGAAGTCAAGGTAGGAATTTGAGTGCGGGGGGGGGGGGGGTTTGGGGGGGTGCCGCCGCGAGGAGGCTGCTGTGGGGGTCTTCCCAGCAAACTAATTCACAGGGGGGGGAGGCTGCCAGGGGAGGATGCAGGGGGGGGGTGTGTCCTCCTGGCAAATGTTAAGACGGCCCTGCTCCTGAGGGCTTATTCTGCCAGCCAAGCTCGGGCAAGGTTTTTAGTCTCAAGAGAGGTCCACATGAATAGTAAATCAAGCAGATTTTTTGTGAAAACCCCCCAAAAATGTGTTGAACATTTATGTTTCAGCGACTTCCATGTGAACCCTTTCAACCCGCCGACCTTTAGTTCCTGTCAACCTAAAGCACTGTCAACCTTTTGTACCGATCATCCTCATACATGTCGACCATATGTGGTCGATCTATACATTTTTGATCATCTGGATATCCGAAATCAACCAGCTGGAATTTTTCAAATACAGTCTATAAAATATAAGATATAAGGTGATTGGTTGCTAAAGACTTCTCCACTCTTTGCAAGGATTGATACATTTGCTACAATATGTTCAAAACTGCAACCAATCACAAAACCATTTCTGGCACAAGACACCTTGCCTGTAATCCATCTTGAAGAGTTTCCATATTATATACTAAACAATGATAAAATGCCTCTACACTTAGGACAACCAGGACTGAGACGGGATGTTCTGTTGTATGTAGTGTTCATTGAGGGCGGGGGCTGTCTAGATCTGGGTGACATAAAAAATACCTCTTTTTTTGCAGACACCTCTTCTGCATAACAGATGCAAATACACCCTGATGATGATGATGATGATAACAAACCAGGCGCATATGCCGCTCATTTGAATGTATCTTGGGATGTGTAACTCTCCGCTTGGGTCTAAGTATGCATGTACTGACAGCTCAGCCACCGACCAGAACTATCCATGACCAGATGTGTTTGACTAGCTAAAAAAAACTTAACAGAGCATTTAAAAAATAAATAAATAGATAACTTATAGTTCTCTGTTTAAAGTAATTAGCCATTATATTACCAGGCGGGCTAGTAGAAGGTAGACATATATTTATTAGTCAAATAAAAAAAATGGATTAATAAGACAAAAAATAAATCACATGACAGTCCGAGCTTTTACGTTTTTGTAGCTGCGATCGGAGCCTCGGAAATGTTAGATGGATGTTGCGCTCAGGCGTAAATGCATGTCTGTGTGCCGCCTCGTTAGATGTGGCGATAAGGGAACCAGTCGCTGTGTTTACATTCGTTCTCGCAACTTCTTGGTCAACTCGAGTTCACTTCTACTTCAGTGAAAGTAGAGGGAAAATTAAATAATGCCAAAAATAACGTCTCCCCCTGCCAAATTAATCTAAATGTAATAGTTTAGATGACAGAATCGGCCACCGTGAGGATTTGTGACCTGATTTTGACACCAGTGAACCAGTCTGGTTTTTCAAGACCCTAGTTTTACGCCAAGTAAATTGTAGCACTTAAGAATATTACAGCCTTAAAGGGCTTAAATATAGTAACATGACTTATTTTACTACGAGAAGGTATTCCTGTGATTGAAAGGACCTTGATCCGTTTTTTTTGTTAAAACATTTTCCATAATAATTTGGTTACTTACAGCAATTGAATCAATAACAATGTCTAATCTTAACTCAGTTGAATAATAAAGATGCTTATTGGCAGATCCCATCTCTTGATAGATGACCTAAACACCCAATGGGATTGGATGGATCTGAATACTTGTTGCTCGGGCTAGGTGAGGGGGATCACACATAAGCCAATTGGTGCAGGACACACTTATATTTTGCTGTCACTGGCCAATTAGATTTCTTACCAGCCTAGAAGAACATTGCTGTCCAATCACTATGGGGCTTGTGTAACCACCTGTGAGCGGTATGTGCTGAGGAGATGATGAAACTCCCCAAAATTCCATGGAATGTGCAGCTTGCAGGCTATTGCATAAGCCCCATGTGTCTGGCCAATTACCTCCTTATAGTAATACTGTATGTAAGTATATACTTGATGCTATTGAACAGACTTAAATTCTTATATGTATCATTGACCATTTCTTTAGTCTATTAGGGTTTAGGGGTCTATGTATTAAGCCTTTAAGAAAGATAAAGTACCAGCCAATCGGCTCCTAACAGCCATGTTGCAGGCAGGGGCGCCAACAGGTCACCCGACCCGTTAAAAAAGGAAGAGGTGTGGCCACTGATGGAGCGTGGCCTCCGGAAAGTGGGAATGGCCTACAGCTGTTTCTCTCCCCAGCTAAGCAAACGGAGCTGAGCAATGTGTGCTTAGCTGGGGAGAGAGGCTGTCCTGTCATCTCACTCCCCACTGCCTGGCTCCCTGCAATGGGAGAGGGGGAGTGGGACCTGGGCCCCACCAACAGACCCGGACCCAGGTAAAAAGTACCCGCTCCCCCCCAGTTGCAGGCAATGTTTGAAAGAAGAGAGGAGCTGATTGGTTGGTACTTTATCACTCAAGGCTTAGTAAATACACTTCGTAGTTTTGCATTTAGCCTGTAGCTCACATTGCTGTGTCTTAAGAGACAAGAGGTACATTCACTAAAAGTAAATTTTGGTCGATGTTTGCTGATATATTATATTTTATTTATGATCAGTAAATTGTATTAAATATTATTATCTCCAGGCCAATGTTGATCGATTTTAAATCAATCTGAACCAAGGTTGAACTTTCAGGGCATGAACACACATTTACTAATATTTAAACATTTATCTAAAACACTTAATCGGTCAGTAAATGTGTGTTTTAGCGATGGAAGCCCAACATTGATTACGATCAACCATAAATCAGCCAACATCGGTCAAAAATCGACCAACATCAACTAATTCACATTATGTTGATGCCAGAATTATTTAACTAATAAGGGTGTTCGTGTGTGTGCAAGCGGAAACATATATTGTGCATTTATTTTATGCTGCGCCAACCATAGTCATTATGAGATGTGCTGGCACCACTCCCATGTTAGGTGCAAAAAATAGGCCAGAAACATACTTCCCATCCCCATATACATGGCTCAGAATTGCAGAGCCGCAACACTTCTGTAAGTCATGGTGATTATACTCTTTGCTCTGTTACTGACCAGTTCCCACTGAAAATCTGCATTTTACAGAAAGACAAATCAACCAGGTTCCAGTGAACTTAGAATAGGAAAGATATAGGCCAAGATTGGTAAAGTCCCTTTGTACGGGATGCGGTCATTCGTCAGAATGCATTTAGGTCTACAGTCATTAGGTCGACCCCACTAGGTCGACTGGCAGGAAGGTCGACCTGACTTAAGGTCGACATGGGCCAAGGTCGACATGACTTAAGGTCGAATTTGCATAAAGGTCGACATGAGGAAGGTCGACTGGTCATAAGGTCGACATGGGTTTTTCACTGTTTTTTGAGCCGACATGTGCCGACAGGCGGTATTTCATGCCCTACCATCCACTAGGGCGTGGTGGGAGAATAAAATAGTGTGCCGAGCGCAGCGAGGCACCGTGCCCGAAGCATAGCGAGCGAAGCGAGCGATGCGAGGGTCCGATTCTCATTGCCAACTGTGTCCATGTCGACTGTGTCGACATTCGGATCAAAAAACAGTGAAAAACCCATGTCGACCTTATGACCAGTCGACCTTCCTCATGTCGACCTTTATGCAAATTCGACCTTAAGTCATGTCGACCTTGGCCCATGTCGACCTTAAGTCAGGTCGACCTTCCTGCCAGTCGACCTAGTGGGGTCGACCTAATGACTGTAGACCTAAAATCATTCTGACGAATGATCCCAACCCCTTTGTACATAGCAAATTACAACAGTGACATCAGCAAGATAATATAACTGTGACAATGAATGACAAACACTGGAAGTAAAGCCTTGTTCTTTATTTGTAGCAGCATACCAGGGTAATCACTTGGCAATTCTCAATTTATAGCATGGCAGGTTTTCCAGCAGGCAACACATACAGTAGCAGGCTTTACAAAGCGGGTACACTCCAGAGATCCCTAGCGTTATCCCCACATTACCCCTGCCTATTGTCCAGCCACTAAAAGGCATTGGGAATACGGACCCTCTGTTCTGAACAAACATTTAACAGGAAACCAAAGACAATATTAATTAGCCAAACAATGATTTAACCTAGATTAAGAAACGCTGGACTGTTTCTCTTCAATCCTGCTCCTTCTGCTCTAAACCCTGGACTGGATATTCCATAATCACTACATGTGGAATTATGATGTCCCTGCCACATTATAATAAATAATAAAAAATAACAATATAATATTTTCTAAGAAACCTATAGCAAAGTCGGCTTTTATTTCATTTTACCACTAAATATTTCCAAATGCTACTTGTTTTAATTGCACTCTTGTAAAATACCACACAACCGGGTCTAATATAAGAGGGGCAAACGGCTAACATTGTGGCCATTATGCTTTGTTTATAAGTTAATCTCTCGAACTAAATCCAGAAGGAATGGAAACCTCCAGCGTTGCTTGGAAGCCACTTTTTTAATCAGAGCTGAAATTCCTCCAACGCAGAGACAAGTGACAGATGATTTTACCATGCAGAATGCTATAGAGCAACAGAAGAAGGTCTTTATCTGCGTGGTCTGAGCTCATGTACACCAAAACTAAATTCCTCGCTCCTGTCCGGCTCAAAGCGGGGGCTTGTTCTCGCATCTGATGGATAAAAGGAATTTGGAAGTTTGATACGGTCCCCAGAGATGCTACAGAAACTGAACTGATATACTTTACAAGAAGCCCTATGTCACTTTCCAGACTCATCTCTATACCGCGCTTTTATTCCGTCACAAGCGTTTTTTCTTCTAGTAAAGAATAAAATGCATTCATGACACTACAATGCTTTATCTGCACCATAAATTCATGTCACATTAGTAGACTTGAATTCACTTGGACTCTTAAGATACAAGTTCACATTATTTCTCAAACCTACTGTATAGATGTGTGAGAGGGAAATGCTGTAAGCAGGGATTATTTTCTTTTTATTCTGTGAACATTCATTAGAACAGTAATCCGGGCCTGCTCTACCATTATGGCTTCCAAATGGCATGGAGGACAACTGGACCGGATGGCACGAACAACTGGACCGGATGGCACGAACAACTGGACCGGATGGCACGGATAACTGGAGTGGAAAGGCACTGGGTATCTGAACCAGATGGAACCAGGTATCTAGACTGGTTGAAAAATGGATAATTACAGTATATAGTGTACTTGATCCTATAGGAAATTTATATGCTGGCTTGTATAGGTATTCCACACAAGGGCCCTGATTCTGGTTGGCTTAGAAAACTGAGAAGATCACAGCTTACTGAGCACCAGAGACTATGCCCACCACCTGTCTCACCCCCCCCCCCCCCGGTACCATGCGAGGGGATGTGTAGCGAAGACACATCCCCTCGCATGTCTCTGCTGCAGGAGAAATCCTTGCGAGCAGCTCACCGACGGTGCAAATCGCCTAAGTCGTTCACAAAGGGCATAAGCAGAGCCCCAAACATCAGAATGCTTCGGCCCCATTAGGCTCCCGCCGCACAGTTTTTATGCTTATATAAATGCCAGGGGGAGTTTGGAACTCTTCAGCTATGGAATCAGCAGAGCATTAGCAACTTTTACGCACCATTCACCTTAGCAGCCGATGAACCCGCTCTGCGATTTAACATGGTCTTACAGATGTAGCGGGATTCATCTTTGCAGGGGATGGCGATGGCGTCGCCATCGCCATCCCCTGCCCCGCCGCCATCTGTATTTTGGAAGGGGACGCGCGCCGGGCGACCGCACCCCCCCCACAGTGGCCAGAGGACCCCCCCAGCCCTGTCGAGCGGGAGGCGGACAGTATTGCGTCCGCCCCGACGCCCGGATACTGAGACGCGCGTGCGTGGGGGACGTACGCGCGTCTCAGTCAGATAGAGGCGCCGTGTTGCTGGCGATCTGCCAGCAGCATGCTGCTGGCGGATCACCAGCAAGGATAAGGCCTGCTACATCTGTATGTGACTGTTGTTCCGAAATGCTTCCACTTTCTAATAATATCACTTACACTTGAAATTTTACAAACCATCCTATTGCAAAGGTGGAATCCACAGTACCACGAAAAGGGAGCATCCGATCACAGTACCACGCAAAGGTGGCATCCTATCTCAGTACCACACAAAGGTGGCATCCTATCTCAGTACCACACAAAGGTGGCATCCTATCTCAGTACCACACAAAGGTGGCATCCTATCTCAGTACCACGCAAAGGGAGCATCCTATCACAGTACCACGCAAAGGTGGCATCCTATCTCAGTACCACGCAAAGGTGGCATCCTATCTCAGTACCACGCAAAGGGAGCATCCTATCACAGTACCACGCAAAGGCGGCATCCTATCACAGTACCACGCAAAGGTGGCATCCTATCACAGTACCACGCAAAGGTGGCATCCTATCTCAGTACCACGCAAAGGGAGCATCCTATCACAGTACCACGCAAAGGCGGCATCCTATCACAGTACCAGGCAAAGGTGGCATCCTATCTCAGTACCACACAAAGGTGGCATCCTATCTCAGTACCATGCAAAGGGAGCATCCTATCTCAGTACCACGCAAAGGCGGCATCCTATCACAGTACCACGCAAAGGCGGCATCCTATCACAGTACCACGCAAAGGTGGCATCCTATCTCAGTACCACACAAAGGTGGCATCCTATCTCAGTACCACGCAAAGGGAGCATCCTATCTCATTACCACGCAAAGGGAGCATCCTATCTCAGTACCACGCAAAGGGAGCATCCTATCACAGTACCACGCAAAGGCGGCATCCTATCACAGTACCACACAAAGGTGGCATCCTATCTCAGTACCATGCAAAGGGAGCATCCTATCTCAGTACCACGCAAAGGTGGCATCCTATCACAGTACCATGCAAAGGTGGCATCCTATCACATTACCACACAAAGGTGGAATCTTATCTCAGTAGCATGCAAAGGTGGCATCCTATCTCAGTACCACGCAAAGGGAGAATCTTAACACAGTACCACCCAAAGGTGGCATCCTATCTCAGTACCACTCAAAGGTGGCATCTTATCTCAGTACCATGCAAAGGTGGCATCCTATCACAGTACCATGTAATGCTGGCATCTTATAACAGTACCACACAAAGGTGGCATCTTATTACAGTACTAGGCAAAGTTGTCATCTTATCTCAGTACCATGCAAAGGTGGCATCCTATCACAGTACCATGCAAAGGTGGCATCCTATCACAGTACCATGTAATGGTGGCATCTTATAACAGTACCACACAAAAGGTGGCATCTTATTACAGTACCACATAAAGGTGGCATTCCAGCACAGTACCATGTAATGGTGGCATGTTATCACAGTACCACACAAAGGTGGCATCCTATCACAGTACCAAGCAAAGGTGGCATCCTATCACAGTACCACACAAAGGTGGCATCTTATCTCAGTACAATGCAAAGGTGGCATCCTATCTCAGTACCACATAAAGGTGGCATTACAGCACAGTACCATGTAATGGTGGCATCCTATCTCAGTACCATCGAACAGTGTCATCCTATCTCAGTACCACGCTTGAAGTCACTGAGCTCTTCAGAATGACCGATTTTGTATCGCAAATGTTTGAATATGGAGTTAGCAGGTATATAAATTGGTTTCATATACCTGTGGCAATGGGTCTGAGTAAAACATCTGAAATCCATATTGTCTCAAAACCGAAATATTCCTTTTTTTGGTTACCTCCCCCCCCCCCCCGCACCTTTTTTCAACTTTTCCCTCGGTGTCCACAGCGACCATCGGATTCGTCTTCAGCAACATCCCTGGTCCCAAGATGCATTGTGCAGGTGATGTCACCGGCACACCCACGCACATGTACAATTCATTCTTGGGACCAGGGATGCCGCTGAAGACCAATGGTCGCCATTGATGCCAGGGGACACCGTGGAAATAATCAGGAATAATCCTTTATCCAAAACGCTTGTGGTCCTGAGCATTTCGGATAAGGGATACTCAACCTGTATTATATTTATTTCACAACATAATACTGTAAAAACGTTTTTTCTATATAAAGCAGCGTTGGTGTTATGCAACCAAACTTTATTTCCTCACAGGGTGGGTAATAAATTGTGGCTTTCAGAGTGCAAATAGCAACTCACATATATTCTTATTAATGCTTCCTGGTTTCCTAAACCTGGGCTGATTCCAGAGTGAATGTATTACAAGCCGCCTCGCTGCAGAATATGGCTTCCTCTAGGCTGTGTTCCAGTTCTAACTGGCAGCTAATGCTTTCACACATTTACAAATCCCTATCTCCTCCCAAATAGCAAAGACTGAAGAGAAGAGAGATGTTCATTAGGGCCAGCAGATGTCTGACATTTAGCGAGGGTTCGAAATTAGGTTGCTAAGTCTTCAGTTAAAGAATATGGGCTGGGGGGGGGGGGGGGGGGGGGTGTTTGGAAAGGGGATAGTGCCTTTTATCACTAACAGAGTAGCTATGCCATTTAAACTTCTAGGGGTGGGCAATTAGCAGCCCTGCAGCTGCTGGGGGACTACACATCCCAGCATGCCATACCAGAGTTTTACTATAGGGTCATGCTAAAACTGTGGGTAGGGCATGCTGGGATGAAAGGTCGCAAGTACCATAGGTGCAGGCAGTGCAGATGCTATGGGGCCCGGAGCTGAATGGGGCCTACCTTCCCAGTCAAAGTTACATATGTCATATACATTTTTTACCATTGGGTGGTACATAGGGGCCCTTACAAATTTTTGGGGCCTACAAATATCCAGTTATTCCACTGTGTGAGGTTCTATAGTAGCTGCTTATTTCCCATCCCTACTTCACAGCCTGACAAGATACTGGTACAGGTGTGGACCACCATCTCCGCTCTTCTATTGAAAATACCCAGGTAACTGAAGCTGTTCGGGCACACTGGGCAATAGATGAAGATCCGCCCCTGACTTTCATGCCTAGTTAAACTCCATAAATGGTGTCAAATCAAACATGCGCCCTAGTTTAATAATACATTATTCTACAAAGTGCATAGAGAGTGGATCACTGGATACTAGGGGTTCAATTGTAAGTGATGACTTCCTAACTGCAATGTTACGTGTAGCTAAAAGGACACATATCCAAAATACAACCACATCTTACACAAGGTACTGCAAAACGCTCATCCATGCTCTCATAATCTCCTGCATGGATTATTTCCATTGCTTTCATACTGGTCTTCCCTAATACAGACCAGGGCCGCCAAGAGAAATCCTGGGCCCCGGTACAAGAACTTCCTTGGGCCCCCATGGACGGAGCTCCCTACACATTCTGTGGACCCGTTGTTACGCCACTGCTTCCAAGGTGGATACACGTACAAAAATTTACACTGTAATGCCTATTACACACGTCACACACCCATTACATATTATACCACATGCCATAATGCTCATTACGCGTTATGCCACACACCGTAATGCTTATATATATATATATCCGTTTGTTCGACACTCAAGACCATGGGACAGCTTGCCGGGGTGCCTTCTTAAATAGTTGATATATATCAGTTACCCCCTGGTCTTGATAGATCCAGCAAGTAGAAGCGGCACTCCACGGGCTTATAGCAAAAGGTGACTTTATTCCATCAGGTGAAACTTGTACATCGCAGTCGACATTTCAAGACCCACTGGTCTTTTCTTCAAGACTTGTACAGTAAGGTGCAAATACTGTAGTGCTGTGCAAAGTAACCAGGTCACTGGTCACTTTGCACAGCACTATTTGCACCTTACTGTACAAGTCTTGAAGAAAAGACCAGTGGGTCTTGAAACGTCGACTGCGATGTACAAGTTTCACCTAGTGGAATAAAGTCACCTTTTACTATAAGCCTGTGGAGTGCCGCTTCTACTTGCTGGATCTATCAAGACCAGGGGGTAACTGATATATATATATATATATATATATATATATATATATATAAGGAGCTGTAGTCCGGCACACACAAGAAGCGCAACAGCGCTATAAATGTTGGTACTTTACCGGGTGCCCTTACTAGGTAGGTAGATACAGCAGTTTGGAGGTGCGGCACTCACGGCTGAAAGAACGAAGCCGTACACTTTAAAGATTTGTGTACAGCTTCGTTCTTTCAGCCGTGAGTGCCGCACCTCCAAACTGCCGTATATATATATATATATATATATATATATATATATTATAATATATATATATATATATATATATATATATAGCGGGCTGGTGTGGCGGCACTCACAGACTGCACATTAGGACTTGAAACAGTGTAACAAGTGCATTTAATGATAACGTTTCGAGGAGCTAGTCACCTTCATCAGATCGCTGACAGAGTGATAAAAACAATAATAAATAGGGACACTTACCAATCCATGCCGGGCGCGCAGCGGTGCCATCTGCGCCGTCCGCCTCCATCCAGCACCTGTCACGCAGACTTCCGGCAGTTGGAGGCAGCCGCCTCCAACACGTCACTTCTGCCAGAAGTCTGCATGACAGGCGCTGGACGGAGATGGAGGCGGATGGCGCAGATGGGACCACGGCGCGCCCAGCAAGGATTAGTAAGTGTCCCTATTTATTCTTGGTTTTTATCACTCTGTCAGCGATCTGATGAAGGGGACTAGCTCCTCGAAACGTTATCATTAAATGCACTTGTTACACCGTTTCAAGTGCTAATGTGCAGTCTGTGAGTGCCGCCCCACCATATATATATATATATATACATGTGTGTGTACATAATATATTAATATTATATATTCATTTATTTATGCAGATAAATCATAGGTATTAAGCCAGCCCAGGCAGAGGAGACAAATGCACTTACAATTAGCAGTTTATAGTGAGCTCAGCTCTAAGCTCCTCCGGGACTGCACCTTCCCCTTCCTGGTGCCCGACTCCGAGTCCCACCGTGAGCGTGACCACAACAAGCAGGCTGCAGTATCTGGTCACACACACACAGGAGACCTGCAAGATGATGTCATCATCATCTCGCCAGAGTCACACGGAAGCTCCGCAGCGGTGGAGCGCCGCGTCTGCACGCTGACTGCACACACTTACAAGGAAGTGAAGTGACAGTCAGCCACAGTAAGCACCCGCTCGCCGAGCCGCTCCTGCTTCGATCTACCGCCGCCCGCGCTGCCACTACACAGAACCGCGCTGCGCTGCGCAGCGGCAGCCATTGCTAAAAAAAACAAAACAAAAAAAGTGGTGTTTTTGTGTGTCCTCGGACCCGGCCCCCTGATAGGCCCGGGCCCAGGTAAAATGTACCCGCCCCCCTCCCCTCTCGGCGGCCCTGATACAGACTAACCACTACAATCCATCTTGAATGCAGCTGCGAGGCTGATCTTCCTCGCCAGACATTCATCATCTGCAAAACTGCTTTGTCAGTCCCTCCATTGGCTACCTAAATTCTACCGTATTCTATAGAAAATACTTTTATTTACACACAAGGCCATAAGCCAAACTACACCAACATACATCTCTTCTCTTATCTCAAAATGTCTCCCCACCCAACCTCTTCGCTCTTTACATGATCTACGTCTCTCGTTCACACTCCTTATTCTTGCCCATTAATTTTTGAGGCTACACCCACTCGGTGGAATGCCCCCCCCCCCCCCCCCCCAATAAGACTCTCCTCTAATCTCCAAACCTTTAAGCGTTCCCTAAAACTCACCTCTTCACACACATATTCCGCAGCGCTTTACAGAGAATATTTGAACATTCACATCAGTCCCTGCCCCAGTGGAGCTTACAATCTATATTCACTACCACATGTGCATGCACACACAGACATTCTAGAATTAATTTTTTTTTGGGGGGGGGGGGGAGCCATTTACCCTACCACTATATTTTTGGGTACTTATATGTTAGTCCGGCGCCCACTATAGTTAATACGCTAATAGCCCCACTATCCATGTCGGCATCGAGTTGATTTTATATAGTGTGGCGAGAGCTGCGAGCCCCCGAGCCCGAAGCGTGGCGAGCGTAGTGATCCCCGCGAGGGGACGCGGAAAACTAAGCAAATAGATTAGTGGGCGCCCAACTAACATATAAGTACCTATTTTTGTATTATTTTCTGTAGTTTATACAACAGCAGATTTAACACAACAATATAATCAGGCATAATCCTGGCTAGGCATAATGATACTTAAATAATGCTACATTTATTTTCCTTTAAACTGGCTTTGAATGTGGCCCACAACGTAAGCTGGATAAAAAAATCACACTATGCTTTATTGTGTGCTGGTCCGATAAAAGCGCCAACCCGACAGATCCATTATCAGATCGGTGATGTGCCATCAGAAATAACTGTCCAGTGTGCATGGTAAAAAGTCACCAGGTTTATATTTTGGGGTTCTGTGGCCTACTTTGTATCCTGAGGATATTATATCAATGTTGCAGTGATTTATGTATATATAAAGCCTTCATATTGTTCCCAGTGAGGATCAGTCACCAATCAGTTCATTTAAGGTCATATCTGCTTGAATAGAATGAGATTTTGTGCTTTCAGAGGATTATTTCTTGAATTCCCTTAGAGCCCTTTGGTGCCAGCATCCTGGCAGGACGTCCCATCTGTATTGACCAGATACGTCTAGAGACCATGCCATCAGAATAACCAGTGACTTGCCAAGATATACCTTTACATTGTATATAGTAGCCTGATTCTGGTTCAATCTGGCCCCGTTTGATTGTTTTGGTCTGCAGATGCACATGGGAAAATTTGCACATGTGCAGACCCCTTGTCACATGATGTCAGCACCCGCCCCCTTTTCGGCCATCTGCGGTGGGAATAAAAGTCAGTTTAGACTGACTTTTATTACCAAAGGGGATGATAAATCATTCGATGGACAGAACCAAGCCCATAATTACCACAATAAGAATAATTAATGTACATAACATTCCTGTCTTTATCAATGCACTACAAGAATTTTATTAAAATTAAAAAAAGTATTTTTTTGCCTTTTTACATATCCCTATAACAGAGGGTAGTGGGAAAAATGCGCAATTAATTTATAGTAGTGCAGCCTGCTATTCATTAAAGAGGTACACCACCTCCAGATATATATGGCAAACAAAAATAAATGAATAGCTGCGGCGCAAGACCATAAAAAATGTATATCATACAAATCAGTATAATGATCTTTTATTTTCAAAGGGTAAAAGCAAAAACAGAATGCAAAGATAATTTTGCAGTGATAACAAATATTGCAAGGATAATTTTGCAAAAAGACAGGTAAAATTGAAAATATACTCAAAATTGTATTTATATATCAGGACCAGAGACATGCAGTGGGATCCAGGGAATATAAAACAAAGGTACCTCACCCTAGAATGGGGTTGCGGTGGGCTATTACTTCCGTTCAAGTCTGCGGCACCACCGCAGGTGGCTTGAGGTAACTGGTTCCCGGGAACAAAGTGCTAGTGCATGCAAGGTGCTGAGTCCATAAAGTGCATCAGTGTCCAGTTTTTTTTTTTTTACATATCCCTACCAAGCTACGTGGTGGGATTACGGATCCCTAGAATGCAGCCACCTAAACTATGGAGAGGGAGGGGCTTCTGATGTCACAATCACTGGGTGGCAGCTGTTACCCTTATTGGCCAGATCAGTGTTCTCCCATTCAGAGCAAGGTTTTTTTTTTGTATGTATATAAAATATTTTCATTGCACACGTCCTTTTGAATAAATGATGACACTATAAGACCCCTCACCTTTTACAGTAACTGATCAGCCGGTTTATTTAGCTGCATATAAATTAGGTGGCGAAATCGGTGAAATTGCGGATGACCGTTAGACGCTGTCATCTCACTTATAGCGGCATCACATTCACGTATAGTCCCTCTGCGCGCCAGAGTTATTTCTGGAAATGTTGAATCTCGTAACGGCAATAAAAGAAAAATATCTCTGTAGCCAAAATAAATGTCTCTTTGGAACCAGTTTAAAAAGCATCAAGATATTTGTGTAAGTTTGAAATTCCAGACCCAATAAATGAACAACTTAGTTGTTGAGAGATACTGCAAAGGACATATTCTAACTTGATTTGGGTGCATTACAAAACTAATGATGGGACCCATAAATATGATTTTAATGATGGATTCTGTTGTGGAACTTGGAAAGGATGTTTGGAGGTTTTCTCAAGGATCTCAATAGAATTGGGGTATTTGCCTTACATTCACAAAAACTGCGGCTACTTTTTTGTTTGTTTTTGTTGGGGTGGAAGACTCCTGCCTTAACATATCGGTGTAAAGGAATAAACGCTTACAAAAACACATTGTGCGCAGCACACATACAAAACTGTAGACAAACACACTCAGCATGTCAAGCGCTGAGACAAACCTAGACCTGTTCGCTAGGCCAAACGGAAAAGAAATCATTCGATGGTCACTTACCAGGGAATGACTTCTCTTCCCTTCGCAAATAAAAGTCAGAGACTGACCTTTACTTTGTCCGGAGATGACCGAATTCAGTTGGGCGCTGCCATCATGTGACGCCAGACGCCCGTCTTGAGTAGGCATCGACCCACCTGTGTTCGCAGGAGTACTCCTGCGCCCATCCCTTGCCCGCAACTGGCCTACCATTCCCGGATCGAATGGCCCCTGTGAAACTCGCCAAAGTTATTCGCTCCTGTGATTTGCGCAGGCGCAAACCCCAAACATTGGGGACAGGGATGAATTTGGCCCGTAACGAATGTGTCTGAATCGGCTGGATAAAGCGGAGAGAAACACAGTAGAAGAGACAGAGAGATGCAGTAACAGAGAGAGTAACTGGTGCCACCAAGGCGGAGGTAGCCAGTGGGAAAGAGAGGAGGTGAAGTGGTGGTGCGGATGGCCGATGGAGACACATGCTAGGAGTTAGGTACTGCATTGTTATGCACCTGTTCTGGGAGAGAGGGGAACCCATGATAGAGGGGTTGTGTTTATTCACCCTATGTGAATCAAAAGCAGTTTTAGTGTAAGCCTTTGCCCAGTTACCCCTTTTTGGCTTTTGCATGAATCTTCTGCTGCCTTGTGCAGTAATGCCACTGCCCATGGTCAATACAGCGCAGTGTTAAAGACCGTCCCAGTATTTCCAATAGTATGTGCCCACTCCCTCAAGTGCTTGGCCGTGGCACCAATTAATCTCCCAGCAGCCCTGAGTACCATATAAGTAATAGTACACTGCATAAATACAAGATGAGAATGGCCTAATGCTTCCATTTCATTTACAGTATATCAATTCCAGCACAACAGAGGAAAACAAAAAAAATCTAAAAACACAACAAATTTGCAATTTTTAAAATCTTTTTTCTAGAAACCATATCAGACAAATGGCAGGATGTTACCCAAGTAAACGGTAGAGTCATTCATTATGCACACCTTGTTTGCCACATCCATTTCAATGGACAAGGGTTAAAGCAGAATCTACTGATCCTTGGGGGAGGGGATGTAATGAGTGAATTTTTCAACAAAAAAGTCAGTGTTTTTTTTTAAATTCAGGTTATTTTAGTGACAGAATCATCACTTTTTTAACACAAAAAATTGGATTTCCATCTCTTATTTTCTTGGTACTTGTTATTTCCAGATGTACTAAGCCTGGTGAAGAGATAAAGCGGAGATACTGTAAAGTCGGAGGGAATAACACACCAGCCAATCAACTGTATTTCAAAAATGACAGTTGGGAGTGCATTATCTCCTTCCACTTTATCTGTTCACCAGGCTTAATACATATGCCCCATTGTAATGTATGGTTAGAGAGCATCACCAGTAATGCCATGACAGCCAGGGTTCTTGTATAGCTGCTTGGATGCGCATCGCTTAGTACCAGGGGAGCTGCTGGGAGTTGTAGTCCAGCTCTGTGATTTGCTCTCTGTAAATAGTGCGACATGTGTATCCATTTCACACTGCAATTCCCAGCAGCCTGCAGAACTTCCCTTGGTGACATTCCTAGGAATGGAGGAGCCTGGGAGGACCTGTCCTAGGAAGGAGGCTGGGAGCAATGACAGGCGAGGAGGAGCCTGGAACAAGGAAGAGGAGTGTAAGGAGTGTTGAAATGTGATTAATTAAGTAGGGGTGTTTGTGAGGTGATTACTGAAGAGTGGGAGTGCTCTGAGAAGTAGAAAGTTGGATGCGGTTGGATGTTGACCTATTGTTGGTGGTTGCAAAGAGGCCCCATAACAGTTCAAGCTTCAGGGTCCCTAAACTTTAGGACCCCCGCTGCTGTAGATAGATACTGTAGTACAGAAAATTTTCCAGCTCATAGCCAAGAGCTGGGGGTGTTACAGCTGTCCAGACACAACCTTTCAAGTGGACACTACCATACCCCCAACTTTACAATCCCGTCGTTTGGCACGCTCTAGATCAAAAAGATTGCACGGCCACTGCAGTAGGGGGCGTGACCTCAAGCCACTTTCAGGCACCATGGTCCAACTTGTGTAGGCTGCTGGCCATGCCCCCAGCCCCTCTGCTTCGCTGAATAGATATTTGTGCATGCAGGCAGGGGGTCTCCCAACTGCTCCCCCCCCCTCCTGCAGCCCAAGTTGGATGCGGGACTGTCCCAAAAAACTGGACTGTTCCGCAAAAAAATCAGGACAGTTGGGAGTTTAAAGGGTGAACTGGAGCTTGCTACATGCTCATTATTCATCCTTCATGGGCTGGCGACAAATCGCTCTACAATCAAACATTTGGACCCCCCCCCCTCCAAAAATTCTGCAATTGCCCCTGAGCTAAAAACGACAGCATGAAATACAAAAACAATGCTGTGCTCTCCCGAGGTGCAAACTTGGCTCAGCCCCCACCAGCTAAAGGTCTAAAGACAGCACAATGTCACATGCAGAGCGAGCGCAGAACTTGGATGTGTGTGTGTTTGGTTACTTAGCTTGTGAGTAATAAATCTGATGAATGGTGTTAATCAGCCCCCTAACTGCTAAACATGCGACTCCGGTATCCGCTGTGGAAAACGTCCAAACAACTGATCAGTCAGACGCTACAAAAAGGAAATATGGAAAGTGATGTCTTAACCTTACTGCCAACTCCTAGTAATATAACACAATAAGCCCCCCTCTCCACTAAACAACAATACAACTGTGTTCCCCCAAACTGAAGGAAATGCCTGTGGGGAAGAACCAAATTATTATGTGTTAAAGAGAAACTCCAAAGTCGCGGTTTAAAGTTTAAAGGTTTTCAGCAATATAGAAAAGGCATTTCTTTAAAAAAAAAAAAAGGGGGGGGGGGTGCGAGGGGGGTTGAATGATGATGTATAAAAATAGCATTATATGTCAGTTTGTCCGCTAGTAACAACAGGGTTGCCTTCTCTAAAACCAGCCGTGACATCTTGTACTGTAACAGTGGAACGATTGTTGCAAGAGTAATCTGGTTTTCATTATAGGGGAGCGATGGGTCCAATTTCTCTACAGGACTGCTTGCTAGCATCTCCGCGCTTGTGCTATGTGTTGGCAGTTAAGCGATGTGGCAGAGGGGTTCTTACAATCCTTAACTGCAGTCGCCTTTGCTATGTTAACCCCTTAACCCCAGACTATGTCGACGCAGAATTGATTTGAGCAAACAAACCACAGGCCGCTATGTGCTGAAGGGGAGAGCTGCCAGCGATGGTCAGAAGCGTCGGAGAGGAATTAAAAACTAAAGTGCGGGAGACCAGACAGGGTTAAAGTAATCTGGACTGGAAGCAGCCTGGAACATGCACCCTTCTTTAATGCAAGGCTTCCTATAACCGTAGGGGGTCACAGAGAAATTCCAGGGCTGCAAAAGTCAATTATATAGGTGGTGGCACAAGTCAACTTGATTGGAGGTGGCAATCTAATTTTTTTTTCATACGGTTTAAGTATGCCTTGGGTTCAAAGGTTACTTGTGTTGTTTAGATGTAGGATTCAGAAGAACTGTACACAGGGATCACATGTATGAAGGCACCAGGAGGCCCATTGTACATAAGCAGGAGATCCTCAGGCAGATTAACATGAAGCAAATCTCTGCGTAGTGGCTGATCATTTGGAAAATGTCAGTAATGATGTTCTGAGAAGGCAATGTACTAAGGGAAATAGCATTACGCAGTATGACATCAGATGCCTGTTATATTCCCAGACACACTTGTAAAGGACCACCAATATAGGGAGACATTTACTAAAGCTTCAAAAAAATTGAATAGAGGGGAATTTGCCCATAGCAACCAATCAGATTTCTCTATGGTATGCTTGAAAATGATAGACAGAATCTGATTGGCTGCTATGGGCAAGGCCACTTCTTTCAATTAGTAGCAGCTTCATTAAGTGCCTTAAGTGCAATTGGAGAAAGAGCACTATAAAAATAAATTATTATTATTATTATTATTTTTACCCACCCCTCATAGTATTCCAATGTGTCTGGTGCATGACTTTAGTCGCATTCAGCTTACTCTCATTGTTTTAATAATTGTTTTTTTCTACTATAAGAAATGTTCTGTTTGCACAATTACAGGTATGTAGAATACTGGATGGTTCCAGAGCGGGTGTGCGGCCAGCCTCCAGCGGGGGTGTGGCCAGTCACTAGAGGGGGTGTGGCCAATCTATATAGGGGGTGTGGCCACCGATGCTTGGCTAACCATTACAGTGGGCATGGTCTGGGTCAATGATTCTTATTTGCGTTATTGTTGCAAATATCCTGAGAGAGTTGACTTTTGAACAATGTCCACTACCCTTATGAAAACTTACATGGCCTGCACTGAATGGTTTCAGAAAGAAAAATACCCTAGGAACTCCAACACTCCCCCCCCCCCCCCTAGAGTCACTCGCTTTTTATTTTGCAAAGGGGATATTTTAGCTCAGAGCATTAACTTCATCGTTAGAAAGAGGAATTCATTCGGGAGTTATCATTTAACTGACTGATTGACATAGCCAAGAACAGAATGGAGAAATGAAAACAGGCACAGAGACAGCAGTATAAGAAGTCAGGACCTGGGGAATTGTAGTATTCAGCACTAGTAATTTCACCTCGCTGCGGTTTATCTGTGTGTGCCGGATCATTTATCCTCCTCATGGCAAGACAAAGGGAAATCTTGGCAAATGGGACAGGACAAAAGCAGACATTTTGTAACCGCTGAATGTTCACGTATCAACTGATTACTCTGCAAACGCTTCTCTGTCACAGAGCGAGGGCTGTATAATATTGCTGACAAGGGAACAAGGCACCCGATCCCGGCCCGAAATCTTTGATAAAATTCACAACGCTGTTGGTGGAAAAGTGGGCGGGTGACTGTGAAGTGTGTGTGTGTGTGTGTGTGCAGAAAACACTCAGAACAGATATTTTTTTTAGAATAAAAAGTTTAAATCTATTTCAATTTGTGTATGTGCATTATATTATTGCAAAACATTTCACATGTCATTATGTTGTTGAGTTTCTATAATTCAGGTTGTGATTCCGTGTGTGGCAGATTCCGCTAACTCCTAGCAGGGCCGATTCTACAATAAGGCAGCTGCCTGAGGGTCTGGAAAGCGGATATTAGTGGCAGTTTTGGGGGGGGGGGGGGCGCATTAGATGAAAGTTTTGCATTGAGTGCCGAGAGGCCTTACACTGCGCCTGACTCCAAGCACAGTCTGTGAGTGTGCCAGTTGGGGCTCCAGGGGGTGCGCCTAGTCATTCTGAAACCTTCCCCACTGGGTATGTTCTCCCAATATGTCTGTGAACAATGTTATATATATTATTTAGCCTATAGATGATGGCCGAAAGAGTTAAAGATCATATATATATATCTATATATATCTATATATATCTATATATATCTATATATCTATAGATATATATATATAGATATATAGATATATATCTATATATATATATATATATATATAGAGAGAGAGATATATATATTCGCCTGTATAGGCCAGCACACCTCATCAGCAGCAGCTGCAGCGTTGCCTTCCCCTGGTCTCCGGCAGGATTCCAAATACACCAAGTTTGTGGGGCGGCACTCGCTTAAATGAAGACACTTCACAAGTGGAGTTATAAGGTCTACGTTTCGGAGCTCTTTTAATTACACTCCGTCATCAGGACATTTGTATGTCCTGATGACGGAGTGTAATTAAAAGAGCTCCAAAACGTAGACCTTATAACTCCACTTGTGAAGTGTCTTCATTTAAGTGAGTGCCGCCCCACAAACTTGGTAGATATATATAGGTATATATATATATATATCTATATAGATATAGATATATATATATATATATGGTTTGCGGAGCAGGTGGCACTCTTGGTCCTTCTAATGGGATGTACAATTGAATTTAATTGTCTTCAGGAACAAGGTTGTTCCTGAAGACAATTAAATTTGAAACGTTGAACACGATCTGCATGCGGGATATCTTTTGTACAGTACATCCCATTAGAAGGACAGAGAGTGCCGCTTGCTCTGCAAACTACAATTGGGAAGGCACCCGGCAAATTACAGACCATAAACTCCCCACGGAGTGCCGAGCTCACTAACCTATATTATTTATATAAATATATATATAATCAGGCTGCATGCACGGTTGGTCCGCTGACCTCCCAAACACTGCTGCAGGACGCCCAGCTGGGTGTCCCGACTGATACATTGAGCTGCCCATTGGTAAGTGTTTATACTTTGACTACTCTCCCGATGGCGGGTTCACCATCAAATTGTGACGTGTGTATCCTGCCTTATTGTTGAATCTGGTGGTGATCATAGGGTCCACAGTAATTCAGTCGACAGCATTTAGGTTAATTCCTTAAGGTCGACATGCACAATGTCAATATGGTAAAAATGACAAAACAGGAAAAAGGTCGACATGAATTTGGTCAACATGTGAAAATATCAACATGAGTTTTTCATGTTTTTGTGGTGTTAATCTATACATTGAAGCACTTGGACCCCCAATTAGTGTACCGTGTACCGCTCGCTTCAGTCACCCATTTGTAGTACACATGAATGGCAAAGTATAAAAAAGTTCTTATTTATGTGACAACAATTATCATTACAACATGGCTATTGTTAACAAGGTTAAAAAGTGGACACATTCATTAGTTCGACAATGGGAAGATCGACAGTCAAAAGGTTGATGTGAGTTTTTCACTTTTTTGGGGGCGACATGTGCCGACAGGCGGTATTTCTTGCTCTACCATCCACTACATCGTGGTGGGAGAATAAAATAGTGTGCCGAGTGCAGCGAGCGGACGAGGTACACTGTTCACAATGTCGACATGTGGAAAAAAACTGTCAAAATTGCATCTCAACACATCTGCACAACCTAATTGGCAGCATCAGAGACGAATGCTGCTGGCGCTCAGCGCTGCCCAGTATAAAAAAGTCACATGACCATGCGCAAATAAATCTTGATGAAAATCCAATCTTTCTGTCCCTGGGTTATGCCCGCCAGACATCTCCGTTTCAGTCAGATACATAAAAAAATATTATACAGACAATTGCTAATTAATTGCTTTAATATGTGAAATGAAATCTATTTGTCACTTCTTACAGTTCGTGATTGGAAACACATGTGACCCCAGCAAACAGGATTGGCACGGTCCTGGCAGAGTGTCTATGAACACATCTCTGCATGCCAGCCCTCACCACAACCCTGGATCCGTGGTTCCCTGCAGCATTAGTAGTTATAGCTTCCTGCAGATTTGATTGACAGAACATTTCGGCAGTCAGAAGTTACTGCGTTGAGTTTCCCTCTGTGACGCTCGCCACTTAATGTGGTCACAATGTTCTATATTCCCATTTTTAGGTTTTATTGTATTACACACCACTTCTGTTTCCATTCTAACCTCACTATTTTATTGTGGTGTTCGGTTATAAATATAAATGATCCAAGCAACTAAGGACTTGTTTCTGTGTTATCCTTGGCTCCCGGTGAATGCTCCCACGGAGAGAACCAACCACTAATTTCTCTGGTCCCCATAGTACAGTGTTCCCCGTGGCTACCTCTATATCCGGTGTAGATTCCATATATACTCTCTCTCATTATGGCATGCTGCCATAACATAGCCAAAATGTCCAGGAGTCATTTTATCACTATGTTACATAATGTATTACACTTGCTTTCTAATACATAAGATGAACCATTATAACGGGGGCCAGTGCCGCTGTACCTGGGCACATACCTCCTAGCTGTCCATATATAGGCCTGAGTTCCAGAGCCCAGTGTAAAAGAAAACAAAGTCAGCTAAAAATTGGGCATTTCTCTGTGAATTGTAACAGTGTTCGATTCATAGACCCAAGGCCATAAGTAGGGTGGTGCAAAGTGTATCTGTCACACAGCGTTGCATGGTAGTTGCAATTATCGGTTTTAATTACTTTCACTTTTAGCTTTCCTCCTGTCCAGTCACACTGTCCTCTCTTATATTTCAAAGTGCTGGCATGCCCAGGATTCAAACATATAGCCTGTGGCATTGCAGATACGCACTCTATCTCACTCTACATAGAAATCTAGAGAAATCTATATCTATTAAATATATGTGGGAAATCATAGCATGGGACCGCCTGGCTTTAATATGATTCTGGGTTTGGGCAGACTGGGTTGGGACTTATTTGGTCCCGATGTTAAAATTTGGGAGCGATGTGCATTTTTATTTCCAAAATACCATTATACCAGTCTTCTGCTAGCAAATGTGTCAAAAATGTAAAACACAATAAAATCCTCATCACAATGTCAACCGATTTACATGGAAGACCAAGTGAAGATCTAGAAACTCCTGTGAAATATTTCCAGAACCTGGTTTACAAAGCTGGATTCAGAGAACATGAATAATGCCAGGTCCCTCACAGCGACTGTTCTTTTTGTTGGCGCAATGTTTAACAAAACTTCAATTAATGGACTTCAGATCATTTGCCTGCAATAAATAAAGGGACTCCTATTCCTCGACTTCGACCCTGGCATTTTTAGCGGGTATTTTGCACCTCTCACAGCGATGTTGGCAAAGTGGATTCTGAAGTTATCACTGACCCCACCGCTGTGTCCAACTCAACCAAAGGGTCAGCCCCTCTTTGGCCACTTGTAAGGTTTGTCCTCTATCTCAACATTGCAATCCAGTGTAGAATCAATAGGGATTCCGTAAACATACCAAATTTAGGGGATAAGTAATAGGGTCTGTGACTGCAGCGGTCCGGGATTTCTGCTGAGATTACTGAGATTTTTAAAGCGGCATTCATTTACAAGGCAAAACTAGGTTATGACAAAACCTGATTAAGTATATAAAATCCTTTAAATTTCAGGTATATTTAGATCAGTAATAAAAAAAAAAAAACCTTTCAAATTAATTATTTTTAAATAGTATCTATATTTCATCTTAAAATGGAACTTACCACTCTGCATTCTGGTGATGTAATAAAATCAGGAACCGCTTGGTGGTGATTGCCCACAAGTGCAACGTCACAAGTTTAAACTGAGCAAGACGGCTTAGCGAACAGGAGTCTCATCTGGGACGAGCGAGGAGTACTTCTTCTTTCCTATGTTGGTTTTATTACAGAAGAAATAGAGGAGTGGAAGTCACTGCCAGTGTTTATCGGGATGGCCTCTGCAGTATCTTCATGGACACCTCGCTGTCCGCACTTTGAAAGTCAAGTGTTCTGAGATAACTCAGTATCAGCTTATAAAACACACTCTGAAAAGGTGTCTTGTAAAAAATGTTTGTATGCTTCTCTTCAACTTCAAGTTCATAAGTGAAATGTAACCGTGAGCTGATGGCTTATTCCTTCCAGTCTAGAGGAAGGAGGGTGGGTGCCTCTGCCACTCACTATGTGCCAAAGAGGATGCCATGGATGGTTGTGAGCTTAAAAATGTCCTCCCATACTTTTTGTTTTGTAAAAGTAACATTATTGAATAAATCAGCATAAAAAGTTTGTCACAACTTCAAGAGCATGCACAGAACATGACTATCCATACCTGCCAATGTCCTATGCAAATGTGCGCTGTTGTTCTCTGCTGTCTAAATAGAAAACGCAGTGGAGGAAGACTCAGGAATAGTTGGAAGGTAAGTTAGGCATGAGATCCTTAGGTTCTGTGGTAGGCACAAGGCCCTTAGGCTCTTTGGCAGTAATGATGCTCTTAGGCTCTGTGGTAGGCACAAGGCCCTTATGGTATGTGGTAGAAACAAGGCACCTAGGGGTCTGTGGTAGGCACAAGGCCTTTAGGCTCTGTGGTAGGCATGAGGCCCTTAGGCTCTTCGGTAGGCATGAGGCCCTTAGGCTCTGTGGTAAGCACAAAGTCCTTAGGCTCTTTGGTAGACATAAGGTCCTTAGGCTTTGTGGTAGGCACAAAGCCCTTAGTCTCAGTGGTAGGCATTGAAGTAGGCATGTGGCACTCAGGCTCTGTGGCAGGCACTGGCCTTCAGGTTCTCACTCAGCAGTCATGTGTCATATGCCAGTCCGAGAATAATAAGCTAATTTGCCTAAGTCTATAAATTCATGGCTGTAGTACCATAATATGCAGAGGTCTCCAAACCAATAACTTATGGTCCCATCACGGGTGCACAATCTCAATATGGTTGTTTTTTTGTTCAGCTATAAGACAAATCTTTTATCAACATTAGAGAGATTTTAAATGAACTTTTCCACTGATATGCATCTGGAAGATGTCCCATCGAAATATAGAAAATGTTCAAGTCGCCATGGGTGCCAAAAAAGTGGGTTGGTGCAGGTACTGAGGTCTGTGTACTGACCTAAGCATGTCAGTACTGACCACTCTGCCAAGATGGCATGGCCACACCGCATTATATGCCTGGTTTGTAGGCAGGGCCTAATTTTAAACCCATCCCATCAGATCAGCGGTGATGATTCGTGCACTTTTGTAAGTTACAGGGTGTTTTGACAAAACACATGCTCATGAATATTAATACAGCACCCTGACAATGTTGGCCTCTGCTGTGCACCGACAGGGGCCATCTTTGCTCTATAGAATGTAAATTAAAAAAAAAAAAAATTCTACAAAAATATTCCCCGTTTTTGTACACATACACCTCTGAATGTAATATGTGTTCTTTCATGTAGACCATAAACCTTCTGAATAATTATGTCTTGAGACAAAGACCGAACAGACCCCGCGTCCACTAATCCTCTCTTTATTTTCAAACAGTTTCCAGTTTTATCCCGAAAGCCTATAGTGAAATAAGGAGTCTGTTTCACAAGTATTAAATGGGGTTACAGAGCCATATGTTTGTTACAAGCATCAAACATGGCTATTCCCTAGCAATTTATCACCACGATGAAAATGTTAGAGGAGGGACGCAGGCTGCTGTGTCTCCTGCCAAAAACCCACGCTGCGGATTTACACATTTGCCATTTCAAATAAAATCATCAGACTGACAAAAAGCACTTGTGTAGATCATGCATGTACGGCGCTTCATTCCCTTTGGCCTACTGCTTTTCCAGTGTTCGAAGCTTGTTAGGACGCTAATGTGTTTGTCTGTTTCTGTCTAGGTTGGTGGGCAGCCGGCGACTCCTTTATGTAAATCTATCCGGATAAAACTTTATCCTGGAGCCAAAAACATCCTCAGCAAGTACAATGTTTGGTGACAGGTACTGTATTACCAGGGTTCCGCGTGCCGGGCAGTGTCATCTTAATGTACAGGCAAACTGGGCAGCTGCCCAGGGACTCGCAATTCTAGGGGGCTTTAAGCTGGAACATGGTCACTAGGTTGACACTATGAAGGTGGACAAACATTAGGTCACCCACAAAGGTCGACAGGGCTTAGGTCGACACATGAAATATGTCAACATGGCTAATCAGAAGGTTGACACAAGCATTCAGTCAATAATGGGAAGGTTGACAGTCAAAAGGTCGACGTGAGTTTTCCACGTTTTTTTGAGCCGAATTATGCCAATAGGCGGTATTTCATACCATACCATCCACAAGGGCATGGACGGAGAATATAAGTGTGCTGAGCAGAATGAGGCACGTGCCCGATGCATGGAGCGCAGCGAGCCAAAAAACATGAAAAAACTCATGTCGACCTTTTGACTGTCGACCTTCCCATTGTCGACCTATGCTTGTGCCGACCTTCCGACCTTAGCCATCTTGACCTATTACACGTGTCGACCTTTAGTGCTCCCCCTTATGTATGTTGGCCTTCATTCAGTCAACCCTATGACCCATACCCCTTCAAGCAGAGGTTGGCCCAGTCAGGGGGCATCTGCCCCCTCAGACTGGTGCCTACTGAGCCTCTTGGGTGGTAGGTAGAGAATGCTGTCCAGCCACTTCTACTGGGAATTACACACAATCACAGCAGGGTTGCCTACCCTCCCAGAATGGCCGGGAGGGTCCCAGAAATTGGGTCCCCCTCCTGGCCCCAGGAAAGGGGGGCAACCCTCCCAGAAAGCTTTCCGGTTCCTGCAATCCCCCTCCCCCCTTGGTGGAGGGTCTGTGCATCAAATGGCGCAAATCGCATAATTTTAGCTGTGCCCACCGCAGTGCAAATTGCATGGGGGTGTGGCTAAGATGACATGGTCTCCCTGGCAATGCCCCCAAGCAACTCACCCATCATGTGGCTCCACCCCCACCCAGCCCCTTTTTACTCCCGCATGCGGCCCTGCCCCCCTGCCTCACTGAGCTAGACGCCTTGTCCCGGAGAGGGCAGCCAGAAAGTAGACAAGTATGAATCATAGTGGTCAGTATTCGCCATCTACCTCCCAGCCTGCAGCCAGACAGTGAATGGCTACCAGCATGCTGATTGGTGGATAGCTGGAGCTGTTCACCAATCACAGTGCTGACAGATGGACACTATATGGAAGAATGTGGTGGGATGACTGCAAAGGGGGTAAATTATGATTTTTATATACAGTATATTTATTTATTAACAGTTTCTTATATACAGTAGCACACACAGATTTTATGTGTGAATTCCTTATGTCTTGCTTTGCCCAGGGCCTACAATGTTGTTAAGACATAACAAGGGGTGTGCAAGCAGTGCGATCACCCAGCGCGGTTTGATTTGAGTGTGTATCTGAGAATTAGATAGTAATATCAGCTAATTAGCGGTACTGCAGCACAGTGCTAATCAATAAGAGCCTCACAATAATTTCCTTTTACGCGTCCCCTGGAGGATAGGGTATGTACAGTATTTGGAGAAAATGTATGTACATTTAATGGTCATTGAACCAGACACTGACAACCTCTATGCTGGAACGTAATTATGCCTGAGAGTGATTTAAACCCTTTATAAGAACGAATGGACTAAAGCAGCCCATACACGATCCGTTTAACGGATCCGTTTGGGACTTAATTAGCACACAACGGATCGGATCCCTAGTGCATGCAGTGTGCATGCACTGCGATCCGATCCGATGTGTACCTAGTACAAAAAGTATGTGCAGCACATACTTTTTGTACCGTACTATGTGATGCGCGGGAGCGCGCATCGCATAGTACAGAACGGAGCCATACACAACGGACCGTGTATGGGCTCCTTTACAGTAATATAAACTGTTGATACCAATGGCTTTATACGGCCCCCTTATTTGTTCATTATAATCTCCGGGGCAGCTGAGAACTGTGTTGAGGAGCAGTAATGGCGTATATATATATCGGGTTGTCGGATTAGTATGCAGTGGTAATAGAAATCCATACTAAGGTTTTCAGCTTCAAAATAAATACAAAAGAGAAACAATTATATTTTTACAAATAAATATTTCCCATTTAAAAAAAAAAGTGACTTAAAAATGAAGCATTTGGTTGTTTCCTATACCACCATCTTGATATTCCTGTGGCATGTACTGTTGCAATCTTGGTCATATAGTATGCTTTTCATGTGGAAGAGATCGCTGGATACAGCCGCAATTGAGGTGGAGGTTACCTATAGCAGAAGCATGGCTACCACCGGTGTAACTCCCAGGAACATTTGTGTCATTGGCAGTTAGGCTCCAGCTGTCAGAGGGGCACCAAGATAGACCAACAATGGGCTCTTGAACTAGGACAGATCTCACTCATTTCATAGAGACCCGCTACAGTCACAGATAACTCACAAACCCTCTTTGATGCCCCTTTCAGCTGAAGAGTCTTACAATGTGATTGTGTGATAACAGATCAAAGTATTTACAGTATATAGTGCGCTACACCATTTAAGGAATTGCACTGATTATTGTAATAAAACTAATACGGTGGGATTTTATTAGAGCTTGTAGAGAGATAAAATTGTGTGATATAATATACCAACCAATCCGCTCCTGTGATTTTTTTTTTTTTAAACATAGCCTGCAAAATGTAAAGCAGAAGCTGATTGGCTGGCACTTTCTCACATAAAATGTTAAAACCCTTTTTTATTTCTTTCAGATGTCCCACTGCCGTGTCGCTGAGATGCGCACACATGTGCAAGTCGGAGCCACTGGGGGGCACCACTTTCCATATTGCCTCCAGGTGCCTGTTATGAGCTTACACCCCTGTTAACCCCTTGATAGATGAGGGAAGCCTTCAGTCATTTCAGCCACATAAAGGAATTTTCACTTTTCGATAAAGCATTATATAAGATCATTATAAAGGAACAACGCAACGTTAACGATTGTGAAATTAATTACGGAACCATTTCAAAACATTATGCCAACGAACTGCCGTAGTCGCAATAAAGTTTGTTGCGATTGTTTGTTACACAATTAATATAACAATAAATCAATTTTGTTTTTCATAATTCTTTGTGTTCTTTGAAGGAAATGAGGTTTTCCGGTTCGGTCTTTCAACAAGGAATGAGAAATAAATGACAACAAAATGTATTGTAAAGTCTTTGTTTTCATCTGCGTTGCAGAGGGAAAGTCTGGGGTGAAGGTTATGTCATTCTTGCCAAGTAAATGCCCCTTTCAACACTTAAGGAACACAGTGCAATTACTGATAACGAGCCAGGCAGCATGTCATTAGTCATTACACATCTCGTTGAATTCTTAAGGTGGACACACATCTACAAGCAAAAAAAGGCTACCACTTTCACATCTCTCACATATGGAATAATGACGGACGGGCTACTTATCAAGCCATAACTTCAGGATTCACGGATGTTGTCACCTGATTTTATGAAAAGGGTTATTTATTAAAAGTCTTAAATGTTCATGTTATCAGTGATTTCCGAGATGCAGAGCTTTTCTGCATGGGACATTAGCAACCATTTCCCATAGGTAAATTTTCGTCTGGAGTGGGGGAATGACTTGTTTCCGTATCCGGTCGACGGATCTACGATGTCTACACCGACCATGTTTTGGTCAACCACGCTTAGTGGAACCAGTCTGGTTAGATGCCTTAAGATAGTCAACCGCATTTAGATAGACAGAAGAAGTTAGACGCCAGCGTACGAGTAATGGGAGCATGGTCGACATTCACATGGTCGAGATGAGTTTTTCTCGTTTTTCTGGTGCTGAATGTCACAGTTTGACTTTGTTCATACTTCACTATCCAAGTGGACATAGATTGAGATTATTATAGCATGCCGAGCGCATAGAGCAATGTGAGGGGACATTGTGCACTCCATAGACTCCATATTGTCTATGAACACCCCTATGACATTTGGCACCAAAAGTATGACAGTCGCCATGCTCCCGTCACTCTAATGCTGGCATCTAACTTACTCTACTGTCGATCTAGACCGGACGACTATCTTCAGGCGTCTGACTAGAGGGGTTCGCTTAAGGGTGGTCAACATGGTTGATCTAGACAGCTTTGATCCGCTATACCATAACCCTTGTTTCAGCCTAGCCCTAACCTATGAGTCACATCATCTAGACCAAGGGTGGCCAAACTAGTCCTCGAGATCTACCAACAGTTCATGTATTCCCAGCCACCTGTGGATCTGAAGAATGTGTCAGTTAGGCAAGTACAGCAAGTTTCAAAATGTGATAGTAATGGCTTACACCGGTGCACAAGCTATGGGGTCTGGAAAATGTGGACTGCTGGTAGATCTTGAGGACCAGTTTGACCACCCCTTATCTAGTATCACACACTTTACTAGGGAAGTGGTATTTGGGATGTGGATTAAAGGGTCCACAGAGTCTTTTAACCAGTTAATAGGTCAACACAAAATTTTTAAAATGCAATATGTCAAAAGGTGGACATGCAGTAGGTCGACACTGGCAAAAGGTTGACCCCCAATTAGTGTAGCACTTGACTCCCTATATGCTTAGGGCCAGGTGCTTTACTCCATTGCCACTTTTCTGTTCCCAAACAGAGTCCACATGGAAAAGTCCAAAACAATGAAAATATCATACTTTGATCATTGCTACGTCAACATTTTGCCTGTGTTGTCTTTCCATCCAGATACCAAGTATTGGAGCCCACTAAGCCAAACCTCAAATATAGAAGAATTGTCTCACTCTGCTCCCTTCCTAGTCATATGGGCATTACAGGGGGTGTTGATGCATTTGAGCGACAACACCTTCTTTGGCCATGTTGACAAAACCACCAGTTTGCCACCTCAGAATACCCCATATGACCATCTATTGTGTTATGTTGAGTGGGACCAGTTCTGCTGGTCATATCCAGCACAGTCACACAGTCGTCCTGCAGCAAGATGACTTATCTTCTGTCATCTGCATTTTCATAGCAGTACATAATGAAAGTCTCTGGTATTAAATGCCTCAATGTGAATACGTGTCGGCTTTTGCATATGATGTTTGCAGTGTGTGAATAAATATGGCGGATTTCCAGGTTAAGTATTTTGCTCAGATGAGCAATAGATTAAGTTATACATTCATTTACCGCTGTCATTGTTTGTGTGTGGTTTAGGTATATTTATTCATTGTACGCTTTAAACATAAATCAAAAGTATAATAACACAAAGGGAGAAAAGTAATTAGTAGGCAGTTTGTTTTCTTCTAGGAGAAACGAATAGAAGGGTAAAAGAGGACTTAGGTGTCTATTTGTACAAGGCCCAGCGTTGTTCCGATGGAGGAGGGAAGAGGACGGAGACAATCACCTATCAGGACACTTCTGTCAATTCTTCTAATCTCGGGTAAATGAGCAATAAGTCAGTATAACTGTAGCCAAATCCACTCTATACAGAACACAAATCTGGAGTTAAGTCTTTACTGTTCAAGCAGTAACAAATAACCTAAAAATCTATACGCCAGCTCATTCAAGAAGACTGCTGTGTCCATTTCCTACAGACGACGGACATGAATTATCCTGTGAAATCAATCTCTCTCCAGAGAAAGGAACGCCGTTTGCTCAAGCTGTCTATCTGAATCCAGGGACAGACTGGACTGTGTCCTCAGAAATTTTGCCTGGACAGAAGAGGCATCACGGCAATATTCTATAGAGGACAGGCACTGATTGTTCTGTGATGGCACAAAGGGTGGATTAACCCATCAATGGCGAGGGGTAAATAAAACAAAAAGTAATAATTGCTTATTTTTGCTTATGTGAAACCAGAGGGGTTGAGCAAGGGGTGAGAAAGTGATGCTTCCGCCCAGGGCCTACAAAGCATGGTTATCAGTCCCTCCCCCATGGCACAGACATTTGTGGGTGCTTGCGCCAGGACCCGGAGTCTGAGACTTGCCGGGAAGAAGGCGCCAGTCACTGCTGTAGAAATGACTGGAACATACTACGCTTACTGGTGCTGATGGCCCCACCCACTCTTGGTGACATCATTACATCACGTGTTCGGGGGTGCAAGGCCAGCACACAGTGGAATTCCATCTATGACCCTGTGTACAGGTCCTATACTCCTCTACCAGCACTTATCTATATCTTCATACATATGTGTGTATATATGTATATATATATATATATATATATATATATATATATATATATATATATATATAAAAGAGAGGTACAGAGGGTGCTCTAAATGAATGTTTTGTCAAATGTAATATTAACTTAATAAATTGACAGATGATACTTCAATAAAACAACATGATCTGAATTCTTTCTGATGTCAGATGTCAATGACCAGCATATAAACGCATATATATATATATATATATATATATATATATATATATATATATAAATATTTATTAATTAAAGGCTAACTCCTCCTCACCTCTATGAGCAGAAGTACCACCAGTGACCACTAGAGGTCACTTGACAGACACAGGGCTAGATGCACTAAGCTTCAAAAGTGATAAAATGAAGACTGATAAACAGCCAGCCAATCAGCTCCTACTTGCCATGTCCCATACTGTGTTTGGAAAATGTCAGGCAGGAGCTGATTGGCTGGTTGTTTATCACTCTCCATTTTATCACTTTTGAAGCTTAGTGCAACTGGTCCTAAATTACTTCTTTGTGTACTAAAATATGTCATAAGCCCTATCTGTAATGAATATACCTGTACCTGGAGTTTAATAAAGATTTTAAATTGCAAACCCGTGATATGTGAGTTTAGTAAGTTTTAGGATTATAAAGCTACTAATTAAAAAGCCCATCAAAATGGTTCTGCCGGCAGTAAGAGCATAGGGGTGTTATACCCTAACCCTAGCAGAGGAGACTGGACCATTGGATTAGGGTATAACACCCCTATGCTCTTACTGCCGGCAGAGCCATTTCAGAAATTTTTATCTGGTGTATTATCCAGGGAAGTGAAGGTTTGAACCAGTTGCCACAAAAGATCAATTGAGTGGGAATAATTCCCCCCTGATTACCCTACCGATTACTGTAATAATGGCTCACGTTTCCATCATCATGGTTGAAAGAATTAACTTTATCGAATTCTAAATAAAGCTCATTGGCTAAAGCATACAAACAATTAAACAAGAGGAAGGGAACCCTCAGAACATCATACACATATTATTACCTATTCGTTCCCATTAAATACCTGTTGGGAGCGTAAGAAACATCTTTGGAAGCCATACCCCTGATGAAGTCCTATGTGACGAAACGCGTCAATTATATATTTGATTGGAGTCTCCAACTTATTCTGAAGAACGGACAACAACTTTTCCTTGAAATCCTGATAATTGTGTCAGCTGAATGGACTAACTGTACAAATTGGCTAGTTGGTACTTGTTAGAAGCGCACTCCGATAACCCTTATTTGTTTCTCTGCAAACCCTAGGCTCTCACTAACAGGAGAAACTTATCGGAGGAGCTGCTACCCTGTAGAAAATCTAGCGCACACGGAGGTTAACCCTTTTCTTTATATACATATATATATATATACACATATATATATATATATATATATATATATATATATATACTGTTTTAAAGGTGCTATAATTTAAAAGGCAAAACCAGCCTAGTTTTGCCTTTTCAATGATTGTCCCTTTAAAATGCAGACAGACTTATTGGGACCTCATAGACTATTACATTTACCCACATATATAATGGGAAATAGGACACACAGGAAGATGAGGTACAACATTTAAGATGTGCAGCAACAGAATGTCACATTCTATAAAAGTGTATGGAACCCGTTAGTGGCCGTTTCACTTCCACCCTTTATTCCCAGGGGAACGTCCATTGCAAAACAGTATTTTCAGTAAAACACATCCACCTTAAGTCTGCAGTTGGCAATATCATCCGCATTGTTCCCCAGATGTAGCTTCTGCACTCCTCTTCCCCGCTGCTCTTTCAGGGGAAGGCTGGCTTTGCTCCTAATAATCTGTGGAGGATAGTTAATAAGACTCCTGATGACTGATTAGAATGGATTTCTGCACTGCTAATTTCCGTAACTATCACTCTCTGAAAGACAGCTCTAGGCATTGCAGGTTCTGGGTGCCTCTGTCTGTACCACAGAACAACGGGGCTGTATTATTTCACAAAGTTCAAATTGGTGTATCCCATTACAGTGACCTAATGTGAGATTCTTTCTAAAACTGGAGAAAATTTGGAATTATGTATGCATCCAATGTAATGTAAAGGTCACCTCCCTGCCAGCCACTGAGTCCCAACAACAAAATCTGAGAATTACTTTAATGCTGACTTTGTTAGGTGACCAACGAGGGTGAAGAAGAACAATAAGAGAACGCCTGATTAGGATTTGTTTTTAAATATGTATCATTGTAACTCAGACATGGGAAATAAGGTTACTATTCATTAGCAATTGCAGAAATACGTGAAATGATTATAAGCTTGGTAACATCTTGGGTAAACATCTGCAGGTACCCGCTGTACAGCTCTGCTGTCCCTGTAAGGTGCAAAACATTTGTGGTTGTGTAAAAGTTCTGCTTTAATACAGATGTGTGACACTGGTCTTGATTCTGTGCATGGGTTGCTGTGGGTAAGAACATGGACTTGAGGGACAAAATGGCAGCGCCTACATCGCGGGGATATATATCTATCTACATATCTATATACAGATGGAGCGTCTCAGCCAGCGCCGGGGCTCAGCAAAATGCCCCCTCTGGCGAGATGGCATTCCATCTGACTGGGAAGCACACATGTTCCAGTTACCGTCCCCCTGCCCTTTTCTGCTTCAGGGAGATGGCGATACGACTGAAAGTCGGCTCCTGATTGGCCAGAAATCATTCTGAATACAGACGCCGAGGAAGAAACATCTCTGCGCATCTAGAGCAGAGATGTTACTTCCTCGGCGTCTCTAGTTAGAATGATTTCTGGCCAATCAGGAGCCGACTTTCTCGGCTCCTGATTGGCCAGAAATCATTCTGTGTAGAGACGCCGAGGAGGAAACATCTCTGCGCCTGTCAAAGTCCTGCGAGCCGGGTACCAGATGGGAGCAGCGCTGTCACCGGAGAGTATGCCGAGGTCGTCGCCGGGGACCAGGTGAGTTGGATTTCCTTCCTTAGGTACCCCTGGGGACTACCTCGGATCCCGGACCCCAGATTCTGCAGCCCAGGAGCCCCGGAACCCCAGGACCAGCCCCGGAACCAGGACCAAGGCCCCGGAACCGGACTCTTCTGCCCTGGAGCCCCGGAGCCCGGACCCAGGATCCAGGGACCGACCTACGGGCTCAAGGTAGGTAAGTATCAGTGTGTGTGTTTTGTGTGTATTAAACTTTTATTTTACAGTGTGTCAGTGTGTTTTTGTTAACTATTTTTTGTACTGCAGAACTACAAGTGCCAGCGGGCCCTTTAATGCCCCGCATGCTGGGACTTGTGGTTCTCCAAGTCCCAGCATGCGGGGTAGGCTTGCTGGGACTCATAGTTCGCCAGTACAAAACAATAGTTTTTATTCATTTTTTTTACACAAGCCATCAGCCCGATGCCCACCGCCCAGGGGCATCGGGGACAGCCCCGGACTATCAGCATGGGCTGGTAAGTCCTGGAGGGGGGGGACCCCTTCATTTGGGGGGGTCCCCACTTCCCCAGGACCCCTGCCCATGCTGACCAGCCAGGGGGTTAATGCTTTGGCCGCGGGAGCTTATATAATAAGTTTCCCCCGGCTGTGGCATTACCCTGCTGGCTGGTTGTGTCCGGTGCTGGTTCTTAAAATACGGGGGACCCCTAGTCATTTTGTCCCCCGTATTTTGGGAACCAGCGCCGGACCTTGAGCCTGGTGCTGGTTTCATGAAATCAAGGGGACCCCTATTTGTCGGGGACCCTGATTTTATGTCACCAGCACCGGCTCAGTGAGCCCGGGGCTGGTAAGGCTCGGGCGGGGGACCCCGCGCTCGTTTTTTTTTTTTACTTTGCGCTGTCCTGCAAACGTGCGATTTTCAGACATGAAAATCGCACATTTTCAGGATTAAAGGATTAAAGCGCACCACTTCGCCGCAAATCGCACCACTTCGCACTTTTCAGCCTCCAACGCGCATCACATTAAATATGCGAATTTTTACTGAAAAGTGCGATTTGATAAAGGGCGATTTGCGGCGATGTGGTGCGCGAAAAAAACATGCGCATTTAGCGCAAACCATAGAATGTCACCCAGAGATTGGAGAAAGGAGCAGGTAGGGTCTACGCCATCATTTTGAAGGGCTTTAGCATAAAGTACAGCCAGACCTTAGTGATTCCCATACAGTACTTACAGCATTGCAGTAACCGCCGAACAGTACGCACAGCATTGCAGTGACCGCCGTACAGTATGCACAGCATTGCAGTGACCGCTGTACAGTACACACAGCATTGCAGTGACCGCCGTACAGTACGCACAGCATTGCAATGACCGCCGTACAGTAAGCACAGCATTGCAGTGGCCGCCGTACAGTACGCACAGAATTGCAGTGGCCACCATATAGTACGCACAGCATTGCAGTGGCCGCCGTACAGTACGCACAGCATTGCAGTGACCGCCATACAGTACTCACAGCATTGCAGTGACCGCCGTACAGTACGCACAACATTGCAGTGACCGCCATACAGTACGCACAGCATTGCAGACTGCCATGCTGTACTTGGAGTACAGATGTGTTCTGGGTTATCATCAGATTGCAGGTTTAAAAGCATTGTGATTGATATTATTCACGCTTGGCTGAATCCATTAGCACCATGCAAACCTATGGATTGTGGGTGCGTGTAAAGTGCCCGTGTGTATCCACAGGAACTCTAGGGGCAGCAACCAAGTGCCGTCTGCCACGAATAGACACAAAGAGAAGTTAGAACTCATTTGTAATTTGCATCATCTGAGTGGTCCATCTATTCCCGGCCTATACACCCGCCTCTTCTCCGCTCCTTTGTTCTCTGCGGAATAAATATATAGGGGCAGGTTCCATAGCCAACATTTCCTCTGAAATTGTAGAGGCCGCTCCTCCTGCACTACCTTCCGAGCCGCACGCCACAGTCTACAAGATTCTAAATGTATTTAATAATAAAACGCTATATCTGTTCCTTTACCTACTAGAGAATGGTACAAACTGTACTTAGTGAGAAGTTCCACAAACTTTACTCCCACATTCCAAAGTTTCCGAACTTAAAGGGGAAAAGTTTTTTAATGCTATTTCCAAGTACAACAATGTTTGCTATGTAGTAAACAAGTCATTTGCACTGTGCGATATTGAGTTGCAAATATTAACGACTGGGAATATTGGAGCGGAAGCAGTTTTCCTTGGGTCGAAGATTTCATCAAAGACTGTGCTGTGTTTTAAAAGCCAGAAGGAAAATGTAATATATTCGCCTGTGATTGTAGCAACGGGGTAACACTATACACCTTTCAATGGAAGCACACTTTCATAATATAAAGCCTGTCACTATTTCCATGTTTCATTACTTTCTATTGGCGTTCCCAGAAGAATACAAAAAAGCCACTAAAGGAACTTCTAAACAACTTCAGAAAGTTTCTGCCACATTCACTCCAAGTCACTGGCCTGATTTATACAAGCTACAGTTAGAATGAGATCAGTGTCGCCTCTTACTCATTTTATGCACAAACAAACAACAATATGGTCAACATCGCCTCTTCGTCATAGTCATGCAGCTTCTGTGGTGCGTAAAAGTCCTGGAGTTTGTCAACACGTTCCCCAACACCAATAACACAGAACCATGAAACTGGAAAGTGATAGTACCTGTCGCAGTGATACCTTGTCCAACTTTCTGTCAGTGTGGAATGTAATTAGTGGAAATAAGCGGAGTTCTGTAACGGGGAGGTCACTGAGAAGCGGTGGTGTCGCACTGGGTCATTACTGAGCATTCTTACTGAACTTAGGTGATCTTACAGATTCTTAAAAAGTATTTCTGGATTAAAGGGCTCCTTCTATTCATTTCTATACTAAAATACTAACAAGCTAACTATGGACATTTACTCTGTCAAACAATTAGTGTGTAATAAAGACGTATATGTCCTTTCATTTGTGTTATGTCTATAGCACACTTTAGGTTTGTGCTGTACCTGGTTCTATTACATCTTAGGGTTCATGTTTAATTTTTTAATAATCGGTAATGCGGAGAACTCAGACTTGAGAAATGATTGCTAGAGTAGAAATTGGGAATAGATATGTATGGGTGCACATCCGTCTGCATCTGTGCAAATATGTCCAAAATCCTTCGTAACAGGCTCACCATCAAACGTATTTGACATTGAGTGCAAGTCATCCGATTCTCAGGAGACGTACTCTGCACTGCAATTATAAGAAAGAGGCACAACCGGGCTGAAGCTGATGTCACAAACCCTCCCCTAAGCCGGTTTGGTACACTTTGCATTTTTCCCGACACTTCCAACGGTTTTTACCAGCACGACCAAAGAATGGACAGTTTCCATCCCCCACTCCCTGACAATCACCTTGCGAATGGCCAGTGAACAGAAGTAGTTGCAGGAGTGCATCGCAGGACAGCCTAAATTCTCAAACACAGGCAGAATTTCATACCCTACCATCCACTAGGGCAGGGCTGGGCAATTGCGGCCCTCCAGATGTTGATTAACTACACATCCCAGCATGCCTTGCATCAGTTTCAGCATGGCCACATAGCAAAACTAATGCAAAGCATCCTGGGATGTGTAGTTCATCAACATCTGGAGGGCCGCAATTGCCCAGCCCTGCACTAGGGCATAGAGAGAGAATAAACTAGTGTGTCAAATGCACTATGAGGCACTGCGGTACACTGATACGGTGACCATGTTGACTTGCGTCAACATTCGGGACAAAAAAAGTGAAAATATCATGTCCACCTTTTGACTGTCGGCCTTGTCATTGTTGACATAATGCTTGTGTTGACCTTCCATCCCTGACGACCTATTTCATGTGTCGACCTAAGCCCCTCGAACTTTAGTGGTCGGCCCATTTCATGTCAACCTAATATGGGTCAACCAAATGACCCCTACCCTGTAACGCTACTTGAATGCGGAGGATAGAAGTTCTTCTGGCCGCTACACACTGTAGCGCACAACATTTCTCCTGAACTATAAAGAACACGAATGTTGCTATTTGAATGCAAAGCGGATTAAGAAAAATATTTAGAGCTTAAAAGAACAAAAGTTACTTAATTCTTAAATAATTAAAATAGAGCAGAATGTGACACTTGTTTTTAAAACTTAGCTGTACAGTATTTACCAAGCAGTGATAACCCGTTTTCTGATGCGTCTGCAGAAAAAGGTGTTATCCCAACTTTTCTCCATTTAAAAGTCTAGAAATACCATTTGCATGGCCAGCCATTCTTCCAAGAATTCACCAAACAACTATTTAAAGAGTAGCAATGGCATGTGATGTATGTTGGAAACGTGAAAATTAAATATTGTCCACACAACACTGTCCGCTCCATATGATCCATAGTCTGCTCTTTAACAATCAACAATTAGCTCCGTGCATCTGCCAGCTGCCAAACTTCTCTAGAGCTGCACCTTTTCTCAGGAGCTCTCTGCCTCACGCTTACACGCTTTTATACCCATGGTGCAGGTGGATAAACTCTCCTCCACTGAGCAGCAAAGGCAAATTCTGAGCAATCACCATTTATCAGACTTAAGGGCCCTTATTCTGGTTGGTGCGGATATGTCCGCGTGCGTTCGTTCCGCCGATGTTTTGTGTCTGCGCATGTGCAGAGGCATATCTGCGCATGTGCGAAAGGGACATACGTCCAAATTCCGCATGAATTGTTTACACTACAAACAGGGGGAGGAGAGGGGCGTGAAGGGCTGTTTGGCCTCATTAACATATGCATACGCCCCGCGTTTCATGGGCGTTCCGTACGTATGGTAATGTGGCCGTGACGCACGTGTAGGGGGCGGACATATGACATTGCCGGATGTCAGCTGCCCACCCAGATCCCTGCTTTTGCACGGAGAAATGCCCGAGTGGTCTGAGCTCGCGGGAGCTGCCTGACCACTTGGTCCTGCATTCGATGGTATGCGACCATCGAATGATGGGGGAGGTTCCCAGAGATGGAGGAGGTGTATACATGAGAAATCCACTCGTGCTCCGTGCGGTCAGCGGCTTACCGCATTCGGACGGAGTGAGCGATCCGTACGGAAGGCGGGGTTTAGGACACACGGTCCTGGCCGCATATTCGGCTCCGGCCGCACAGACCAGAATAAGGCCCAAGGAGAGATGTACCAACCCTTTGGTAAAACACAGGTGAAAAAGTTTCCCATAGCATCCAATCAGCTTCGAGCTATCATTTTATAGAATGTACTAGATCAGTGGTTCTCAAACTCGTCCTCAAGATCCCACACAGTTCACGTTTTCCAAGTCACCCAACAGGTGTGCTCCTTACTGACTGACACATTTTAAAAGATCCACAGGTGGAGCTAATTATTTCCCTTCATTCTGTGAGGAGACCTGGAAAACATGCACTGTGTGGGGGGTCCTTTGAGAAAGTTTGATACACTTTTCCAATAATCCTGTGCCACCTGGTAGGTGATCATCTCCCCCATTTTTATGCATCTGCATAAATGGGGGAGATGGGCAGCTCTATCTGATACATAGTAATGATAACTAAATATACATTTGTTTTTTCATCCATATGTATTTAGGGAAACCCAACCAAAATACTGTACCTGATGTGTAGCACTACTAATTTCCTATACACCTTACTGTAACACTGCATTCTGTAACATGACTATGCACCGATACACAGGACGAATCAGTATAATTCTAATATTGTCATTTATTTCACTTTTAGAACTTTATTCAGATCCCTTCGGTCCTCTGTGCGACCGATGTTTTGCATCTGCACAGGCGTGTTTCTGAGTTCCTATGAGAACGCTGGGCATTCTCAGGCTAATGAGAATGTGACGGACATGCAGGGGGCGGGCAGCTGACATCGCCCTGTCCTTGCACAGAGCGCCCGCAGTTTATAGGTCTCTCTGAACTGTGTGCGCAGGAGAAATCATTCTTAACGCCTGCAAATGAATGATTATGTAAATCATCCATTCGCAGCCGCGCAGGGGGTACTGCGTGCGATGGGGAAGACCGGCACTGCGGGTGGAGGGCGGCGTCTGATGGATTTGCAAGACTGCAAATTTCGCAGCATTGCGAGTCAATCAGAATAAGGTCCTTAATCTGGTGGGTGCTTTGATCCGAAACTGCAACATAGGATGCATGGGTATCTGGTCGGCAGGTGAATAAGGCCAACAATCACAAGGTCGACCACTAATGGTCGACAGTGATTATGTCGACCGCTAAGAATTGTCAACATATACTAGGCCAACATATACAGAAGGTTGACATACGTAAAAAAGGTTGATGTTGGCATTGTCGTCACATGACTTGTTCATACTTTACCATCCCAGTGGATATATAATAGTGTGTCTTGGTTCAGAACGGAACTCCTTGGTGGATCCAAACCAGGTATTTGATAGCTCGGTGCCTAACTGCAACATCCCGCTGTATAATGCTGGTAACCTCAGCATTGTATGAAAGGGGGCATGGCAATAATGATGTGATCATGCAGCCACTCCCCCAGCACACCTACATACCATCCCCTAATTTAAATCATACCCCCTGCCAGCACCGGCACCCGCTAAGCCAATCTGGACCCTGCAAGATGGCTCCTTCATCCTCAAGTCATGGGTGTTCCCCGCCCCCACCCTGTCTGTTTTGTACAAAGCAAGGCAGCATTCCTTGAGAGGACACTAGAGCTATTGCAGCATCTGCAGCCTGGAGACGGGCGCTGGCGTTATAAGGTTTACATCGAAGTCGGTTTCCTGTTTCCAGCTCGGCCTAGTGCTTCTTCCTAGAACATATTACTTATTTCCAAAATGATTACCAGCAGCGACGCAGGAACCGTATATTTGATTATATTAATTCACTTACACTGCCAACATGTTTTTTTGCAGATAATTCTCAACGCCATTTCTTTTGAAACATACAACGTTGAGAACATCTGTTCTCTGGCACATTTCAGAAATAGTTCTAAGTGGAATATAATGTAACAATCAAACACTGGTGCGATCGGATTTCCTATCCGAGAACACGGCATACCAGCCAATTGTCAGTCTCTTCGTGAAATTAATACCTAAAAAAGTATGTAAGGATAAATAAAAATATGCAATCTCCATCCACCCCCTCATCGCCTGGTATTTCCGGATGTTTAAACATTTTCTAACTTCAAGACAGAATATTATCAAGAGTTCGATCAATGACATAAAAAAAAGATGAGGTACAGCCATGAAATTTGGAAGATGGAAAAATCTGCAGACAGTTAAGCGTCCTATCCAAACACAGAAGTTCCTCTGCCCCCAAAATAATTTAGAGTTTTCGATCGCCATGTGCTTTTTATTACAGTCATGACTTGTGCATTTTTGTCTGGTGTCTGAATAAAGTTGATTCAATTACTAGTACCCTTGAAAATGAACGTCCCCCTCGGGGAGGGGAGAGGGCGTAATGCATGAGTGCCCTTCCACAGTGTGTAGGGACTGGAATATGGTTCCAGATTTGCATCCAGACTGCTGACTTCATTAATTTGAAACTCCTGTAATTGACTTTCTTTCCGTAGGTGACATTAGCATATAAATGGTGTTATTGTCGCAGGGGTGAAAGTTCAGCCTGCGATGGTCAATGTATTGCATTGCAGATTATTGTTGATAAATAGATACCAAGGTTTGATAGATGAGAGATCAATGGAGAGACAGAAATGCAGATAGACTCACAAACATGCATTGTGTATCGTAATGAAGTTAGCAATTTATATTTAAATCTGGGGCTCACAATCGCTGCGCTGCGCCTGGATCTACAGATGTCGGCAGATTCTTTAAGCAGTGGTAATTAACATATATAAACGACGGTCTCTCTGCGATCCTCTGAAAAGCATCAGATAGGGATTATCTCTGTAGTGCACATGTACGGGGCATGTGCATGGCTCCCAGCATAAAGAGTCCAAGAATCAGGAAGCTGAGCAGATGCCCAGAAATGGGGAGTGGCCTCAGTGAAAAAGGGGGGTGGATTCATGTGAATGCCGCTATCCTGAGCCACACCCCCTATGGGTGCATGTGAGCTGCAGTTCCTCTGTCTCGTGTGAATAGAAGCATGTGCACAGTGTCAATTGGGGAGGTAAGTGACAAGGGTCTTCCATCTTCCAACTGGCCCCCCACGTGGGACACTGCTATCCGCAGGTGCGATAGTCCCAAAAAATTAGACTGTCCACCAAAAATGGGGACATTTGGGAGAACTGGGCAGCAGTGTTCCATGGTGGGGGGCAGTTGTGAATAGATACTGAGCATTTGCAGTCACAGAGACAGGAGGCTGGGGTTATGCGAGCAGTCACAGAGTGCTGGGCACGTCCCTATAGTGATAACAACAGGAGGCGTGACTCACTGGAGCATCACCCCATGAAACCACAGACCCTTTTTTCGGTACCGACTGGAGGGTTCCCAACTGAATATCTGTGGCTGGGCTGCTTCTGGACATCACAATATAACACAATATACAGTAGCACTCCTATTGTTTGTTTTATAGATGTTATATTTGTCACAAAATTATCTTCTACCTCTATAACACTCCTAACACATACAGTAGCTGCTCTTATCTATCTAACAGTCCTAACACATACAGTAGCTGCTCTTATCTATCCAACACTCCTAACACATGCAGTAGCTGCTCTTATCTATCTAACACTCCTAACACATGCAGTAACTGCTCTTATCTATCTACCAGTCCTAACACATGCAGTAGCTGCAATTATCTATCTAACAGTCCTAACACATGCAGTAGCTGTTCTTATCTATCTAACACTCCTAACACATGCAGTAACTGCTCTTATCTATCTAACAGTCCTAACACATGCAGTGGCTGCTCTTATCTATCTAACACTCCTAACACATACAGTAGCTGCTGTTATCTAACACTCCTAACACATGCAGTAGCTGCTCTTATCTATCTAACACTCCTAACACATGCAGTAACTGCTCTTATCTATCTACCAGTCCTAACACATGCAGTAGCTGCAATTATCTATCTAACAGTCCTAACACATGCAGTAGCTGTTCTTATCTATCTAACACTCCTAACACATGCAGTAACTGCTCTTATCTATCTAACAGTCCTAACACATGCAGTGGCTGCTCTTATCTATCTAACACTCCTAACACATACAGTAGCTGCTGTTATCTAACACTCCTAACACATGCAGTAACTGCTCTTATCTATCTAAAACTCCTAACACATGCAGTAGCTGCTGTTATCTAACACCTCTAACACATGCAGTAGCTGCTCTTATCTATCTAACACTCCTAACACATGCAGTAGCTGTTCTTATCTATCTAACAGTCCTAACACATGCAGTGGCTGCTCTTATCTATCTAACAGTCCTAACACATGCAGTAGCTGCTCTTATCTATCTAACACTCCTAACACATGCAGTAGCTGCTCTTATCTATCTAACAGTCCTAACACATGCAGTAGCTGCAATTATCTATCTAACAGTCCTAACACATGCAGTAACTGCTCTTATCTATCCAACACTCCTAACACATGCAGTAGCTGCTCTTATCTATCTAACACTCCTAACACATGCAGTAACTGCTCTTATCTATCTACCAGTCCTAACACATGCAGTAGCTGCAATTATCTATCTAACAGTCCTAACACATGCAGTAGCTGTTCTTATCTATCTAACACTCCTAACACATGCAGTAACTGCTCTTATCTATCTAACAGTCCTAACACATGCAGTGGCTGCTCTTATCTATCTAACACTCAGTGCTTAAAGTGGTCCAAGGGAGGTGGTGGAACTCAACCCTCTACACCCACCCTTTCGGGCCACACCCATAGCACCTCCCACCTGGAATAAGCCACGCCCCTAATGCCACCCTTACATGGTAGCAAGGGTATTCAGTGGTGGGTGGGGGGCAGGTATTCAGCAGGGGGCATCATAAAAACATAAAGGCCCACACAGTTACCTAGTACGCCTCACAAATCAAGCCCAAACAATGAAATACTGAAATCATTATATACTATCTATCTGTAATGCCAATTACAAATTATGCCGCACATTGTGATGCCAATTACACATTACACCCCACACCGTAATGCCCATTCCACATTACTACAAACACCATGATGCCCATTATGCCGCACAACACGATGCCCATTACACATATGACCCCACAGTGCCAGATACATATGTCCCCACAGTGGCAGGCAGGCCCCCACAGTGCCAGTCATACCCCCACAGTGCCAGATATGCCTCCACAGTGCCAGATATGCCCCCATAGTGCCAGAAACATACATGCCCTCAGAGTACCAGACACATTTATGCCCCCAGAGTGCCAGACACATTTATGCCCCCACAGTGCCAGAAACAGATCTGCACCCACAGTGTCAGATATGCCACCACAGTGTCAGATATGCCACCACAGTGTCAGATATGCCACCACAGTGTCAGATATGCCACCACAGTGTCAGATATGCCACCACAGTGTCAGATATGCCACCACAGTGCCAGATATGCCACCACAATGCCAGATACATACATGCCCCCAGAGTGCCAGGCACATTTATGCCCCCACAGTGCGGGTAGCGGGTACAGGGCTGCTGCCTCCACAGTAAAATCTGCCACCACAATGAGCCAGTCTGTGCACTGGCTTTAATGGCTGTGGATTCCTATTGGTAGCATTTTTGCTAATCACACACAGGAAAGGCAGCCCACAGGGAGGTAACATGGGGGGGGGGGGATTCAGATTTGATGGTACGGGGCCCGAATTGGGTCCAATGGTGGAGGAGGTCTGAGCATGCACATGCACGTATTTCTACATGTGCAGACCCCAGGGAACTCGCTGAGGGGGCAGGTCAGAGCAGGGAGAAGCAGACTGAGTGCGCACTGCGCAGTAAAATGGAAAATGGCGCCGAGGCCAGAGAAAAGGCCCGCCAACGCCAGCCCCCCCTACCTAACTCAATCCCTCCGCGTCCCCCACCCAGCCACCTCCCCACAGAAGCACAGACTTACTTGTTGGGGGTAATATAGTTGAACTGCAAATTGTATCTCTCCACTTTTTGCTCCCTATGGCTACTAAATTCTGTTAGGTATGGGCCTTAATCTGCTGCAAATTGTATCTCTCCACTTTTTGCTCCCTATGGCTACTAAATTCTGTTAGGTATGGGCCTTAATCTGCTGCAAATTGTATCTCTCCACTTTTTGCTCCCTATGGCTACTAAATTCTGTTAGGTATTGACAATTCCACAAACCTTTGTTTTTATTATTCCCTTTGGAATATATAGTAAACAAGAAATGTCTGTGTATTAGCGGGGGCAGTGGTCTGTCTTTGATCACACCTTGATAAATCAATTAGGTGTGGGTGGAGTTAGGGGGTGGGGATCACTAGGACCTGTGCTGCTATTTATTCACTATATGCTAGGCTGTTAGGCCTTCTGGCTGTGTAGTCTTCTAGCTGTGAAGTATTCTAGTGTCAAGTATGCAGACTATAGTAATATAACATAGGAGATATACAGGAGGGAAACAGGAGAACAAAGAACACTTCGTCCTCCATCTGCAACCCCAGCAATCAACATACTGCAGTGAGTTACCTGCCTCATCATCACCTACAGTCTGCACAACCTGGACACTGATCTCCATGCTGAACTAAATAATGTCACGCACTGCCTCTGTCTCACTTATACATTAACTATACTTCCTGTAGGCTCTCCACACTTCCAGTACTCCACCTTCTCACTGCTCATTCTAGGCCACTCCAATCTCACTCTATCACTACTCTGACCAACTTTACACAGAAATATGGCTCCTAGATCCAGTCCCATACCAGTCCTTGCTGCCAGGTCTCGCCCCCTCTCAACTTCCACACCTTTCACACGCACCCACAACCCACACAACCTAATTACTATCTCACCTGTCCCCTCCCTTCCTTTCTCCTGTGCTCTCTGGAATGCTAGATCAGTCTGCAACAAGCTCCCAATTATCCACGACCTCTTTATCTCCCACTTTTTTAACATTCTTGCCATCACTGAAACCTGGCTGTCCGCATCTGACACTACCTCCCCTGCTACCCTCTCTTATGGAGGCCTCTCCTTCACACACTCGGTCAGACCGGATGGCCGCCAGGGTGGAGGAGTGGGCATCCTCCTCTCCCCCAACTGCACCTTCCGTGCCATCCCACCTGAGCCCTCCCTCACATTCTCCACCTTTGAGGTACACACTATCCGCCTCTTCTACCCCATTCACCTCCTTGTGGCTGTAATCTACCGCCCCCCTGGCCCCTCCTCCCCTTTCCTTGATAACTTTGCTGCGTGGCTTCCACACTTTCTTGCCTCTGACCTCCCCTCTATCATCCTCGGTGACTTTAACATTCCTATTGACATCAATAATGCTGCCTCCTCTAACCTTCTTGACCTTACCACCTCCTTTGGACTTTCTCAATGGACCTCCACCCCCACTCATAATCTCGGACACTCCCTTGACCTAGTCTTCACCCACCATTGTAATCTCTCTGATTTCTCTAATTCTTCCTTCCCACTCTCTGACCACAATCTGCTCTCTTTCACCCTCTCATCCTCCCCTCTCCCCTCATTGCCCAGACCCACAGTCACCAGACGTAACCTCGGATCTCTTGACCCCACTGTCCTATCTTCCCTGGAGACTTTCCTCTCTCCTCTCTCAACCATGACTTGCCCCAACCAGGCTGCCTCTTTCTATTATTCTTCTCTCACCTCTGCTCTCGACTCTGTAGCCCCCCTCCACACTGTTCCCCTTCGACGCTCTAAACCACAACCCTGGCACAACAAAATAACTAGATTCTTGCAAAAATGTGCACGCTCTGCTGAACGCCTCTGGAGAAAATCTCACTCTCTGGAAGACTTCCTCCATTTCAAGTTTATTCTCTCCTCCTACAGCGCTGCTCTCTCCTATACCAAACAATCTTTCTTCAAATCTCTCATCTCTTCCCATTCCTCCAATCCCCGACGTCTCTTTGATACTTTCAACACTCTACTTCGCCCTGCACCACCCCTCCTTCCTTCATCCCTCACTGCCACTGACTTTGCCTCCTTCTTCCTCTCTAAAATTGAGGTAATCCGACATGATATCTCCTTCCATACCCCCTCTGCAGCCCACCCACCCCAATCATCCTCCCCTACCAACTACCCCACTCTGTCATCCTTCTGCCCTACTACAGCTGAGGAAGTCCGCTCACTCATCTCATCCTCTCCCCCCTCTACCTGTCCCTTGGACCCTCTCCCCTCCCGTCTCCTCAGTTCCCTCTCCCCCACTGGCTGCTCCCACCTTGCTCACCTCTTTAACCTATCTCTTTCTACTGGCATCTTTCCCTCACCCTTCAAACATGCTCTGGTCTCGCCTATTCTTAAAAAACCTAACCTGGACCCTTTATCTCCCACAAGCTACCGCCCTATCTCTCTTCTCCCATTTGCCTCTAAAATACTAGAACGGCTGGTTTACAGGCGTCTCACAAGCTACCTGTCTGACCACTCCATCCTAGATCCCCTTCAATCTGGCTTTCGCCCACTTCACTCCACTGAGACTGCCCTAGTGAAAGTCACCAATGACCTGCTGTCAGCCAAATCCAAGGGTCACTTCTCCCTGCTTATCCTTTTGGACCTATCTGCTGCCTTTGACACTGTGGATCACCCTCTCCTCCTCCACACACTCCAAAACATTGGCCTCTCTGGCACAGTCTTCAACTGGTTTTCCTCTTACCTCTTCAACCGTTCCTTCTCAGTCTCTGCCTCTGGCTCTACCTCACCACCTTCTATCCTTCCTGTCGGGGTCCCTCAGGGTTCCGTCCTTGGCCCCATTCTGTTCTCTCTGTACACCTCCTCTCTGGGTGCACTCATTAACTCCTTTGGCTTCCAATATCACCTCTATGCAGATGACACCCAAATCTACCTCTCCTCTCCTGATCTGTCCCCCACTGTTTTCTCTCAAGTTTCCAACTGCCTCGCTGCCATCTCTACCTGGATGTCTGAGCGATTTCTGAAGCTGAATATGGACAAAACCGAACTTATTATCTTTCCCCCACCCAGAGCTATGCCCCCTACTAATATCTCTATCACTGTTAACAACACCATCATCTCCCCTGTTCCCCAACTCCGCTGCCTGGGTGTCACACTTGACTCCTCCCTCTCCTTTGCACCCCACATCCAAGCCCTGGCCCATTCTTGCCGGTTCCAGTTACGCAACATTGCTCGCATCAGGCCCTTTCTCTCACAGAGTGCAACTAAGCTGATCATCCACTCATTAGTCATCTCGCGGCTTGACTACTGTAATGCTCTTCTCACTGGCCTCGCTCAATCCCAACTAGCTCCTCTCCAATCTGTCCTCAATGCTGCAGCCAGGCTTATCTTCCTCTCCCGCCGCTCTAACTCTGCTACTCCCCTTCAACAAAATCTGCACTGGCTTCCATTCCCCTACAGAATCCTCTTCAAACACCTCACACTCACATACAGGGCCATCTCTAATTCCATTGCTCCATATATCTCTAACCTCATCTCCATTCATACACCCTCCCGCCCTCTACGGTCAGCTGACGACTGTCGTCTCTCCTCCACCCTGATCACTGCTTCCCATGCTAGAGTACAGGACTTTGCCCGTGCTGCACCCCTTCAGTGGAACGCACTCCCTCGCTCCATTAGACTCTCCCCGACCTTGCAAAGCTTCAAACGGGCACTGAAAACTCACCTATTCATCAAAGCGTACCCTTCCACTGCATAAACCAGCTGGTTCTCCGACCCCTTGCCTGTTTCCTGTTTACATCCTGCTATCTAACCACCACCCCCTCGCTTGCACCTCTTGTAATCTGTCTGTCTCCCCTTCCTACTAGATTGTAAGCTCCTCCGAGTAGGGCCCTCTTCCCTCCTGTTGTCAAAGCCCACTTCTCTTTACATTTCACTCACAGCTCTCCTTTACTCCAACACTCAGTGACCATCTTCATACTCATCTCCATCATTGGCCTCAAGCCTCTAGTTGTATGTTGATTGGGTCCTCACTACTTACATTTAAGCTGTAATGTGTATTGAACTGTGGTGCTCTTTATTTGTACTGTATTTTTGTTATTTATTCAATGTTATGCCAAGTTTTTGTCTCCCTGTATTGTTCCTTTGTACGGCGCTGCGAAACACCTGTGGCGCCTTATAAATAAAATTATAATAATAATAATAATAACTTGTCGTCCAACTTGTCTGATGTGAGAATGGGCTCCTGGCGGGGGCTACTGCAATTAGCTTCCGCCGTCCAGCGAAGGCAGCGTGTGGTAAGCGCAGCGCTGGACTCGAGGCTGCACAGCGTCCACTCCGCTCTAGCTTGCTGCCGTGACAGCCTGCGCATAAGCGCAGGTCCCTCCTCTGTCCCCCCTTGGTGGCCAATCCCAACAGCAGGAGGGGGAGGCAGTCAGGTCAGTCCCTGCCCGGCGCTGTGTACCGCTCGGCGCTCATAGTCACAGCCGCCTGTCACTCAATAGAGTCTCTATTGTGACAGGCGGCTGTGACTGTGAGCGCCAAGCGGGGCACATAGACACAGAGTCACGGCAGCCGCAGCAGTAGCACCCACATCGGCGTGTCCCCGACTACCCGCGCATTGAGAGATCCATATGGATTCTCGGCAGGGCGGCAGCAGCAGCAGGCTGGGTGGGCGAAGGAGGCGGAACTGAGTTCCGGCTTCAATTTGAACTGCCGGAACTCAGTTCCGGTGCGTTCCGGCCCACTTTAACCCCTGCTAACACTCCTAACACATACAGTAGCTGCTGTTATCTAACAGTCCTAACACATGCAGTAACTGCTCTTATCTATCTAAAACTCCTAACACATGCAGTAGCTGCTGTTATCTAACACCTCTAACACATGCAGTAGCTGCTCTTATCTATCTAACACTCCTAACACATGCAGTAGCTGTTCTTATCTATCTAACAGTCCTAACACATGCAGTGGCTGCTCTTATCTATCTAACAGTCCTAACACATGCAGTAGCTGCTCTTATCTATCTAACACATGCAGTAGCTGCTCTTATCTATCTAACACATGCAGCAGCTCCTTTATCTATCTAACAGTCCTTGTCTATAAAACACTTTTTAACACTTCACTTGCTCCACTAATGTGATGCTTTGGGGTTATTTGGCTGGGTGGTGGTGGTGGTGGTGGGGGGTGTTAAGGGCCCCAGACTTCAATCGTTAGAATGTTTGGGACATAACCAACAAGGTTACATGGATGTGGAGAGTAAGCCCAGAACTGATATAATGCAAAAAAATGTGATTTATTGCAAAATGTATTTCAAATCTAATTCATAATGTTTGAAAAGTGCATCTGCACTTCTTTCCAATATACACCTCTGCAAAAGTAGCAATTCTCATTACATAGGGTGCACATTCTCAGGCCTCTTCCTTTCTCACCCATAGCCCAACTTTATTTAGTCCACTTTGTTTTTGGAATCTTATACCCTTCCCCAATGCCCCTCCCCACCCTCTTTCATCTTCCACACCTGGATTCCGGGGTTCCCTCCTACCGCCCCCTCTGATTTCCGAAGCTCAATAATACAGTCACGTGGAACAAAATATAGAACATAAGGTGTCCCATTTAGAGGGGGGCTATTATTCGGGTAAACATGTGGTATGCCACTTCTTCAAAAAAATTTATAGAAGGTAGAATTATACATTAAGGGGTTAACGATATTCAGAGAGCTTTAAAACATGGTTTAGGCCACTCCAAGTAAACCACAAATTCAGAACATGACTAACAACATCTCAGCATTCTTAAGAGCTGGAAGACGGCCCACAGTACTGGAGGCTCTAATACCACAAGAAATCAATCCAAAGTTTCAGCTTGTTGCTACCAAGAAGTGCCAGAATTCTTTATTGCCCTGGTGTTTTGGTGTCTGCTTACTCCTTCCCGTGTCCTTCTCTGCCTCCTGGACATGTGAATCTTGCACCAAGCCCTTCTGGCAAAGTCTGATTCCTGGTGCCGGGATATTATTGATTGTGTTCTTTCAAAGAGGAAAGCTTAGTGGGTCTGCAGCTAGGAAAATAGGCAAGTCAACCGCAGTCTGTTCTCAAGTTCCTACTGTAGGTAGAAAAGACGCTCTTCTCTGTGCTATAGAATGTGTATTATACAAAGCTGTAAGTCTCCTGGGGAGGAACACGTATTTATGGCATAGTAAATTGTGTATGCGGTAAATAAACTTAAGTTTTTGGGGGAATCTACTAAATTGTGAGTTTTGCACACATCAACCAATCAGATTCTACTTCTCATTTATCTAGGACCTTCTAGAGGATAAAAGCTTGAATCAATTGGTTGCTATAGGCAACATCTCATCTTCAATAGAACTCCCATTTTGGGTAACCTCTCTCACTCAACTCACTTTAGTAGAAGGGGTATGGGTCATTGGGTCCACTTAATTTAGGTCGACATGCATTGGGTTGACCGCTGAAAGTCGACGCCTGAAACAGGTCGACATGGCTGAGGTCGACAGGGTTGGAAGGTCGACACAAGCATTAGGTCGACAATGGCAAGGTCGAGAGTCAAAAGGTCGACATGAATTTCATTTTTTTGACCCGAATGTCACCATAGTCAACCTGGACACGGTCAAAGTGTACTGCATCCCCTCGTATGGATCACTGCGCCCACAATGCTTCGGGCATGGTGCCTCGCTGCGTTTGGTAGGGCATGGAATACTGCCTGTCGGCACAGAGAAAAACCCATGAAAACTGATGTCGACCTTTTGACTGTCGACATTGCTATTGTCGACCTACCGCTTGTGTTGAGCTTCCAACCCTGTCAACCTTAGTCATGTCAACCTAATTCAGGTGTTGACCTAAGGCCTGTCGACCAGTATGACAGTAAATTCACCCTTTCTTGTCTAGAGATTGGATCTGCAAAGTCTGGATTTTACTGATCTATAACTATTAGGAAAAGAGGTTCTCATACAAAAAATAAAAAACAAAAATAATTAAAAATGAGCTTATTTGGCAATTTCTTTTAAAACAATTACATTTAAAAAATAACAATGGGAATACACTCAGTAACACAGACCCACACGGGATCATAAATAACGTTAATTTCAGTGGCTCAGCTGTGGCATTATAGCAGACGCTCCTTCTATGATGATTGGTAGGTATAGCCCGATTATGACCATAATGAGGTCATAATGTCATTATGACCTCACTTCTCTTAGGTAGCCAAGAGAAAGTGTAACATCACGGGGCATCACGGATGGTGTAGTGGTTAGCATTACTGCTTCACAGCACTGAGGTCATGGGTTCGATACCCACCATGGCCCTAACTGTGCGGAGTTTGTATATTCTCCGCGTACTCATACCTCCCAACTTCTGTCCGAATGAAATAGGGACACTCGAGCGCCCGAAAAGGGGGCGGGGCGTATGCAAATGAGGGTGCGGCTTATGCTAATTAGCCGCGACCTCATTTTCATACGAGAATAGACGCTTTGCGCATGCGCACAGCGTCTATTCTACTAGATTAGGGGTCTCCCAACTGTCACCCCCCGCAGCGGGACAATGCCTGCCGCGGGTGGGACAGCGGGACAGGACCCGAAAATCGGGACTGTCCCTCTAAAATCGTGACAGTTGGGAGGTATGCGTACTTGTGTGGGTTTCCTCTGGGTACTCCGGTTTCCTCCCACAATCCAAAAATATACTGGTAGGTTAATTGGCTTCCAACAAAAATGAACCCTAGAATGTCTTTGTCTGCGTGTACAGGTCAGCACACCCTAACACTTTATTAACACTTATACTTTTCCTATCACATTGTATATATTTTGTATTTTTATCACACCTTTCACCTCCTAACATAGCACTTACAGTATGTGCTTCTTATTAACCCCCACTAATTTTCATTTGTGTGCTGCCCTGGAGTGATCAGCCTGAGCCGGCATGATGGGGGCCCACACCCCAGACCAATACCCAGTATTAGGGACCCCCAGCGACACAGAGACGCGTTTAAGTACGGCCTGGGCCTATGGGCCAGATGTAATAAGCTTCAAAAGTGATAAAATGGAAAGTGATAAACAACCAGCCAATCAGCTCCTACCTGCCATGTCACAGACTGTGTTTGAAAAATGTAAGGTATGCGCTGATTGGCTGGCTGTTTATCACTCTCCATTTTATCACTTTTGAAGCTTAGTACATCTGGCCATAAATCTGCAGATATATGCAATCAAGATATCTGTATTATCTGATTATTATATGTATATTTCTCACTCAGTGTGCAATTTCGATACAAAATGTTTTTTTTCCTAACTAGAATTACCCCTCCCTTTTGGCACCTGAGTGACATCACAATCTGATTGAGCAGCTTGCCAACAAATGTGTTGTGTGCGTGGTGTACAGTGCATGTGGTAGGAAATATAGATTGTAAGCCCCACTGGAGCAGGGATTGATGTGAATGTACTCTGTAAAGCGCTGCAGAATATGTGTGCGCTATATGAAATACTGTTAATAAATAAATAATATCTACTGCTATGCACATTATAGGTAATTGTCAGTCAGTGTGGTTCATTTGGCCGACACCAGAAAAAAGTTTGACACATTAAAGGGTCGACATGTGTTTTTCACTATTTTTGTCATCCATGTCAACACCTGACCGTGTTGGCCTTTTAAACGTGCTCCTTTTGCACAAATGAACAAGTAAGCCCTCTAAATACTATGTTATTTTAATAGCCTGATGATAAATTATTGAAATGATTGGCGGCTAGATCACATGTGATACATCCTATGCGGTCATTTTGCATACAATGTACCACGTGCGATCCCATTCCCTGCTCCGGAATAAGATGTATTCTTGCTGCAGCGGTGACCATCTGTGGATCCGAGAGCTGGCGCTGAATGAGAGGTGCTCCATCTGTACAAAATTAGTAAAGGGACTCTTTACAGAGCAAGCCAATCAGCTCCTAACCATCATTTTTCAAACACGGCCTGTAACATGGCAGCTAGAAGCTGATTGGCTGCTACTTTATCTCTTTCCACTTTATCACTCTCCAAGGCTCAGTACACACCTTCTCTTACCATACAAAATGTGGCACGACACCAATTTAAATCAAATTTCAAATTGACCTCTGGTGCAATAGGTCACCATTTGAGGTAAATTTACTAAGATGGGATTTTGATTGAAGATGAGATGTTGCCCATAGCAACCAATCAGATTTGATTGGTTATATATAAATCAGAAGTAGAATCTGATTGGTTGCTATGGCAACATCCCATCTTCAATCGAGCTCCCATCTTAGTAAATTGACCTCTATGTGCCCACACAACACAAGTGTATCATGAAGTCTGATTGGTTGGTTGCCCAAATCACTAAAGTACGATATACAGTAGTTCCGTCTCTCTTATAATTGTAACATAAACTTTTATATGTAATCCAGAAACGACGGACTGTGGAGGAAATGTACAAAATTTTTACATGCGATGTTGCTTTGGGCAACCAATGAGATACTATCTATTACCTTCGAGTAGGTGCTAAATAAATAAGAAATACCGTAAATTCTAATTGGTTGCCATAGCAACTTCCCATGTGAAATACAACTCCCAGCTTAGTAAATTGCCCCCAGAACTTCAACATTCAGAGCTCAAAAAGAAAAAAAAAGAACACATTAAAGACTGGACATTATAGCAAAAACAAGACATTTATGGAGACCTAAAAAGAAATGAAAGGCGCAGTATCTATGAAGCAGAAAAGATGCCCATTCTCAGCAGAATGAATGACAGCTTGTTTCTCGTCTCCCCCACCTGTAGAGCTTCAAAACCCCAAGCTAGCGTCCCAGAGGAAAAGAGAACGTGAGAGGCCGTGGCGATGATATCTGTTTCCTGCTTTATGTTACACGATTTATGTATATCGCACATTATGCACGGTGCTATATATTTACCTGCTTATACTACAAACAAGCGCCAGGCCATATTAAACACACATATTTCCTTTTCTTTGGAGAAGAGTTAAAATAGTCAGGGTAGTATTGGCTGCTGGGCCAGAGAAGTCTTCTTTCATGCTCCTGAAAGCCCGGACTGGTTTTAGCGGTGGTCTCCTTGGGATTCTAATATGTTGCGTGGTATATACTGCAGCATTGTGTGCCGGTGGTCGGGGTCTGCTCCTGCAGACTGACAAACCTGATACTCCTAAAACATTTTAAAAGCTGCGTTGTGTAAAGTGAAACGTATCAAAGCGATGTCTTATTTTTTTATTGTCCATCACAGTCTGACATAGCAGTTTTACGACTTTGATATAAAAATATTATTGTGTCTGTAAAAAGAGAGACATGCCATGAAATCTTTGAAAATTTGGTTTAATTATATAATTTTTTTATAGATAGCTTGGCCGCATTTCTAGGATAAACTTGTATTGCATATCTGTGTTAAACAATAGAGGGCGCCTTTATACAGTTATACAGCTGTACTGCAGGGTTCTATGCAGTACAGTACGTGCAGAATTACCTGATGGGATTCTTATCAGAATGAGGGGCGAAAATTGCAGGATACAGTTGCTAGGTCGACACTTTGAAGGATGATATACATGAGGTTGACCACTAGAGGTCGACAGGGCTAAGGACGACATAAAATAGGTCGACATGGCCACAGTCAATAGGGACGGAAGGTCGACACAAGCATTTGGCATTCTGGCCAAATTTTAAAGGAAGTAATACTTCATTGAGCCCTGTGATAATAACACCAGTCACCAGCGAATCACAGGGCTCATATACGAATTAAGGCTTCTGCAGATCTATCTATGCCCCTAGACAGAGAAAGCAGTGCAGGAATAGGGCCAGTGTCATAAATTGTGAGTGTTCAATGGACACAGAAGATTATCACTGTGTACAAAATCAAAACCCCAGGGTCCGCCGATTGGTGCATTAGTGAGGGCTGCCGGTCCTGCTGCTCTGCGAGCCTTGGTGCAATAAAGTGATGCTGCAAAGCAGGAGCTTACTTTACAGCACCAGGGGACTTACTTTAGAGCTTACTTTACAGCACAGAAGGAGGAAGCCTGAAGATCATCAAAACTGCAGAAGCTGATCCATAGTTGCCTACCCTCCTGCATTCTGCAGGAGACTCCCTGAAACAGCAGCAATCTCCCTCTCTCCCTCATTAGTCTAGCAATCTCCCTCATATCACCTAGCCCACATTACACTGTTTGGGGAAAAAAAGGATTGAGAGACAGATACATTTACATTGAATCATCAGCACCATTTCCCAGCACTTTACCAAGTATAGTAGCTCTTACTTACTGCTTTGGGGCTCATCTACATTTGGATATACCATATATACTCGAGTATAAGCCTACTTTTCAGAACATTTTTTATGCTGAAAAAGCCCCCCTCGGCTTATACTCGAGTGAGGCTCCCACTTGAGTCAATAAGTTTTCCCAGTTTTTTTGTTTAGGTGCCTCGGCTTATATTCGGGACGACTTATACTCGAGTATATACAGTAAGTCATTTTACAAGATTCCTCTCAGATGTAGCAGTGCACAGCCACGCTTCTAGGTGCCACGTTCACAATCTCTTTTCACAATATCTCCATATATGGAACTAGTCACGCCCATTGGGCAGAGCATGACATGCCCCCTCAACTATAATCTCCCTAAAACTAGTTTTCAAAATTAGGCAAGTATGAGCTGATCCCCAGGGATGTTGCATGATAAGAAGGGTGCCGATGGCAGCTACAATGTCGATAGTGGCGACACATGTACAGCACAGCATCGGAGTATTTTTCATTAAAAAAAATTTTACACGTCACATTATTACATTTTTAATGTGTGTAATAGAAACAGGGCGATAGTCTGCAGCATGTAGGTTAGAGAGGATTCCCACGGTCAGGGGTTCCATGCATTATACCTTTATACAATATGTTGCACCTGCACTGTGCCTTATTTATTCAGCAATATGTCTTCCCATTACTGTGTTTTGTACATAGACACATACAGTATAGCACTTTCTTACTACCTGTTATACAACTTTCTCTTGTTTGCAAAAATGTAAAGTATCTATTTATTTGTTGCAGCTCTTAGCGAAGAAGAATCTGTTGGTTTTATAGCATGAAACAGACACCTGGTACAGTATGTCCTTCAGTGCTCGGACTAATTTACAGCGCACCCATCCGTATACTCAATGAAGGCAGGGTGAACTATTGATACCACGTAAGCAGGATATTTCCAATGACGTATGCCAGTTACACACCGGGCGATATGTTGTCCAGTCGACGGTATATAGCACATATTGCTCAGTGTGTATGCACGGCTTGAGCGCTCCTGCGGTCACTTGTGATGGTGCTAGGTTGAATGTGCTGTACATCAAACCTAGGGGCACCATGCATGTTACTGAAGGAGAGAACAATGAATGCTCCGTTCTTCGTTAACATCGCTCCTGTGTGTACGGGTTACCTGGGTTGTTGGAACATGCTCTAGCATATAACAGGTACACAATGAAGTTATAGAGTTCAATAAGTTGTTACCTTCTGACATATCGGCCAGATTGTCAGATTGTTCAGCATGTGTGGGCAATCCATGCAATATCATGATACTTAGCGATATCATCCAGGCAGTCGTGGCCGTATATATATAACATGCAATGTTGTGCTGTGTAATGATGCACAGGACGAGGGATTGTGCTGTCCTTCAATATATCGCTGTCATGTGTACTGTGGAAACCGTATGTTGGCCCGTTGGCCAGACTGGGCCCAGCTTTAAAGGTAAATTAACCAAAGCTTCTAAAAATTAAGAGAGGTGATGTTGCCCATAGCAACCAATTACATTCGGTGTATCGTTTTCTGGGTTGCAATGGAGAAATTATAGAAATGATTTGACTGGTTGCCATGGGCAACATCCTCTCATTTTTAGAAGCCTTAGTAAATGTACCCCTTAGTGTTAAATTGTAGACCCTTACTTGCCTATTCTATTGGAATGTCTGGGAGAGTAGACCAGCAGACCTTAGTGAAATGGCTGGAGGCTCGGCAACACGTTTCGCTGTGTATGATGTCAATGTGTATGGATCATTGGATAGACAGCAACTAGGTTGACAAGCATTAGGTCGGCAGCACTAGGTCGACATGCCTGAAAGTCGACATGACCGAAGGTCAAAATGCCTGAAAGTCAACATGGGTTAGGTCGACAGGGTCATTGGGTCAACAAAAGCCTTAGGTTGACATGGGGAAGGTCGGCAGTGAAAAGGTCGACATGGGGTTTTTCATTTTTTGTCCCAAATGACACCGTCGACATGGGCACTGAAACATAGCACCATGTGCGCTTGCCGTGCTTCAGGCATGGTGCCTCGCTACGCTCAGCACACTAATTTTTTCTCCCACCACGCCCTAGTGGATAGTAGGGCATGAAATACCGCCTGTCAGCGCGTCAGCTAAAAAAATAAAAAGTGAAAAATCCCATGCCGACCTTTCTACTGTCGACCTTCCCCATGTTGACCTAATGACCCTGTTGACCTAACCCATGTCGACCTTCAAGCATGTTGACCTTCCAGCATGTCGACCTAATGCTTGTCAACCTAATGCTCATCAACCTAGTGACCGTATCCCAATGTCAACATGTCCTTGCCCCAAGTGAGGCCAGCAAATGTAGGCATTGTGCAGTGTCGGAGGGGGACGATGACGACGACACCATAATGAAAAAATCAAGTCACCCCCAACACCTGTCTTTCTTAGAGCAGGGTCCTACATATAGTCTAACGTGGTGTATCCATCCTTATTGTGTGCCGGAGTCGGTTCCTTGAGATTCAGCCTATGAAACCACAGAGAACCGGTGACATCACAGGCACAGAGGCATTGACAGAAACATGACATCACCTAACAAGAGGATGCCGCAAGTTAAGCATCAATTCGCTGTTTAGTTACTCTTTAAATATCAATTCATTTAAGAAACATTCATCTGTTAAGATTATATCTCCTCTAATTGTCAACATATTTGGTGCCGCGGTGACGAAATATTGGCTCAGAGCTCTGTCTCTGGTGCCAATTGTGATCTTATGAAAAGAATCCTATGGATTTGGAGTTGAAAAAAATAATCCTAAATGAGGTTAACAAAAAGGTCAGCTCAGATAATTTTTTCCAATGAGCTGGCTGATGCTACAATAACAAAAGGAACCCGCCAGGTTACATAAAGCAAAGCAGCCCGAACAGCAGGATCATTCTCATTCATGGTAAGTTTGTCCAGGTGTGAAGTGACATCACACAGCAAAGACATATTTCACCCGGCCACAACTCACGTATTACTATATACACAATAACGCTACCAGAGGAACTACCCACACTCCTGTAAGCTCTCTGTCAACTCCGCTGCAGTACGTTCTCACCTGAACAAATGATCAGTCGCGGTATCTTGTATGAACTGATAGACCCCCCACCCCAAGTTATGCAAAGTAACGAGAGACAACTAAAAGCTGCTATTGCTGAAAGGAACACACACAGACAAAGCCTTCCTTCTACAGTATAAGGCCTTGCATTCATTATCGCTCAATGTTACAGTATTATATAGGGGCACAAAACGTAAGACGCAAGTTGTGATACATAATCGCTACTAAAACATTCACATACTGTAGCTATGGGAAGCCTTTTGAAACTTTACGGATTTGCCACTGCTATGTAGTGTAATGCAATGCTATCACATAACACAAATAAGGGCGCATTTATGAATGATTCTGAAGGTAAGGAAACCAGTCAGGACAAAAGGCTGATTCAGAGGTGGACACAGCGTGGACCGGTGTTGTGTCTTTGGATCTGAGGGCATACTATAATGCCGGCTTCTCAACACCTCTACTTGAGATTATAGAACATCAAATCCACATTTGGACCCATGGCATATTGGAGTTATCCACCGGTTACTTAGAATGTCCGTCAAAACTGTGCTACTGGGGCCTGTGAAATGGTGTCCGGGAAGCAGTCACGGGTATTCAGCAAACCCAGAAAACATGGGCGAGGTTCCAACATTTTTTCTGCTGCACACCCCGTCCGTTCCGGTCAATGAGACTTTGGCTGACAGGACAATGCAACAGTCATCGAATCAATGGTAAACTATTTTGCCATTGATGTCAGACATCTGATGTTTCTTCACCATTGATGACCGCATTTTTTTTTTAGCTTAGCCTTGCTCGATAATATACCCCGCATAGCCCCACCCTCTTTCACTGATTCAAAGCATGTGATGATGTCAATAAATGTCTTAAAGCCCCACACATCTAGGAACAATTTAAAAAATGTCTAAGCAAGGGAGAGGCAATTTGTGGCGTATTTGAGGCATATTGGGGAACTACACATCCCAGCATGCCTTGCACCATACACTCATTTATTTTAAAGCCATTGATTGTGCAAACCATTGACAGCTCGCCTTTGAGGATTTCCTGCCATCAATGTGATACACATATGACCCCACCAGTGGCAGACCCTTCGATGTCCATCCCTATGACCATGCGATTCAAAGCATGTGATGATGTCAATAAATGTCTTAAAGCCCCACACATCTAGGAACAATTTAAAAAATGTCTAAGCAAGGGAGAGGCAATTTGTGGCGTATTTGAGGCATATTGGGGAACTACACATCCCAGCATGCCTTGCAACATTTTGGTGTTAGGGCGTGTCAATAAATCACGGCAGGGACTACTGGGATGTGTAGTTCCAGAGCACCTGGTGTACCGGACCTTGACTATCCCTTGTATAAACAAAGATGGCAGCAGTAATTATTACAAAACTTCCTGAAATATAACAATTAGTGGTGCCATAATTAATGAATCTACATTTCTAAGTAGGATTAGAATTTCTTTCTTTCTTTTTTTTTTTATAAAATAAGGCAAATGGGTTCCGCATCCCTTCCCATAGAAATCACCAGCCTGCAATACACAGTTAGTCTCACGGACTGCGGTAGATTACCTTTACTGTATAACATTCAGTCAATGGTGTGTGTCCCCTGCCAATTTCACAATACTCTAATGAATGGTCTCATATTGGCAGGGATTACAGAAGGGGACAGAGAACATTATGGCTTTAGTGCTTGCAAAAAATCATATTAATAACAACAGTTTAGCTCATGCAAATAGTTCTGAGCAGGGGAGTCGCGTTGGATTTGTAATGCAATTTATGAATTATTATGATTCCATTATGCTTAATGGAAACAAGTTTATTTTATACAATGGTAGAAGCACTTACCGAATACACAAGCTCCAAGCAGGTGAGTATTTATATTCTAAATTTCAACGGTATACTTTATATTTTAATTCATCTATTCAATCTTTGTGTGATCTAATGGCATTATTCTTCATATCCCAGGAAGGCGTTGCCTGCGGACTCAATATTCGGCTTGTGGATGTTGCAAAGTAAAGAAAGCAGAGTATATTCTGAGCCCGGGGGAGTCAGAGAGATCACGGAGTTCAAACTCGTTTGTCACACATGGACAACAAATTAATAACTGTATATTAGTAAGAAATTGATATATTATCATCTAACGTTACAGCCATAATATCTGTTGACTGGACTAGTCTCGGAAATTTGAACACAGGAGATCGTATAGCAAATGATAGAATTGCTATCGGGGATTAAGGTTCTAGCTACCATACATTGGGGACACTGCAGTGTCACATGCGGGTGTGGTATAGCTCATAGACAATGTCTAGGTCGACAGCCAAATAGATTGAGCCTAAAAGATTGACATGGGAAGAATTTCGACGTGGAAAACTGTTGATACAAGAAAAGATCAACATGAGTTTTTTAAATTTCTGTGTCAATGTCGACACTTGAGCAAGTGGACCCACAATTGGTGTACCGCTCAGCTCGACATGCTGTGCCCGTGCTAGGCAAACGTTACCGTTCTCAATGCAGCTTAGGGGGATGGTAAAGGTATATGGTGATTAGGCTGACCCAAATTCACCGTGACCTTTTGACTGTCAACCTAGCCAATCTTGACCTAAGGCTTGTGTCGACCTTCCAAACCCGTTGACTTTAGCCATGTCGACCTATTTAATGTGGTCGACCCAGTGCTGGTCAACCTAGTGCCCATACCCATGGTAAAGTAAAAATAAGGGAAAAAAATGGGGGAAAAACTCATGTTGTCCTTTTCATGTGTCGACTATTGGCTTACCGACCTATTGCTTGTCCTGGCTGTCATGTGTTTGAAAAATGACATTTGGGATATGATTGGCTGGAGCTCTGTTTATCATACGCAATGAGTATGATAACATTTATTGATAAATCAGCTCCTTGGTAAAGTGGCGAAAGATAAAGTACCAATCAACTGGCTTCTGTCATTTTTTCTTTTTTTTTTTTACACAGGGGCAGATGTATGAAGCAGTGATAAGGGAGAAGTGAGCCAGTGGAGAAGTTGCCCATGGCAACCAATCAGCACTGAAGTAACATATATCATTTGTATAATAGAAAATTATGACTGATCAGAACGATGTTCTATTCATTGAGTTATTATTTACCAGAGTAACCTATGTCCAGAGACTGTAAGGTGAACATATAACCCTTTGGAAATGTAAATGTAAATGAAAAAAAATAAAAAAAATCTGCGCTCACAAAAAGTTGGATGCCATTTGCGGCTTCATCTGTAATATATAAATAATGGGACCTATGATTTAATTATGTTATTTAATAAGTCAGAGGTTTGCTTAATATAAACAGTCAATTTGAAAGAGTCATCTGAATGTTTTTGCACCGGTAACCCTGCCGGCTGGGCTCCGCTATGTGTGTGAGGGGACTGACCACCAGGGAACAGGTTGATAAATGGCCAGTTTTTAAGGCTGTCATGCCACTGGCATCCCCGGGGAGGTATGGGACTCTGTGAAAATAATATATTACCAACCTGTGGCTACGGCAATGATCAATCAAACTGATCAGATATGGCAATCATGAAGCTATAGGCGAGAGACCTTGTTGGCTTTTGGGGCCAACGTGACAAATGAGAGGGAGAGGGGAAGGAAGTAAGTAAGATGAGAGCCGAAAGCAGGTCAGCCTGTATAATCTCATTCCCCGTAACACACTGCCTCATGAAGAACAATTACAGGTACTGCACATACACAGACTAAGAATAAGATTTTATCTATAATATATATATATATATATATATATACACATATATATATATATATCTCCGTAAGTGTAATTGTGTATTACCATATGTAGGGGTGCAGGTGTTCCTGTCAAAACGAAAGACTTGACTAACTAAAACTTCCGCTCAACTGCTTTACAATTACGATGTCATGATGCTACCCTACTTGGCCATATCATTGGGCATTGCTAGGTCATGATGCTACCCTACTTGGACATATCATTGGGTATTGCTATGTCATGATGCTACCCTACTTTGCCGTATCATTGGGCATTGCTATGTCATAATGCTACCCTACTTAGCCGTATCATTGGGCGTTGCTATGTCATGTTGCTACCCTACTTGGCCATATCATTGGGTGTTACTATGTCATGATGTTACCCTACTTGACCATATCTTAATGCGGCTGCTGGCATTGGTGGCTGCAGGTACGGGCACCTAGGAGTTAAAATTTGTTGGTAGCTACACTGAGCGGCAGACCCTCCCCATCTGATAAGCATCCCTAGCACGCGCCATCCTGGCCAGTTCAGTCCACCACAAACCAAGTTCACAATAACTCACTGCTGGTTTAGGAATCAGTTGGCCCCTTAGTCGTCAGGGGCCTTGGTACAATGCACCTGCCACACCAATGGTAGTTCCGCCTCTGGTTCAGTCAGATTAGTCCAGTTCAGCCTTCCAAAAGTCAACCCATAAGCCATGGTTTGCTATGAATTTATTTTGTTTTGCAGATGTACATTAAAAAAACACACCAAAACTGCGCCATAACTTATCGCCTTATCCGTCTACAAATAATGACTCCAAATCACATATCCAAGATACAGAAAACGATACCTGTGTCATGATATGACATCATATGATGTGTCATGATATGACACCCATTTATTTAGACATTATTCATGCAGCGATGTAAGACTTTAGCAGGGAGTCCGAGTTTTGATGAGTACAACATTCTCATTGTTCTTTCCATGAATGTTCTATTAAATGCAAGAAATATTTTTAGGGATCTTTATTTTATTGGGCAACATCACTTCTTAAACCTTTTAGTAACTAAGGCCACTGGACTTTGTTGCTGATAAGCTGAGCCACAATTGGAAATCTTCTTTTTCGAGAGGTCCTAATAAACCCGATATAAAAAGTCATAAGATGCAAATGTGGTTATTTTAATGTTCCTTGCTTAACTACACTATCCATAGCAATCTGCAAGCTAGAACTCATCTTCTGGCAGGTGACCGATATAGAGGCCAGCAATGAAACGCGTAATATTGGTGTCGGTCGTGTCTTTGCAGAGACCCGGCACAGATGGCTCCCCACATTGAGTACTACGTGTAACAGAGGTCTCGTCTCCAGACACTATTTCTGTTTGTGCTGTCACTTTAGGCCTGAGGACCTGGAACATCCATCATTTTATCATTACTAGCATCTGTGTTAATTCTGCAAAAATTGCCAGGGCCTGTCTTGCGCGGGGAACTAACAAGCCGCGCTCCTCACTTGACTGAGCAAATGAAAAAGACAAATTTGTTGCAGAATTAATGACCAAGAAAAAAGACTTAAACAAGTCTTTTATATATGATGGCTAAAGATTACCAGAAATCATAACAGCACTTAAATGCAATTATAAATGAAGGAAGCAAAAACTGAAATAGCATACTGACATTTAAAACTAAATATTAAATAATAGGTATGCACAATTAAATGTTTTGACCACAGGGTACCACTAGAAATTGACATATTATACAGCTTAAGTTTCTCATCAGAGATATTCAAATACACTTTTACTCATTTTATATATTTCCACGTGGTATAAAGGATTTCCGGATGATAGGTCAACAGTCAATAGGTCAATACATCAACACCATCAGGTCGAAATGCACTAGGTGGACATTGACACAAGGGCAACACAACAAGCGGTTGCATGGCAATGGTCTAAACCAGGGTTGGGGAACCTTTTTTGTGCCAAGGGCCGTTTGTATGGGGAAAAAAATTCTTCGGGGGCCATATGTAAAAATTTATCTTACAAATTGGCCTGCTACAGCCGCCCCACCCTTCGGCGGCTGCAGATGAAAAGGACTGACAGTCTCTGGCTGCTGTTGATTAAGAGGAATCTTGCGAGAACTAAGACCTCTCACAAGAATTCCCCTGTACTTGACTCCCGGCAAAGCCGCGCGGCGGGTGGGCGGGCCACTCAGACCGGCTACGGGGGCCACATGCGGCCCCTGGGCCTGAGGTTCCCCACCCCTGGTCTAAACAATAAAATATAGACATGAGTGTTTTTGGTAGTTTTTTTGGTGGTGTGCCAAGCGCAATGGGGTAGTGAAGCATGGCACCATGCCCAAAGCAAGCTGAACTAAGAAAGCCAAGCAAGGGTACATGCTACACTAATTGTGGGTCTATGTCGACTAGTGTTGACATTGTCAAAAGAAAACATAAAAAGTCATGGCGATCTTTTCAGGCTTCGACCATTTCACCGCCAGTCTTTTGCTAGTGTCAACCTTTTTGTGTGGACCAGCATTGGGTGCAGCGCTAACCAAGCAGTGGAAGGGGGGTGGCTAGACACATATATACATACATGCTATCATGTATGTAATATATATACTGGATCGATCCACCTGAGAACGTCTGCACTGAGTAAATCAGACATTCTGGAATCAGCATAACCCATTATACACTGTTAAACCCACCCCCTGACTCCTATTGGTTAGTTTTGCAGTGCCCGATGCACCTAATGGTGGCGATCCATGTTGGATCGATCAAGCACATGTTGCATACATAATAACATGCATGTATATATGTGCCTAGAGATCCCCCCCCCCTCCACTTCTTGGTCGCCCGCTGGTGTTGACCTAGACCCTTTTATTCACATCTGTACAAAGTCACCTAGATAATAGGAAATATTCAGGCAAATCCAGTAATCTTTCTACAACCTCACCGGGGGCATGAAAATATTTTAATTCTCGGATGTGATAGAACCCACGGGCTGCAAAATGTTGATGGTTTCCGTATTTTACAATTTTGTAGTAAAAATATATATTTTTTATTTTCTGACAAGAATGTGGATAAAAAAAAAAAAGATGAGGGCCACAGATGGGGGGTGGGGGAAAAGCTTTTTAATGGGCATCAAAGTTGCAGAGCCTCTGTTACAGTTACTTTGCGCAGATAGATTTTTCAGACTGTAATAACCATGCAGCCAAGATACAAGGTCTCTCAGCGGCAGTAACCTACATGACATGACTTTCAAGGCAGGTGTTACGGTAATTAGCTATTGTTTGACTATCAAAAGTCAGAGCTGATTAAATCCACTAAGTACAAGTGCACTATTTTATTTCAAAGAATATTATGAATTGCACGCTGGGTCCCTTTCAATGTGGACCTTCCTTCCGGAGACTGCTAAGAGCCCATGCCAGCGGTAATCAAAACTAAAATCTGCATAAACCTACAGGGTTTTTTAATTCAAGCAGAGTCCTTTCATTACAAATATGTTACTTTATGAAATGTGGTCGCCGGCAAGGGGAGAGAAATGTGACTTCTTAAGAAAAGTGACTGGCATCTCTTTAGTGATTAACCCAAGATTAATGTAGGCTCCCACTGCTTGGTCTAAGTCCATTTTATTGCTAATTCATTTAGGTACCATTTCAGATGCACTTGACGAAAGTCACCTGCTAGGAAGTCATGTTTTGGCAAGCAGGGATAGCCATTATGGTCAGATCCGAAATACATTTTTTATTACACAAGCCTGGATAAGTGTGTTGTATTTATCATCCCTTTTTTAGACTACTATTTAATGTATTCAATTAGTAAAAAAAACAAAAAAAACAAAGCCAGTTGACTTGTATATATTAATAATACTTAGTGTGCGATATAGTTATGGCGTATTTAGGTGAAAGGTTGGGTTGGAGAGTAAAAACTTAGAATTTGATGAAAACTAAGAGTTTGGCATAGGTTTATTTTCATTGTTGGGCCTCATTCAGAGATGGTGCAATTTGTACGCATTGGCGGTTTTTACAAAGTTGAGCAGTTGTTATTATTACCAGTTATGTATATGGCACACAAATTTTCAGCAGCACTTTACAGAAAATATTGAAATTTTCCTGCCAAAGTGGAGCCTACAATCTACAGTATATTTCCTACCACATGTACACGCACACACAGACATTTTAGGTTTAATTTGTTAGGAGCCAATTAATCTACCAGTATATTTTTGGATTGTGGGAGGAAACTGGAGTACCCAGAGGAAACCCATGCAAGCATGGGGAGAATATATATATAATAACTCCTCGCAGTTAGGGCCATGGTCAGCTAAGAGCATGTGCAATGCGGTCCTGCTTCTCAAATGCCAAAGTAGCCTTTCACAGTGGGCAACTTGACATGTGCAATCTAAGACTGTTTGGGGCAGGTAATGGAGGATGGCGGCAAAAAAGGCGGACGCGCTGCCATCTTTTTTTTGCATCTCAGGCCACAATGCGGTCCCGTAAGCAAGAAACATGGTGTTAATTATCAATGGCCATGTGAGCGCACCTGTCTGTGCCAGGCCCATAGTCTGTATGTGACACAGGGCGGAATGTACTATAGGAACAACCCACATTACAGCTTTTCCATTTGTACTAAGCCTCGCATTACAGGGCTTCTGTGAAGAGATTAAGGCCAGCTTTTGCTGGCGTTACCTTATAAAAGTCTATGGGCTTCTTTTTGCGGATTACTGAGCAGGATCCCATATGGATCCACCTGAACATACCCGATAGAAGCCTATGGGCTTAGGATATTATAGACCTAGTCCGCAACTCACCGTAAGCGTGCGCCCACACCCTTTTTGAACTTAGCTTACATGAGAAAACACTGTTACCCCTCTTCAGACACAAGTGAAGATGGATATGAGGCGGAGCTACATGCTCCAATGAACGGCCCCTCCTTGTGATCCTTCCCGTGTCATCATCTGCTATGCAGCAACATGATTGGCCAGAAATGGGGGAACCTACTCAAGCCACGCCCTCACTTGTATTACCACCCAGTCCCTCTGGGGCTACCACTGATCCATCACTCTTTGAATGCCAAGTAAATTTGTCAAAATAGGTGTGAAATTTGATAAGCAAACCTATTTATTCATTATAATGACCTTTAATGTTTACCTTATATAGTAAATATAATATTTTTTCAAACAACATTTTTTATTTGCATTTATATAACAAATGTGAATGACCCAGCCATTTTTAGCAGATATTTTGACCATCTCTTACAGAAATGTTGGCACTCAAAGGGTGAATTCTATGTAGATTATTTATAAATGCTACCATGTATTACCAACAGTTAATCACCTTTCGCTTTGCTAGTAGATTGCTATATATATAGATATAGAGGAGGCTGATGATGTTTACTTTATAGATGATTACTTTAATTCCCAGACCATATACTGTAGGTTTGCTTGTATACTTATGGTAGGAAGAAATGACAATAGCTGCATAATATGTAGATGTTATATAAAACATAACATTCATTAATATTTGCCTTATACTTATCCTGAAATCTAGACAAAAAAAATAAATTATTTTTGTACATATAATGATATGATATTTAATTTTCCTCCACTATTAATCTCCTTCCCGCCCTCCCCCTCCCTCCCTGCCCAAAACCCCACTCCCCGAATTACCAGTGTCACTCGTTATGGCCTGTTAGCATTATCTAAAGGCTTCCTGATTGCGTCCCACAGTATGTTCCTCCAGTCTTTATAATGTATGTGTTAATTATCTTGTCATTTCTGTACTTTCTCCCTGTAGTCTATTAATTAGCGGGTCACACACTGTTTACCCAATAGGATTTTTAATTATCCCATCTACTTAGAGGCTGACAAAAGCAGAATCACCCAGCTGCATTTTGTGTGCAAGCAAACAAAGAAGGATATGTTTAATGTATTACTGTACTCCAAAAAGACGAGAAATTCTGATGTTTATTGAAATAATTATTGTACAGTTCCATTAATATATGTCTACAAAATTACAAGAGCTTTTGTATATTTTCTTACGCTCTTTTAATATCCAAAATAAAAGCTTATACTTATTTATTTCTTATTTTGTTGAATCTTTCCCTAATTCAGAGGCTGGCCATTGCCGTATGTTGATTGGTGCCTTCTGTCCGTGGTTGCAGGACAGAAAACAGAGAGTTGTAGTAAACGGAGTACAGTCAAAGGAGGGAAAGGTTACAAGTGGAGTACCCCAGGGATCTGTACTTGGACCGGTGCTTTTTAATATCTTTATTGGTGATATTGCAAATGGTATTGAGGGTAAAATGTGCCTTTTTGCAGATAACACAAAGGTATGCAACAGGGTAGACACACCAGGAGGGGTAAAACAAATGATTGAGGATCTAGGCAGATTAGAGAAATGGTCTAGAGAATGGCAACTACAGTTTAATGCCAAAAAATGCAAAATCCTGCACTTGGGTCTCAGAAATCCAAAGACTCAATATAGTATAAATGGCACTATAATGGAAACTACTGAGGAAGAGAGGGATCTAGGTGTCACTATTTCAGGGGAATTAAAAGCAGGTAGGCAATGTAACAAAGCAATGAAGAAGGCAAGTCAGATGCTTGGTTGCATAGGGAGAGGTATCAGCAGTAGAAAGAAAGAAGTAATAATGCCACTGTATATGTCATTGGTACGACCTCACCTAGAGTATTGTGTTCAGTTCTGGAGGCCATATCTCCAGAAGGATATAAATACATTAGAGACTGTACAAAGAAGAGCAACTAAAATGGTGCATGGCCTACATCACAAAACGTACCAGGAAAGACTAAAAGATCTTAATATGTATACTTTAGAGCAGAGAAGGGAAAGGGGGGACATGATAGAAACTTTCAAATATATCAAGGGCTTTAACAAGGTACAGGTGGGTGACATTCTTCACAGGAAGAGGAGCAACAGAACACGAGGACATGCACTGAAACTAGAGGGAGGAAGATTCAGGGGAAATGTGAGGAAGAATTTTTTCACAGAAAGAGTAGTAGATAAGTGGAATAGCCTCCCAACAGAAGTGGTAGACGCAAATACAGTAGTACAATTTAAACATGCTTGGGATAAGCATATTGATATCCTTACAAAAAAATAAGGATCAAATATGGTTTAAGGTAACGTTTAAAAAAAGGGGCAGACTAGATGGCCAAGTGGTTCTTATCTGCCATCAAATTCTATGTTTCTATGTTTCGCACAGGGCCTAGAGTCCTGGGGGTGGTACCATCATCGATGTAGGGTCTGGAACAGCACCCTGCAGCTTGTAGCACTGTACAGCCTGGAGCCTATTCAGCTGTCCGGAGCATCTGTAGTATGCTCTGGGCTTGTCCTACTTACCATCATGATGTCATTGGTTTAGGGGGTGGAGCAAGCACAGGGTGCACTGCTGCCCTGTTACGGCGCTGAAACAGCCTATCAGAGAACAAGCATCTTGGACCTCTGGGATAGATAGGTCAATGGCACCTGTCTACTTACAGTTAAACATTTGATAGGCAGAAAGCATAGCTCATAAATAAAAGCAAATTCAATGTGTTATTAAGTGACATGGAAATCACTTTTCAGCGATGTTACTTCGATCCTATTAAACCGCTCTTCTGAGAATATTGGTTAAACCCACAAAATGGCTGCATCCATCGTGTGTCTAAGATGTCACTTACTGTATCATCAATTAAATAATAAGAGACATATTTAATAAGAGTGGCCCTGACTCCAAAATGGCTGACTGTTTATCTTTATGTTGTCACGGATAATAAATGAACCGGTGGGCTACATCCCCATCAATATTTGTTCTGCTTCTGTTGTGTTTCTCTATGACATGGGTGTCAAACACAAGGCCTGCGGGCCAAATCCGGCCCGCCAGACCTCGTCATGTGGCCCGCGCAGCCGCCGCCACCCAACCCCGCCTGGCGCCGATTACATTACTGCGGGAAGCCATCACAGTGTGAGTGCCACATCACATTCAGTGACACTCACATGACGACTCTAGACTGAGAGACATACCTAACAACGTGAGGAAGCCGGGTGACACAGTCACTCCGCCACGGCACTCGCTGGGAGGAGGAGGGAGGCAGGACAGTGGACACAGACTTGTTAGTGTCACTGTGTGAAGTGCCCGACTCCTCCCCGGCTCCTCCTGCGGTCAGCGGCTACGGCGCTGCCATGTGTGACACACGCCCACCTGACAGCAGTGCCAGTGACACCCTGACATGCATGCTGCTGCGGCTGCCTGTCGGACTTGGACGCCGGCCCGGCGGTGAGCTGCCTCCTGCCTGTGGTGCCGCGCTGCGCAGCAGTGGCATCAGTTGGTTCAGTATATTTACTGTAAGTTCGGCAGTGGGGTGGGCACAGTCGTGTTGTCTCTTATTGTCCAGACCAGTCTGTCCAGTCCAGAGTCCGTGGCCGGGCAGGCAGAGAGCCAGGCCAGCAGCACACAGCCGCAGCCTGAGCCCACAAATCTGCAGTGCGGCTGCCTGTGTCCAGGGTCATTATCATTATCTGTCCCACTGTCATCACCAGTCCAGAACTCTAGCGAGAGTCCTGCGAACCCAGAGGCCCAGGTCACCTGCTGGGCGATCTGACGTCACGTCACTGTGCCCTGTCCCAGGCCCCCAGCCAATCTCCCAGCTAGTTATTACTTACATTATTACAAAAAACAGTAATAATTGAATGCAGTGACAATCATTTATGATAATAAAGAGTGGACACATAGTCCTACAGATACAACCGGCCCTTTGAGGGTGACCAAACTGCTGATGCGGCCCCCGATGAATTTGAGTTTGACACCCCTGCTCTATGATATCAATGGCTACTACGGAATTTATGCATTACATTGCATTGATAAAGGTCCAGCACACAAAATGGTTGTCCCTATGGAGTATGTTCATGAATTCACTTGTTAGCGTTGAATGAAATGACTAGCTGATGTGCCCCGGATTCAATCCGACAAAGGTTTGCTGGGTGGAACGTTCAACTGATGAGTTCAATGAAAAAAAAATCCCAGCAAATAACGGTCACAGTTTCCAGACCACCCAGCAGGTCACATGATCCAGGTCATCCAGCAGGTGAACAAAGAGTTCACAATGGAGACATTTTGCTTGATAACTCTGAAATGAAGAAACCAATTACAACGCCAATATAATTATGCAAATCTACAGACCAAGCTTTTATTTGATATATAATTGCTCAGTCAATGGCATCATAGAAGGCATCCCACTGCTATTTATATGTAGAGGAGGTACATTGTCAGACCACAAAATGGCTACTTCACCTGTAGGGCACAGGTGTATGCTTTATAATAAATGCTAATATATGGGGAGTTAATCGCAGCAGTACAGCCGCCTAATAAATTCCACTGTATTAAGTTTCTCTTCTTAAATGCCATGCAGCCTTTTCAGAGATGCTGCAGTAATGTCTTAAATTAGATCATTGGCATCAAGTCTCTACAAATGTATAACAAAATGGAGGATAATTAATTAGAAATCTCTGTGTAAGCATGATGGATATACGTTAAACAGAAGATTTCAACACCTATTGTTTCTCCCTGAAGGATTACCGAGAGTTATTTAATAGTTCATTCGATCAGACTTCTCTTGTGTTTCCCAGTTCTGGCTGTGCCAGGCTGCTCTAACAGTCTCTTGGTAGTGTAAGTCCCCTTAATGAAGATTAAGATGTCAGATCTCTAACACGGTTTAAAATCCCAATTTTATTAACTTCTTATGAGCAGCAGAAAATGGGGACATTCTTTAACAGGGAATTACACAAACAGAAAAACATGATTAGAAAGAATTAAAAATGTGCTTTATATTATAACTAAATAATTTGTCTTCTTATAATGAAAGTTTGTAAGGTGCATTGTAAGCAAATTCTGCAAACTGTGTTTTCTTTTAATCAAAACCATCCTTGACTTGCTCACTATCGAATGATTTCCCCAGTGTGTGCAGTCTGTGTGGTGCCCAGGACCTTCTCGGCGGCTGCAACAGAAACAGGCTGATTGGGCCGGAGCTGACGTCACATGACTTTCCTGAAAAACACCTGTGCACGCCTGCGTTTTCCGAGACTCTACCAGAAAACGGGCAGTTACTGTACCAACCCCAAATGCCGGCTTCCTGTCAATCAGCTTGTGTACTGCCATTGCATGATGGCCTCAGACATGCACATTTGACAGTATTTACGAAGTTAAATGAGAGGAGCAAGAGGGAAAGGAGGGAAAGGAGGGGAAGGTTGATGCACTTTCCCCCCATCATGCAAACCACAGCACAATGGTCAACCATAAAGCATAAAAATAAGGGCTCTCTAGTTAGTCCTTCTAGTGTAGGGAGCAGCCTTGAGAACACAAATTCAGTTTGACCCTCCCAAAAAATGAAATGACAATAAAATATGGTGTTCGACAAATGGCCCAATTCAAGGATGAGGTGAAGAAAAGGGTTGGGAAATAATGTTAGGATGTTGGATGTTAGGGTCAGAGTTGTCACGTGAAGACGTTGGGGCACAATGGCCTTCAAGAAGTTAGTCTAACTCTGAATGTCCGGTGTGGATGCAAAGGGGTCTCTTGTATTGTACTGGTAGAACCTGAGGATGTAGAACAGCAGCAGGAGGAGATCATAAGCACAAAGCCAAGGAAAGTGTCATCCTGTGTATTTAATATCGTGCATCCTAACATCATTTCTCAACCCTTTGCATCCCCCCTTATCCTTGAGTGGGGCTATTTGTTCAACACTTTATCCATAGTTTACAATGGACAACCAATCGAGCCAAACAAAATCATTAAATTAAGGATTATTACATTGTTGTCTTGTACACAGCTGTGGAATGAATATCTGCTGATAAAAAAATCCCCCAAAATATAGATCGTTATTTTTAGATCCCAAAACCGCGTCAGACCCTATGGAAAGTAGACTTACAGATATGAGACTCTTATCGGAACCTTCCAAACACGAAGGGTAAATATTAATCCTGGAGAACCTAGCAGATCAATAATCTGAGTTCTGATCATGAAGAACACACCTGAGCTCATAAGGGTTTACACCAGACATATACAGTATAGAAATATATATAATATTTAAATCAAAATGACTACATTAAATCCTATTGATAATGATTACTGCACTGAAATTCTTAAAGATGTCCTTTATTAATACATAAAATCTTAACACCATGACGATGTAGTCTTGGGGCTTTCCATCTATTGGATTTAATAGTCTTCATTCTTACCATATCCATCGCCGATAAGAACACAGAGAAATGCGGATGATGAATGCACCAAGTTCAATTATAGTTCAGTTCAATCTCCTTCTAAGAACGGCCCTTTTGCTCTAGCCTTTTTTTTTTTTTTTTACTGACATGATTATTAAACGTTTGCTTTGAAATTCAAGAATGAATTCAGCATTTTCCTTTTGTTGACAGTTAAGAATCGCTCAATAGGGTTTTAATACGGAGGATTAGAGCCCGGGTGTCTGTCTTGTTAGGTGAAAGGGACTTTGCCAGCAGCTAAGCAAATAAAATAACAAGTGCTGTTTGGATTTCTACGCTAAAGTTAAGGCTAAAGCATATGTGATGAAATCCCAAGGGCCACGAATTTCCAAAGCTGGATCTTTGCACCTCTCACCTCAAAGACAGGTCACGGCATCATAAACCGGGCTTAAAGAGGAACGCACACGTCAGTGCTATCTTTCCGCATTAATATCCTAAATGGATTTACTGATAGTTACTGTAATATATCCAAAGGTTAAAGTTCCGTCCCCCCCCCCCCCCACCTCAATGTTTACCAGTTTCAGCCAAAGGAAAACTTCTAACGCTGAGTAAATAGCATTGACGGAAGACTTTGCCTTCTCATCTGCTCTGAACTATTCATATCCACATTATTAATTGTCATGGCTTATCAGTAAGTGCCGGCTGGCAGTAAAGGTGTTTCCACCCAGGATGACTATACAGAAAGCAGAATGTGTTAACATGGATGGTGGGAGGCACGCTGGATAACTCCGTAGAGTGGTCTGTGACCAAAAGGTGTCACGTTATTTGCAGGGATATTGAAAAATTGCTGGTTTGAGTATACCAATCCAATAGGGTATGTGGTAGTTAGGTCGACAGTCAAAAGGGCCACGCATGAAAAAGGTTGACATGCATTAGGTCAATGTGGTCAAAAGGTCGACACAAGCAAAGGGTCCACTCATGGAAAAAGGTCAACATGAGTTTTTCATTATTATTTTTTTTTCATCGAAAATATAATAGCGACACACTTATACGGTGTCCGTGTTGACCTACGTCGGCAAACATAAAAAGTAAAGAAAAGAAAAAATCTTTTTCAATGTAAACCTTTTTCACTTTGATCTTTTACTTTTGAACCTGCCGACATTTATCACGTGCTGACCTTTTGACTGTCGACCATTAGTAGTCGGCCTTTTAACTATCCACCCAAAATGACTGTTGACCGTTAGGAATGGCCGGCGTTTTAGTGGCACAGGTATGTAGATCTGACAGGGTGGGGTAAAAACTGATGATCTGACTTTTGAAGTATTGCATATAGTGAATGTGTCTGCCGTAGAAGGGTAGGAATGACCACGGTGTGTCCATGGCTATAGTGTGGACAAGCAACAATATACTGTATGCTCTATATAATAGTAAATAAACTTTTTGTTAGTTTTTCATGTGTAAAGGTGCCCATACACTAGGGTGATTCAGAAGCAATTTGGTAACTTTTCATGTGATTGCAGCAATAAATCACATGAAAAGCATCCGAATCCCATGACTGATCACGTGGGATGCAATGCGCAGTCCTGTGACAGCTGCTGTGCGAACGGTATGGCCAGGGGACCTTGCAGCGTCGGTCTGGGACATGAAGGGCCCACCGCGTAATTCAGTGAAAGGGGGCCGTGTTTAGGGGTGTGGTTAATCTCCAGAGGGTGTGTCCAACTGCCACAGAGGTTTGGCAAACCCTTAGAGATAGAAATATCAATGTGCAAGCTCGGATTTCCCAGATCCAAGCCCGCACGAACGTCAACAATCTGAGCGGCGCTCAGAGCTTCCCACCTGACTGAGATCCGGGCATGTGGGCAAAACGTCATTGCCCGGCACCGGATTCTCCTGAGATCCAGAACACTATATAAAGAGCGAGCGTCCGGCGCCATTTTTCACTCGTGATTTTAGCTGGTTAGAGAAAGTAGGATAGTCTGTGTGCGGAGCTTGGTTAGGTTAGGCTTAGGAGCTGTGTTTTTTTTGCTGCTGGGGTGACTGTCCGTGCCTTTTAGTGCCACTGTCTGCTCTCTGGTTGTGTGGTACTGCCAGTAGCTGGCTGCCAGCCCATCAGCAGTGCCTCTACCTGGCCACTTTAATCATACATGTATATGACTGCAGTGTGCACTGTTGTAAAACATATTAACCACTTGTATACCAGTCTGCTTGTGCATCTGCTGAATAATTAATAATTAATTGACTACCGTATATATTTTTCTGGTGGTGGGTAATTAATTGACTACCGCATATTTTTATGGTGGTGCGTAATTGACTACCATATATTTTTATGGTGGTGCTTAATTAATTAACTACAGTATATCTTTCTGGTGGGGCCTAATTTATTGACTACCGTATATTTTTCTGGTGCGTAATTAATTGATTACCATATATTTTTCTGGTGGTGCGTAATTAATTGACTACCGTATATCTTTCTGGTGGTGCGTAATTAATTGACTACCGTATATCTATCTGGTGGGGCCTAATTAATTGACTACTGTATATCTTTCTGGTGGTGCGTAATTAATTGACTACCGTCTATTTTTCTGGTGGTGCGTAATTGACTACTGTATATATTTTCTGGTGGTGAGTTATTAATTGACTACTGTATATTTTTCTGGTGGTGAGTAATTAATTGACTACAGTATATATTTCTGGTGGGGCCTAATTAATTGACTACCGTATATTTTTCTGGTGGTGAGTAATTAATTGACTACCGTATATCTTCCTGGTGGGGCCTAATTAATTGGCCTGTATATCTTTCTGGTGGTGCGTAATTAATTGACTATCGTCTATTTTTCTGGTGGTGCGTAATTGACTACTGTATATATTTTCTGGTGGTGAGTTATTAATTGACTACTGTATATTTTTCTGGTGGTGAGTAATTAATTGACTACAGTATATATTTCTGGTGGGGCCTAATTAATGGACTACCGTCTATTTTTCTGGTGGTGCGTAATTAATTAACTACTGTATATATTTTTCTGGTGGTGCGTAATTAATTGACTACTGTATATTTTTCTGGTGGTGAGTAATTAATTGGCTACTGTATATCTTTCTGGTGGGGCCTAATTAATTGACTACCGTATATTTTTCTGGTGGTGAGTAATTAATTGACTACAGTATATATATCTGGTGGGGCCTAATTTTTCTGGTGGTGCGTAATTAATTGATTACTGTATATTTTTCTGGTGGTGCATAATTAATTGACTACAGTATATCTTTCTGGTGGGGCCTAATTAATTGACTACCGTATATTTTTAAGGTGGTGCGTAATTAATTGACTATCGTATATTTTTCTGGTGGTGCATAATTAAATGACTACCGTATAATTTTCTGGTGGTGCGTAATTAATTGACTACCAAATATTTTTCTGGTTGGGCTTAACTGATTAACTACCGTATAATCTTATATATAATACCTCTGTGTATTGGTGCATCTACTGCCATATATACTTGCATCCAGTGGTGATGTCCTGTGGTGTAATATATTGCATAACTCCATAAAAATAATGGACATGCAAAATATGGAGAATCAATTTGGAAAAGATGAAGGGCCGCTTCCTCTTACTTCTGAATGTGCTGCAAATGCAAGTATTAATGATGACATAAACAATGATATGCCATCAATGTAGTCTGCCAAGGCCGATGTCCAGTGTCAAAATACGGGGCATGTAAAATCCAAAAAGCCAAAGTTGAGTAAAAGGATGACCAAAAAAATAAATTCAAATCATTGGAGGAGAAACGTAAAATTGGCAATGTGCCATTTATGACATGGGGTGGCAAGGAACGGTTAAGGCCCTGGCCTGTATTCATGACTGGTTCAACTACACATGACAATGCAAGCCCTCCTACTCCCCCCTTTAGAAATTTGAAGAAATTTCAGCTGTCATAAAAACACAGCAAACATCTCTGCCTACTAAAGACATGTTGTCACAAACCCCCAAGGAGAGTCCAAGGGTGTTGGTGGTTGCGATGCCTGACCTTCCCATCGCTGTATGGAAAGAGGTGGCTCCTTCCACCATTTTCAGCACTCCCTCTGCATATGCTGGAAGGATCGCTCACAGCGCAGTTCCTGATTTAGATAATGAAGGTGTCAATGTTGTAGACCGAGGATATTGATGTAGCAGGCGCTGGAAGTTGACGAGGATGATGCTGAGGTGGTTTGCCTAAATGAGGCACAGGGGGGGGGGGAAACAGTTGTTGACCATGGGATGAAAAAGCCCATCATCATGCCTGGGCAGAGGACCAATTAATCCACCTCTACGGTCTGGAATTTTTTTTATCCGAATCTAGACAACAAATGTATTGCCATATGTAGCTTATGTAAAGCTCCAATAAGCAGGGGCAATGATCTTGCCCACCTAGTGACATCCTCCCTTAAACATCACCTGAAGACCCTTCATAAATCAGTGTTTAGTTCAGGAACTGCGGCTAGCAGTCCAGGGACACCTAAATCCCTTGGTCCTCCTGTTTGAGCCAAGCACCTGAAAAGCACACCACCAACTCCCTCCTCGTCAAATTCCTCCTTGATCCATATTGGGGGGAGTCCTGCAGGCCATGTCACCAGCATGACTGACTCCCCTTCTATCCGAGATTCCTCCAGAGGATCCTGCAGCGCGACGCCTACTACTGCCACTGCTGGGAGTCTGTCATCATCCCAGAGGGTAAGTCGTATGACGCTACATCTTTCACTTAGCAACTGACCGTCCAACAGTCGTTTACCATGAGGACGAAATACGACAGCAGTCATCCTATGGCAAAGCGGATAACTGTGGCCTTGACAGCTATGTTGGTGTTAGAGGTGCATCCGGTGTCCACCATCAGTGGAGTGGGATTTAGACGGTTGATGGAGGTATTGTGTCCCCAGTACCAAATCCTGTCTAGATTCCACTTCACTAGGCAGGCGATACCCACGATGTACAGGGACGTCAGAAAAAGTATCCTCAGTGCCCTGAAAAATGTGGCTGTACCCACTGTCCGATTAACTACGGATCAGGGCAAACTAAGGACTATATGACTGTGACAGCCCACTGGGTAGATGCATTGCCTTCTGCAGCAGCAGCATCATCATCTCCAGCACACCAGCTCCTTCCAAGGCATGCTACGCTGTGTTTCACCGGTTTCAGGAAGAGGCACGCTGCCGAAAACCTCTTAGAGAAACTGAGGAAATCATCTCCCAGTGGCTTACCCCTCTTAGACTCTCCTGAGGATTTGTGGTGTCGGACAATGCCAGTAACATTGTGCGGGCATTAAACATGGGCAATTTCTAGCATGTGCCATGTTTTGCTCACACAATAAATTTGGTGGTGCAGCATTTCATCAGAAGTGACAGGAGCATGCAGGAGATGCTTGCGGCCCGCAAAATTTGCATACACCTCAACCTGCCTAGCTAAATGCTGCAGAGGATGGAGGAGCAGCAAAAGGCCATTCAAGCCTACATGGCCACCTACGACATAGGCAGAGGAGCGGGACTGCACATGACTCAAGCGCAGTGGAGGCTGATTTCCGTGTTGTGCAAGGTTCTCCAGCAGTTTGAACTAGCCACACTTGAAGTCAGTTCTGACACTGCCAGCATTAATCAGCTGATTCCCCTGATCAGGCTGTTGCAGAAGCAGCTGGAGAAAGTTAAGGAGGAGCTAAAGTGTTGTGATTCCGCAAAGCATGTAGCTCTTGTGGATGAAGCCCTCCATATACGCTTTGCCAGGATACAAGGGTGGTCAGTCTGTTAAAGTCAGAGGAATACATTCTGGCCACCGTGCTTGATCCTCGGTTTAAAGCGTATGTTGTGTCTCTGCACCTTTGTAGACTTGTGTCCGCCGGAAACAAAGACCTGCTGGTCAGGAGATTGTCATCTGAAGGGGACCGTGACATGGCCCCAGCTCCTCCTTCATTTTCTCCCACACCTGTGTCTGTGAGGAAACAGCTTTGATTTCCCTCACAACCCACTGGTGGGGATGCAGGGCAGGCAGCAGGGAGTTTGGACATCTGGTCCAGACTAAAGGACCTGGCAAACGATTGCTGACATGTCTACTGTCGCTGCATTGGATGCTGTCACCATTGAAAAAATGGTGGAGGATTACTTTGGTGCAGTGGCGTAACTACGAATTGTAACTACGAATTTTATTGCTCACTAGCAGAAGCATAAAGCCAGCAAGGGAGCCGGGACGAGACCAGTGATGTCAGGTAAGGCTGCGGGCGGCAGATTGACGGGCGGCAGATGGGCGGACAGGAGGGGGCTAACTATAGCACCATAGCCCCCCGGCGCCCACACATGCACAGCGCCCCCCGCGGCCGCGGGGGCTGCGGTGCTATAGTTACGCCTCTGCTTTGGTGAAAGCATCCAAGTAGACATGTCAGACAGTCCTTACCTGTACTGGCAGGAAAAAAAGGCAGTTTGGAAGCCCCTGTACAAACTGGCTCTATTGTACCTGAGTTGTCCCCCCTCCAGTGTGCACTCTGAACAAGTTTTTAGTGCAGCGGCGAACCTGGTCAGTGAGCGGCGAAGGAGGTTGCTTCCGCAAAATGTGGAGAAGATGATGTTTATAAAAATTAATTGGTAAATGAGCGCTGGGTGAACTTAAACTAAAAAGATATATATATATATATATATATATATATATATATATATATATATATATATAGACTGTTTGGTGCCGGGCACACCACCAAATAGGGTTGCTTGTCGGGTGCCTTCGTCAGGGTAACATGTAGACGGGAGAAGGACGCAGCACTCCAGACGAAATCTTCAAACAGCAAATAATTTTATTGTGCTCAGCAACGTTTCAATACAAACATGTATTATCTTCAGCCTGAAGATAATACATGTTTGTATTGAAACGTTGCTGAGCACAATAAAATTATTTGCTGTTTGAAGATTTCGTCTGGAGTGCTGCGTCCTTCTCCCGTCTATATATATATATATATATATATATATATATATATATATATATATATATAGTATGGGAGGAGTGGCTATGAATATAAAATTATAACAAGTGGTACCTGTAAGGAATAAAATGGTTAATATGGATGTTTACACCCTTTTGGGGAGAAAGTGATTTTTGTGATTGTGGATATCGATACTCCCGGTATCGCTGTTCCTATCTTACCCTGATTTCAATGCACTGTAGAAAATACACCATAGCCCCATGCAGTGGGGCCCACTTGGGATTTCCCATGTTCTCCTGTGGGCCTGTCCCACTATGGGACCTTGTTGAAAAAGAGTTAATTTTCACTTTAACACTTTTTTTTGGACAGAACCATGAACCATGCACAGATCTCACTGGTCTGTGCATGGTTCTGTCAAACTCGCCTGCCAGAACTTGGTCTATTCGTTGCGATTTTTGGTAACGTTTAAGAATTGCACCCTATTACATTTACGAGTTGTATACTTTATAACAGGCAAACATCTGGATGCGAATTGAAATGTGACAAAGAATTCTGAGGCCAAAATGTGCGAATTTTGCATCAAAAAGTGCGCTTATTATGGCAATTCGCATCCTATTACATGTGCGATTTTCTGAAACCGTGCGAATTTGGCCTTTTTTGATCAAAAATGGCACGTCTAACAAAATCAAACCCTATTACATTTTGTCTAATGTATCATTACATCTTGATAAGATATGTCCTTGCGGTGTGGTCTTGTCTCTTATACTGTATACAAATATTCATAACTATATTTGTAAGAAATATCTGTATTTTCCAGTCTCCCCTATTCCCAGACGCTACTAATGTATTTGCCAACATAATGGAATAGTTCGCAGCTTTGGATATTAAAATTACAATTAGCTATGTCGAAGTATTACTTATCACAATGGAAATGAAAATAAACTTCATAAACATTTAATGTTCTCTGTAATTTAAATTGACATGAGTCACTCAAAAGAATTATGCAAATTGATACACTGAGCAAAATAATTGGCTACAGGGAAGGACTGTATTATTAAAATATATAAGTTATTTGTGCTGGTTAACAAGTCGCTTTCACAGAAATGCAGATGAAAAGAAAATATCCATAGAATAAAGTTTAACACTGCTCCTCAGCTTTAATGGGGGGATTCAAGTGTTATGTGCACCAGAAACCAGTAGATGGCGCCTGATGGAGCAATTTCAGTGAAGAGTGGACCTCAATGTGAAAACACATTACTAAGATGGGTGTTCTATTGCCAATGGGAAGTTGCCCAGAGTGGTGTAGCTTGGTTCCACGGTGCCCGGAGCAAGGGCATGTTTTGTGCGCGCAGTTACACCCCCCCCCCCCCCCCCCCCCCGCGCGGCGAAAAGGGGGACTGTAATTGTTCATTGCCAAGGGGGACTGACCTTGCTCGTTGCTAAGAGGACTGACCTTGCTGCTCCCCCTGTATAATCACAACATGACCCCACAGGTTGCTCCCCATGTATAATAAAAAGACACCACAGGCTGCTCCCCCTGTATAATAAAAGGACACCACAGGCTGCTCCCCCTGTATAATAAAAGGACACCACAGGCTGCTCCCCCTGTATAATAAAAGGACACCACCGGCTGCTCCCCCTGTATAATAATAATAACAACAACAACAACAACAACAACAACAAGACTCCACAGATTGCTCCCCCTGTATAATAATAAGGCTGCTCCCCTGTATAATAATAATAGGACCCCACAGTGCTCACCCCTTGACCCCTGGATAGGGTCTCCGGTGCCAGGGATGCAGCTCCATGATGTTGATGCCTGCTGTGCCCGGCATCAGTCAATGGGGAAAGTTAACCCGGCGAGTGCTCTCACATCGGGCATGCACCGGTTTGGGACGCCAGGGGCAGGGATGTGGCGCCATGATGTTGATGACGTTGTGACGTCATGGCGCCGCATCCCTGCCTCTGGCGTCCCAAACCGGCGCATGCCCGATGTGAGAGCACTCGCCGGGTTATAACTGTCCCCAGTGCAGACTGATGCCAGGCACAGCGGGGAGAGGGCGAGCAGGGCGGGGGAGCCGGCGGCAGAGCTCCGGCGCCAGGTGACATGTCGGTGCCCGGAGCTGGTGCTCCGCCTGCTCCGCCCTAGCTACGCCTCTGGTTGCCCATAGCAACCAATCATGTTCTATCTATTAACTTCTCTAAGGTGCTAAATAAATAAGTAAAATCTGATTGGTTGCTATGGACAACATCCCAACTTCAGAAAAACAACGTTCTATGGGGGATATTTACTAATTGTTCTATAGTACTGCCCAGAAAAGGTGAATTTGCCTTAACGGTTTTACCGATTATTGTGCAGCCCATAGCAATTGCATGTGGCAATATCTGGTCACAGAAGATATAGGTATGAGACCATGCAATATAAAGGCCCCATACATAAATCCGATCTGGGCCGATTTCACCCAATACCAACAGATCGTACCGAGAAAATGGGTCAAATCGGATGTGTTTGATGTCCCCATTGGGTACGATGTGCAGTCCCATGCGCATTGGACCTGATTCAGAGGTCGGACCTGCTGCCAGTGCGACCTAGACACTTTAGACAGGGCCAACCTGTGGCTCTCCAGCTGTTATGAAACTATAAGTCCCAGCATGCATTGCTACGGTTTTGCTATTAGGGAATGCTAAAACTGTGGCAAGGCATGCTGGGATGTTTAGATTCACAACAGCTGTCCAGGCCTGCTGTAGACTTCTCCATCCACACCCATGTGCATATTAGCTTTACCTACTTAGCATATAATGTCGAGGCAGAGCTATGATCAGTTAACATACAGGTTCCTCCTAGCAGCACATTTCTGAAAGTACTTTTCCTTTCATACATCTTCAGTAGGCTGAAAATGGAAGCTGATTAGCACAAGAACCCTAAACATTAATTATACACTCGCTATCACAGGATAAAAGTATAAAGTTCAGGTTCTGTGTTGTTGCTTGCAGAAGCACGCCTCCGACAGACACTTTCATCCAAGCTCCTGTCTTATCTTATCTCTGGAGATGTGTGCTAGGCTGTTACAGGAAGGTGTTGTTAGTACAGTAAAAGGAGAGTGGAAGGGTGATCTTATCGCAGAACACTACCGATACAGTAGGAGCAAAGTATTTGAAATGTTACTGAAAGTTCCGCTTTCTGCAAAGTGCTCCCTGCGTAAGTGCAGCAAAAATCTCTGGAATCTCTGTAACACAATTTGTGATATGTTGTATCAACAGAACGATACAAAACAAATCTACAACCTTCAGGACGGACGGCATCATAAGGGCTATTTCACACACTCCAGCTCCTGCCGGGTGGCGAAAACCCGCACGGCCGGGAAGCCGTGCAGCACACAGCAGTTTAGAATGGAGGGGATGGCCACAGCCCGGCAGCTGTCCCTTCCAGTGGTGGGATCCGGCTGCAACCGGGTGGCCGGACCGTGGCCGCCCTGTCTGAATTAGTAACTGCTATGCAGGGCACGGCTTCTGGCATGCGGGATTTCGCCGCCCGGCAGGAGCCGGAGTGTGTGAAATAGCCCTAAGTCTAACCTGAACCAAGCCCAGGTTTTGTGCCGAATGTTTCTAAAGGATTAAGCGAAAAACATTTCGGGCGGTATTCAATGAGGCTGATTCGCCATGTTTTTATGGCGATTTTGTGCTGTAAGGCGAATTTTTGACTAAAACGGTGAATCACCCTATTCAATGACCAGATGGCGAATACATTTCAAGGTTTTTTTCGCCATGATTCACTGAGTAGCAATCGCTACCTTTTTATGGTGAAGTGGAATGTGAACTTTTAAAATAAAGTGTTTTTTTTACATTTGGTGTCAAAAAATCAGGAATTTTATTCTGAGGAGGGGCATGCTATTTTATTCATGTGCTGTAAGCACATGAATATATATTTAATTCAAATAAATATATAAATATATTTTTTTTTTACACAGAGCAGCCAGCAGGGGGCCGGGAGCCGAGCCGCTCATTAGATATTCATATATTCACTGCACCCGATCATTACATATGCATGATCGGGTGTAGTGAATATACCCGGTACCCTGCTGGCACCCCCGGGGGGGGGCAGCCTGTGCTGCCTGGCACCCGGGGAGCCCACCTCCCCCCCAAAAAAAGATTCTAAACAGGATTCGTTGCACATCGCAAAAATGCTCATTGAATACTGCCCTTCATGTGAAATACACATTCCAACCAAAACTAAAACTGTAGTTTTTGATAAATGTTGGTGTCCTGAAATAAAATACAGACATTGAGTCCTGTTGGAGAAAGTGCGCTCTATAAATTAAACTTACTATTGTACTTATCAGCACTCTTAAACCAAACTATTCAGTGTCTTCCTTGCCACATCTAGCAGGCCAATAATTTGAAAACCAAAAGAGGCTGTATGATCGGTTGCAGGGGCAAACGCAGGATTTTCAGAAGGGGGTTTCCAGAGGGGCGGAGCAAAGCACGGAGATAGACACTGGTGGAGAACAGCTTGCTTGACTGCAGATATATACAGATAGTGGTAGATGCTCAATTAGTTCAGTTAAATTACCCAGGTGCATGGGGGAGGGGTAAGTAAAACAAGACATTTTTTCCTCAGCACACTGAGTAATATTACTAATCTTGAACACTACATGATAATAGAATTCAGAGATATTCAGAGAATTCAGAGATATTGACTGCAGATATCTCCAGTTCCCGGAAATAAATTTCTTAGATTTTAATGGAATTAAAAACTAGAGAATCCCACCTACCAAATGGTATTGGGGATCAGAGTTGAGGAGGCAGAGCAATCTGCCAACGAGAATCTAAAACTACATACCAGGTGTGTGGAGCTGGAGCAGTAACCAGCTGCTGGAAGGCTGATATCTCTGGTTCTGGGCACAGTAGAGACAAGCTACCAGTGTCCATCAAAAGGGGGAGAGCAGGGGCGTAACTATAGCACCGCAGCCCCCGCGACCGCGGGGGGGCGCTATGCATGTGCGGGCGCCGGGGGCTGCAGTGCTATAGTTACGTTACACCCCGCCGCCCGCCGCACCATCCCCAGTCTTTACCTGTGCAGGTGGGGGGGACGCTGCGAGGCGGCTGGGGGGACGGACGCTGCGGGGGACACAGCTGCGGTAATTACTTACAGCTGAGCCGGGCAGGGGGAGCCGGGAGCTGTCTGTACTGAAGAAGAAAAAAAAAGCCCATACAATGAATGGGCAGCCTGTGATTGGCTGCTGAGCGCTCTCTCAGCCAATTGCTGACTGGCTGAGAGAGCGCTCAGCCAATCACAGGCTGCCGATTCATTGTATGGGCTTTTTTTTTTTCTCCTTACGTACTGACAGTGACAGCTCCCGGCTCCCCCTGCCCGGCTCAGCTGTAAGTAATTACCGCAGCTGTGTCCCCCGCAGCATCCCCCCCACCTGCATTGACGGCTACCTGGGGGAGCGGCAGGCGGGGGGGGGGCGGCAGGCGGTGGGCGGAGGGGTGGGTGAGTGGCTGGGCGCCCTCCCTTTAACGGCGGGGGGCGCCCAAAATATAGTTACGCCACTGGGAGAGAGTCCCAGCTTTTGGAATAAACCCTCAGAAAAACTCTAATGCTGCTTTCAGACCGCATCTCTGGCTTTGACCCTGTATTTGGAAAAGTTTCCAAAAACGGGTCTGCCAGATAAAACCCCTTTCACACCGCAGCACTTAAACGGTATACAGTATTACCGTTTAAGTGCCGATTTTTTGACACTGGCAGACCCGTTTTTGGAAACTTTCCAAATACAGGGTCAAAGCCAGTGCAGCCTTCAGCCCTCCCCTCCGTGCAGCTCCCCCCTCCTCCCCCCCACTCGCGCGTGTCGACGCCCCCCGCGCGTGTCGGCGCGCCCCCCCCCCGTGTCGACTTACCCCGTGCCGGTCCCTCCGTTGTGGATCCCGGCACTGCAGCTCAGTATGCTCGGAAAGCACTTATGAAAAAAATGTCTTCCAGAAAATGGCTGCCCCATAGGAAACCCTGTTTTAAAAAACTGTCTTTCGTATGGGGGCACCCAGAAACACCCCTGCGTGCGCTACTAGGTTGACAGGACCTTCAGATGCTGCACCCACCTAATTTGCATGGTGCAATTTCAGTCACAATTAAAACCCTGATACAGACTTGAAAATAAATAGTCAGATTAGTAGGGCAGTACGGATGGTGTAGTAATGGTTAGCATTACTGTCTCACAGTACTGAGGTCATGGGTTTGATTCCCATCATGGCCCTAACTGTGTGGAGTTTGTACATTCTCCTGTTGTGTCGGTTTAATCCAGGTATTCCAGATTCCTCCCATATTCCAAAAACAGGTAAACTGTCTCCCAGCAAACTGTACCATTAGTGCATGCGTATGCATGGGCAGACTGGACAGGCAAAGTGACTTTATCTGCCATCAAATTCTATGTAAAAAAAGATCTCAGGAAGACCATTGTCTTCTGCTAAAATAAAATTAAAAACCATGCTCAAATTTTTTTAAACGCACAATTGATCTTTGCGATAACCAGTAAAAACATGCTCATCATGCATTACAACCAGTCAGCTCCTGTTGGAATCTTACGCCAACACATACAAGCTCCACACAGATAGGGAATGAGAAGTGAGGTTGCTGTGACAGCAGCGGATGTTACAATGCACTGTCTAACTGACTGTGACATCACCACCCGTCTGGACCAGCCTGGAGAAAGATTCAGCTAGTTTATTTAATGAATCCATTAAATAAACTAGGCAGCCACACAATTAGGTGCAATCTTCCTACATTATGGGGGTTATTCTGATTCACTCGGAAAGGCACAATCACTCTCTTATGGACAAAACCATGTGCACTGCAGGTGGGGCTTATGTAACATGTGCAGAGAGAGATTTGGGTGGGGGGTTTACTTCAAACAGATATCTATATTGCAGTGTAAAAATAAAAACAGCCACAATTTACCCTGCACATAAACAATAAAGAACCCAAATCTAACTCTCTCTGCACATGTTACATCCGCCCCACCTGCAGTGCATATGATTTTGTCCAAATAGAGGACCTATACCAACTGCCGCGCCACCCCATACTCTGGTAGACATTGCAGGTCGGGACTCATTGCGGCTCATCTGTTTGAATTTTGTAGATAGATACTGTAGATAGACATACAGGGACTAGGGACTGTTGTAATGTGCATGCATTCTTATGTAGACACAAGTAGAGCAGAGATGTATGTATCTGGGCCTTTAATTAATTGAAAGGAATATTAGCGCTATTTAAGATAGGTTTACCTTTAGTCTTACAATAATACCTTAATTGCTTGTAGGGGTTTTTACATTGTTGAAGTATATGACTAAGTTTATAGTTGTCGAGAAGTAGTAATCCCGCCTATTTTGGTGTTGGTTCCGCCTACATATGATTTGGTGCCGCCCAAGTGAGGCCACTTCTAAAAAAAAAAATTCAAGGACCACTTTTAGTTTCCAATCCGCCCCCTCATTATCATTAATAATATCATTACAATGCACATTAGATATTTACATAGTCAGCGTTCCGTTCATGCAGACTTTAAGCCTCCCTTATTACTAAGGAATTTTTTTTTTTTTTTACAGGGATAAGGCTAGCTTATCGGATTCCTCAATGATTCTCGCAGAATGCAGAGGAGTTTTTCGGACTAACAAATCTTATGCAATGTTTTTTTTTTCTTTTTGTTCCTTTGTCAAAGTTTTTTTATTTTTTTTTATTGAGACATTGATGAATAACCCGTTTAATGCCTGGGAGCTTCTGTCCCTTTCAGAATTTAATACCTAATTGGCTGCCAGTCTAATATCCCCCCTCCCCTACCAATTCTCTTTTCTTCATTCTGGCCGCGCTGCACAATGTAATTAAATAAATATCGCGCACACCTGAAATGTAGAGATTTTATTAAGGCCGCCATCTGGCTTCCATAACGTTCTGTAACGTATTCAATAAATCTTCTCTCTAAATATACTTCAGGCCCACGAATACTTCACACTAAAGACTAATCCATCTTTTAAACTAGCCTAATATATACTGTGCAAAAAAAATGTTATGGTAACGTTATTGTCAGCGGTCAAGGGATTATAGTAAGGAAATGGCCGATTATGATCCAGTATCTGACACTTTAAGGGGGCATTCCGCTTTATTCTTTTTCACAGGGGCTGAAAACGATATAATGCACAATGGATTGCAATATATATGAACTCCTGTAAATAATCTGTATAAACTGTGAGTTCTGATGTCATCACTTATAAATGGAGACTTCCCGTGTCATCGCTTCAGCCTTTGTAAGGAAATCTTGGGTATTATCAGGAATAACTTCTCCTCTTCTGTATATTGTAACGGATATTAGAAGTCACATTATATATCTGTGACCAGCATGAAATCAGTGGACCCACAGCCTTGTGCTTTTCTGTGGTTACAAAGCCGCTCGGAGACTTTTTATAGTTATAGAAATGTGCAATCCGCAGTGATTTTTCCATATAGGCAAAAGGGGGGTGATTCAGGTTTGCTCTCTTAATCGGGAGTTCGATCCAGTGTCCGGTATTTTGGGTCTGCGTACGCATACTGATGAGTATATGCATGTGCAGACCTGATGTGCGAACGCCTCAGACGACTGTCACAGTTGCCGAAGTTTTTGCACAGAGGGGGCGGGCAGGAGGCGGGCATATGGGAATACTCAGCATTACTTGGGTGTGGCCAGAAAAACAGTGGGTGTGCCCAGAAAGGGTATGGATTATTGGATAGACAGGAGCAACTAGGTCGACATGCATGAAGGTCAATATTCATGCATGTCGACACCACTAGGTTGAAATGGGGAAGGTCAGCAGTCAAAAGGTCAACACAGGGTTTTTCACTTTTTTTGTCCCGAATGTCTATACAGTCGACATGGACAATAAAAAAAAGTTCACTACGTCCCCTCAGGTTTCCGCTTTCAGTGAAGCAGAGAGAAGCCTCCAGCCCGAGGAGCAGTAGCATTGGAGATATGTCCCTGCCAAAATGGCCGCAGTCTCGGAGGAGCCAGTTATTAAGGAAGCGGCTTCCATTTTGGAAGAGACCTTTTCAGTACCATGAATGAGACAGGCACAAACAGCCGGGACCAGAGACTCACGGATTTGGCCGAGGTGAGGAATCCCCTGACAATGAGCATAACCCTTCACAGAGGTTATATGGGTGGGGGAGGGGAAGCCAGACAGTTTTTTGTCAGTGGTGTACAAAATGTGTAGTTACTCCACTGGACAGTAGGTGGCCATGGCACTACATTTTGGTATGCTTCACCAGGGGTAACCAACTCATTGAGAAAAGAGTGCAACCCCCCCCCCCCCTCCACCCCACACACACACACAATTCACAAGGCATGGACTTTTTTTGGGGGGGGGGGTGGTGGTGATTGCTGTTATATATGATTACATAACATTATTTATGTTAATAATATAAACTTCACTTATGATGTAACTCAGCACTGCAAAAATGACATCACCCCTGATATTCCATCATAGGCTCTTTACTAAACCGACAAAAGGCGCACAGTAGAGCGTACTTAATGGACTGTAAAACATGTCAAACTTTCGAGTCTTTACTCAGCAGACAGAACAAGGTGTAGAGGATGATGGGCAACAACACAAATGCCTCTCTGTGGGACAGAGGAAAAAGGAACGTCCCAGGGGCCATTCTTCCCCAAATCGGTGATGTTTTGTCTGCTTTCATGATTTAAGGTTTGTCAGGAGATGTCAGACGGGCTGTAAGGCCAAGGACTTCCTGATGGCTGGAGATTTTCTTTCACACGACCTTCCTGATACTGATTTTCGGTCTGCCTTCAGCTCTGACAGAGGCCGGCTGGCAGCAGATTCACACAGATCTCCTGGGCATTCTGGCATCTTGGAAATGACTGGAGGCTGCTCTACCTTCTAATCATCTCCACGATAAACTCAACAAGTGATTAGTCATTCAAGACAGATCTGATTCTAGTAGTCTTTATTTAACTCAGTCATTACCGCGGTGCTGTGATTTGCAGACCCCTGCTGTAGACATCAACTTTGAGGTAAAAAAAAAAGATTACTGACATTAAAGGACCACCAGGAATAGGTAACGAAGGCCATTACCAATCACCACGGATTTAAGATGTAATATTCTCACTGTAGAATTCGGTACTTCTTTACTTTCACGGCGCCACTAGATCAGAAATCGCGGTCATCGCGGGCATTGAATGCACTTAAAAACGGCCGCGACGCGACCGACGCGATGCCCGCGATTTCCCATAGAGATCAATGTTAAATTTCTCAATGGACCCGATTTGACTGTTAAATGCCTCAATTGTCACGATTTTTCCATAGGAAACAATGTTAAATGGCCCACAGAGGCCAAATAGTCACCGTAAAGTGTGAAATGGCCCCCACATTTTTTAACGCCACCCCACGATCAACGCGAACCCGAAGCGTGGCGAGCGCAGCGAGCCCGCGAGGGGCGGCGGTACGCGTCCTACGACCTTTTCATGCCCTACTATCCACTAGGGCGTGGAGTGAGAATAAAATAGTGTGGCGAGCGCAGCGAGCCACCGAGCCCGAAGCGTGGCGAGCGCAGCGAGCCCCGCGAGGGGACGAGGATACCTGTGAAGCCCGCGAAGGGACGCGTTTACCTGTGAAGGTATCCGCGTCCGCTCGCCACGCTTCAGGCTCGGTGGCTCGCTGCGCTCGCCACACTATTCTATTCTCACTCCACGCCCTAGTGGATAGTAGGGCATGAAAAGGTCGTAGGACGCGTACCGCCGCCCCTCGCGGGCTCGCTGCGCTCGCCACGCTTCGGGTTCGCGTTGATCGTGGGGTGGCGTTAACAATTGTGGGGGCCATTTCACACTTCAGGGGGGCTAATTGGCCTCTGTGGGCCATTTAACATTGTTTCCTATGGAAAAATCGTGTCAATTGAGGCATTTAACAGTCAAATCGGGTCCATTGAGAAATTTAACATTAATCTCTATGGGAAATCGCGGGCATCGCGTCGGTCGCGTCGCGGCCGTTTTTAAGTGCATTCAATGTCCGCGATGACCGCGATTTCTAGTGGCGCCGTGAAAGTACAGAAGTACCTAGAATTCTTTTAAAAGTGGTTAATAATGCTGAGAGGAAAATTCTAAGACCTTAGCCTTGGAGAGAGACAAATTGGATGGAGATAAAGGACTAACCAATCAGGTACTGTCATTTTTCAAACACAACCTGTGGCATGACAGTTAGGAGCTGATTGGTTGGCACTTTCTCTCTCCAAAGCTTATGGTGCCTACACATAGGGCCTTATTCTGGTTGAGTCGGATGGCTCCGAATGCGACCGATGGCCGATGTTTGGTGTTTGCGCATGTGCGGAGGCGTATCTGCGCATGTGCGAACGCCTCAAACGTACGAATACGGCGTGAGTTCCGTACAGAAAACGATCGTACGGAACCATCCGAGCAGGGAGTGGAGAGGGGCGTGAAGGGCTGTTTAGGCTCATTACCATATGCGTACGCCCCGCGTTTCATGGGTGTTCCCATGAAAACACTGGGCAGATGTATGGTAATGGGGCGGTGACGCACGTGTGGGGGGCGGACAGCTGACATAGCCGGATGTCAGCTGCCCGCCCATATTCCTGCTTTCATTCGGAAAAATGTCCATGTTTTCTGGAGCACTCGGTGCTGTCTGACCACTTGTCAGTGGTCGGCTACCACTGGAGGATGGGGGAGGTTCCCACAGATAGGGGATGTGTTAGCATGAAACATCCGCTCGCGGTCTGTTCACTCAGCGTTTTACTACATTCGGGCGGTGTGAGCGATCCGTACGATAGGCGGGGCTAAGAACACTCGGCGGCTGTCCAAAAATACGCATCTGTCCGATTCAACTAGAATAAGGGCCATAGTGATTTATAGCCATTTTCTAACAGATCGCTTAGAAAATGACTCTACATCGCTGTGTGTCTGTGAGCAGGGGCCAGCGATAGCGATGCATGGCATTATCGCCGGTAGAATAATGAGAATGGCGCATAAATCTACTCATCACCAGTGTTCTCTCATTGCTCAGATCGTTCTGCACACTTGCTATGTGTGTAGGCCTTGTTAGAATAGAAAGCCCTATTTATCAATTAATCATTTCTGTCTATGGGCCAGATCACAGGATGGGTTTGAAGAATGACATGTAGGAGTTGGTTTGTTGTTGGTTTAACACTTTCGAGACTTAGGACATCTCGCTCTATTACCTGAAAATGGGTGTTTTATATTTGGGGGGGGGGGGGGGGGCACTCACTTACGGTTTTAGCTTATGAGTTATTCTTCACAAAATGTACTCGGATAGGGATCTGCAACACCCCTCCCCATCACTCTCCTAGTGTTCATTCTAGCACCCGCTATCTTTGAAAACCCATGCAGTTTCTCTTCCCTGCCTGGGGTGTCGCTGTCTGCTGTGGTGTTTCTAGCACGGGTCTGGTTTGCATATCAGTGCTGATATACAGATCACACAGTGCTCGAAGCACTACAGCAGACAGTGACACCCCAAGCAGGGAAGAGGAACTGCATGGGTTTTCAAAGATAGCGGGTGCTAGAATGAACACTACTCTCCACTCATTCATGCGGAGCCAGAGTGGCTTGGTGACAGAATTCTGTGTGTATATTTATATGATACATATAGTAAGGAGGACGAGCTCCACACTGGAAAACTCATGTAGACATTTTGACTGCTGACCTTCCAATTATGTCGACCTTTCAACCCTGTCGACCAAAGCCACCTATCCCTTCTGCGGGACGCTAAAGCTCAAGCAAAAGTCTATTGTATTGCAGAAGATTTGCTCCCCTGCGAAATAGTCCCTGTAAATTCTACGCAAATTCGCCAATCTCCACTGATATTAACTAAACATACCACCCGATCCTTGCAGCTTCCTTTTATGGTTTCGTATCCCAGGGCAACAAAGTACTGGCTAAAAGTCATAGGAGGAAGCTCGATAACAATAAGGCAACGTTTGTGTATGTGTGTGTGTTTTGCACAACATTGTACAAGACAAGTCCGCATAGAAGAGAGTACATAACTAGGGTAACCCGAAGGTGGAGACCTATTTAAATGTGGTATAATTAATAAAAGACACTGCTAAATTCTAACTTTGCTTTTAGCATTCTGCTCACAATCCACCCACACCAAATAGCAAACACTAGAACAACACATGAGTTTTAATATCTCTCAAAACTAATATCTGCAGCATTTTCCAATAAGGGACCCTGTTTATGCAGATTAACACCTTTCCACTTACATTCCAGGTTTTATTTTGTCTCGTTTTAGTAAAATCACGAATGCAAACTTCTGAATAGTACTTAGTTTCCATGGCAGCCAGAGCTGACCTTAGTATTATTGTTCTCAAGAGGGAACGGACTCCACTATATGTTCATTCACTGAATTAATGGACTGCTGGTGCTTTTATGAGTGGCCTTCTGACGACAAAAATAGACATTGTAAAAATGACTTCTTGGCTAAACCCCCAGCGTTCCCCCACCCTTCAGTGGCTCATTTGTGGCGGACTTATTGGAACAAGGTAATTTCCATTTACAAAAGTAAAAGTCGCTGTAAACATCAGCGTAAATAAACTTTTTTTTTTCTTTTTCCGAAATGGAACTAATTTTGTCCACATGGATCCCGTTAAACGACTATTAACTGTCCTTAGAGATGATACGGATGGCTGTGTTTAAGCAGGGTTTCATTTGCCTGAAATTGTCTGTAAAATATGTAGGAGTAGATTTTCTGGGCCACATGTATTGCGGTGCGGTGTCGCCGTTGCGGGATACCGCCCTGAACTCTGATCATTTTTTTTTAAAGGGACAGTCCCATGCCATGTAAATGATTGCCCTTTAAAAAAAAAAAAACACCTCAACGTTCAGCCGGCATACCACACACCATCTGGACTCGCATGCAGTATAAGAAGCAGCCATTGGCTGGTGGGCGGGGCGAACCCCCAGCATGTGGGAGGAGCTGGGAATGTAAGCAAACATTCGGACTGCTCCCACAGGGGTGCTGACAGCCAGAGAAGACAGCGTTTGATCTGGGAGGTGCCTGGTGACTGTGTTTTCTCTCAACAGGTACTTGTTGGGATTCTACATGGAGTAGAGGACAGGCCATCGGTGGACCCATATGTAATGTATGAGTGGATGATTGTACTATGTAATAAAGTTTTACTGGTTTTATGTGTCTTTTTAACTATATGTACTGTTGTGGAACTACAAGTCCCAGCAGGTTCTTTAATGCCTTGCATGCTGGGACTCATGGTTCTCCAAGTCCCTACATGCGGTGCAGGCTTGCTGGGACTTGTAATTCCACAACAATACACATAGTTTGCCCTTTTTTAATAAGAGCGATACCAACCTCCCAAGGGGCATCGGGGACAGCCCCGGGCTTCAGCCTGGGCAGGTAAATTCTGAAGGGAGGGGGACCCCTTCATTGGGGGGCATTTCCCCAGGATCCCTGTCTAGGCTGATTGGTCAGGGGGTGAATGATTTGGTGGGGGGGCTTGCATAAAAAGCCTCCCCCGGCTGTGGCATTACCTTACTGGCTGGTTGGGGCTGGTTTTTGAAATATGGGGGACCCCTACTCATTTTGCCCCCCATATTTTAGAAAACAGGACCGGCCCTTAAACCTGGTGCTGGTTTTAAAAAATCAAGGGGAACCCTATTTGATTTTCCCTGTGATTTTGAAACCAGTACCAGCTCTTTGAGCCCGGGGCTGGTTATGCTCAGGATGGCAGACCACAGGCCATTTTTTTTTATTTTCTTTTTAACTTTTACACATATTTTTGGACAGAAGCATGCACAGATCTCACTAGTCTGTGCATGGTTCTGTCGAAATCTTCTGTCAGAACCTGGTCTGTTTGTTTTGCAATTTTTGGTAACGGTTTTCCAAAATCGCATCCAATTAAATTTGCGAATTGTAAACTTTTTTAATGGGAAAACATCTGGAATTGAAGTGTGTTGAAAAATCGACAGTTCAGAATTTTTTTGCGATTTTTACCGCAATTCGCATCCTATTAAGTTGCCAATTTTGGAAAAACAGGCAAATTCGGACGTTTTTGACTAAAAATTGCCAAAATCAGGATCTCATCCCATTAAATGTCACCCATTGTGTGTGATGTGCAGTATGATCTGCTCATTAAATGTGTGTGTCTAATGAGCCAATTTGGGGAAGTGTTGGATGCACCATGGATAAGAGCAAAGCAAAGGTTTCGGGTGATTGGTTCCTCTATCACAACACTGTTGGAGGTGGCATCAATTGCAGATGTCTTTATAAATGTTGCGTCTTTGTTCTCGCATGCCTACATACGATGTTGGAATCGCAATATTTGTTCCCAGGGGAAGATCAGAGAAAAGTAAATGCTGCAAAATTGTTGCTACAATTGATTCCAAATTGAAAAAAAAAAAGAAAAACTTCAGTGCCCAAATAAAAAAAATACTTTTAGAACTGGAGCCTACATTACAGTTACTTTGACAGCTCTGATTTACCTGCAGTATAATAGGTCTTTATATGAAATGGAAGAAAGAAAACTCTTTCTCCGGTGACAACGGATGTTTTGGGCAGCGACAGGATTAACGTTAAGGGACAGCAACATTACAATGAAGACCACCCATCTCCCAATCCAAGTACAGTATGAAGTGCCATTGTCCCATTCAGGAAGACTGACTCCGTCCCAGCTCACGTGTATATAGACATATGAAATATGTAGAAATTTGCAGTTTGGTTCTCTAGAAATCTGAACCTAACTGAAGTTTATACATGTAAACCGATCCAAAACCCGGCCTGGTTCTTTCCATTCCCAGTCCCAGATTGCATCTTCCCACGGTTTAGAATTCGGATTTTAAACCCAAATTTAAAGTTTTGGATTGCATAAATTACACATTTTAGCTGTTTTTATATATTATTCTCAATCTCAAGATTCGGATTTTAAATCTGAATTCCAAACCAAAACATTTGAAGTTGGATTTGCAAAACCAAACCAAAATGTGATAATGAAATCAAAACCAAAACAAAAACACGGGGCATCTCTCTCTAGAAAGAAGTAATCTGCTCTAATACCAATTGGAACAATAACGGTCACAAATCTGCAAATGTGTAAATAAAATACATTTTTAAAAAAGGTCAATAAATTCTACTACAATACCAATTTTATACAAAATAATTGAAGTAAATCAACACATTGAAAGTGAAATGTGCACAACTGTGAAATAACCTTGAAACATTTAAAAGTTTCAAATGGAATAATTTTGTTGATTCATGTGTTTATATAGATGGATTGCTCCCCTGTTTGCCCCGGGCTGTTTGGCCCAGTAATTGCTGTGCAAAAGACAGTTACCAGCTCTGCCCAGTTCTTCCCCAACTAACTTCCTGGCTCCTTAGTGAAGTCTGAGCTGTGTCCTCTTATCCGGGTCATAACTCATCAGTCTTGCAGCTCCCACGGGGACCTATCCGAGGGACCAGCCCACGTCCTACATTACCAGAGGCCATTTCTGATGGCCGATATATAAATAGGAAATTGTGCCCATTCCGGAGGGACGCTCCTTGGCTATCATAGACAAATAATCATTTCGGAAATTATCATAATTATCAATCAATCATCTGCTTGCAAACAATGTAATAGTGAGGTATCAGATGTCTGCTTTGACCTTAAGTATTACATATCTCATTTTAAATGACAGGAGATTAATAGTTTCAGTAATGCATATTTGAATGTAACACAACACTATTATCTTGTGCTGATACAGTCATAATAGCGCAGCATTAATATTCCATTCTTTACCCGCACATGAAGCTTAGAGAAAGATCTGCAATTGATGAGCTACTGTAGGTCACCGCACCTTAATGGCGAAATGGGTCACAGTTTTACTCACAGAAGAAAGAAAAAAAGGATTAACAAGAAATAACACAAAATAAAATAAATAAATGACGTCACACAAAAATGAAGTCTGTGATCGATTGACAAAATTTTTAAATTAATTTTGGTTATTAGTTAATTAATAATAAATATATCTATCAAGACAGACAGAAATATCGATTGGCCTGAAAATGTTTCCATTTGAATAAATATATAAAATGTGTGTGTATATATATATATATATATATATATATATATATATATATATATATATATATATATATATGTTTCCCAATAGTGGAAAGGCGCCTAAACAGTAGAAACACAGTCCATATATAATGATCCTTTTTCAATGATGCAACGAGTAATTCTTCCAATATTCATTTTATTTTGTCCTTCAGTGGGTAGTCCCATGTTGAGGCAGATGCATAAAGAAACGTCCCGGGACATTTCTTTATACATCTGCCTTTACATGGGACTACCCATTGAAGGATAAAATAAAATGAATATTGGAAGAATTACTCGTTGCATCATTGAAAAAAGATCATTATATATGGACTGTGTTTCTACTGTTTAGGGGCCTTTCCACTATTGGGAAACATTCTGTGGGCACTATTCCCTAAACCCTCGGGGAGTATTGTGGTCAGGCAGCCAGGTTACGACTGCTTCATTTATTTATCTTGTATATTTTGTATATTAGCATTATCTGGTAGCGCATTGAGGAATATTGGGGGGGATATATATATATATATATATATATATATATACACACACATACATAAACTTACATAGATACAGTACATACATAGATACATACTATATATGCACACACATTTTGTATATATATATATATATATATACACACATACACACACATACATACACAATATATACAGTATATGAACAAACATACGCACACACATCTATCTATCTATCTATCTATCTATATATATAAAATCTATATACACACACACCCCCACATATATATATATATATACACACATATATATATATATATATATATATATACACACACACACACACACACACACACACACACACACACACACACACACACATATATATACACACACACACCCACACTTTCACTCATATACAAGTTTGCTATTATTGCACCCCTCAGGGTTAGGATTTGACTTGTTATATAACCTTATAATACTCCGTCCCTGATCCCGTAGAACAGGCCACGCTAAGGAGAGGTGGCTACAATTCTCTTTCTTTCTTTCTTCCGATCACAGAGGATTTAGCCAAACTGATTACATCTATTTGTTGTCGAGGGATAAATTCTTTTTCTGGTATGTTGAGAAATAATTGTGAATCTGTTGCCCAATGTCTATCCTATTGGATTTTGATAAGAAGGCTATTCAGCTTTAATAATGTCTTCTATCCATTTTCAGCCAGCTCTTAACATGTCTGGTTATTTGTCCCTAAAGCCTCTTCAGCCGTGCCTTTTCATTACATGTCTCTCAGCCAGCTCTCCAGAGAGACTGGGTCGACAACAGTGATATATAGATAGATAACTCTATAGATTATCTCACACAGATGTTTTCTCTCCAATCGCCCCCAGGCTATTCCTTCTAAGTAAACAGAGACTAAATAGAGGGTCTACTGAAGGGAGAACTCTCCGAGGACCGGGGGGACACCGCAACCAGCACATATTAAGAGACTTCGGATGACTATAGACTCATTCTTTGGCTCCGGGCTGGACTCAAAAACATTTATTCAAACTATTTTTTTAAAAGGGAACGTGAAAGACCCCAGTGTCTGCCCCTTTGTGAGTGGCGGATATAATATTGCACCCTTGTTACAAGAATATATATATAGATATATATCTATCTCACTCACAAGAAACTGTTGTGTAAATTTGCTTTTAAATATTGAACACTTGATAAAGGAAACATTGCTTTACTCCAAACTAAAAAGATTAAATATTAAGATCTGAAAAGATTCTTCAAATTTGTAGTAATAAAGAAAGGCTATTTCCTGTCTTTATTGTGCCCACTTCATACAGCTGACATTTCCTCCTTTCGGAATTCCACCATTGTTTTGTAAATTGTCCCTTTTATCAACAGCGATTGTTAAGGTGCCCATTCACTAGTATGATTTAGGTCGATTTCACCCGATTCCGGCCGATCGGGACAAGAAATCGCCCCGAATATGATGTTTTTGACGTCTCCGATGTGTGGTCCTGTGCGCATCGGACCTGCTGCCCGTGCGACCTCCGACTCTGCCTGCCCCCTGATGGTGGTAAACGGGGTCACTTGTTACACATTGGATCAGGGGGAGTTGGATGGCCATGCATTGCTGCAATACATTAATATTAATTAATAAATGGGCCCCTAAATCTGGACGATTAGGTGCTCTGCAGTTTTGGAGAGCAGTGACCAGGTCAGAACACAGCGGCGTAACTAGATTTTCGGCGCCCCCCTGCCGACAAGTCAGGAGGCGCCCCCCTGTAAAAAAAAACGGAGCGGAGGGGAGCCGTGGTACGGCGGTGGGGAGGGGGGGTTGTGTTTCTGTGTGTGTGTTTGTATGTATGTGTGTGTGTGTGTGTGTGCGCGTGTGTGCGTTACTTCTGGCCGGCTGGCCGCATCCATCTACGCCGGGTCCCGGGCGGCTCTCCCGTTACTGCTGCTAATGAAAAAGTGACACTTAGAAAATGGCTGCCCCCATAATGCAGACGAAAAACTGTCTGCGGTATGGGGGCAGCCATTTTCCAAGTGTCACCTTTTTGTACTAGAACAGCGCTGCGGCTGCCGGGACTCGGGAGAGCTGGGACCCGGTGGTGCACGGTACGGCGGCAGAAGGCAACTATCATCCCGCAGCCCCCCCGGCGCCCACATACCCTCAGCGCCTACCCGCCACCGCGGGGGCTGCGGGACGATAGTTACGCCACTGTCAGAACAACTACCTGTGGCCAATAACTATGCATGGTAAAGTGCACGCATGAAGAATTATGCATGCATCCATACAGTAGGTGTCCTCTAAAAGCCCTTAATTTGAACTTCAATTTTTGTTTTAATTGTACAGTATTGTAGCCAGGGCTGCCAATCAGGAATTTTGGGGCCTGGGACTCATTTACAGTCTGTCCGTCCCCCCCCCCCCCCCCTCCTTGTCACTTGACTTACCGTAACCAGACTCCTGCTCCCCCATCTCCTCTTGGCTCAAAAGCTGATGCAGCATTTTAATTGTCTGCTGGCTTCCTGTGTTGTATAAGCCTGTGCTCCGGGTCCTGCTTTGTTCAGCGCAGTGCAGAGGAGGCAGTTGGTTTTTTTTGCGGTGGGCAAAATGAGCTGCCTGGGCCCTTCCAGAGGCAGGGGCCCAGGACAGCTGTACCCACAGCACCCCCCTATTGGCAGCCCTGACTAGCAATCTGCATAACTTTTTGCTTTGCTAATTGTGACTATACAATGTATGGTAGGAATTCGCTCAGTCGGATTTAATAATTTTACAGTATAGTAGTGAAGTCTTGTACAATAATTTCATACTGGCCTTTGTACAGTAAGCACAATGAGCCTGATTCAGACCCGACCCTCCTGCTGCTGTAGTCGCAAAGGACTGATGTTGGGTACTTGGTGTTGGTGTTGTCAGCAGACGCAGAAAGGCTGCAGATGTGACGTAGCTTTGCGGCACACTCTCTTCTGCTGCTGCAGAGTTAATCGGCTCTGTCCCAGGGGCGCTGATAACATATTCAATAGGGGACAGGATGGCTCCCATCTGGCAATGCTGCAGAAAGCGTCAGTGCACCCTCCGCTACTGGACTGTGGGTGAGCTCTTGTGAATCTGTCCCAGATCCACTGGCTGTTTCTATAAGGGAAGCAGGTCACCAATTCGAACTTGCTGCTTGGCGACTTGCTTGAACTTACTATAAACCTCTGACTCTATCATTAAGGCCACCATCATATGCCCACATTGTATGCTGTCCCTTGCCATACGATCAGGGCTGGCTCTACCATTAGGCAGCTGCCTAGGGCGCCAGTATCTGCGGGGGCGCCACCAAGTCTGCCTTTCAAAAAGTTAAGAATGTCTATGAGGATCCTTTTTGTACTTAATGCAGGTGGCAGCTGTGGAACTTCTAAGACCTCACCTCCATACTTTCCCTTAAGGCATACATCCCTACTTTGCTGCCTTGTACTCTGTTGTGAGTGGTAAAGGGGAGGGTGCAGGGGGGACTCCAGGGAAAGCAGGGGACTTGCACACCTCCCCGAGGGGCTGGGAGCACCTCATATTTTTTTAGTCTCCCTGCCATTCTGGAATGTTAGGCAGGTATGCTTTAAGGGGTTGGAAAGTGGGTATTGGCGGCAGTATGGAGAGGGGGGGTTTGCAGTTAGTTGAAGAAGTTTTGCCTAGGGTGCCGAGAAGCCTTGCACCGGCCCTGCATACGATGCATCATATGCGACCCCCAGAAAGTGCTGCCCTGGATCTGAACAATCCTTTGTGCAGCACTTGTGATCTCTGGTCTGATCTGATGCGCACCGGTCTGTGCATCAGATCAGAATTGGAGGTTAAGCAGATACGATTTGGGCACTTTTTAACCCAATTTCTCGGCCAAATCCGTCAAAATCAGGTGAAAAGGGCCCAAGTCGTATAAGTGTACGGCCAGCATTACAGAGTAGGTGGTGTATTTACTAAACATCGGTTTTATATCTGACAGCTTTGCAAATCAACCAAAACCACTAAACTAATACCCCTTTTCCACCTTATTTAGTGGTGTGCGAAGCGATGCTTGTACAATTAAATGGGATGCGTTACGATGTGGTGGTGAGCGCCGCGAGGGGCCGCGGTACACGTCCTCCGAACTTTTCATACCCCCACTATCCTTGTCGGCGTGGAGTTGAATTTAGATAGTGTGGCGAGCGCAGCGAGTCACCGAGCCCGAAGCGTGGCAAGTGCAGCGAGCCCCACGAGGGGCCGTGGAATACATGTAAAGTAATCCGTGTCTGCTCGCGCGCTTCGGGCTCGTATTCCATGTCCGCTCGCCGTGCTTCGGGCTCGGTGGCTCGCTGCGCTCGCCACACTATCTGAAGTTAACTTCACGCAGACGTGGATAGACATGTTTCGTCTTACAAGACTTCCTCAGGGGGTGGGGACAAACTGGTTAGGAGCAGGTATATATCTCTAAGGCAGGCTGACATCACTTCCTGTAATTAGGTGCATCAATTAAGCAAGGTATACTATTTAAATCCCACTGCTACATATTTACTTCCCAAGTTACATGATATTAAATAACTCGTTTTGGAACCACAGTAGTCAATCAAGTAGTCTCTGTGCGCTTGTGAGTAATAGCGCTTAAAAGTTGTTAATTGGTAAACGAAGGTCTCAGGAAGTGGGGCGGGACGTCATATCCGCCCCACTTCCGCCCCGCATCCGCCGTCATCAGGGACTGAGTGCGCATGCGGTTGGAGTCACTTGTGGGTGAAGTAGGCGCGTCTGCTAGTCTCCGTTGTATTGGAGGCAGATGCTGTGTCCAGTGTCGCACAGAGACTACTTGATTGACTACTGTGGTTCCAAAACGAGTTATTTAATATCATGTAACTTGGGAAGTAAATATGTAGCAGTGGGATTTAAATAGTATACCTTGCTTAATTGATGCACCTAATTACAGGAAGTGATGTCAGCCTGCCTTAGAGATATAACTCCTAACCAGTTTGTCCCCACCCCCTGAGGAAGTCTTGTAAGACGAAACATGTCGGGCAGCTTTTGAGTCCTTATCCTCATCCCTCAGTTAAGCTATTCTTCCTTTATACTAAAGCTACTGTGAAATATTCTTTTTATTCTAAAAAGGTTTTTAAAGGAATTTTCTCTTATTTGTTTTTATCTCTCGTCAATACTACTGCTCTTATTATAAGTAATACTCATTTTTTATACTTTTATGTGCTAGTTACATTCATTTTTTATTGATTGCTGTGTACCCCATATCCCCTCATTTATTGTAATAAATTTCTATCTTTTTTGACATAGTCAAATTTGTCCAGTTTTCATATAATTAAGCACAGATCGCCGGGATCCGCAAACTTTCTTTAAATATCCTTCTTTCTATAGAGACGGTCCACCACCGTCCCTCAAGTTGGAACCGTGCAGACACCCATTGTTAGTGGGGAGTGCTTTTTTACTTTAAAGGGACCACATAACTATCCTTCTAATTACTCTCTGTATACCATATCTTGGCGCTGAACTCCCTCTCTTTTGTGTATACATATGTGGCAATGTAAATTTAATGTAAGCAAATTATTGGAGATTGGGCCTGAGTACAAGATGGTAATGTTTTCGCACTTCAGCAATTATCGCCGGACTACTCATGTGTCTCACGAGAGCATACATACTGTATACCAGGGGTGGCCAAACCTGTCCTCAAGATCTACCAACGGTGCAGGTTTTCCAGGCAACCTGTGGATCTATAATAGGAATGAATGCAGCATGTTTTAAAGTGTGACAGTTATTAATGACTAGAGCTGTGCACCAGCTAGGTAACCTGGAAAACGTGGACCATTGGTAGATCTCGAGGACCGGTTTGGCCACCCCTGCTGTACCCAGAGCGCACATACTGTACACACAATTTGTAGAATACAACAGCCGGGTGGTGCAAATCCTCCTCCTCTCTCATTCCCTGTAGGAGAGCTCAGCAGAGCTGCCCGTGGCCACTTAGTAGCCAGTTCAGTAGCCTGTCAGCGCTTCTGTTGAAGTCACCTGCAGCAGAAGTGCTGACAAAAGAGTGGGCAGCAGTGGCTGTGCAGCACAGAAGGCCGGTGGCCTGTGCGTGGTGGTACAGAGAGACAAGTTTGCCCATATGCATTTAGGATGGCTTCGGCAGAACAACACACAGCCATTCTATGTGACCATAGGAGCAGGAGTGGATTACTGAATGATGGCGCTTTGTTAGTTGCAGAGATTCGCAGGGCCGCCGGTGGGACATCTGCATACGTTTTCACCCAGTATCTGTGTACAAGATCACTGCTACAAATGCATTAACTGATTTAATTAGCCATTCCCTGCATTATCTGCCTATGCCACCCGCTACGGGATGCATAAGGAGTACCCACTACCCCAAAAAATCATGAGTCTCCTGCAACTTCCAGGAGAGTAGGTAAATATGTTACACATAACCAAGCTTGAATCCAGATATTTACTGTATAACAAATTGACTGAGGAAATAATTAAGTTACCTGTCCTCAAGCAGGGATATCCTTAAAACCTGAACTGTTATGGTAGCATTAGGGAAACTCTGCTAAGTGACATCCAGGGACTAATTCAGACCTGAGTGCAGGGCACATTTTGTCTGCAAATGGACAAATCCATTCTGCACAGCAGGTGGGGCAGATGTAACAGGTGCAGAGAGAGTAAGATTTGGGTGGGGTGTGACTGAAACTGAAATCTAAATTGTAGTGTAAGAATAAAGCAGCCAGTATTTACCCTGCACAGAAACAATATAACTCACCAAAATATTATGGGGCATACACACGGGGCAATTTCAGGGCATTTTCTAAGCGATCTCATTAGATTGCATAGAAAATGTCCCTACATCGCTCCACACATAGGGGCCATAGCAATAGCGACGCGGAGCCCTGCGCACCGCTATTGCCTGAGGATTAATATCCAGCATGCTGGATGAATCTAGTACTCGTGCGGTGTGAGGGGTCAGTGTTCTCACCGGACGCAGATCACTGTGCAGCGCTGTAAGCTGAGCGATCTAGCGGAGCATTCTAGCATCGCTCAGAACGCTCAGCATTTAGTCCCTGTGTAGAGGCCCCATAACTCTCTCTGCACATGTTACATCTGCCCCACCTGCAGGGCAGCATGCTTTTGTCCATTTGTACACAAAGGGCCAGATGTATGAAGCTTAAAAAAGTGATAAAGGGGAGAGTGATAAACAACCAGCTCCTAACTGGCATTTTACGGGGTGGGTTTGAAAAATGACAGGTAGGAGCCGTTTGCCTGTTTGTTTATCACTCTGGCCCAAAATGTGCCCTGTGATCAGAACCAAATAAGGCCCACAGAGCGGCATAGCAGGAAAACAAACTGCTTCAGAAAGCTGTAACTTAAATACAGTAAGGACATTCAGGACAAGACCATGGAAATATTTAATATAATAAGAAACACTTTCAAACTTTCAGCAATTTTTTTTATTTATTTTTTTATTTGGTGCATGACCACTGAACAATTAACTATGGGAAGTCCCACATTTCACTTTAGATAAAGGCCCTCATTTTCTTTTCCTTAGGTTGATGCATGACAATTGCTCCTCACACGTACTTGAACTCTTTACCTTACTGCTGTGACCTCACTGACCCAAACTATTAAACCGCCCAGCACATCTCCAGATCAATTTATGACCTCATAAAGCGGGGCCACCATTACACAATGCGGTTTTAGGAGAACACACTTTTTTACATCAGAGCGTAAACCCAGGAATCAGATTAAGTCCTAAACATTCAATTCTGTGCCATTGTTATCACGCCCTCCACATTTGTCCTTTAAAAAGGTCCTACTAGGATCCTGCAAAATTTGGTTTGGAATTCTATTTTCAATTAGGCTTATTTGAACTCAGTCTACATCATGAAACAAATATGCATATGCAATAGCAATTAAATGGCTGAATAAATCCAAATGCTTTGGAAGCCTTAAATAATTGAGTTCCGTGATAATAGGGACCTTCCGTACTGCCACCTTGTCGAAGTGTCCGATCGCACAAAAAGATCCCACCGAGTCACAGACAGCGCACAGTGAGTTATAGAACTGCAAAAGGTAAAAAGTTCATCCCCATAGACATTGGTGATTTTGAGAGGTCACTAGTTGGTCACAACACGTTTTCCTGGTCACTAATACAGGTTCAGCCTTTGTATCAAAACTCTTTGCAGGGATTTTGTTAAAGTCATGAGAAGGAAAAAAAACTGGCAAGCCGCCTTTATCTGAACCGGCGCAAAACGCCACGAAAACCCGTTTCATTACAGACCAATTTAATATGCAATTAAATAAATTGAAGAAAGAAAAAAAAAAACTTTTTTTTAAAATGTCACCGATGTGAAATTTCAAAGTAAAATAATAATATAAAACTGCTATTCATTTCTACAGTTTACATAACTTTGCATTAAGAAATAAACAACATCATGTACTCAAAGCACAATAATTTACCATTGGAATCCATATTTGAGTACATTATAGTCCCACTTCTCACACCAAATATCTGCTGGATGTAGTCATTTCTAAACCAAGTACATTCATGTTCTGACAAAATAAGACTGTATAATCATTTCATAATGTTTACAAAGGGTAGTTGGTCTGAAAGTCCCTGGATATTGGGGGATCATCCAGGAAAGTTCATGTTATTTTGCTTGTGTATTGTGGACAATGAGTAAAAATGTCAAAAATTTCCACTTAAAGATGCAGGTAAAGAAAGATGAAGACACTGAATAAGTGTTTTTTCTCACCAGAATGCAACACGGTTCTGTGGCACTACTTATACAGTTACAGCCCTTAAAGTGCAACTACATGCTAGTAGTGGTGGCAGCCATTTTGTTTGGCTCAAAAAAATTCATGAGATGTTTCTTCTACCATTTTCTGTCCACTGTAAATGACAGTCATCACAGAACAATGATTTGCCTCAGAGCATTGCTTCAGCTCAGGAAATGGTTGCCTAAAAATGTTTATTTTCCTCACCAATGTGTCTAGCTCTGGGATATTGGTTCAGTGCACCTCATGTTGATAGTGAGTGCACTCTGGGGGACATAGGGTTAGGTGACCATGACACTGTTGAAAACGCATGTAATTGAATAGTGATTATCAATGTATGTGTAGCTTCATTTGTGTATATGTTAAAAAAAAAAAAAAAAAATTCCCCTTACCTTTCTTAGACAGCCATCTTGTGATGTTATTTCTGAATCAGGCAGAATTTGCTAAGGGGAAAGAAAAAAACCTTTAATTGGAATATTGTTATTAAATTAAATAATTAGTAATATAATTTGCAATATAATTTTGAATGCATCCAGTCTCCATCATGTGCATTGGGAGCTGTAGCACTGCTCTCAACACCTCGGCTGATGGCTCTCAACACTCGGATGGAGAAAAGACAATGACCACCCTCACAGCCGTCCCCAGCTCTGCCTGAACCTCACAGTTACAACTGCATACATAGTAAGTGCCACATGTGTGTGTGTGTGAGGAAAGGGAGGCTTGCGGAACAGATAAAAAAATAAAATAAAGATTCAACAGAGCACGACAGGCCTGAAGTTGCCATAACATATATTGCATTCAAATGTCATAAAGTCCCATATGCAAAGATGTCCGGATGATAGCTTTAGGTCCTTGATGGCTAACCTTGACACTCCAGCTGTTGTTGAACTACACATCCCAGCATGCTCTACATCAGATTTAGCATGGCCATATAGCAAAACTGAAGCAGAGCATGCTGAGATGTGTAGTTCAACAACAGCTGGAGTGTCATGGTTAGCCATCAAGGCTCTAGGTCGACAGTCAACAGGTCGACAACACGTGGTCGAAATGCATTAGGTTGATGAAAGGTCAACAGGTACAAAAGGTCAACATGACTTTGGTTGACGTTCATTCGGTTTTTTTGACGTTGTCGACCGTTTGTTCCTGTTGACATAAAATTTGTTGACCTTTTGTGCCTTCACATTGTCAACCACACCCATATGTAACAGCCTGTGAGATTTGGGCAGAACGAACACCGTGCAGGCTATTACAGGCCGGTCCGTACCGGGCTATCCCGATACAGCGTTAGATCTGGCATGGTAACGGTCTACAATTGGAGACTCTCGAAAAGCAAATCACAGCCGCCCAGTAACACTCCACATGACCTCATATATTAAGCATAAATGTGTAAAAAATCCCAAATTTTGTAAATCGTAGGAAGAAAAGTGGCAATTATCTACAATGTAACATTACACAGTCTTCATTTATGATTTGACCCTCATCTGGAACGTAAATGAGAGTGTTCATTATTTCCAATCTTGTTAATGGTTATATTGATTTGGCCAATGCATACAAATGTGATCAATATATTTTAATGTCCTATAACAAAATTCAATATTTACTACACTTTAAATAAATTCCTTTATCCTCATCAGCTTTAGTGTTCCCGCTCATCACATGGGCTGTATATTTCATCTTGAGTTCAACATGGTGTATTGTATCTGCTGGACTCTAGGACAAATACGTGTTCAATATCCAGGGCCAGATTAACAATGGGGCGGATGGAGCTGCAGCTCCAGGCTTCCACATAAAAATAGGCCCAACAGCATGACGATCACCAGCTGGCCACATGGTTGGCCATCAATCATAAGTACAAAAATTGCATCTTGGAAGACATTGGGGCGTATAGTGTATGGATTCTACATACCTACATGGCACTGGCCTGAGCTCCTCCACTTCTCATAATAGGTCCTTGATTTTTTCCAGCTCCAGACCCATTAGGCCCTTAATCCGGCCCTGCCAATATCGGGCACTGGGAACTAATTTTACAGTAATATGATAGTAAGCCATGTGCTCATGCTCCCAGGACTGGGGTGTCTATCTGGGATGCGTTTAGCATGCCGGCAATCGGGCCGCCGGTGGACACATACATAAATATATATCCATCGACCAAAAATTATTCTTCACTGGTGCTAAACAATTGCACCTTTACTAAATATTGTTTAACAAGGTTCATATAGGTCAACAGATCTCCTTATAATGTCCAGATCTCTCTCAATGAAATTGCCAATGTCTCTATCAAATGAATGAATTTTCCATACCGCTAATTGGTGGCTAATTATTGACCACCGTGGCCAAACATTGGGGATTACCAAGCGTAAATACACTGATTCTGAACTGCGCAAAAAATGGTCTTTACCACCGAGTGAACCCATGATTGCGCCTTTTTTTCTTGGACTTTTCCTTGTGGCTCCTAAAGCTGGGCATGGTATCGCTCATAGACAACGTCTAAGTAGACAGACATTAGGTCAACACCAAAAGGTTAACATGCACTTAGTCAACATTGACAAAATTGTTACATGCATTAAGTCGACAGTGACAAAAGGTCAACACAAGCAATAGGTTGAAATGAAAATGGTCAACACAATAAAAATATAAGTTTTCTGGGTTTTTTTGGGTGTCAATGTCATGGTCCAGGCTAGGTGCTTCAGTCCACTACCACGTTATCGTTCCCCTCTCTGCAGACCCACAAATTCCTGAATTTGTTTCAGCACCTTCAGGGGGACATTGAGAGCACGCATGAGACTTTCCCACCTTCCCAGGGGGCCGGGAGGCAAACCCAATTTTTGGGTGCCTTCCACCATTCCGGAAGGGGAGGCAAGTATTCTAGTATGGATGTCTATCAGGAACGTACCAAAGAAGTTGTACCCGTAGTTTGCTGCAGGGTGGACGAGCGAGGAATCGAGAGACGGTATGACAATAATTCCATGTGACTCACATAGTAAAACAGTTTATAAGTTAGCATTCTTCAGCTGTAGTGGAAGCTGAATTTGATTATATTAGGGAGACAGATCACAACCGCTCCATTTAAACGGTAATCTTATCCCGTTTCATTCCCCTGCTAGATAAACTGTCAATGAGAAGAGGAGCTGACAGATAATGTGGTTTGATGTGCACTTAGCGTAGCATCATTTTTTTTAGGGCGCAAGTGTAAAAAAATAAACTCAACTTCTTTTTCTTTATTTCCAATGCACTACGAAAGCTTTTACACTGTTTATACGATGTTAACACACATTTCTAAACACTTCGAAACGTATACATTGTTTGTGAGCTTCATGTGTTTTAAGTTAAAAAGTAGAATATGCGTAAATTCAAGCTTTGTTGTACAGCCCCTCCCTCCTGTCCACCACGGAACAAGCTGGTTCGGTTATCGGATGATGTGTTATTAACGGACACCCAAGAGCTGCAAGTCATGGAAAGTTGCGCGTTCTAAATAAAATAGAGATTTTATAATAAGAATCTGCAGCCCCCCCCCATAAAATTAAAACAAACCTGTTACAGAATTAATCCTGACATACATTATACACAATGAGCAGGGAGGGGGAGGTTGTCTAGACTGACTTTTATCTGCAAACGGGAAAAAAAATCATTCGATGGTCAGCAACCATCGAATGATTTTTTTTGTCCGTGCGGACGCATGCGAGGGATGTGTAAGTGAGGGGGAATCGCAAGGCAGGGGGGCAGCAATGCAACATACACATAATGTAACAGGCCTCTAGGCTGATCATATCTTCATATCTGTAATACACATTTATATAGCTTATAGGACCGTTAGACCTTCGTTAATCTAAAAACAATCTCTGGCCTAGGGTTGTTATTTCATCTTTGCCAAACAACAACCGGCATAGCTGCAGAGTATCCAGTCAATAGAACCACAGTGTAAGTCAACACTACATTATCGACATGCACAGGGTTGACACACACAAAAGGCATACTTGCCTTCTCTTCCGGATCCTGTGGGGGACTCATGATTTTTGGGATAGTTCCCCCACATCTCCAAAGAGTGGGCACTTCTCCCACATTTTGCCCACTTCCTAGTGAAGTAGAGGAAGGAAACAGGAAGCTAACCTGCAGTCTGGTGGAAGGGGCGGGGTCTATTGAATCAATTCTGTTCATTGCATCATTTAGCCCCACCTCTATGCAAATGTGGCCCAATTATGGCCCAGCACACGGGCAGAGTCTTATGACTCGATTCTGTGTTACTTGCATCATTTAGCCCCACCTCTATGCAAATTTGGCCCAACAGTCGCATTTTCCCAGCACAGGGGTGGAGCCTTATGACTCGATTCCGTGTTAATTGCACCATTTAGTCCTCTATGCAAATTTGGCCCAATTGCAGCATTTTCCCAGCGCGGGGAAAGAGCCTAAAAACACAATTAGCCTGTCTCTCTCCCAGATTGTAAAGCATGGAAGTAGGTTATTAAGGCAAAATTTCGACATGGCAACGGTCGACATATGAAAAGTTTTTTTTTTTTACGACAGCCACCATGGCCCAAATGTTGTGGAATTTACATACTCTCTCCGTGCTTGCATGGGTTTCCTTGCGAAAAGATACAGCATGACACCTAGAAGTCCGGGAACCTGTATGGTTTATATAGGCCAGTAAAGCTAGAAGTGGAACGTTTTGCATTGCACTCTGCATTGTCATTATAATAGATCCTCTATGTGTATGATATATTACATGATATAGGTCTGTATACTGCATATGTGTGCAAGCAGTAACGAACGTCACAGTTAGGTGTGTATGACCTGTGATCAGCAAGACATGGGCTTTTCTTTTAGCTTTAATCTTTTGATCACATGATAAACCCTCGTCCCTGCATCACAATATGAAAGGCCGGGACAATGCGCACTGTTGCCAATATAAATGACCCTGCCTCCTCCTTCTGTAAATATTAATCCTGCACTTGAATGAAATCTCTTACAGAGATTGGCTGGTAAAAGCATTAAACACTTAAAGGGGAAATGTGCTGGATTTATAAATAAGCTTTATCACATTTATTGGCGGTAACTTTGCCGCAGGCTATACTCAGAGAGAGTGGTGCGAGGTTGTCATCGTGTGCACGAATAGCCCTACTGGAAATCATATGGCGTATTAGAAGTTATCGTAGCGTTCCGAGGCTATATCAAAGCACCAAACTGATTTTATACAGGTGTAAGGCCTGTACACAGGGGGAAACGGGTATCCTGTGCTGAGCCATATCCTTAACCCTTTGAGTGCCAACATCTGAGAGATTTTCAAAATAGCCTCTGAAAATTCCAGCGTTGCTTACATTTATTATATAAATTCAAAGAACAAATTTGTAAAAATAGATTATATTTCCTCTATAAAAGGTTAACATTACAGATCATTATGATGAATAGAAATGTTTGCGTGCCAATTGTCACACCTATTTTGACAAATTCACTTGCCACTCAAAGGGTTAAGCACAGATCGCCCGGCACACATGTGATGCACCCGCGATGTGTGCTGAGCAATGTGTGCGGACCACTGTTCTCTGGTGAGAACACTGGCGATTTAACTCGATTTTGAATGTACACAATCAAGATCTAGTCAGGCGATAGCAACGCCTGGGACTGCACATGGCCATCGCTATGACCTGTACACACAGAGCAGTCCGTCCTTATTTCTAAGTGACCTAGACAGATTGCCTAGAACACAGCCCTAAATCTCCTCATGTGTATGGGCCTTTAAGAAAGCCCATTTTTAAATATCATATTTATTACTCTGCAAAAGAGATTGCTACAGTGTTTATTATAATACAAAAAGTTTCCTAATAAACATCGACGTGATGTATTCATGGCTTATACACATTTTTCATAATAGTCTATACATATATTTACACCGCACCTCTATTATACCGTTATATAACATATGTTTTTGCCTTTCATGCTGCCATGAACCAAATATTTCAGCGTGGTACACTTTGTTTATTTAGACAAATGTTGAGTATAAGTGGAATAAGCAGGGTAGAGTAGTGGGGAAGGTGGTTTAGCTACTGCTGGAGGGTCCATAGTTGTCCTGAGGATGGGGGAACTAGAGGAGGATGACACCGTAAAGGAGGCAAGGGGTGAGGAGGGAAAAGCAACAGCACTCGGCTCAGTCTGTGACATCACCATCCAATCCCACACTAACCTGCTACATAGACTGTGTGACTGCGCTCAATCTGTGACATCACCTTTCAGTCAGACACTAACCTGCTACATAGACTGTTTGACTGCGCTCAATCAGGGACATCTCCAATAATCCTACCTAGAATTTCAATTTTCAAATGAAATGTACAGCCTATAATTTGAATCAGCCACAAAATTTACAGCTAGTAATTAGAGCTTCAATTTCTGAAGTTTGAATCAACCTTGAATCTATAGAACAATAAGCTATGGTGTGTACTGTCATTGGGAGCTCATGCACATGTCTTCCCCCCATCGCTACTACCACAAAGAAGGGACCACTTGGAGACATGGACCACTGTGCTCTGTTCGGGCAAGTAATCTGTGGTTGGTTGGGGATGTGGAGTTCGGAGATGACACTGCATACCCAATGTCCATTTATAATTGACCACCTCCATCTTCCTCAGGGTCCTGCAGTGGTCATACTACAACACTGCAAATGTAGATGGGACAGACCAGATTTGAGGGCTCATTTAGGACATCCAACTAAAACATACATCTGCCACTGGTTCTAGTAGACACCACCTTTGGACAAAGCTAATCTTCTGAGTACAGTATAGAAACCTAAGCTTATATGTTGCCATCTTCCAATACAATGAGCACCATTCTCCTGCCTGTAGGAAGATCATGACAGTAAGAGTTTCCCTTTAAATCTGGCATAAATACACAATAAAGGTTTTGGAAAGTTCCTGTGTACTACAAGATCTCCTCCGGATTTGTGAGAGAAGCAGCATCTCCTGAATGGAAATCCTGAGCAGTAATTTTATAGCGAGCTGGGCAGTCTCCCTCTTCACGAGTAGGTCTTGAGTTTCTTATTGATCTGAAAGAATAGTGACTCGCTTGGTAGCCTTCGTATGACCTTTCTTTCCACAGGCAGCTTATGCTGAGCAAGTCGTAGTGTTTAGGAAAGAAAGGACCTTGCTCTCTGTCCCTTTCTGCGGTCAGAGCTCTCAATTCATCCCTTTTCCCAAGTTGGATCCTTACAGCAGTTTGCATTGTTGTCAGCGACAAAATATAGCGAGGGCCTTTCAGAGAGGCAATGTATAAAGTTACAGCACCTTCTCTTTTATCTTCCCAAGTGATTAACATAGTCATTGTTTAATTGTGTGTCAGGTGGATGGAAGGTGAATATGAAGATCTGCTGTAGATTAAGCCGTCGGTGGAGACGGTACTAGATTACTCTTGCTAAGGATGGCGTGCTGGATAACATTAATTATTTAAAAACGGGGAAAGAAGAATCCCCTTAACTTAGAGATTTTTCTCAGTCTTGTGACATATGTGTTTTTTTCCAGCACAATCATGTTCGCTAACGCACGGCTTCTAGCACAGTGTGGTCTGTATTTCGGCACTGCTATACAGACATGCATGTGCTAGAAGCACAACAGCAGATAACTACACCCCAGGAAGGGAAACTGCAACGGCGGTTTTAAAGGTTATGGGTGTTAGAATGAACACTATATGTATATGAGAGGGTGGCATTTGCACAGTGATGTCACCTCAGCCCATGGCCAGCAAAGTACAGAATGTCCCCATGTCAGATAATAGTAGTATACACATATCCCCCTCAATCTTCTCCTCTTCCACATAAGCATTTTCAATTTCTATTATGTCCTCCACTTTACTTGTATTGGTCCCCATGTGTGCAGATGGTGGAGAAAGGGTGGAATGAGGCGAAAGAGGCTTTCCTATGTAGACATTGTGAGAAATGTCAAACTTGCACATACCGAACATGGACAGCCCTAGACTCTCCACAGGGATGTGTGATGGTTCAACACACATTTTTTGGTACTTGTGTATTAGCACGGTGCCCGGATACGCTACGTTTTCAGCGTAGCCTAAGCTACGCTGTCAGCGGAGGCCAACGGCTGCCTAGCGTAGTTAGTGTAGTGACTCCGCAGCAGCCCAATGGCTGCCTAGCATAGTTAGCGTAGGGACGCGTCCATAGCTCTGTCCATGGCGTCCATGGCTCTGTCCCTGTCGTACATGGCAAGCCTAGTGAGTGCCTCTCACACAACACCGGTAACTGCCAGATCCGAGGGGATCATGTGGAGAGGAGCTCCAGCTGTCTCAGATGCTCCTGCGTCTCAGTAATTATTGCGGCAGGGTACGGCAACCCTGCCCCTGTCCACAAGTGCATCTTTTGCCAGTTCTCCATGTTACATACTGATAAATGCCTCCTTTTCAAACCCCCACTATCCACACCAGCTCGAAGCGTGGTGAGCACAGCGTGACCCGCTAGGGGACGCGTTACGCGTCCTCCCGTCTAGTTCATGCCCCCACTATCCACGTTGGTGTGGAGTTGATTCTATAAAGTGTGGCGAGCGCAGCGAGCCTTCGAACCCAAAGCATGGCGAGTGTAGAGAGCCCCACGAGGGGACGCGGAATACATGTGAAGTAATCCGCGTCTGCTCGCCACGCTTTGGGCTCGGTGGCTCGCTGCACTCGCCACACTTTATAAAATCAACTCCACTCCGACGTGGATAGTGGGGGTTTGAACAAGTCTGGAGAATGCGTAACGCGTGCGCTTGCCAGGCTTCGGGCTGGCGTGGATAGTGGGGGTGTTTTAGGAACACATTCACACCGGTCATATCATACATCTGAGAACGTAATGACGATGTTTTAACTGTTAACTGGATTTTACTTAATAAAGAATAAAATATCAAATTAACAAATTACAATAATAACAATTAATCAAGAACAAAGAAAATAATAAAAGAGTAATTCTTCTGATTCTGCATCAGCCTTTGGAAGAAGAGAGAGTGCGTAAAGAATACGCTCAGAAGCATTTTCTGTGCCGACAGTCCTTCGCCAGATAAATTTCTGTAGGTAGGAGTCGAGATTCTGGCGCGCGGTGCCTCTGACGCTTGTTGCACCATTTTTAGGATCCCCAAAGGCGCTCACTGTTTTGTGTGTGAACCCCAGTCTCTGAATCTACTAAATTAAACCGGTGGTTCACCCGAGCAGGGTGGTACCCTGCCTGCTCCAGCTGCTCGGTGTTATTGGCAGGCCAGCAATCGGAGTAGATAGTCGTCCCCGGCTCAATGTATTGGTTGATGGCGGCCATCAGGGTACAGGCATCAGGTCTTTGTACAGGTGTCTTGAAGCACTCACTGGTGTCTCTTGAAATGCCTCCGAATAGCCACTGTTGAGGCAGCATCTGTCCCACATGACTTTTCCTCTGTACAAAGAGGCTCTCGTCGACTCCAACGATTTTCCCTGGTCCCAATACGGCATTGGGGCTGTGGCATTAGGTCCAGGGTGCAGGCCTCCCGCATCAGGGTATTGTATAGCACCATTGTTTTATTTGACAACTTAAGTTGCCGCTCACAGGAAGATAGACTTGTGAGCTCCTCTGCCCATGAATAAATAAACCGTATAAGTGTAATAAAAGGTAAACGGCAACCTGGGAACCAATGTGCCGCACGGAGGCTCACTGACAGGGATGCTGACTCTCTGGCCGCGGGAACACTACGCTACTTCTGACTGACTACGCTATCTATGCGGGTGCTGGACGGATTCCCGACAGTCATTTACCCGATGTCGGGATCCCGACTTTCAAAACGCCGACAGCCGGGTGCCCGACGGCCACCCGCTATTTTCCCTCATGGGGGTCCACGACCCCCAAAGAGGGAGAATAGAATAGGTGGCTCGCGTAGCGAGCCACCGTGCCCACAGCGCGGCGAGCACAGCGTGGCGAGCGCGCAAGGGGCTTTTTTGCGCTTGCTATGCTGTCTGACTCTGGGCAGTCGGGATCCCGGGACATCGAGTCACATACCATACCCATCTATGCTGGCCGCGTAAACACTACGCTGAAACTCTCTGGCCGCAGGAACACTACGCTACTTCTGACTGACTATGCTATCTACACTGGCCGCGCGAACACTACACTGATTCTGACAGCGCCGCTATGCTAACTGCGTAACGGGCCCCCCCCGGAAGCACTCCCTTCCCTGAACTGACGACGGGGCCCCCGAGCTCCGAAACGTTTTCATTTGGGCACATGGAATAAAACTTCCACTTCTTCACCAGCACGTCAGTCTCCGAGTGCCGCTAATTTCTACCCTGCACATATTCAGAGGATTCATCCCCTTTTTGTCTGAGGGCACCAGAGCAAGGATTCCCTGGCTTACCGTCTCTAAGACCGGCCATATTGGAATATATATATATATATATAGACATGCATAAATACATACATACACACACAAATATACATATATATATACATATACACATACACATACATATATATATATATATATATATATATATTAGACTAAGATCCTGCTACCTGAAAGGGTTAAGGAGAATCTGTTGGTTAAAAATCTCAAGAACTTCGGAAATAATTAAAAACTATCTTTGAGCTTGGAAGAGAGCCGGCAACTTGAATGTTTATTGGTGTATAACACTTTGCATAGTTTAAACACACCATAAGCCGCGTTTCATTACACAAGAACGTTTACAAAGAATAAAAGCGCTCACTGCAGAGTAAAAATAAATCACAGGCAACACGTGATTCTGAAAAATAAGCTGTCCTGCCCTCCCATCCTAATCCTGCTGCTGGGTATACAAACATCTCATGGTAAGATGCACTTGTCTCTTACCACCTCACTATGTAAAGTTACACTTTTAACCTTGAGGTTTTGACACTCATTATGCGGCTGTGATTAATGACCGTTCCTCCTCCACAGACTTTTTCCTCCTTTACCTACAAGTTCAAATAGATAAATGTCAAATCATTCAATTTCTTTTATTTGCCAAACGCAGATGTTTAAAGTATACCTGTAGCCTACCTACAAAGGAATATTACATATATATTGCAATTTACTAGGTCCCGGTGACATCACATGAGGCAGAATGTACCTCGGGCCTCAGTGATGTCAATTGTTTCAAAGTTTAATTTTCATCACTTTTGGGTCAGCCCCCATATTGGTTGCTGTGCCATTCTGCAATGTGTGGCTTGTGCACACGAACGTAATGGCGTACCGTCGCATGCACACAATGTGTAAGCAGTCCAGGATTCTAATTCAGCTGCAGCCCCTAGAAGTCAGATAACACTGCCCCTATCTGGTGACTGGTGGCTCCTATTGTCCATAGGCGATTGCTAAGCTTCTGTAGGACAACCGCCAGGGGAGTGCTGACCGCTATCATTACAGATACAGTACCTATAGACCAGGTTCATAGAACTAAACACCCGCCCAGCATTATCTGACCTGTATTCATGGCAGTTACCAGTATACAATGCAGAGGGTATTGTAGTGACCGATATACAATGCAGAGAATTCCAGATACTCCTATAAAATACAGTGAGTACTCTAGAGATCGATATACAATGTAGAGAGCATCCAAATTACAATATTCAAAGCATAGATTGTAAGCCTGCAGCAGGGTCCTCTTACCTCTAATAGTGTGTACAGACGGTAAGATTTGGCTTCCGATGTTCCCGCATTTTTTAGGGCTTGCCAGTGTGGGGCTCCTGTTGCCCCGTGCCTTGGGCAGTGGGGTCAGGCAGCACAGGAGGGCAGGGGGTCCCTGCAGCGGTCTGGGCAGTCAGCACCAGGGTCCCTGCAGCAGATGGGAACTAGTAGCCAATACCGCCACTAGTTCCCATCTGCTGCAGGGACCCAGCCACTGACTTCCCATACGCTGCAGGGACCACGGTGCTGACTGCTCAGACCACTGCAAGGACCCCGTCTCCGTCTGTGCTGCCCAGGTTCCAACCTCCCCTGTGGGGTGGGGTTGGGAGGGGGATGTGTCTGGGGGGGGGGGGGGGGTGTTAATGTTATATATGACACAAGTATGCCTCATCCATGCTAGGTCTCTATATTTCAGTTTCACAGGCACTTCAGAGTGTTGCTGCATTGTCCTGACATACAGTATTTGAAAGAAGGATAAAATATCCCCTTAAACAAAGTACAGTATTGTGCGTTTGTTATAATATTAGCATCTTATTTGGTGCAAGTTGAGAAAAAATCTAAATCTATACTAAACAGAATGTATACATAGAGAACGAAGAGACTGGACGTACCTCACAGGTCTTGTAGTGTAGAATCAGGCACAAGAATGCTAAACTAATACAACAGTATTAAGATACAGTAGCATTAACGTTTCAGTTTATTCAAAAACTTTTGTCTTGATGAAAGTTTTTGAATAAACTGAAACGTTGAAGCTATCTTTGGCATTCTGCGCCTGATTCTACACTACATCACAAGACCCGTGAGTGCCGCCAGTCTCCTTTCTCTAGTTATTGAACATGGCTCTGTGTTTATTGGAGCCTGGACGAGGCATTTCTGTGCGTATATAATGATAAGGCATTGATCCACTGCATTCACCACTCCTATATCTATAGGGTGCATGTGGTAGATGACCTCATTGCTTAAATATATATCACAGCAGCTCTGCCCTCGCTATCTATCTATCTGTATACACACACAAAACAATAGTCATCTTTGCTTATAACATCAGGCTTTCTAGAACATTTGTTAAATGTACATATATAATGTATATATAATGACACTGCAACCTGTACAATCAGGAAATGTTAGTTAACAACATTTATTTATTGTGTGTATATGTATATAAATTATATATACTTGCACAGACTATATGAGACCATATCTTGACAAGCAGAACAGTGTATTGCTGATTTAATAAGGAGTCTCATTCGAGTGTCATTAACCCCTCTTGATATGGGATCCAAATGATATGTCAATGCTATCAGGTTGACATGCACAAGGTCGACGTGGCAATGACCGACACATGGAAAGCTCTCCATGAGTTTTCGCAATTTTTGGGGGTTTAAATTTTTGGTATTTTTTTAATTTTTAAAAAAAATCCATGCAGACTCTAATTGGGAACAGTAAAATATGCCGAGCCGTTGGTGCTCCTGGCCCAAAGCATGGTGAGCAAATTGGACTGTGCAAGGGATGCAGTATCGACCATTTCCCATGTATCCCATGCTGACCTTTTGGAATCGACATAGACATTGTCAACTTAATTACTGTTGACACAATGATTTATACTCCTCCAATCTCTACCAATACTACTTTGTTCTCGGCATTGGGAACAGCTGCTTATTCTATATAAGGATTATGGGTACTTGTATACTATCACGGCTCCCACGATGGGCATCGTACAGGGAAAAATCGCATGGCATCGCATGCGATCGCATGCGATGCCATTTTTCACAAAAAACATGGACATGTGTTCAAATCATGTAAAATGCACCCCAAATGGCATTTTTCACACTGTATCACCCCCACTATCAACGCCAACCCGAAGCGTGGCGAGCGGCGGCGGTACGCGTCCTACGACCTTTTCATACCCCCACTATCCACGTCGGCATGGAGTCGAGACTAGAAAGTGTGGCGAGCGCAGTGAGCCACCGAGCCCGAAGTGTGGCGAGCGCACGCGGATACCTGTGAAGCCCGCGAGGGGACACGGATACCTGTGAAGGTATCCGCGTCCACTCGCCACGCTGCGGGCTCGGTGGCTCGCTGCGCTCACCACACTTTCTATTCTCAACTCCACGCCGATGTGGATAGTGGGGGTATGAAAAGGTCGTAGGACGCGTACCGCCGCCGCTCGCCACGCTTCGGGTTGGCGTTGATAGTGGGGGTGATACAGTGTGAAAAATGGCATTTAGGGTGCATTTTACATGATTTGAACACGTCCATGATTTTTGTGAAAAATGGCATCGCATGCGATCACATGCGATTTCCCCCCACAAATGCATTAAAAACCCGGTAAAATCGCATCGCATCGCATGCCATCGCATGCCATTACATATGGCATGCGATAGCATGCGCTGGGAGCCGTGATAGTATACAAGTACCGGATTATGCAACTCCACACCTCTACGGGGGGATTAAAGTATGTTGCCTGCTCTTGCATCCTCTAGATGGCAATCTAGTGCAGCAATGGGCCAATCCAAGCGTTCCTCTGTTTGGCCACACACAACTGCCAGTGCTGACATTACTGTTCTGTTATTCTGTCCTTTTGAAGGGTTTGCGCAATTAGTAATGAACCCATTATCACTCGGATTAGAAAAGAAGGCCCAAAGCGCAGAGCTCCGGGATGATGCCTGGCAGACAGTGGCACATTACCCATCTTCAGTTACCGGCGGAGGATATCAGCAAGCAGATAACAGTGGAGCTTCTCTGAACTCGCCCGCAGGGCTCTCCAACTGCTCATGTCCCCACCTCCCTCTCTGCAACCTGTCATATGTGACAGCCTGGTGGGAATATCTGGCAGGACAACAAAGCACAAACTGAGACATCTGTAATGTCCTGCAGGACATTGTCCTATCTGGCTGCAGCACAGAGAACATGTTTGGTCGGCGGGTTGCCTGTCACTTCTGTCCTGTGGAGGACATCTGAAAATCACCTTTAAAGAGGCACAAAGTGGCAAAGCCCCCCCCTTCCCCCTACCATTTATCCATGGCAGAAATCCGCGCAGTGCATGCTTGTGAGTATTTTTTCTTTTAAGCAAATGTCCTTTTTAATGAGCCCTCCGTCTTCCAATATCCTGCTCTGCCGGGTTAACACTGTTTCACCTAAATTAAAAGGAAATGAAGGAAAGATGTTTGGGCAGCTTGTAATGTGAGGCTTGCGTTTTAGATCTAACTGGAGAACATTAAAAGTCAAGGCCAGGAGTCGCTGTATAGGGGGGTTCTAGCCGGGGTCACACCCTGGGACACTAAGGTCAAGAAGAGGTGATGCAGTGTCGCGATGAATCTCAGCGGCTTCTCACACTGGAGGACAAACCATTGTCTTGATTCAATTTATTATCATCCTGTACATTGTGAGAATTTTTTTTTTGTCTTAAAAAAAATGTAATAAAGTAGAAAAGATTGCACCAAAATTATTACTTCGCACTTTTTCTAGCATTAGAACTCACACGCAGCTAAGATTGGCTGATAGCAGCATTGGCACTTAGGAGCCGAACAGTCAGATTCCTGTAGGTAGGTACTGACCTTGTGGTCAGGCACTCCATATGCTATCAGCCAATAATAACAGAGCAGGCTGAGAGCATTGTTTCCTGTCCCGTACTCTACTACTGGAGTTTGTTAGGGGTGTTTGTTAGGGTGTGGTATAAAAGTCCAATATTGTCTATGATGACCACAAATGATTGACATGCATGAGGTCAACGTGTAAACAATGTCCACACAACGAAACGTTCGACACAGAAATGGCCCACACAGGAAAAAGTCAACATTGTGTTTTTTTTTTTTGGGGGGGGGTGTAAAATTGTAGGTTTGTACACATAATACCCCCAATTCCGTAATAGAATAACACTGATTCGCTCGCTGTGATTCGGGTAAGATTAATGTTCCCAATTGCAGTCCACGTGGATATAAAATCATGAAGAGGTTAAAAAATGTTTTGTCAAACTTCTTTCAACCATATGTTATGTGGACCATTTGAAACTGCAGGCCCAGCTGCTGTGATGGCCATCCACTGGAATGGAGGATGAATGGAGGAGTACATGCCTGCTTTCTATCGAAGCGTTACTTCATTTTGCCCATAAACGTGAGAAAACAGCATTTTATGCATTGTTTGATAAATAGGTCCTACTAGATGCGTTTGTGGCAGACCCCCTTACCAGGTCCTGTATTGGGCAGGAGCAGGGCCACAATTCTAGATGCATACAGTTCAAGATTATCTTCTTTTATTTAAAATAAGGCGCCACAAGGGTTCAGTATCGATGACTAAGAATATATAACTGAGACAGTACAAGAACAGACGAGAAGACAAAGAGCAGCGCGCCCTGCTTATAAAATCTTACAATCTATAGGGGACATAGGTGGACACATTGGGGTCAAAGGAGCAGAGGCAGTACAGATATAGGAGAAGGGTGTTCCAATCCTTTCTTTTTTGGAATATGAGGTTACAATGTAAAGTGCTACAGTATATATGTACATACAGGAACTCAGCATAATCTAATGCAGAACAACTGTAATCACTTCAATAAAACTCAGCGTTTACGCGTGCCAAGAAAAATAAAAGATAGGCGAGATTAAAATGTCACCATACAAAACCTGCTGAAAAATATTGTTGAAAGTAAAATCTCCTTATCAATCCGATTCACAGGAGGGTGTGAAGACGTGTCTCATTATCATAAAGCTGAAATTTAGTTGTACAGGAGATTAGGATCGTTCAGTAATAAACATTCTGTCTGTGCGTTTAAAGAGCAAGTTGTACCACTATGCTACATTAATATACTTGTATTACTGAGTAGGGGTACATGAAACAAATGGATTGTTTTAGATTGTAAATTCATGCAGCATATCTTTTCCTCTGCCATGTTAGTGGGAGGGGTTGGTGTCGAAAGCGGAAGCCACAGGGGACACTGGGAGCTATCCTATTGGAGCAAAAAGAAGCCCATATTCTTCTAGTATACCACTTCCAGACAGAAGATTCACAGCTTTTACCTGACATTTTCAGAGTTGAGTCATTTGCCGGTCCCAGTATGAACCGCTTCACACAGAAAAGCACATTACCGGGTTAGAAATTCCTACCTGGTAATTTGCAGAATAACAGGGGTATTTCTTCTGTGTAAAAGGGTGAACCTGGGTCGAAAATCCCGAGTCCTTGACCCTGGAAAATTCCAAGGTCGGAGACCCAGGTTTTTCGACCCGGGTTGAACCTTTCACACAGAAAAAGTTTGACCCTTTCACACAGTGAAAGGGGTATTAGTGGTGAAGGGACGCACTTGGGAATGGTGGTAGGAACTATGGGGAATAGCTGCAGGTGCTAATAGGAGGAAACAGTCCCCCTTATGTCCACTGCCTGAGGGAAGAAGAGAGGCAGGGTCTGGAAAGCAGGCAGCTAGTGAGAGCTGGAAGGGAAAGGGGCTGGGCCTCCTTCCAGTCCTTACTGCACTTGTTCTAGACAGACACAGTAGCTTATTATATATTGTAGCCATAGGCTACATAATATGATACTTTAAAGACACAGCAACAGATGGTCCATGTCAGCCACTCTGTATGGCCTCATCAAGGATCCACAATAACAGACCACAAGAGATAATGATTAAAAAACTGGAGCTAACACATATATATATATATATATATATATATATTTATATATATATATATATATATATATATATATATATATATATATATATATATATCTGCTGTATTTCAAGGCAAACTTGTGTAATTTTGTGGCTGGAAGACAATGCCGGACAATACCCACAATCTAAAAATACTTTATCATGTGTCTAATAACCATCACTCCTGGACTGTAATAACCTCCTGTCCTCACTGTAGCTCCATGGAACAAGTGATTATCTCTTTGCTGTTTCTCCATGCCATGCCTACTGATAATAGAGCTGGTTCTCATTAAATATTTGTTCTTCATTAGATGTCTCAGGTGCTGTCTGACAATCGAGGACATTAAACAGTGCAAGTATCAAAGATTAATCAGAGCCCAGCCCATCTTGGCTAATAATCAATCTGAAATATAGAGGCCATCATTCACAATGTGATGCTTCCTCATTGCATGTGTTTATGTTCTAGCTCAGATAGGACAGAACCAAGGTAACAATACAATGCTTTAGCCAAAGGATTCTCAGAAGGAAACCGCAAAATGATACCAACTAATTGTACAGTTTGATGTAGAGGTGTCATTATATGTCCTTGGGTTACAATTTCTTACCCTGATGAGGGTGATCAATCTCCTTGTATTGGTCCCTTGTAGGTGCCCCTTGAAGATTACACCCTATGCTTGACAATTTAAACCTCACCCAGTGGCTCCATCTCTCAACAACCTAAAGAGGATTTCAAAAGATTACTAACCTGGAGACATCAGGGTACTGTCATGACCGGATGCCGCCCTTCCATAGTCTACAGTCGCTTGCACCAATTTTGACATTATTTCCAATGCAATGGTTGGATTGCAACCCTTCATGTCCTATTTAGTGATGCCAGTCTTGGCTCCTCCCCTCCAAACACAGCCTATGACACAGCAGTTAGGAGCTGATTGGTTGGTACTAGGACAAATATGAGCTGGGTTCAATGAAGCTGGGTCCAAAAACATATCCACAGGCTTAGCACTCCTAGTAAGCAGGCAAGGCCATTGGCATCCAATAATGAAAATATTTTTGGTATAATTAAAGGAATAATAATAATAATAATAATAATACAGATTTGCAGACCACTTGTGGTGCAATAAAAAACATAATATATAAACAAAACATAATAAAATAATTCAATATTAACTTTATTGACACTTTTGCACTATGGGGTGTATCAATTGACATTCGTGGTTACAGCGGAAGTTGGGGTGATCTCCTCTGGAACTTTGGGGACCCCAGACAAAATAACCCTGCGATTCTGCTCGTTAGGAGGAGGTGCTGATTTATAAACAATAAAGGTTTACACATAGGATCTTATTCTGGTCACTGCTCACCATTGCAAACTCACAACAGTGCATAATGTTTATTTACTGTGCATGCGCATTTCTGCACATGTGCATGCTCCAGGAGCGAGCGGGCATTGCAAGCCAAGCCAGTGTGGGCGGGGGGTGTGGTGCGGTGGCGGGAAGTCACGCCCACGTCCAGCGTTTCATGGTTTTCCTATGAAAACGATGGGCGTTCTCATGCTGATGGGCTGATGACATGGGTGCCAGAGGCATGCCTGCCATGTTTCCCCCCAGGACACACACATGCTTAAGACACCAGATAGTGTCTTAGATTTGCGAGTGCGCACCACATCATTCGATGGTTGGTGACTATCGAATGATGTGGGTGTCGCCCCATAGGCTGCGAATGGATATTTATGCAAAACATTAATTTGTAGCCGTGCAGGCTAATTTGTCCTGCGAAGGGGGGTGGCGGAATGTGCGAGCGGCAGGCTAAAAAGGACACGCAGAACTGCGTGTCAACCAGAATCACCTCAATAGTCCTTCCACCCTACATTAAGGGCCTTATTTTGGTTCATTCTTTCTGACAAAATCCTTCTTAGATGGACAAAACCATGTGCACTGCAGGGGGGGCAGATGTAACATGTGCAGAGAGAATTAGATTTGGGTGAGTAATTTTGTTTCTGTGCAGGGAAAATACTGACTGCTTTATTTTTACACTGCAATATAGATCTCACTTTGAAGTAAAACCCCACCCAAATCTAATTCTCTCTGCACATGTTACATCTGCCCCACCTGCAGTGCACATGGTTTTGCCCATCTAAGAAGGATTTTGTCATAAAGAATGAACCAAAATAAGGCCCTAAATTATTTTCCATATAGTTTTGATAAATAAGACACTGAATGTAGCTGAGCCAATACTATGGGAACAGAAGGGATATTCACACATAAAAGCCTCTTGCAACATTCATTAGAACCGGTGTTTAAACAGCTGGGCAATTGACCAAATGAAAGCTTCTTGTCAATTTAGTGATGAATGTTGAAAAATAAGGTATTATACATTAGTATGATAACTTAGACAAGCAGAGAAATGGTTCCGTGTGTGATTAGAGCACTGAATGAATGTACAAATAAATGGAGAATATCGGTGGCATTTGGCTGAATAGTTTCTTTTCAGAGATCTCAGAAGAACATGTTTCGGATTCTTCCGACTCTCATCTTGTCCAACATTTGTTTCCAGAAATCAGAGCAAACAGAAAAAGGGGTCAGCTCTTGGTTACTTCCCAATAATATAATCTCTTCTTGGATGGTTCTGAAATGTGAGGTTAGGAAGGGGATACGAGCTCATTAGTGTTGCCTTCATATCAGTTTTAGATTTGATTTGATTTTGTGCCGCATCTGGGAATGATTGTCGTCCTGGCCTAGTGATAGGCAACGGCCAGCCCCATGAGTTGTTGTATGCAGATGGGCTAGTTATGTACCTTCAGTCCTGCATTTATAGGGTAAATGTTTTATGCAGGACCTAAAAGTAAGAATGAGGGGAATGATATGGCCTAAGCCTGGGGTAGCCAACCCTAGTCCTCGAAAACTACCAACAGTGCATGTTTTGCAGGTCTCCTCACAGAATCACAAGTGAGCTAATTAGCTCCATCTGTGTATCTTTTAAAATGTGTCAGTGATTAATGATTGCAGCTGTGCAGCAGCTAGGTTGTCTGGAAAATGTGTATTGTTGGTAGCTCTCAAGGGCTAGGGTTGGCTTCCACTGGCCTAAGCAAACTTCCAGTCCCAGGAATGTCTGGCTTTTCATTATGGGAGATCGGGAAAAGTGCCTTATGGGAGACCCGGAATCTCCCCTTATAGGAGGCCTGGAAACTCCCCTCATGGGAGGCCTGGAAACGTCTCTTAGGGTAGACCCGGAAAAGTCCCTTTTGGGACTATATATATATATATATATATATATATATATATATATATATATATAAAAAAGAGGGGCCGCACAATGCGCTCAAGGGAGTTTCTAAGCTGCAACCCTGAGGGGGTCCCCTGTTAGATGGGACCCAGTATAGAAATAGAGAAAAGGGGAGTTTCAGGGTGCGCTAAAACCTTAAGTTATTAAGCGATAGATTTCACAATAAAATCAATTTAATGACACATTGCTCACAGAGCATAGCAGTATATAACAAAAAGGTCAAATTAATACAATTACAGTGCATAAAATAACGATGTATCCACTTAGAAAGATTGACAGTGGTTGAAATGCGCCCAATAGGCCCAACGCGTTTCGTCGTGAACACAACTTCCTCAGGGGCACAGTACAATGGTAGGCAATGGTGGTCACACGGTCTGGGATTGAGGTTAGGGACCTTCTAAGTAAAGAAAGTTTGGGGTGTAGAATGTCGTTGGATGATTTAAAACATGGTGTCCACCAGCTGTTAATGATGGGTGTAAAAAAAGAGAGAAAAACTACCCAAAGTTGTTCAGCAGAATTGGCCACCTTCAAGCATAAGTGGGTAAGGTGAGACTTGTGGTACAAAGAGTCAGAAGTGTACTGCTCAGCTCCAAAAGTAAGAGTCTATATATATTACTGTAGAAATGAAGCCGGCACTCCCAATAACTGTGCAAATGCCCTGGGTGCCTTCAATGATGATTAGGTAGTGTAAAAGAATAATGGTGTCACTCCAAGGGTCTTAATTAAAGATTTTTATGCATATAAACGATGTAGAACAAACTGTCACATTGCACAGAAGTTGTCAACGTTTCAATGTCCTGACGACATTTTTCCCAAGACTAAGTGCAAAGGAATAGTGCACTATTCCTTTGCACATATATATATAATCACTGAAGAGACTACACTACGAATGGTGTAATGGCCAGCCAGTTTGGACACAACTGGCTAAAATGTAAAACATACTCACAACATAAGTAGATTTACCAAACATGAAGAGTTGAACAAACATCGCGTCCTTTAACCCAATCATAATTCTGTGCAATGCCACCTCAAAACTCAGGTTAAACTGTACATAAAAGACACATTATTTTATACCTGCTTAGTTTGCTGTATCTTTCATAGAGATATGAGCAGATTTGCTGAAATGTCCAAGGATCTTTGAAGGTTTCTGCAATTGATATGTGGGAAGGATCATCTAATCTATGTAGTGTTTTAGCAACCTAATATCAGCAATGCTAGATAACAGTTTAAGCGCTAGAGTTTGTATTGACCTATTTTCATTTCAGATATGTGAAAGGATTTATTGTCTTATAAAGAGGTTAATGTTGTTTGACCTGGGATGTCAATATCTCAAATACAGACTTGAAAAATACAAAACACAAGTCTCCAAGGGGTTGAGGTCTACAAGAGACTCATCATCTATTTCCTGATGTTCTATTCCGAGTTTCATGCACTCGCATATTATTTTTCGTCCGTTTCAAAGACAGATTTTTCAAAACTACCTAAAGCAAAAATTACGTAATAAAAAAAGATACAAAAATAAAACAAAAAACAGAAAAATTTACCTACCACATGCATATCTAATGAGTCTATTATGTGCTGCATATATATGACTGTATTAAGTGCAAATGTTTATTTTCTTTAGGTATGTTATCCCACCCCCCACCCCCCCCCCGCGCGCCCCCACAAAGTTGTACAAAAATGGCACCACAGCAGAATTTGTATGGAAACACTGCTTGTAGACAAAGATGCAGACAGTCACACCAAGGGGGATGTATAGGAGTGCAAGATCACTGGATGTGTGTGATGCCAGCAGATCTAAAAGTGCCCATACACTTTCTCCATACTTTTTGTACTAGATTGCATCGCGTCTAGTACAAAAAGCATGTAATGTGCTACAGTAGCCTGCTTTTTGTACTAAATGCAAAAAAGTACGTGACACACAACTTATTGGCAGCTTAAGACTTTTTTTAAAGAATCAATCATTAGATGTAAATGATTGCCCCTTTAAAAAAAAAAAAAACAAGTCTGAGATTGGTCGGCAACCCACACATTTGGCAAGCAGCACATACTTTTTGTACTGTGCGATGCCCGCAGGAGCGCACATTGCATCGCACACTGCTATTGCATGGCCACCCCTCTCGTGACTGAGGGGGAAAGGAGGGGAGAGATGGAAAAAGAGGGGAGGAGATAGAGGGGGCGGAGTGTTGAGGACTGGTAGTGGCACTGGCAAGGAAGGGGAGGCGGCGCTGCTAGCTGTTTGTCATTTGATTGACAGTTGACAGGCGCAGGGAGCAATGGGTAGGGGGTGGATCCGGACATGACATGTCATCCAGGCATTCACAGACAGTGCTACATGCCTCAGCGCAAGTGTCCGTGAGGTAGAGGGGGGCAGGTAGCAGGAGGAGGGCAGTGTGTGCGCGGTGCAGTGAGCTGCTCAGCCTCTCCAAATTGCCGCCTGTTGTCAGACAGGCACTGTGGGCGGCGTGCAGGCTGTGTGCACTCGCGGTGCAGGGAGCAGCTCTTTATACTGCCGCCCGCCCGCTGTCAGACAGGCGCTGCGGGCGCCGTGTAGGAGGCAGTGACAGTGAGGGCTGAGGCAGCTTTAGCAGAGCAGGGTGGGAGACAGCGCCTTTTCAGCATGGCACTTCCATGCTTTTCAGGAGCTGCTGAGTGAGTAGCGCCGGCCCTGGCTCTGGGCCTCACAGCAGCTGCACCTATGGTAGCTACACCCTGTATATATCACATGTAACTGTGACAGGGAAGGTGGTCCCTCTCAGCTCTGGGGCACCATAGCAGCTTCAATTCCTACACCTATGATAGCAACACCCCTGTATATAACACATGCAATTGTGACAGGGAAGGTGGCTCCTTTCAACTGAGGGCCCATAGCAACTGCACTCCCTGCCCCTATTGTAGTTACACTTTTGTCTAAATATATTCTTTCCACCCTAAGAAAGTAAATAGTATAAATTGTCTTGTCACACACAAAAAGCTACATTTATTCTGTGATTTTTTTATATATATAAACAACTAGTTACATTAGTAGCAGTGAAATATTGCACTTTACTAACAGAATGTTACTGTGTGTATACTCCATCCTACCCACCTACAGTACATATGCCATATATCCAGCCTTATTTACAATACACACAGTGTTCACCAAACATTATACTACTACTATACAGTAATTGCGTACATCCATCAAGCAAAATGAAATAGACTGAAAATGTTGTGCTGGTTACTTAATTTACTTGATTGTCATTGATCTCAGAGTTTGATTCCTCGGGACGATTCGGAAAATTGTGACGGTCACTTGACTTGAACTCACCTTTGGCATCAAAGAGTAACCACTAATAGGCTACATGTGATCCAGATGCCAATAGCTGTAAATTATATCTGAACTTTGTGCCTTTAAATGATGCTGGGTTCACTGATAAGGTCAGGAGGCTGTGGTCACGTGACCGTGCCATACAGTAATCGGGTCGGGGGCTTCAACTGAAAACTGCCTTTTCATCTGAATATTTGCAAGCGCTGTATGTCAGCCATGAATCACAGAGGCTGATTGTAATGTAAAACATACTGGGAGATCTTCCTGAACTGGTGCATGGGAGGAAAGGGGCTGTAAGCAAAAAAAGCCTCAAATTCTTAAAGTAGGGTAGAAAGTGACAGCAAGAATTGGATTGGTTACTTTATTAAATAAAAAAAATTGGTTGTATATTATACACATATGCACACAGACAGTGTATACATGCTTACATATTTTGCATATCTACCTTCCAGGATAAGGTATGGAATGACCACGTCTTGAAATAGACAGGGCAGATTTCTGGACTCCTGGATCACCACAACCAAGCCAATGCTGCTGCCTGCTTAGCCCACCTGACACCCCCCCCCCATAATCTGCCACTCTCCTACGGGGTATACGGCCAATTTGGTCAATAGCGTCTAGGTTGACATTCAATAGCTCGACCACTGTTGGCCAACACATGAAACTTGTTCGTACTTCCCCATCCTAGTGGGCATAGTGGGTGAATACTCTAACCCAGCGAGCCATGTGAGGGGACACGGCACACTTATTCGGTGTCCATGTTGATATTCTTGACATAGACACCAAAAACCATAAAAAAAAATTGTGTCAACCTTTTCCTGTGTGAGCCATATTTATGAAGAACCTTTTGCTTGTGTTGACCATTTGACTATGTTAACCTACAGCATGTTGACTTTTTGCTGTGTTGACCTATTGACTGTCGACCAGTAGTGATCGACTTCTTGACTGTTGACCTAGAGACTGTCGATCCCATACCCCTCTCCCCCTGAGGAGGCTCCTCAGCCATTGGTTTCAGCCAGGTAAATGCCTCTGACCAGCGATTTGTACAGCTCCATCCTAATCTGCTGGTTTACGATTTGGTTCCCTTGGAGACAAGGAGAGCTTGCAGTTGGACCTGATCATTGTGAGATTCAAATGCTGCAGATGCACCCCATGAGGGACATGCGAGTTCCGGAGAGTGGACACTAATGTCTTCATCAAGTGTGTCACCTGGCACTGTAAAGGGATGTCACTCTTGATGTGGTCTGTCTGGGATCCAAATGTGGGTCATAATTACACACTACCAACCACACATCCATTTATTTATATATATAGGGCTAACAGATATTTACATAAATAACATTCTAGACCGAATTTATCCCATATCTCTCAATATTGTACATCCAAGAATGAGGAAAGGGGGCATTACTATGGGCCAGGGGGGCATAACAATGGGTACATGTCTGGCCACCTTTTTTACAAATAAGTTTCATTGTTTCACAAGCTGTGAGCAGAGAATGGGGCAGATGTATTTAGCCGGAGAAGAGATAAAGTGGAGATAAAGTGTAAGGAGATAAAGCACCAGCCAATCAACTCCCAACTGTCATTTTCAAACACAGTTCATTGGCTGGTGCTTTATCTCCTTTTACTTTATCGCCAGTTTATCTCTTCTCCGGCTTAATACATCTGCCCCAATATGAGAAATTTCCCGCAGAAGGACAGACATGTTCAAAGACAGGACTGAGACCACAAATCAGGGCTATCTGGACTTAGGATCAGGAGAGTTGGAAGTGGTGCTTTTACTAAGGCACACTGTAGCTCCTGGGTTCTAGATAGGTAAGGAAAAGAAAGTTACAGATCAGGGAATCTAGAGTAAAATGTTCAATAATCTTTGGAAATTCCACATTTGGCCATGACATTTTCTACGTATCGCTGCTGTTCTCCTAGCTATAGTTAATAGGCTATTAATTCTGCATCCAAAAAATCTTACCAATACCGTGCAAAATGGTATTCTATACCATGGCAAAATGAAAGGGGATCATTGCATTGTCGTTGGAGATTCACAATTCTGCAAAGTGACTTGTTCCACTACAAAAGTTGCCTGGACTTCGTTCATCTCTAGTAGTGGCCAATACAAATGAGTACTCTGGCCAACAGAGGAAAATGTGATAGACACATACAGGTATGTAGCCATAGGCATCCTGCAAGAGAAAAGACCTGCCTGTCCATTCTCAGTATAAGCCCTTGAGAAGAAGTGGACCCAGTTCCATGAAACGTTGTATCATTTCCATGCTTTATTTTCAGGATGTATTGCAGACTTTCAATTAAATTAATTATTGTTGAATATTTTGTTGGATAATCTTAAAACTTCCATTTCTCTTACGGTTTGCATTTTTTAACATTTAAATATATCTGCTATATATTGGAAACCCGCCCCCCCAAATCTGGAAATCTAATGGGAGGCTTCATTTTCCATGTTGTGTTCTACAAAAAGGGAACTTCCTCCTTTCAAATGAGGGTGCCTACAACATTGGGTAACCCTCCAACATTGTTTTGGTTCTCATTTGGAACCAGCTGGAATATTATATTTCCATACAGTACCTCCAATTTTCTTTTGAACATAATGTGGTAACGCAAACTTCCATGTATGTCCAGGCTAAACTTTCACAGTCCCACCCTACGCAAACCATGGCAGCGGCTGCCCTCTAGGAGCGACGGTATGTATCGCATTTGCTGCAAGGTCAGAACACAACAGGTTCTACAGAAAGTATCACCCATTCCCCGCCTCAGCCCCCACCAACCTAGGCAGATTACATAGCACTGTCAGTTACTCATTGACAGCGAGGACACAGCGGTAATTGGACATCACATATTGGCTACAGACCATTAATCAATATTTGATTCTAGTCCTGCCAGAGAAATGGAGCCGCACCTTTCTTTGAGTAAGTTATTTTGACACCTGCATATATTGTTGAAGAGTAAAGGTTACAGAGCTGGATCAAAGGATTCATATGTTTAACTTACAGTTTTTAGAATGTTGTTTCACCTAGTTTAATGGGGAATTAGAACATGCTCAGTAAGTGAGGATCTGTAATAAAATGACTTTCTGTCAAGGAAAATAGTTATTGTATGTCAGATATTATATGCAAGGATATTATGTGATAATACCACACAAGCCTTTTGGATGGGGCAAATAGAAGGCTGGGCACATTTAGGTCATCATGAACACCTCCTGTATTTCATGATTATTGATATTTAACTCTGCAGGGGAAGCGGGTCAACATACTTTTTGACACCCCCCTACACCTCCATCACCACCACCATGCAGCACATACAGTATTGACCTCTTCCCGACAGCAATAAGTGTATGTAGTCATGCTCCTTAAACACCCATAGATCTATTACACAATGGCCTATTTCAACCAGCTAGCACCTACGCAATGGGGCAGACAGCACATGCAGGCCCGCAGCCAACATATCCCACCAGGAGTATGTTCAGACAGTAAGTGAACGGCCCTAACAAACATACTGTATACACATACTGTTTCCATCTTGTGTTTCCTTGAGTAGGGCCGGATCCCGGTAAAATTAAGGGGCGTGGCCACAGGACATGGGCGAGGCAACAGACCCATGAAAAAAAAAAAAACACATGTCATTTGTACAGGCTGCGGGCCGGCATCCTCATTGCACACACAGGGCAGTAGAGAGCCCATGTACTTTTCAGGGGCATCGGTCATTGGAGGTGTGGCTATGCACTGTTAGAATAAAATACAGAAATAATTAGTTAATTAAGCCCCTCCCTGGCCACACTGCAGCATGTGCTCGGTTGAGAACAGTTGTTGTCGCTTTTGCCGCCAGGTTAAGGGGGGCCACCCCAACAGACAACAGACCTGGGACTGGATAATTAGTATCCCCACCCTATCTCTCTGCACTGTTGCCTGTGACACATCATGGAAAAATGTTAGAGATCACCACTGTTATGTCATGGTAAAGTGTTAGATCACATGCGGCACATCATGAGAGAATGACCCACGGCACAGCTCTGCATGAGACATATCAGACTGCTACTGTGAAGGTTAGAATGTTCCCCAGATCAGCTGTGCTGTTATATACATTCTCTGACTACAACAGGCCACAGCAACTAAAAGCAGTTAATCACACAGAGTCATTGTGGCAGCCTGAATTCGCACAGATGTGCTCATTCCAGCAATTTTGTGCAATATTGGGCTGATACCAGCCCAGGAAACTCGGCGCAGAACTTGGTCAATGTTCCTCATTGTGCAATTCTGTTAAAATCTGGGGGGAACCTTGCTAGAATTTTGATGAGCAGCCTTTTCATCCACGGCCAAAAGGAACAGAGAGTGTATAAGATTGCTCGCTCTCTTCCCTAGTACAGCACGTTGGAACATCACTGGTAACAGTCAGCGTGTTCCCGTTTCCAGGTGCCCGCCTCGCATCTCTGCCCTGCCCTGCACTAGACTCACATTTCTGTGCGAGCGTCCAGACACTTTCTGCTGAAATGTTATTTTTCTAGCCCACTGAACGCCTTCAAGAACACAAATAAGGACATAGAGGGAATAAAAGATTTACTCTATGAGTCAATTAAATAAAAAGCTGGTTTGGCCATGGTCAGAATTCCATCGATAGAAGCATGAAGTGAATAAGAAGATTTATTATACAAATCAAAGGCGCCTAGGACACGGTTGGAAATTGGACATTCCTATCTATGTATCTTTGCAATTAACATATTTTGCAAGTAAAAAAAATAAATATATTTGTGGAGTAGAAATTCAATAATGTGATTTTCTCTGCAAATGCAGATTTTGTCCTTACGCTCACCCCGGCCTGTTTCCCTTCCCGACTTCTGACTTTGTTTTCTCTGATGCCTTAATGGTCCCTTTCTCAGTTACAAAGTTTCTATAGAACTTCAAAAATAAATGTAATACGACATGAAAATATGTAAATGGGGTAATGGGTTGGAGGATATGCATTAACCCTTCGAGTGCCAACATCTCTGTGAGAGACGTTCAAAATATCCGCCAAAAATGCCGGCGCTGCTCACATTTGTTATATAAATTCAAATAAAAAATGTTGTGTAAAAAAAAAAACGATTATATTTCCTACATAAGGTAAATATAACAGGTCATTGTGATGTATAAAAGTGTTTTCTTGGCGATTTTCACACCTACTTTGACAAATTCACTTGGCACTTAAAGGGTTAAGGGAATTGTGTACTGCAGGGAGGCGCACAGAGGGTCTGATTCAGATGAGTTTGCTAGGCAGCGTACACATCGAGTAAGAGCCACTTGAACGGCCCCCCGACCCCACCGCCGGAATCCCCTCGGTAGCAGGCGAGCGGATGTGGCTGTTAGCAGAAGAAATCATTCCATGATCACTGACCATCAAATCATTTCTCCTGGCCTGGGAAATAGGGGAAGGACGTTGTCATGTGACATCAGCGGCCCGCCCCGTGCAGGCAGCGGCCCCGCCTGTGTTCCCAGGGGAATACCTGCTCCCTTTCCTACCCATGCGAACTCCTCAGTGAGTGTGACACTCGCCGAAGGTGTATGCACATGGCATCTGCACATATGCAGACACCCCCCCACATCGGCCCAGACTTCCATCAGCCAAAGGAGAAATAACTGGATGGATGAAGGATATAGATGTGGAACCATGAACACTATAGATTTAACCAATGTTGACAGTGCATGTAGACTTTTGGTGTCAAAGGTCACCATGCACTAGGTTGACATTGACAAAAGGTCAACACAAAGCAAAAGGTCCTTATTGCAATGGCCGACCCATGAAACGGTCAACAGGAGTTTTTCAGGAGTTTTTGGGATGCTTAACGTTGACATTTGGAAATAGTAAAGCGTGCAGAGTGTAGTGAGGCACCTGGTCCCAAGCATGGAGGACCAAACAAGCCATGAGAGGGTATGTGCCATGCTAGGGACTGGTCTGCAATTACATGCAGCATAGCGAGGTCTGAATCAGGCCCATAGTGTGTTAGGAGGGCCCTGCCTGTAACAGCTTGTATACGAAATTAGTGGTTCCCAACCTCGGTCCTCAAGTACCTCCAACTGTTCATGGTTTCCAGGTCTCCACACGGAATCATACTGTAAGTGAAATAGTTAGCTTATCCTGTGGTTTTCTTTTTAATGTGTTAGTAAATAATGAGTACACCTGTGCTCCTGATGGGTGACCTGGAAAACACAAACTGTTGGGGTCACTTGGCAATGGAGGTTGGGAACCACTGTACTAAGGGTAAGAGAAAAAACAGTTGGAGGCGGAGAGTGGCTATCCTCCAATGGGATGTACAAGCGTTCCGGCAGCGTTGTGTAAAATAAAAAAAATAAAGTTGTGTGAACATCCTGTATAATAAAAGTCTAATATTGATCTTATACGGGGAGAGTCAAGTGTTTTGCATACCGATGGCCACTAGGTGTTGCTCTGTTCAGGCGTGCTCAGCCGCTGACATTTCGCTTCCATCGTTCCATCATTCTGACAGGCTGGTAATTAGTTATATAATATAATTACCCTAGACATTGGTTTGCTTATTTATATAAAACAATTGGGGCAATAAGCTAGCGGACAGCGTTAACCACCACATTCCCGATTTCTATTACCTATATAAATTCTACCCCTCTGCAACAGCAGGAAGAAACAGCAGCCTAGCTTATTACATTATAGCCTCGATCAGTTTAATGAGCCCTGTGATCATTTTTTTTAAATAAAAATTGAGATTTCATTGGGAAACTCTCATCCAGTTCATCTCTCGCCCGGGACCGTTGTGCAATGTTTAAAAGAGGACGGCGTTCAATCACCTCCAGATGCACCCCCAATAGATAGTCCATTACCTCCTGACAGCATCCATACTCCTCATATAGTCAGACATTTATTATCCTTCGGATTTATCTCTTGGACTCTGGTTCAGCAGGGGCACTGATGAATATGAAATCTGTCACGGAACACAATTAAGTGCTGAAAGGATAGAGCATTTTATTGTGTGTGACAATGGGGGAGGGGTCACCATTAAAAAATCAGAATAGTACCATATTGTATAAAAACCACAGGAAGTCACTAGCTACATATTAAAGTGAGTGCATCTAATTTCACTTTTAATGTCATATCTCAGCAGACAATGCTCTCACCCCTGAATTTGTTTATTTGTCTGAGTCGCCTTGCTTGGCATTTGCTACCCGTTTAAAGGGACAATGTCAAGTCTCACCGGGCTTAATTTTCCTTGTCACCGTTAATTGGCTGTGCATTTTTTATTTTTTAACTTGGAAGCGAATGTAGATGAGATATCTGGTGTGATTTGTGAGGCTAAAGAGTCGCTGACAATATGTTGCGCTGTTCAGCGTGACCCCACATAAGTATCAGTAATGCTGTGTTGCAGCGAGCACCGATCTTATTGAATATGCACCTGTGGAGGCTAAACATCACATGTCAGAAAGCAGAAGTCTAAAAGCCAAGCACATAATAAAGACACACTATGAAAAAAAGGCACATTAAATACAATTGTGGAAGGAAAAATGAACATTTGGCAGGATAAAACTTCAGAAGAGTTTTCTCTTTTATCTTTCTGTCAAGGTCTATTCATTTCAAAAATACTTCTTTCCAGCACATGATCGGGGCTTTTGTTTTCCCGAAAACCGATAGGTTGGATGGGATCTAACTATTGCAATTGTGCCGGATTTTTTTTATATGTAGGAAAAAAAAATCTTTTTAGGATGATTTTAGAATCATTGATTTTGTTACAGTATATAATTTAAGCTTAATTGGACGTGTTCATGGGTGGTCCAACATAACCATGGAACATTTGTCCTAGAATATCTTAACCCTTGGACAGCTAAACAAAAGTCATTTTACAGATATTAAAGGATGAATTTTACATATTCCTCTAAGTTTGTATGTGCCTAAATGAGGTTTGTTGGTTTTTGCAAACTTTTTTAATTTCAAAGCATCTACCAGGACTGAGTTAGCCTCGAGAGGAACCAGACGTAGCCCAACTAGGGATGGGCGAATCAACTTGGTAGTTACTGGTAAGCCGGTAAAGAGGCAAATGGATTTTTAAGTCCCTGCGGTTATCCGTGAGGTTGCAGAATATATAACGTTCCATGGAAGAATTGAGCCAATCACAGTGAGTGGAATGGAAAAAAGCCAATCCCAGTGATCAACAAATGTCACATGTAGCTCTCAGCCTTCCGATGCTCATTCTTCCCGGACTGTACTGCACAAAGTTATGTCATATCTCCCAACATTTGGATGGTGATAATCATGATATGGACAATATCAATGATGATATTGCATATATATCACCTATTGTGTACGTCAATATCGTTAACGATGTGCTTGGCTGAAGGTCATTAATGACCCCCCCCTGTTGTCTGTTTATGCAGCTCAATCTGACAATATCAGCTACTGCATGTATGGAGCAGGGGGTGATGTCAGTAACCGATATCGTGAACGATATTGGCCGGTATGTATGGTCATTATCCTTCTCCCTCGGCACTGCCAATATATTTAACTATATATGCTGTTGTGGGAATAGCCCAGTGTGTAACCAACATTAGGTTAATTTAGCCAATTAAAAATTGCTACTTGAAATTGCCTGGCTATATTGGCAAAATCTTGCTGCTGCCACCACCAAACTGCATACTACTACATTTAGGCCCAGGGGAATTGAGGCAGCAGGAAGCCCCAGACAGAGTGTTATATAGTGGGAGGAGCAGATTCCCTCAGCAGCAAAGAGTATATGAGGAGACGAGTAATGTGTCAGTGAGGACAGGACTGCATGTGACTGGGGCAGTAACCTAATGTGTCAGCGGAGGGGATTGGAGGCAGCAGGAAGCCACAGATCAAGAGTTATATGGTGGGAGGAGCAGAGTCCCCCAGCAGTACAGAGTATATAATGAAATGAGTGATGTCTCAGTGAGGACAGGGGCAGTGTCATGAAGTGAGGGGCAATGGAGGAAGCAGAAAACCACAGACAGAGTTATATAGTCAAAGGATAAGGGTCCTCCTGCAGCACAGAGTAATCATTTTAGGCTCAGAAGCTGGCGAAAAAAGATTGGCATCTAATACCTCTTCATATGAAATGATGTATATACAGTACATATACTGTAGTTTGTGTCCTTTTATTTTACTAGACATAATACTGCAATGTGAGACAGAGAATAGTATATTACATGTTTATAAGCTAGTGTTGTGGATGCCCAATCTTTTGACATTCATTTGCTTATCTTGAACTGAAGTCAGGACATCTACTGTCTGAAAGGTCACTATGGATTCTAACATTCGGACTATTTCCAGCCAGGGCCGGTTCAAGGGTCTTTGGCACCCTAGGCAAAACCTCTGCCAGCCACCCCCCCCCCCAATTATTTATTTATTCCGTCAGGGCACCCATAGACAAAGGAGGGGTGAAGGGGTAATCACACACACACAATGTATATATACATACAGCCATTCAGGGACTCATTGTAGACACAGATTTTAACCCACTCCCCCAGGCAGTTAACCCCTTGAGTGGTGGGTTTTGCTGGGGCAGGACAAACCTACCAGGGCAGGTTTGTCCTGCCCCAGCAAAACCCACCACAGGAATTTGTAGGCTTCCCCCTTCACCTCTGCTCCGGCGTTAGTATGCCGGATCTTCCATGCCACCGCTGCGCTGTCCCCCTTGCCTTTGCCGGCGCCTGTCACTTTCAGCAGTGACGTGGCTGCAGGCTGGGGGATGATCGCGGCTGCTCGGAAGGACTCGGGTGCCTGAATGCTCCCGAGTCCCCCCGAGCCGTGCCAACCACCCCCGAGCCTGCCGTCGACGTCACTGTAAAATGAGTGACGGGTGGCTAGCGGGGCGGGCGGCAGGGGATCGCCGGAACAAAGGTGATGGTGAGGACGGGGGGACGGGGACAAGGTTCGTGGCGGAGGTGGGCACTAGAGGTGCTGCGCCAGTGGTGTACACCTGGACACCACTGGCGCGCACCTATTGTATGTTAGTGGTATGCCCGGAGATTTTCCGGGACAGCCCGCTGCGGCAGCGCAGCTGAGCCCGGAAAATCTCCGGGCATACCACTTAAGTGGTAAATAAGTGGCGCCCTCCAGCGGCCAGCGCCCTAGGCAGCTGCCTAATGCTGCCTAGTGGTAGCTCCGGCCCTGTTTCCAGCGGGTTATTAAATAATCCTTAAGGCCATAACATGTCTCTTACTTTCTTCGTGTCACCTGAGCAGGAAGATGAACTTCGTCTCATCACCTGTGTTTTGTTAGTATAAGATAACAGAGATTCCAAAGTCAGCAGCGCTCACTCCCCTCGCTGAGCGCCAAACATGTCGGTTTTATTGGCTCTACTACAGTAAACGTTATCATGCCCAATATTATAAATGAATCCCATCAAATGTTAATTCCTTTTAAAACATAAAAGCAGGAACTGGCAACTACTTTACTGTAAATCATAGCACAGTAATAAATATAGTGAGAAATACATTAAATAAATATATTATATTTATAAATATATTTAAAAACAAATAAATATAAATATAGAAAATGTAGTAATGTGCTGTTGTATTAGAAGAATTAATACAAGCGTTCAATTAATTCCAGTGGACAAAAATAAAAGTTCTGGATGAAACTGTGCAAACAAGTTGGATTTGTTTCATGACTTACATACTTACCTACCCTCCCGAATAGCCAGGAGGCTCCCGAAAATTGGGTCCCTCTCCGGCCCCCTGGAAAGGTGGGCAAGCCTCCCGCTTTCAGCATCACCCCCCCCCCCCCCCCCTTGCAGCCCCCTCATCTGCCAGTAAAATACAGGCATTCACTACTGCTCTTCGGGAGGAGGTGGGGCTAAAATGATGCAAATTGCACCATTTTAGCCATATCATGGCATTTAGGCCCTTATTCTGGTTGGTGCGGCCAGAGCCGCACACGGGGCTCCGGCCGCACAAACCAATCCCCGCCCACCCTACGGATCGCCACGGCCGTCCGTACACGGACGGCTGGCGATCCGCATAAAAATGGTGGAGGCGTACGCCTCCACCATGGTGGGAGCTGCCCCCTGCATTCGATGGTCGTCGACCATCGAAGGCAGGTCCGCACGCCGCGGCAGCTCCCGCAAGCTGAGACCACACGGACAATCGTCCGTGTGGTAGCTTGTATGGGGGCTGAAAGCTGACATCCGGCGACGTCAGCTTTCCGCCCCCATGAGTTGCGTCATGGCCTCATTACCATGCATACGCCCCGCGTTTGCATGGGAACGCCCATGAAACGCGGGGCGTACACATAGGGAAATGAGGGCATGATGCCTCTCACGCCCCTATACGCCCCCTTTGCGGCGGACGAAATACGTCTGCGGCGAAGGGGGCTGCACATGCGCAGATTGACCTCTGCGCATGTGCAGTGTAAAAACATCGGCGGTACGGCCGCACGCGGGCCGTACCGCACGAACTAGAATAAGGGCCTTAGTGTAGACTCCCAGTCTGTGTCATCTAGCTGCCTCTATTACCATCATCACACCATGTCACTCCACCTGTCACAGACATCCATCGATCTAATTTCCTGATATACTATGTGCTGCTGGCAGTTTCTGCTCCTACCCATTTTATAACTCCAGGTCTGTGGCTTCCTGTTACCTCCACTCTTCTCCTCTGATCTTTACGTTTCAGTTGAGTTGCACCAACCCAATAGAAAACCTATAGCAATACAAAGGGGGGTAGGCTGCCCAGGTCACCTCTCCAAATTTACCATAAACAGTGGCAGAATCATTACTTTCTCCACCAATACCTTGTTTTCACTGTTCAGTGCTGTCACCAAAGCCCACGATAAGGATAGTGAAGTCATTTTAAAAAGGGCCTGATTCTTGTTTGGGCAAAACCATTCTGCACTGCAGGTGGGGCAGATGTAACGTGTAGAGAATTTAGATTTGGATGAGGTATGTTCAAACTGAAATCGAAACGCAGTTTAAAAAGAAACCTGTCTAACATCTGTGGGCTACATTGCAAGAGCAGCCAGTATTTACCCTGCACAGAAACAATATATAAATGCATGGGATACAGTCGTAGTCATTAGGTCGACACTGTTGGGTCGACAGGGTTCTAGATCGACATGGATAAAGGTCGACAGGTGTCTAGGTCAACATGGGTCAAGGTTGACAAATGCGTTAGGTCGACAGGTCGCAAGGTCGACATGGGTTTTTTCACTGGTTTTGTTTTTTTGAGCCGACAGGTGGTATTTCATGCCCTACCATCCACTAGCACGTGGTGGTAGGAAAAATAGTGTGCCCGAAGCATTGCGAGCGAAGCGAGCGGCTGCAGTTGACTTCCAACTATGTCCATGTTGACTGTGTCCACATTCGGGTAAAAAAACAGTGAAAAAACCCAGGTCGACCTCGCGACCTGTCAACCTAACCCATGTCGACTAACGCATTTGTCGACCTAAGCCCATGTCGACTTAGACACCTGTCGACCTAGTTGCCTGTTGACCTAAGTCGGGTCGACAATACGATCCACACCCAAATGCATTTGCTCCCCTTGCACGACAACATGGTTTGTACCAGACACTAAGGGTTACATTTATTAATGGTAGTTCTATTGAAGATGGGATGTTGCCCTCAGCAACCAATCAGATTCTATCTTATCTTCTTGAAGGTGCTAAATATAAATTAGAAGTAGAATCTGATTGGTTGCTACAGGAAACATTATATCTTCAATAGAACGCCCATCTTAGTAAATATACCCTTAAGTTACTGTACTTGCGTTTTCTACTTTAGATACAAACATGAATAAGGCCCATTATTCCATCTCAGGATGGCATTATGCTTATCTTTAGGGCTTGTGAAGTCTAGGAGCTCTTCATATTGTACTGCGAATGAGTCACTAGGCCCCCAAATACTAAAAAAAAAAAACAAACAACAAAAAAAAACACTTCTCATGGAAGAATCCTACCGGCTTTTTTTTCACTCGGACATTTTTTTTTACTAAAATGAAACATCCATTGTAATAATGTGATTATTTCTTTAAGGACATTTTATTCTACTTAATCCGCGGGGTTTCCTATAAATGGCAACTAGCCATCCTTCCTGGCTCCTAATAGAAGAGCGAGGAGGGGACACACTTGATAATGAGGAGAGAAATTGGTTGGCAGAAGGAAGAGATGAGCCAAGCCCGAGACGCTATGAGAAAGTGGTATTGGACGTTCCAGGCCCAAGCCAGAATCTGAGAACATTGTGAGGTGATCTAACCTTGGACGGCAGCCCAGAGAAAGGGCCTCACTGTCTCAGTTTATATTATACGATTTATATTTCAGGTCCACAATATGTAAAGTAAACTAATCTATGTCACAGACAAAAACATGGTATTAGACTAAGAAATAGTTTTCACTTAAGAAAATACAGACTTTTTTCCTTTCTTAGACGTACTAATCATGGGGAAGGTTTGCGATAAAAGTCTGGTGTATTAAGATAAGAAGCTATATATCTTCCAAAGCGATTAGAAGATTTAGTAGATTTTAGTGGAAGCAGCCGGTTAGGCGGCCATTTTCCTGGCATTGAAAATAAATAGGAAAAAAATAGTTTCTGTTTCAGCAATACAGTTTCTTCAATATATGCTGGGTTGTAAAATGACATACCCATATGAGGGTGGAATTGCTTCAACTTTGTTTTCATGAAATTTTTTAGTTGCATTTTATACAATTTGGAGTAGAGAAACATTTAGAATGCACCCCTAGAGTGCAAAACAACGAAAAATAATAATCCCATACCTCCCAACATTGCAATAATGCGATGTGGAGCTCTCATGCTCTGTTAGAGGACGCTGCTTTGTGGCAATGCCACAATCACAAGTTACAGTACGTCCCAGTTTTATCACGGTGGAGGCATAGTGAGCTGTTCACATGCCCCCTGTCCCTCTTTTTCCAGTGAATTCACCGCTGCTCTGGTACAATGCTAAGCAAAGTAGCAAGTGACAAGGGGACTTCCAACTCCAACTGCCCCACCCCACCACAGGGCATTGCTGCCAGAGTGTGGAAGCTGCCAAGTCACATAGGAAGGGGAATGGAGGAGGCAGGGTGGGGATATAGTAGACTTGCCTGCTTTGCTGTGGGGGTAGGAGGGGGGGGGGGGTTGACCCATTTCACCAATAAATAGAAACATTAACAACTGGGATAAGACAGAGCTAGTTATATGATGCAGTCCCAGTGGTCAGGATGCCACCGCTTAGTATACCAACAATGGCATCCCAACAGCCTTCAAAACACCGGTACCAAAACATCCGAAACTGGCGGGGGTGGGAATTTGGAGGTGGTGGTTAGGCTGCGGGTAGGGATGGTCAGATTTAGGCCCTTACATGGGGGAATAATAGGTTATTCTGAGGCCCAGGAAGGGCTTGGTTTAGACAGCGAGTGTGCTGGGGGGGGGGGGGGGGATCCCTAGCGGAGCTCCTGTGGGATTCTATGTATCCTAGTTAGGATATCCCCACATTTTTACAGTCACGATGTTGTGCTTTTGGGGGTTGAAATGAATCAGCGTTGGCACCCCTCCCACATTCTGCCCACTTTCTAGCGATATGGGCATCTTGGCGTTAGTACATCCCGTCATACAAAATTAGAGGTAAAGCAGATTTGGATGAAGACAGGGAATACTGTTCATATAGTACACGGCAGCCCAAAACCACTTGGCCCATATAGTCTGCTCATGTACACGCTCTCAGTCACCTGCTAAGGTAATATATACTAATAACTACATTGGTTGGTTGTAGATGTGTAGTTACTCATTAGCAAAATAAAAAATAAAAAAGATATTCACAGTGACAGAACCAGGAAAAAAAATCTTTAAAAACGGGGATGGTGACAGGAAACGAGAGATACTTCCTAGTGACGTGTTTTTATCAAGATTCCCTCCAGTGAATGATTACCCAGAGCACCGAGGGCATCTCCCTGTGACATCTCCCATCTCCTGGGAGAGTTCACTAGAATACTGTTTTGTCATATGAACATCATTTTATCATCTGCGTCCCAAAAACTATGGACAAATCAGGGTAATGTTTAACTTCACAGCTCTGATATTTCACACAGGGGATAACGGATGAGACATTATTGTCTTCTCCATGCTGGATATAAAGGAAATAAAGCAGGACTGTGAGCGTGATGGAGCTGGCAGGGCAGACAATGTGCGTCTGTAATGTAATTTAGCAGTGTGGCCAGTCAATCTGCTTTCTGGGCCCGTTGCCCTGACCCTCTTTAGCTGTGCTCTCTGCTATCCCAGTATGAAGCATTTCCTTTCACTGTCCTGACACTTCTCAGATTGAGACGTCAGGCCTCTCCAACTGCAGCAAATTAGCCATTTTTTTTTTGCTAATTGGAAATAAAAATGTTTGCTCCCCAGAAAGCACATTTCTCTTTACAGTGGGGAATTAGGACTATTATTGCTGGACATAGTTCTTTCTTGTTTACAAATTCAACTATGTGGGGCTTTTAAAAGGATATACTGTACATCGATAATTTAGCATTGTCATCACTGGATGGTATCGTGAGATAGAAGAGCATCATTGGATAATTTGGTTTTCATTTTGCACAAAATTCATGTTTATTCAGTATACAGTATTTGTCCAATTCTCTATAGTTGAGAAGGAGAATGGGGATTCAGGGGCAGATTTATTAAGCTTGGAGAAGAGATAAACTGGAGATAAAGCGGAGATATGGTAAAAGGAGATAAAGCACCAGCCAATCAGCTGTGTTTAAAAAAGACAATTGGGAGCTGATTGGCTGTGCTTTATCTCCTTTTACCTTTTCTCCGCTTTATCTCCAGTTTATCTCTTCTTCAAGCTTAATAAATCTGCCCCTTAATCCAAGAGCAGCCTAAATTGAGATACTTGCCTTGCAGTCTTCTAGGTAACATAAATCCTTAGTGGAAATAGGGTTGGGATTATTGAGTAGACAGCAAGTTGGTCGACAAGCATAAGGTCGACAGGCAAAATGTCAACATGGAGTTTTTCACATTTTTTTTGTCCTGAATTTCGACACAGTCAACATGGACAATGAAACGTAGCAATGCGCTTGCTAGGCTCGGCACACTATTTTATACTCCCATCACGACCTAGTGGATGGTAAGGCATGAAATACCGCCTATCGGCAAATGTCGGCTCCCGAAAAATGTGAAAAACCCAATGTTGACCTTTTGACTGCCTAATGACCCTGTCGACATGACCCATGTCGACATTTAGTCATGTCAACCTTAATGCATGTCGACCTTAATGCATCTTGACCCAATGCTTGCCTCTTCAAATTTGCAGGGCACGCTGTTCGATGAGGAAGACTTTAAAGATAAAGCATGTCTCTGCAGATATACCCATTTCATCCCTGGTCCAAGGTTATCACAGTCACGGACCTGCTGTGAGTCTTTACTGTCTCTATCACTGAATGGAGATGGAGGGGGGCAGATATAAAAATGGTGATGACCCTCTGCCCCTAACCATAGGCGTGCGCAGAACATTTTATTAGGAGGTGCACCGTCAAAGGGGTGTGGCTAACACCACCAATCAGACGTGTTTGCCATCATCTATTGGCACTCGCTACAATATAAAAGGTCTCTCAGCCACACCATAATCTCCTGCCTATTTCAGTTTTAATCTTCTAATTCTAATCTTCTACTCTGTGTAACAGTACATGGAAATAAAGTCAAAAACATATATGGTTGAGGTTGATGCAGGTATGTAGTGATATGACAATGGTCTAGTACAATTAATAATGCACATATAATTGATTGATGGGCTCTTCTTTTAATGGAATACAGTTCTAAAAAGCAAAAGTCTTTGGTAAAAGGTATTTCTGGTATTGGTAGCGGCAGGGAGATGTTCATAAGGGTGGGCACAGCATTAGGGGGTGCCTGTGCACCCCTAACACTCAATGTGCGCGCACCTATGCCCCTAACCCTACCTGCTTGCAGCCTAACCATCACCCCTTAGTGCCTAGTCCTAACCATTCACCCTAATACCCTTCTTAGTGCCTGACCCTAAACCTTGCACCTCCCATCTCCCCAGCAGACTACCCTATCCTCTCCCCAGAATACTTAAGTTCGGAATGCTGCAAACAGTCATGATTCGGACATCGGCTTTGTAAACAGTGTTGGGACCCCTTCTGACTAGTCTTGGGAATCCGGTGCTGGTATCGTGACTATTGGGATGCTGAGCACTGGTATGCCAACTGCATCCGCAGGGGAAGGGCTACACTCTAGAACACCCCATTCATAGGTCATAGAGAAATAGGAATGCCCTTGTATGGAGCCAAAGGTATGTTGGAAAATACAGTATAACCTTGCAAAGTTCCTTCCATATGCTCAACACAGGGGTAAATAAAAGTCTCAAAATAGAAAGGGTGAAGCTTTCCCTGTAGGTGTCACTTTTACCATTGTCTATAAAGAAGATGAGACAGGTCTGTCTTTGATGAATCCAACTGAGTCATTATTTCCAAATGAAAAAGTATATCTATGAAAGATTTATCTTCCTATAACAAACAATGCTCATGTGTATTCTTGGCAATTTCATTTAATGCATTCTCTTAGGAATAAACATTTTTGCTCTACAAATCATTAACATTCTAAGTTTTCAATTAGCAGATTTATAAACAATGCTGTAACTAGTACTGACAGATGCAAAAAAGAGATATCCGGTAAATGAAGCAACGCTCGCCGCAGGCATCTATCGTGCATTTTCCATTGCTGTGTGGCCTAATTCATTGTCATACATTATGTGGTGGCTGTTACCAAGGAGATGCCGGACAGCAGTCCCCAAGTGAAATCCACCACCCACAGGGTCTACCATTATGTAACAACAAATTTCTGCCCCACCCTCCAGTAAAGTGAATACCCTCCCTCTCCTGACCCTGCCTCCGTGTCTGTGGCCGGGACCAGCAGATCTACTTGTCTTGTCTTTTGAAAATGTCCCTCACAAAATGGCTGCCCCTAACAGAAGACTGTTTGGTACTTGTTTAGTTTCACGGCGGCAGCATGGCCATGCATCTGAGTCCCCTTGCGGGGCTTGCTTCGCTCGCCCATGCTGTGGGCTCGGTGGCTCGCCACGCTATCTAAAATCAACTCCGTGCCAACGTGGATAGTGGGGGTATGAACTATCCACGTTGGCATGGAGTTAAGTTAGTTTATTTTAGATAGTTCGGAGAGCGCACATCCCGGAAGTAGTCGGCGGCCATGCTGCCGCCGTGAAACTAAACAAGTACTGACTGTTTTTAAGGTTGCTATGCGAGGCCACCGCCGCCTCCTCTAGTATCTTCAAAAAGTGTCTGCTGTAAGAGGGTGTTCATTTTGAGAGGGACATTTTTCAAAAGGAGCCAGGACACAGACTAGTAGATCTCCGGGTCCTGTTTCGGCAGGATAAGGCAGGTCCCGGGTGGTGGCAGCATAACAAAAGCCCCCGCAGACCTCTGGTGCCCACACTTACTCAGTGCCTTCATGCCACTGCGTGGTCTGTGGCGCTATTGTCACACTACTGGGGTATGCCTAGCAGTGGCAGGAATATCCCATTGGTTGCATTCCCTGCTAATCACAACCGGGCAGATGACCCATCTCCCAGGTGGCTCTATCATTAGGCAGCTGCCTAAGGTGATGGGATCTGTGGGGCACCATTGAGTCTACCTATTGCAAAATGAAGGATGTCTATGAGAAAGATGTTGACATAGCACAGGTTGTGGCCACGGAAGTTCGAAGACACCTCCTCCACACTGAGGGTCTAGAAAGTGGGTATTGGTGGAGGGGGCAGTAGATTGAGGTTTTACCTAGGGTGCCGAGAAGGCTTACGCCGGGCCTGGAAATAGTAGCTTAAAAATGAAAACTGTTTGGATGTCTAGATCAACCATGTTTTGGTTAACCACGCTTAGTCGAACCCGTTTAGTTAGATGTCTAAAGATAGTCGAACACATATAGATCGACAGTAATGAAACTTAGTAGCATTAGAGTTTTTCACGTTGTTGTTGGTGCCGAATGTCACAGGTCGATACTTTAATATCCAAGAGGACATAGAGTAAGATTATAATAGTGTGCTGAGCTCAACGAGAAATGCCAGGGGACACTACGCACATACACAGTGTCCACGGGGACCCCTGTGACATTTGGCACCAAAACAAATGCGAAAAACTCTTGTTGACCATGTGACCATCGACCACAGTCCCATCGATCCAGTGCTTGCGTCTAACTTCCGTTACTGGCCATCTAGACGCGGTTGACTATCTTTAGGCATCTAAACAAGACGGGTTCGACTAAGGGTGGTGGACCATGACATGGCCGATCTAGACAACGTCGATCTGCTATACCATATCCATTTGGGAAGATCCATTTTCTAGCGCTAACTCAATAAGATTCCCAAAGCAGCACATCCAAATATAACATTGGGGCCATTCTGTCAAATGCATAGAGAGAGTGCTGGATGGATACAGTACTTTACCCCTCTATACTAAGTGGAGCCCTCTCCCCCGTACTCTTCTAAATGACCATTGCAATCCTCATATGGATTAATGATCCCTTTTTAAAGTCCCATTTGAGCCGCATTCTGTTCCCTTCAATGCTAGATGAATGGAACTAGGATTAGGCAGAGTGCCAGTGTCGGATGAAGGTCTCTGAGCACGCACCTTAACCCTTTCACTTCTGGATCTCACAGGGAATAGATATATATGTCACAATGGTTACATGCAGGCTTTGGACAGGACACAAGCTATTTGTAGGCTGCAGACTACTATGGAACAATGGGGCAGATGTATCATAGCAGCGCTTATCGCGCCGCTATGATACTTCCTGCTTCGCCTCAATAGCGAGGCGAAGCAGGAAGGGACATCGACAAGATGTATTAACATCTTGTCTGCCGAAGCGGGGGAGCGTTAACTCCCCCCTTCAGCGATGTCCCTTTCTGGAGATAGCGCATCAGTTAATACTGATGCGCTATCTCCTGTCCCCCGGCCGGCCGCACTGGGCATGCGCGGGATCTCGCTGTTCACGCGAGATCCCCAGCGCAGCCCAGACCTAACAGCAGGGACAGCGCTGTCCCTGCTGTTTAGATAGGGCTTCGCCAGCCTGATGCTGGCGAAGCCAAAACCGGCTTCGTGCGGAACGGTCAGCGATGCTGACCGTTCATACATTCGGCCTGCTATCATTTTGATAGCAGCGCCGATATGGACAGGGGCGCATAGCGCCCCTGTCCATTATCGCATCCCGGCCGCATCATACATGGGGGAGAAGCGGTATCAGTGCACATAACGTGCGCTGATACCCCTTCTCCCCCATAACGACACATCATGCATCTGCCCCAATGACACATTAGTTAGTGTACCATAATAAGGGGCCCCATCTTGTACTGTTCTGTACCGCTCACTGCAAGTATTTGTTGGGGTACCCTTTGTTTAGCCTAATGACAATAAAAATTGTCATTTACATTTTATCAATGCGGTACATTAGTTTACTAGTTAAATAAAAATACTTTCACTTTGAGGGGTGGTAAAAAGTTGTAAGGGGCCTTATTTACTACTCAATAGTAGAAATGTATATAACACATGTAACTATGACAGGGAAGGTGGCCGCTCAGCTCTGGGCCCCATAGCAGCTGCACTCTGCACCTATGGTAGCTACTTCCTGTATATAACACATGAAACTGTGACAGGGAAGGTGGCCCCTCTCAGCTCTGGGCCCCATAGCAGCTGCACTCTGCACCTATGGTAGCTACTTCCTGTATATAACACATGAAACTGTGACAGGGAAGGTGGCCCCTCTCAGCTCTGGGCCCCATAGCAGCTGCACACTGCACCTATGGTAGCTACTTCCTGTATATAACACATGAAACTGTGACAGGGAAGGTGGCCCCTCTCAGCTCTGGGCCCCATAGCAGCTGCACCCTCTGCATCTATGGTAGCTACACCCTGTATATAACACATGTAACTGTAACCAAAAAGGGGGCCCCATAGCAGCGGCTGCACCTACGGTAGCTACACCCGCGTTCAGATTTCCAGGCCCTGGGTGCAAGCTTAGGTTACCTTGTGAAAACCAATTGCTGGTGCAGCTGCTTAGTTTGCAGTTTGGTAACAATACATACAATTATAATACTGCTGAAATAATAAAGGTTCTAATCACAGATCATTGAGGCTGTAAAAGATTTATTATATAAATTTTCTTTACAACAGGACGACCGGGAGATTTATTCTTTGCACGGCAATAACTTCTGTGAGCTTTAAACAGTTGCTAATGCCAACCCCGTAGGCGCGTATTCAGCGCGCCATGTGCGATAGCCATTAGCAGCCACTTGCGTCTCTGTGCTAAAGAGTTCCTGATAATTCCAGGTCCTTGACTCTGCTATTTGCCGGTGATTTACTGCACTTAAAACTGGTTAAGTTGCATTATGTACATAGGTCCTTATAGTTCTCCTGACATAAATAGATTTCTATAACGCGTCTTAGGGATAAAAGATCATCACGCAAATTGGATTTATCTGCAATTGTATCAAGCTGGAAACAACAATACTGTACTGTGAGGCCGATAACGCAGCTGACAGCCGTGGATAATAATTCTTTCTACATTATTCCCCTCTATCCTTTTCTTGATGTCTTTATGTGGATATGAGGACACCATGAAAGGATTCGGGTGACCCCGGCGAGAGAAGAAAAGTGTGATCCGAGCCTGTAGGCTCCCTGTGGAGCCTCGGCATCTTCTCCAACTACCCACTTCTTGGCTTCGGTGCAGCTGAAGAGAAAGACGCTTCTTCACTCCGATTAAGACAATAGGGTTTTTGTCACAAATGGACAGGGGAAAACCAAAGGATGGAGGGGGCATTGCTGTACGAGGGGTTTAGAGGGGGGTGAGAAGCAGATGCAAAACAAAAAAAATGATTTATTGCACCAGTGTCCTCTGTGGTATTTGGCCATCTTCCCAGAACCTGGCATCCGTGGCAAAGGTGGGAGAAGACGGGAAGGTTGTTTTCTGATGAACACGCATCCTCCGGTCCTTGTATGGGCAGGATCAGGGACTGTCATGGTGATTTTGCAGAATAAAAGGATTAAAACTATAGGGAGAGACGTTTAGAGAAGTCATTTTACAGTGGGCTTTGTGACAGCGCTGGGGAATGGCAGAGCCTGGGATGACCCCCAACTTTTTTAATCCCTGCAATCTTCCTTCTGTGCTCCTCATTAGCCACATTTTTACATCATTGGTTAGCATCAATTCTTGATGAAGCCCTGTGAAAGCTCTGTATTATCTGTGCTGACTACAATTTATCTACAGCTGCTCTGAAACATAACCAAGGGTGGCAGTCAACCTCTCTATATCATATCCAATGGTGTCAAAACAAATAGCTTCTATATATTATATCAAAGGGTGATAAAACAGACAGCCTTGCTAGAACATATCCAAGTGTCGTAAAACACACAGCTTCTCTGTATCATATCCAAGGGTAAAAAAGAAAAAAAGACCGCTTCTCTATATCCTATCCAAGGGTGAAAAAAGACAACCTTTCTATATCACATCCAAGGATGACAAAACAGACAGCCTCAATATATATAGTATCCAAGGGTGACAAACTCAAACCTGCACGGTGATATAATTACATTGCTATAAAGCCATTTATTTTCCTGAAACCATAACGTAGATCAGTCCTCCAGCATTGGCAGGATTATACATCCCAACCCATTGTATCACAGAGAGAACTAGTTGGTTGCCCTCCCTATTGCAGTGCACGGCTAGGTCAGGTGAACCATCCTAAACTTACATATGTCTGTCGGTCTTGATTCACTTGCCTATTCATTAGTTCAGAAGCATTGTATCCTGAAAGATAATACCCCACAAATGAAATACAGTACATTATAAGATGAATCCTATGGTAGCCTGTAAGAGTAATACAGTGAAAGCATAGGAGCTTGAATACAGGGGGCAAGAGGGCAGCTCACCCCCCCCCCCCCACACACACACACAAATATTTGAGAGGCGCCAAAGTACTGGGACAAGGGGCACAGGGCAGCCACCACCTACAGTTAATAAGGGCAGTGTCAGTATGGAGATCCTACACTTTTAGGCAGCTCCACCTCCCCCTCCTCCACAGCCTTTTTCCGCCTGCTCCCAGGGCCCTCTGCCAAGCTGCGAGTGGCATTACGAAGCTACACTTCATCCATTTTCTCGGTGATTCACGCATTCGCAGCAGAGAAGTCCCCAGGAACAAGGTGCAGGTGTCATGTTCCCGGAGACCTGACCATGTTTAGTAAAGAAGTAGGCACCACACAGAGCCTGCACACATGACCTCTCCTCATTACATGTATGTGTTTTTCCTGTAATGTATGTTTGGCAGGAGCAAGTGCATTAACAGCCAAGGACTTGCAAAGGGTAATACACGTATACTGAAGAAAACATCTTGTCTGTCACTAATAAGATATACATATATATATATATATCTTACTCTCCCAAGTTTCCCATTAAAAGTATCTCAACTATGTAATGTGAACAGATGGGTGAGTTCATCAGAAGTCACCAGTGTCATGAATCAACATGGGAGCAAGATCGTTTGCTTTGATAATATCATGGATCCGACAGTGGCCATTTAAATTACCTGACCCAGCCATCCTTGCACGCTCAATATATTTCTTAGACAAATAGTAGACATCTCTATTTTGGAATCGTACTATCCCAGATGATTTACACCAAGAGGCTTTTGGATGGTTTCCAAGGAAAAGGAAGCATTTTACACTCTATGGCCCTTATTCAGATCTGATCGCAGTACAAATTTGTTCTCAAAATGGGAAAAACCATGTGCACTGCAGGGGACAGATGTAACATGTGCAGAGAGAGTTACATTTGGGTGAGTTATTTTGTTTCTGTGCAGGGTAAATACTGGTTGCATTATTCTTGCACTGCAATTTAGATTTCACTTTCTTCACACCCCGCCCAAATTTAACACTCTCTGCACATGTTACATCTGCCCCACCTGCAGTGCACATGGTTTAGCCCATTTTGAGAACAAATTTGTACTGCAATAAGATCTGAATAAAGGGCCTATATATTAACAGATAGATCCCCAAAGAATTACAGTGGGGCAAAAAGTATTCGGACAGCCACCAATTGTGCAAATTGACCCACTTAAAAAAGATGACAGAGGTCTGTCATTTCCATCATAGGCACACTTCAACTGCGAGAGACAGAATTTGGGGGGAAAAAACAGGAAGTCACATTGTATGATTTTTAAACAATTTATGTGTATATTCTTGCAGAAAATATTTGGACACCTACGAACCAGCAAGATTTCTGGCTCTTACAGACCTGTTACTTCTTATTTAAGAAGCTCTTCTAACCTTATCTCATTACCTGTATTAATGGCACCTGTTTGAACTGGTTAAATGTATAAAAGACACCTGTCCACACCCTCAAACAGCCACACTGCAACCTCCTCCCATGGCCAAGACCAGAGAGCTGTCTAAGGACATCAGGGACAAAATTGTAGAGCTGCACAAGGCTGGGATGACCTACCCGACAATATGCAAGCAGCTTGGTGAGAAGAGATCAACTGTTGGCGCAATAATTAGAAAATGGAAGAAATACAAGATTAATGACAATGTCCCTTGACCTGTGGCTCCATGCAAGATCTCACCTCATGGGGGATGGGGGATGGGGGGGACGGGGGACCGACCTGGTCAATGACCTCAAGAGAGCTGGGACCACAGTCACAAAGGTTACCATTCGGAACATACTACGTCATCAATTATTCAAATTCTGCAGCACCCGAAAGGTCCCCCTGCTTAGGCCAGCACATGTCCAGGCCCATTTAAAGTTTGCCAGTGACCATCTGGGGACATGCCGACTGATCCGTATTGAGAAGAGGATGAATGGGGCCGTGCATCTTGAGATTTGGGCCAAAAACCTCCTTCCCCCAGTAAGAGCATTGAAGATGGATTGTGGCCGGGTCTTCCAGCATGACAATAACCCCAAACACACCATCTGGGCAACTAAGGAGTGGCTCTATAAGAAGCATTTCAAGGTTCCAGTCTTCAGACCTCAACCCAATCAAAAATATGTGGAGGAAGTTGAGAGTCTGTGTTGCCCGGTGACAGCCCCAAAACATGACAGATCTAGAGAAGATCTGCATGGAAGAGTGGGCCAAAATACCTGCTACAGTATGTGCAAACCTGGTTAGGAAACGTCTGACCTCTGTAATTGCCAACCGAGGTTCTATTACAAAGTATTGAGTTTAACATCTTTATTGTCCAAATATTTATTTTCCACAAGAATATACAAATAAATTGTTTAAAAATCATACAATGTGATTTCATGTTTTTCCCCCACATTCTTTCTCTCACAGCTGAAGTGTACCTATGATGGAAATTACAGACCTCTCTCATCTTTTTAAGTGCGTCAACTTGCACAATCGGTGGCTGCCCAAATACTTTTTTGCCCCACTGTATGTTAACTCCATCAGCACATCAAAATTAAGTTATATTTCACCATCCTTCCCCGCATCAACCAGACCTTGAGTTGAAGGCCCCCATCCACTAGGTCTAATTTGGCCTTTTTTCTTTAGATTCAGACAGATCTGAGTGACAAATCTGAAGAATAAAGGCCAAATCTGAGCTTACTCCGATCAAATGTGCGGCCCCGTCTTAGATCCATCTGAGAAAAAAATATCTTTGGTACTGCACTAAGGATCCGTCTGATCTGAATCCATCAGGAGTCCATCATAGATATGATCAGATCTATCTGAAGACAATAGAGTGCAAATTTAGCCCAGGGTCAGATCAAATTCCTAGGAAGCTCCAGGGAGAGTTCAGGGGAAATCTAAAGAGATTTGTAGCTTCATATAGATCTGTGTAGTGTATGGGCCCCAGAATTGCTACCACTAGCTCTGCCGTATTGGGACCTCTGCATTGACCAGGGCGATTGAAAACTGAAATAGCATTGTTTGTATCCCCTTATACAATCAATACCCATCTTACAATCTGGTCTTTTCCAGTGTTGTCAGCATCGGCTGGTACAGCATGGGAGAGGGCAAGTTCTTTTGTATTGCTCAGATACCCAGCATGGAATCCCCAAAAGACTACCGGAAGGATAGATTTACTAAAGCATATATAACAGTGGTGCTGTTGCCAAATCAGATTCTGGGGGGTAATCAATGTGGGATTCTGATCTGACTGTTGGAATATCAGCTCGCATGCAACTTGACAGGCGGAATTCAATGCTCCACCTGTCAAGTGGCAAAAAGTGAACATGCCGGCGAAAATGGCCAAGGATTGTCGAGAAATGGATGTGAATTTCTGTCAAAACAGATCCGACTTGTTTTAAAGTCGGATGTGTTTTGTTGAAATCCACCTTCGATGCTGTTGGAAATGGTAGCATTGAAAAGGCGGCTGCCGCTATTTCCACTGTCGGAAATAGCAGCCTACATTAAATATATCCCCCATTGGTAGAGACTAGATCCCCTTCAGTTTTCATTACGCAAGTTGTTAGATGCCCTCACAACGTTTTGTATTTTATCTGTAATTCACGTAGGTTATTTAGTTTTATTTTAGCTGCATTGTACCCTCGTGGGCTCGCTACGCTCGCATGCTTTGGGCACGGTGGCTCGCTTCACTAACCCCAGATTTATTTTATTCCCCCTCCAGGTATAAATGGACCCAGTGCATGATGGGAAAATTGACCAAACTGAAGGGGATCTAGACACTACCATCCCCCATCGTCTCTTATTTTCTAGAATGCAATATATAATATTCATGTGTTTGAATACATTGTTAATGTCAAGCGAGAATATTACATTGACGTATAAATAGCCATGCCCACCCCTCTTCAAACCCCCAGCATGTCCGGTGAGCCCTCCAACTGGCCGCACTATTCAACCTCTACTTTGCTACAGGTGAATTGTAAACCTTGTTTAGGACAAATTATACTTAATAGACTACTACTGTATGGGCCTGGGCCAGGAATCCTGGCAAACCCCCCCCCCCCCCACACACACACACACACACACACTCTGATGGCAGCTCTGCATCCTATACATTCAGTGGGATCTAGTGACATCGCTATTGAACTACTAGCCACACTGCCATTCTTAGTGGCAGCAAAAAGGGATGCCAGTTTATGGTAAATATTTACTCTCCTTCTTCAAACAGTTTCCACAGGGTTAAAAGCTGAAATTGCCAGGGAATGTAATGTCACCAGATTTGCTTTGCATCCGATGGGCAGACAGCATATTCATCCTTGTGATTTAATATATGCCAGATCAGCGCAAAATACCTTCACTTCATTTTTCATAGGCAGAAATATTTTCCCAGGAAAATAAAAAATCTCCTCTTTGTGAGGAAAGGGGCTCGTTCGTCTGAGTTACAGTAAAGGTTAAGGCCGAACAAGAGACAAGGCTCGAAAGAACAGACAAAGACCATCATACACTTCACATTCAATGCTTGTTTTCATAAATGTATGAATAATTACAATTATCATTGTGCCGCGTTTCAGTATTTCAGGGGGAAAAATGCCTCTTCTCTTTGCACTCTCTAGTCCCCTTTTTTTTCTCTCTCTCTCTCTTCTTGATTCTTTTCATTTTTGCCCCATCTCTTTTATGTCTTATATAGGCTGATTCTTGCCATCTGATTCAGTTTTGTGGAACAATGGGATATATGAGGGTTGAGGGGGCAGCGGAAGAATTCAGCTCTTGTTGTACACTCAGTTACTTGACATTGATTAATGAGGGTGCGGACATGGGCAGAATTTGTGAGAGAGAAAGGGGAAATGAGAAGACCCGGGGGCACCGGAGGGAGGAGAACGAGGAGATAATAAAGAGAAGACCATGGTAGTGCCAGCTTCAACACATTACAAAGTGAATCCTGTATCTCTGCATCTCCTCGGGGCTTTGAAGGTCACAGAAAACTACTGTTCGATTATTTACAAACTCTTGTCATTAGTTAATTATTAAACCAATACAACTGTCACTACTCAATTTTATCATCAAGTATTTATAAAATTATTTATCTATATTGTTCCATAATTTCAAATTTTGCCAAAAATATTCTGGTGCTCCCCCTCAATACATTATTTATATATTTTTTTTACCTACATGCTTGCTGCAGGGGTTTCTTGCTCGTTGCCATGAGGTTACATGCTCATTTTCAGGTGGTTACATGGCTACAGCACACCTGTGCTCCCAGAATCCGTCACTTCCAGGTAACACTGTATGCACTTTGCTTACCGAAAGTTCCAGTAGGACCTCTATCATCTATCTCCTCCGAGACGGCAGAGATTCTTGGAGGGACGTTCTCAGCAGATTCCATGCAGATGGTCAGATTGCATGGAATCTGCAGGAAACCTGCAGCCCCATGGTGCCAGCTCCACTGAATGTAGACACACACATATAGAGTACACACACAGTATATACACACATGCTATATCATAATAGACTAATGTAGCTCCTCTCCTTGTTGGAGGGGATGCAAGTGTTTTACACATCTGTGGCCACTAGATGGCATCTGACATAGCATTTAATGGTGACTAGTATGCATATAAAAATGTATATTCTAAAGATTAATCTATTCAATGACATCTTCCTTGACACCATTTATAAAGTATTAAAAATATAATTATGTTGCATTATTCCATTTAAACATTGTTTATGTTTATTTAGACTGATCGCTCTTTCGATCCTTTCTCCACTTGTTGTAATCCAATTACTTTTTGATGATAGGAAATATTAAATCATTATTAGGTTAAATATTTTACATTCGAAGCATTGAGGAAACAAACATTCCCTTTGCAAATGGCCACATTGTAATGTGCTTGTGTGAGATCAGCGTGAGAGGAACGACGCTCCGTAACGTTAAACTTGAATAAAAGGCAGTGATGATGGCTTACTGCTCCCTGATCATAACTTTCCCCACCTGTCTATGTATTAAAAAAGGGAAGAACGAGGGGTTCAACACTGAAAAAGCATCCAAAACAAAAACTTCCAAAAATAAATAAAATGAAAATAAAGTTCCTTATAATATTTTAAAATGTAGATTTATTGCTTCATTGAAATATTGACTTTAATTACGGTGTTGTACATTTCTTACATGCAATATAATCACTTGTTGGGTACACTTTATGAATGTTGGGCTTAAACGCTTCTTGATCGTATTTTTTATTTTTGTTTCCCAGCGTCTCTGCATTTCTCAGGCCTCTTATTCCACACACTGCCTCATGTATCTGACAAAGGCCCGATCACAACTGTTTAACAAGTGAAGGAACTTTAACTAGGTGTAGCCTGGTGCAGAAACCAGAGGGGAGGCAGGAAACTGCGGAGCTTCTGTCCAATTTGCTCTTTTCGGCATTGTAAAACCTGGCCTGCTTCCCAATATATCACTCTGACATTGAATAAGGTCAATTGCAGAACAGTTCTTTAGTAGTCCTGATGGGTGTTCATGAGAAAGTGAATGGAGTGCAAATTAACCAAACTTGTCAAAAGCTTTTTTCCCCTCCTCTTTCTTCCTCACTGTCACTCTAAAACTGTCCGTCTGGAGACAAAATGAGATTTAACCTCATTTGAGGTTAGTGATGTATTGCAGGCTAACTTCACTCAAAATGTTTAACCCCGTGTCTCACACTGGTGATGCCGATTGTCGTTGACCCTTGTTTCTAACAATACATTTCATTTCCATTTGTGTTACTGGGGGGACAAGGGCTAGGGATTATGAGCGCAGACGGGTTAAAGAGCAAAGCACCTGTTGGCCTCAAACAATGGGGGCAGCCATTTTGAAGGCTGAAAAAAAATGTCTATGATGTAGCTTGTCAATCCACACTTCCCTCATGAATATTGATCATGAATGGATTCAGCAATGGCAGCAGACGCAATGTTGATTGGCCATGTTCTTGGGAATATTGATCATGGTGCGAATATTGATCATGGATTGGCTCAGCAAGCAATTAACTGATAGGCTGTGTTCTCATGAATACTGGCTCAACTCAAAATATGGCTGCATCCAACGTGTGGAGACGAAAATGGTTCTTTAAAGTAGAAAGTATTGTTTTATTAAACATTTTTTAATTGTTCACCCTGGCCCATTAGTAAAATAATTTCCTAGGCTTCCCCTAAAATTAGCAAATATCAAACCAATCACACATACCTATGCCATATTGGATGAAGCAATAAATATCAATTCAACAAAAAAATGTTATAAAAATAATAATAATATAAAATATAATAATAATAATAATAATAATAATAATAATAATAATAATAATAATAATAATAAGAAGAAGAAGAAGAAGAAGATCAATAATAATAATATTAACTAATCTTTTTGCCATTTGTACTTTCATGATGCATTTTCCTTTAATAAATAGATAATAATAATAATAATAATAATAATAATAATAATAATAATAATAATAATCATATTACAGTAATGGACTCCTTCCTTAGGAAAGCAGGCATTGGTTAATACATAGAAAACTTCTTGGTATTGACTTACAAGTAGCTCAAATGTGTAATTGCTTGTCCACTGGGGGAGCTGTTTTACTGAAGCTATTGGGAGATTGGTAATTTTTCTGGTAGAAATCAGTGCTCTATTAGATTATATATATATATATATATATATATATATATATATATATATTGTATATAGAGATAAATATAAAAAATTTGCCTATGACTTTCTTTCACTGGATACTTTACAATATGTGCCATACGACAGAGCTGTGCATAATTCATGGCTGCACTTAACTTGATGTAAAAAATGATAATCAACTGCAAAATTAACAATATAAACTCACTGATCAATGTTTTATAGACTTATGAAAAAGACACATTTACATTTTTTTGTTAAATGATTTGGATTGTGCAGTTTAAAATAAAATAAAAATAACAGACAGTGCCAGTCTTTAATTATTGCCTTATATAACATCCTAGTCACAAGCCAAATCCCCCCCCCCCCCCCCCAAAAAAAAAGAAATGAATTATTTTAGCGTAAATTGCCCAAATTTAAATTACCATAATCACCAATCAAGCGCTTTTACTTGTGCATAAAATAGCAATGGTTTACAGTAACACTTGAATTAATGATACTGTTAATTTGCATTAACTGCAGTTGAACCATATTATTAATGTCATTCATTATAAAAGGGAGTTACAATTTGGGCATCTCTAATCAACAAGTGAACAAAACAACAGTAAATATAAATAGGTTTTATTGAAATGGCACCAAAATAGGATTTACAATACATAAACTTTTTATTTTATGTCAATTGAATTTGGATTTAAAGTATTAAAAAAAAAAAAACCCGAATAAATATGTATGTGAAATATTAAAAAGTTGATGTTACACAATTTATATAATAAATATATATATATATATATAATATAAAAAAAGTATATACATATTTTATATATATATTATATGTAGAAATCTCAAAACTGAATTCCACACGTATTTCTGTCCATTTCCTGCTTAAAGAAATTTGGTATTAAAAAGAAAAATAATTTTACGTCATTTGAATAGTTTTGCCTAATTTTGCAGGAATTGTATTCAGATATTAACTTCCCCTTTGGCGCTTTCCCCTCATTCACATACTCCTGACTTCCTAATTCACTGGCAATCACAGCTGGTGCTTCCTAGCCCTCACTTCTTACATACATTGTCCTAAAGAGCATTTGTAGATTGATGTGATCCCATCTACAACACTATTGTGTTCCCCAATTAGCCTGCTGCTGAGCTCGCACCTCCCTTTCCATCCATACCCCCATACATCCTCTTACTTTTCACCCCTTGTGAATTTAGAAAAATAATTGAAGGTTGACCCCTCTCACTGTGACCTCAAATGGTGATGGCCATTTTTACTAGATTGTGCACTTCTAATTAATGATCATTACCAGGAACATTACCTGTACAGTACGTCTATAAAGGATAAGATATTTTGGACATTGTATGAAGTATATAAACAAGAGGTATACTAAAGATGAGACATACAAATTATAATAATTCATATGCTTAACTATATGTTTCCAGGATGCCTCCATTCTATACAGTTTGCCAAGTATTGCTTAGCAGTGTATGATATTGGACAACAGGTCTCCTAGGCAACAGACATACCATTACAGGTCACATATTGATGACATCATACACATGAAAGCAGTGAATGCACACCAAGTGAATGACATACAGGTTTTTGTCCTGCTACAAATATCCTTCCGGCATTATTCTTTAGATGAGAGACAAGCCTTCCATTATCTGAATTTAGGTGTCATCATGGACGCCGAACAATGAGGGGGTGTGGCCAGGCCCATCTCTGCGTAAAAATGTAAGCCAGTGTGAGCTGGGCTTGGCAAAGAGTCTGCTGCATGTTAGGGGCTCCAGCTGTTCCCCTCCAACAGCTCTGGGCCCAGGTCATCATTAACCCCCCCCCCCCCCTCTGGGCACCACTGGGTGTCATTGCAAATTAAATGTAGTTTCATTTTTGTGTGTGCATGTTACTACACAAGAACAAGAACAGCGGCAGACAGAGTTTAATAAAAGTACAACAGTAACTTGAATGTTTAATGATAGAACTACAAGCCCCCCCAAAAATAAATAAGCCAAAAAATAAAAAATAAAACAGGAAGTCAGAAAGCACCATACAGTACAAAGTAACAGGGGTGCGACTTTAGGTCAATTAGGCAAAGTCATCTAAAGGGAAGGAGACCTCTTCAGTCTGTTTTCATATATATATTTCTATTGTGTTTCTAGGAATGGTTTATCCAAAGTCACAAATGGATAAAGTCCCAGTTCTGTGATCTGCAGTATAAAGAGGTACAGTACCTTAAACATTCACACCACTATGTGCGGCGCAGACTTCACAACCCCCTGTAATATGGACATGTACATCCAGGGCCCTCCTAATCTATAGGCACACTGAGCAACTGCCCAGGACACAATGAGCAGTGGTGGACCAGTGTTTCTAGAGATTCATGGGAGTCGGATAGAGAACGGGGTCCAGCCACTCTGATTATGAATTACACACAGTGAGAGTGGCCACGCAGCATTCTCTACCTGCTTTACCGCCAGCAGACAGACAGTGAATGCTGATTTGTGGATGATTGGAGCTATCCACCAATCAAAGTGCTGACCAGCATTGACCTTATGGAAGCAGTCAGTGAGATGGCACAGGTCCGCAGGAAGCTTATTAACATTATTTTTTTTAGATTTTCCAATTAATGTCCTAACCACATTAAACTTTATATAAATAAAATTTGTTTATATAACACTCATTACATCTACGAGCCCTATTGGAGAAAGAACACTATATCAATAACATTATTATTTAGCTTTTCAGAACCATACATATTTTGGATAAATGGGGGGGGGGGGATCTTGAAATGCACACCCTAAAATTATACATATAGCATGAGGTGCCAGGTGGGACCTGTAGTTCTACATAGAAAGACATGTGGTGCCTGATGCACACTCTATAATAATAAGCTCTGCTATCTCATATAGAGCAATTAATTAAGGTTCTTGGAATATTTATTGGCCAAGAAATACTAGCCCACCAACCGCGTCAAGGTAACCTCAAATTTTCTGGTGGGTCCCTAATACTAAGTTTGAACCTGGGGTGCAGCACCCCAAAAAAGGTCAGCGGAAGCCAGCGACCTCAGGGCAGCACACAAGTGAATAGATAAGGTATTCGTGAGTTAATAGGAAAGAAGCCATAGCTAGGGGTTAAAAAGTGTTACTTAAGTAAAAATACTAGAAAGTAGAATTAGTGGAAAAATAAATAGTGATAAATGTTATGGTGTGCCACCCCAAGGCAACCTAGCCACACCAACCCAAGGGGAGCCGCGCCACAAATTCATCCCTTAAACTAGCACAATGTAATTTTTGGATAAAGCATGATTGATGGATGGGGGGAGTAGATCTCCCATGAAAAACACCATAGACAGTATTTTTAAACACCATCTGCATGGGTGTGGTATGATGGCCCGACAGTTGGGATTCCAACATCAGTATACCGACATCAGGAATCCCGACCTCCGGTACTATGACAGGGCCCCCCCAAACCCCTTATGGGTTCGCTGTGCTCGCCACAGGTTCTATTTTACTTCTATGGGGGTCATAGACCCTCACAAGGAAGAATAGCCCCTGTAAGATGGGAAAATGTACTGGTACATGAGCAACCTGTTAAGGCCCCATACACCAGTACGATTTGGCCTGTTTTCACCTGATTCCAATGAATCAGGCCGAGACATTGGGTAAAATTGGGCCAAAACGCATGCGTTTGACATCCGAATCAACCAAATGCACAGTCGGACGTGCATAAGATAAATCGTATGTGCAGCTGTTAGCACATTGCGGGTGCTTTTTAGCACCTGCAATGTATTGCATCTGATTTCCCTTGAACTCCCCCGTCAGCCCCCCAGGAGTCATTTGACATGCGATAAATAGCATACGACTTATTGCATGTAAAAATTAGCTCATCAAGTGCCAAATTGGATGCGAGAGGTCCCGGGGAGCTGCCGCGGAAGCTCAAGAGAAAACTGGTCAACTTGTGCCTAAGACAAGTCGGACCAGTGTATGGGGGCCTTAAGACTCACAAATACCAATCAGGCTATTCGTATTTTATGTTTTGAGGTCCTTAACTACAAAACAGCATTGGCAACAGTTACAAAAGAAAAAACAAACAACAAAAAGTAACTTAACAAAACGTTCACTATGTTGAAAACTCAAAAAAGATCAGTGAATTAATTAGGTCAAAACGAAGCTCTCGGCCAAATTTAAAGACCCTAAATTACAGACATTTGTTCATCTGTAATCCTTGCTAGGAAATAGGATATATTTTTCCTTTACGCAGAGATGCACATTCCAAAACAGCCCATGTTTTGTTCCAAAAATAAAAGGGCGCATTAAGAAAATGATGTCACAGCTGCCTTAACCTCTGCCCAGTTAATAACGTATAGCGAGGCAGGATGTCATTCCTTTCCTCACTAAACCTGGGCACACATATAGCGTATACGCCATAAGGGACTGCCTTGTTTGACAGAATTATTGATGATGTTTATGTCAGCTAAAAGTTGCTGAAAGACTCACAGATGACTATGTTACCCCGCTAATTACCAGGAGTAATGAGCTGGAGATGCCGTGTCATTTCCAGGGAGCAAACATGAAGACAAAAAATCTGTGGCTTATACGTATATTTGCAAGCAACACGGAAATAAAAACAGATTCTAGGGTCTCAGGTTTGTAAGGGGGTGAAATTAGCATAATGAAAGCATAAAAAGAAAAACATCCCATTGAGGCGTTCAAATAAAAATAAACAAACAGATTAAATAAATTATATTAGTCGTATTAGTCATGACTTAACAACAACCGGTTCTTGATAGAATTCCTTCCCATAACCAGTAAAATACAGAGGTCCCATCCTTCACCGATGGGTGCTTTGAAGCATTCACCCTTGTAAGGACCCCAGATTCCCTTTATTTTTCAGGACACAGTATCTGGACAGTTTGGATCCCGTGTGGGTCCATGGTCAGTCTATCGTGGTAGATGCTGACTAGAGGAATCAAGCAACCATGCCCGGTGTCATTTATAGGGCAGGAAACATAACCGCAACGGTGGCATCACCTCTGGCTTCTCTGTTCTGCATCACATATAACAGAATGTGCAATATTCAGTCATAATTGCACATAGGAAGAACGGCAACACCAGCGCCATAGGTTGGTAAGACCATAGGCGGGAGGGACAGGGAGGCTGGAGAACATGATGGATTTATAAGAGGGAAACATAAACTTTCCAAGGGGTATATTTATCAACATCATTTCATGGGATTCTCGTAAAGGGATATGGTTGCTAGGTCGACACTGTGAACGTCGACATACATTAGGTCAAAAGAGGAAATAGCTTGACATGGTTTAGGTCAATATGTTTGGAAGGTCGACAATTGAAAGGTCCACATGGGTTTTTTAAGTTTTTTTTTTCAAAAATAGGCAGTATTTCATACCCTACAATCCACTAGGGCAGGCATGCCCAAACTATGGCCCTCCAGCTGTTGTGAAGCTACAAGTCCCATTATGTCTTGCCACAGTTTTGCTATTAGGGAATGCTAAAACTATGGAAAGGCATGCTGGGATGGGTAGTTTAACAACAGCTGGAGGGCCAAAGTTTAGATATTAGTGCACGAGGGGATGGAGAAAGAATATAATCGTGCCCTAGGCATGGCAAGCACAGAGAGGCACCGTGCCCAGGGGCGTAACTTCAAATTTTGCGCCCCCAAGCCAAACAATCTGTGGCGCCCCCCCGGCCACGGCACACAGCCGCCATGGTACCTGGTCACAGGGCTCCTGCTGCGGCGAGAGTAGCTACAAGCCTGGACCTGCGGCTCCATGTCCAGCCCGCCGCGTATCCCTGGCAACGGGTCCAGCGTCTTCTCGATGCGACAGTGAGGTCCTCCGGGAGGGAAGGGTTTCACCCCTGCTTCCTGCTGCTAGCGCTGCTGCCTGTCAGTGTGAGAAGTGCAGAGGCGGCCGGCAGCAAGATCAACAAGGTCGCTCTCTGCACCTTGCTGATCTTGCTGCCGGCCGCCTCTGCACTTCTCACACTGACAGCACCTGTACTGCATCGAACCCGGCACCCCCCACAGCGCTTGCTCCTCCAAGCGGGGGCTGCCACACGGTGGCTACGCCACTGACCGTGCCCAAAGCCTTACGTCGATATTTGGGACAAAAAAGTGAGACTCATTTCGACCTTTCCATTGGCTCTGTGTGTGACAATATTTATGGAATGCCTTCTCTTCTGAGCACTCACACTACTGGGCTGAGGTCATATTTTAATGTTAGCGCTAGTCTCTTGAGTTTTTGATCATTCCAAAGCATCAGATGAAATGTAACCAAAATGTACTGTACAACAAAACCAATATTTTCTTTTTAAATTACACATTGAAGACATTGAATCAAAAACAAAGAGGTCATCACCATGCAATAGTAAAACTAGGGGGAATGACATAATTTGACAGTTAGGATTCCATCTTTGATACACAAGGGCCCCTATATGGGTACAGATACAGGCGTGATGGGGAACATAGGGCCTTATTCAACACAGATCACTAATCAGAGAATTGCTGTTAACTGTGTTTAAAAAGCCCAGAAAGAAAGAATAACCCCCCTCCCCTTGCAAAATTGTGAATGCATAACAAATAGTGATGCATTTACAGATCCAGTCTCAAAAACTGAACCGTGAAACAGTTTTTTCCATCGGGGTCAGTCTAGGGCTTCCACTAAGAACCAGGCTGCAAGTGTTCATCGCTGACGGTAGAGACCCACCCGAAAAACACCTGGGCACACGTGTTTTCACAAACACAGCCAGAAAATACCATGTTCCCTAAAAGCCAACTTCCTGTCAATCAAGCTGCAACTTCTGCGCTACTGCTATGCTTCTAAATATTTATCATTGTTTGTTGCAAACGATCACATTAGCCAAAGTCCCGCTGTGTGATGTCACCATAGCACCACCAACCTGCTGTGTGATATCGCTGAATAAAAAAAGTTTGCTTGACAAGGATGCGGAACCTTTGGCTGTCCAGCTGTTGTTGAACTACACATCCCAGCAAGAGTGTATGTCTATATCAGGGGCTGTTGAACAGTTTTAGCATGGCCAAAATAGCAAAACTGTAGCAGGGCATGCTGGGATTCATAGTTCAACAACAGCTGAACGGCGTTCCCTCTCCTCGGTCTAGATAGATAGATATCCAGTCTTCCTTCACCGTGCAGGTAGCACCCCCCTGCTGACAGAATTGTTTAGCAGTGCTCCTCCCGGATATACATTGTGACTTAGCAGAAGTATCGCTACACTATCTCTTTCTTCACTTTTGTTTTGATTTTTCAGAACATTACGTATAATTAATTTCCAGACAAAAGATCTCATAAGTGTAATTAATAGCTATAGCTCCCGTAAACGCAAGTTTAAATATAAATACTACATGCAGCGTCCATTTAAATGAGGCTACACAAATTAATTACTTCTTCATTTCAAAAAGCTTCTCATGTCAACTCAATTAACGTAATCCAGGCAGTGATGCAACTGGAAGAGACAGCGCAGATTTATCTGATACTTCACAAGGAAAGTTTCTCATCCCTACTGTAAAGCCTTAATCTACTATCAAAATGGGGAGCCCAATTTTTATTAGCAGAAAAGGGCGTGAGAGCCTGGAGTCTGACAACTACCCAAGAGATACTGGTCCTGCTGACCTATGGAACACTTAAATGCTGTTTAATAGCGTGAATTCTTGAAATTCAGGACATAATCCTAGCTCTCTCTATCTTTGATGATAATGATTGCCATGAGAAGTCAATGCCAGTTATTTCAGCCTAATTAGTTGAGATGTCCTGGGAGGACATAATGGATACTGTGCAGAAAATCCCGGACTTTTGTTGAACCTGAAAGCAGTTTATGGGATTTTATCTTGAAAACTACGTTCTCATGAAGGGAACGGCACTTTTCAAACTTTGTTAAAGTATAATTTAACTTTTTTGCTCATTTAATGAATTGATGTATTCTTTAATAAACTTGTTCCTTCCTACGCTATCTAGATGGACCATGTATGGACCATACGAGAGACCTCCAAGAGCTCTATGGAGCTCTAACCTTTGCTGTTATCCATTGATAGACATCAGAAGGGGAGGTGCTGTGACAACCATCAGAAGGGGAGGTGCACTGACAACCATCCAAAAACGGGGAAGTGCACTGACTGGCATCAAAAAGGGGAGGTGCACTGACAGCCATCAAAATGGGGAGGTGTATTGACAACCATCAGAAGGCGAGGGGCACTGGCAACCATCAAAAAGGGGAGGTGCACTGGTAACCATCAAAAAGGGGAGGTTCACTGACAACCATCAAAAATGGGAGATGCACTGGCAACCATCAAAAAGGAGAGGTGCACTGACAACCATAAAAAATGGGACGGTGCACCAACAACCTTCAAAAAAAGGGGAGGTGCACTGACAACCATTAAAAAGGGGAGGTTCACTGACAACCATCAAAAAGGGGGGGTGTACTGACATCCAGCTGAAGGACAGATGCACTGGCAAACATCAAAAAGAGGAGGTGCACTGACAACCAACAGAAATGGGAGGTACACTGACAAACATCAGAAAGGGCGGTACACAACTTACAACCATCAGAAGGGGAGGTGCAAATGGTGTCATAGGCCTTGTCCAATCAATCTCTCTGTCAGAATGCAACATAGAAAATGCTGACATTCTATTTTTTCCTGGTTGTCGCTTAGTAGTGTCCAGGCCAGGATAGCACTCTGCACCCCCACAGGCCTCTTTGGAGCAGCCAAGTGAATTTGTCAAAATAGGTGTGAAAATTGTCAAGCAAACATTTTTATTCGGTGACATCACACAGCAGGCTGGCTGGGCTACGGTGAAATCACACAGCAGGGCCTTGGCTAATATGATCGTTAGCAGCAAAGAACGATAGAAGAATGCTGGTAGCCTACACTACTGAGAATTCAGGTGGACTCCCGGAAATTCAGACGTCATCTACTGTATACTGTACATCAGTTCTTCTTGTCTGTTAAAGTAATAGTTGTCAAAAACAATGAAGAATATGTGGTCTCATTAGTCTCAAAGGAACAAAAAGTGGATGAAGATAATGGGGGCAATTTATGAAGTCTTGGATTGAGATAAAGCACCAGCCAACAAACTACTAAATGCCATTCAATGTGTACGATGGCCGTTAGGGGCTTAGTAAATAGGCCCCTATGTTTCTTAGCCAAAGTTTGTACCTACAAAAGCTTGTTCTTTGTGTCTTCTAAATAATTCAGAAGATCGGGAGGAAGGAACAAGCACATCCACCATCATTACCAAGTTGGCCACTGACAGCTTTAACTGCTTTTTCAATTCACTTCTCCACGGCGAGCAGCTTCCAAGTTTAAGAGTAGCTCACCACTTACGCTCATTTACAGCTTACATCTCAGTAAATCCAGAAGGTGTCTGCTGAAAAAGAATGACTAGCCAAGCATCTTAATCCTCCTGTTCATTCATGCTCTCTAGAATGTCCTTTCAGGCCACTGCTGAGAGCCTGCACTGAAACCAAGGCTGATAAATTAGTCTGGAGGAAAGCGGAGCAGATTCAGCTTGTAAAAGGTCACTATAACTTTGTTCTGGGTGAAGGTTTATCTTGACTGCTGCTGTGACAGACAATGCCCTGGGTCTAAATGGCAGGAATCCTAGCTCCGCTGGTGAGAGTACTACGGTGGTAATGTACAGCAAACGCCACTGAGATCTAAGGCAGGAAGAAAGGGATATGGATTTTTGCAGCACGCCATTCAGCGAGGATGGCACAATAACACAGGCCATTAGTCTGCAGATTCCATCTGCTGTTATAGAAATGGGTAAAGTACTGTGTATATACAAGACTGCATCAGTATATAATGCTGTCTAATCAAAGACAACCTGTTTGGAAATACAGGTATACGATTAGCACTAATTTAGCTTCTACCGACAGTGGAAACTCAGAGTTTCTTTTAAAGTGACATTCCAGGCTACTAGTCATGGAACGGTGGTTTCCCATTAGTGTAGTCATTAGAACTGCAGGAGAAAACAGTTTTATCCAAGTTTTAATAATCTGATCAAAATCCATCAATCTGCTAAATATAGTCAGAATTCAAGATAGCCCCCTGCCCCTGGTCTTCCAACGCAAAATAATAATCCCAAGAGAAGCCAGAAGAGAGACTTTTGATGGGACGAAGCATCCAGATCTCAACTTGGCCATCTAGATACCCTCAACTTGGACACTGAATCATCACTTGGGCCAAATAGTATAAGAGCAGGGGGCAGAATCCATCCCATTGTGCCTGGCTTAAATTGGTCCTGGTGAAGTTGTTCTAGTGATTTTTGTAAAGTACACAAGTTTGTTTATTATTATTGCAATAGTTCTGGTTGGCAGCCACCAAGAAGCATTGGGATTTAACCAGAATATTCCTGTTGACTTGTTCATGTCAGCTGGTGACTGTCTTTTGGATGTGGAGTGCCAGAACAGGAATATCAAGGGTAAATGCAGTAGCTCCCTTGGATCTAAGGGGGAGGCGCCCTTCACCAGTACAAATTCTAATAACCGGTCCCGATTCCCAGACCACCAAGCTCGGGCAGTCATTACTAACACTCACATTTGTCAGACCACCAGGCTCAGACACAGGTGCATTCAATACTAACTGTCACATTTCCCAGACCACCTAGCTGGTGCACAGGTGCATTCATTACTGTAACATTTCTAGGACAACCTAGCTGTTACACAGAATGGAACAGCCAGTAGCTGTATTTCAGCAAATTAAAGTTTCTAGAGTATATTGGAGACATCCAAATGTCTGTATAGGGATTTCTAAGGGTTTATATACTGTAAACGTTTGTAAATGAAAAAATGCTTGAAACGCTCAATTATTCGTATAGTGTGGCGAGGGGCCGCGGATAACTTTACATGTATTCCGCGTCCGCTCGCCACGCTTTGGCCTCGGCGGCTCACTGCGCTTGCCACACTATATAAAATCAACTCCACGCCGACGTGGATAGTGAGGGTATGAAAAAGTCATAGGACGCGTACCGCCGCCGCTCGCTATGCTTCGGGGTGGCGTGGATAGTGGGGGGGGGGGGGGGGGTGTAAACATAATTTTATGACATACAATAATATTATTGTATACCTAATATTACATGAAAAAAATCGCATCGCGCGGCACTACAATAGCCCATGTGATCCGATTTCCCTACGCAGAATACCCCACTAAGGAAATAGCTTAGTGGGCACTGTTCTAGGAAAGAAGTACCCAAATTTGCACTGGGGTGGGGTTAAAATACCAATTTGCATAGAATGGCACCATTCAGCACCGCCTCAGCTGGGTCTGCAAATTATCCCTATTTATCTCCCCATTCTGCCCATTTCACTGGTAAGTGGCCAGAATGCTGGAGGTCCGCACACTCTCTTGGGAACACATGAAAAGCAGAGCAGGATCCGGCAAAGAAGATCCAGTAAATACAGAGGAGGAACTGCAATTGGTGCAGCAGGTGCCCATTGCTGCCCGTTCAATTGCTTCCTGTCACCACTGTTTTCCCTGTCACACTTTGCCTCCCCTCTGCATCTCCCTGTCACCCACTGCCATGTTGCATATTGTGAATTTCCATTGGACTGGAGGAGGGGGGCCCAAATTATATATTTGCACCTGGGCTCAACATCCACTGGGCCAATGTGACCTATTATTACTAGTATTGTAAGACATATGGGTCTTTTTTTAGGGTCCACCTCATCATGAGCCCTACAGTGATCAGGGACAAGAAATGGACCATTTTTTTTCTTTGGGTGGTTTGCTTTTTTTAAAATCAGTGAATCCAAATTACGAACACACTGTTTGACGTTGTATTTCCATGGATCAGTGTTTACATATGTCAGACAGTAACTGAGCTGATTACATAAGTCTCTATCTTCCCATCCCTGCCACCATCCCCGCTAGCAAAGCGTGTTGGGACAGCATTCATTTGTGTGGCTTGTGGTGTGTAAGAGAACGGACCTCTCTCTGCATATAGAACAGGCCTTGCCTTTATTTGCAGAACCTACTTCAGAATGCATGCCTGGGATCAATGCAAACACATTAAACATTTTAAAGAACCTACTCATCAGTCTGGAACTTGATTAAACTAGCCAACATCCACTTATCCAGGTGTCTATAACTATTCCAAAATCTATTTCTGTTTAAGAGAGAGCTCCCAATGCAGGATGTGACTTACAGGGTTACTCAAGACAAGGGAAACGTATTAATGAAAAAGTCATTTAGCTCGCTGGCTGCTCAGTAACTTGCTGTATAACTCAGGCGGTGTAAGTGGATTGCATTCCACAGTCGCCTCTGCCTAAATGTTCAAAAATAAGATTTTCTCTTTATTTCACTTCACAGGGCTCTGGGGAACTGTCCTAGGAATACTACGTTTCCATTTCACTTTTATAGGCTATGGGGCATATTTATCATTCAATATTTGCGGGCCATTCCCTGAAAACAGTCATTTTTGGGTGGTACTCCAAATATTAAGCATCGCCCAAGATGGGATTGCAGCAGATATCTCCAATACACCTTTTCCAGATTTAGTAAGCGCCAGATGGTGTTAAGCCCCGTACATACAGGAAGTTTAGCTCAGCGTTTTGTACTGAGGGGCAGATTTATTAAGCTTGGAGAAGAGATAAACTGGAGATAAAGCGGAGAAAAGGTAAAAGGAGATAAAGCACAGCCAATCAACTCCCAACTGTCTTTTTCAAACACAGCTGATTGGCTGTGCTTTATCTCCTTTTACCTTTTCTCCGCTTTATCTCCAGTTTATCTCTTCTCCAAGCTTAATAAATCTGCCCCTGAAGTGTTCTAGGGAAAGCGACTTCCCCTGACTTTCACGGTGGCTAGGTTACCTGTACACACATAGCAATGCATTTATGGGTGATCTGTGATAACTGGGGTTTATTAATCACATGCAGGCGATAAAAACCGGGCTATTATTGCCCCTCTAGGCTAATTTTTTTGCAAGTTCTTCTCGGTCCCCAAACCAAGAATTAGTGTCCCCACTCCCGGCATTACTTGCCTACTCTCCCAGAATAACCGTAAGGCTACAGGAAATCAGGGGGCCACTCCCAGCCCCCGCAAAGCCCCAGAATTACATTTCTGTAACCTCACCCACCTGCATTTCAATATATAGCCGCTCACCCCGTATGTACACCCATCTTCAGGTGGAAGATGAGCAGATGATGCAATTTGCGCTAAGCTGCATTATCGTAGCTCTGCCTTTTGTGTTATTTCCTACTTTGTCCTTTGATGTACTTTACAGTACGATGCTTTATGACTTTGTTATAGCTCTGAAAAATCTAAAAAGTAATAATAAAAAAAATAATCACAGTTACGACAAAACCATGCCTTGTATATGAGTGCCGCTTTAAAAAAATAAAACCCCATCAGAGAACGGCCGTCAACCCGCACCTCCAACAGTCTCGTCCCCATAGACTGAACACCAGGTGTGAGAGAACAAGTAGGATTCCATTCGTTTTTCCGAGAACGCTAAAAAAGGGAGCATGGGATGGGTTTATTTTCGTCCATCAAAATGTTATTTTTTTTACCCCCATCTGCAGTTACTACAGAGCACAGTCATCCCTCCTATGGCAGACGAACACTACTAAGAAGAACTTGGTATGCACTGATGACTCTCTAAATATCAAAAAGAAAATATTTATTTCCCCTCTGTGCTGGTGAGTAAGAGAGATCTATTTAAAGGCTCAGTGCTCATCTCCATTACTCCTGATTTATTCCCGCTTATGGAAATAATATTGAGATTTCACTGTAATATATTTAGTCATTTCTCTTTGCACATATAAATTTCACCTACATCCTATTAGTGCTGGCAAATGCCACGTCTAACCCCTCTGCTGCTAGGCTGCCTGGAGCATTAAGAGAACTCCAGTCACTGACTCTTGCCCAGGCTTTTTGCCATAGTAAGGTATACATGCCGCAGGACACTGCACAGGGGTGGAAGTGAACATCTGCTGTACAGACTGCGTTAGTGATGGGCTACTCTATGTAAGAGCTGGGCTCGGCTATCCTCCCATAGGGTTCTAATATCACTAGTTGAAGGGGGGAGGGGTGTCACCAAACCATTTGTAATATAGCAACAGCAGACATGGATGCCCTCACACAAATGCGCATGCCCCCAGCACATGCCCAGTGTCAGTGCCCAATCCCTGACACTAGTCATGTATGAAAGCCCCATTCAGTCAGCCTTTGTGTTGAGCAATTCCCCCAAATTTTCCCAACCACTTTGGTTCTCAACTCCAGTCCTCAAGTTTCCCAACAGGTCATGTTTTGTGGCGGTCTCCCTACACAGGTGAGTAAATCTACGCAGGGGTCTTTTAACAGAGGAGTTTGCCCGTGAGCTTTGTGAAAAGGAAACCAAGGTCATCCAACCCAGTGCCGTTCGCAGAGGCTGGGAACCACTTGTCTAGACCTGTATAAAGAACACCCTTCTTGGATAATTTAATGTATATCTGGGTACACACTAAGCCAACACACAATCTCGCTAGTCAAGTAACCAATCCAGGGAAGCATATACACTTACCGATCGGCTGTTCACAGCGTCACCCTTTTGTTAACTTCAGTCCCCATAGCTAGTGACTGCCTCTAAACCCACACCTCCATAGCCCTTCAGTGTATGATAGAGTATCCTTCAGCTGGCCATACACTAGGGCGACTCTTCCAAGGTGAAAAGTCACCCGCGATCACCCTAGAGTGGGAACTTCCTGGGTGGCAGGACTGCTTATGATACACCTATCGTATGCAATAGCAGCCAAGCCCCCCCCAATCAATTATGCTTCCTGAGTGATCTTCGGGCTCTGATACAATGCTCATAGGACTGCACAGCTCATCGGACCTAATGTCAAACACATGCAATTTTTACGCTTCCTCTGATTTCTCGCTGGAATGGGATGAAACATTACCAAATCGCCATAGAATTGCCCTAGTGTATGGGCACCTTTAGACCCCGATAAAGACACTTTAGGGGCTTATATAACAAATTAGATTGATTTAAGTCACAAGCAAATAAAAAAGTGACCAGAACCAATAATCCCAATTTGCTGGCTCAAGATCTTTGTGTTACTGTATTTTCTTACATTAAATAAATCATTTAATGTGTTTCAATGAATATTAATTATAAAGCATGTACAAGTATAAGGCACGCATGTTTTATTTATTATGACGCCTAACCAAAAAAAAAAAAGCCAGTTACATTGGCATCATGAAAAACAATGGATTTTTAAGACTAGCGTTATCCTTTAAGTTAATTGCATTTAATTACTTTAAAAAAACGAATGGATGCATCATTAATAAGGATTCATTATAGTCGTTCGGCCACTGAACAACATAGAGGAATAATGTAATATTTACAAAACACAAAAATAGTAATAAAATAATCACGTTCCATTTTGCCTATCCGTTCTACGATTCTCTCTGCCTACTTGCTGTCATGTGCCAGGGACCGCACACAATTTAATAGCACTTGCATGGCGAGGCAGTATTTTTCCTGACGCTTGTCAAGGGCGGCCATCTTTTAATTAGCAAAATAAACAGCGGTATGATAAATGTCATTATTTACTCAACAAATGATCAAAATCATTGTGTTTTTTTCCTCAGCTCTTTGCTCCACAGGGGCAATAAACTGAAAATGTGATGTGATTTATGCCAGACCCTTTGACTCGGTGCGTTCTGTGTCAGCAGGCAAGGGAGTAATAGACTCTGTAGAGCATGCATAAATTTAATCACATCTCTCACAATAAAGGGGAACCTTATTTACTCCGATTTTATTTTTAAAGGATGCATCTTTTCCTTAAAGAAATAACATACCCGGAGCGATTGCACAGAATTTCATTTACAGAGTAAAAAGGAACTAATGACTGTTACCTAATCATTTCCTTTCCGAGTCTTAGGAAGGAAAATACGCCATGTATTTTACTGAAATCATTGTGAATCACCGTTGTGTCTTACAGGCGAGTATAGTGAATGAATGCCTCTGGTGTTGTTTTAGGAGAACAGACAAATGCCTGATATCCATATCCAAGTGAAACAAAATTTCCAGTCCTTCAGCTACTGGTCCTGATTCTTGTTCATTTGTGAAATTGCGAAATTGGTCCTTGGAACCATGGTGCGGATCTGCGCATGCGTAATGGCAAAAATACACATGTGTTTACCCAGTGTTCATTCTAGCACCCTGCTCCTTGTAAAAACCTTGTAGTTCCTCCTTCCTGCCTGGGGTGTCGCTGTCTGCTGTGGTACTTCAAAAACAGTCTAGTTTGTATCTCAATGTTGAGATACAAACCCAACTGTTGTAGAAACATCACAGCAAACAGCGACACCCCAGGCAGGAAGGAGGAACTGCAAGGATTTTTCATGGAGCAGGGTGCTAGAATGAAGACTATTACCCACTCTGTGACGAGAGCTTTCGCACAAAAGGGGGTGGGTAGGGTCTGTCCCATGGGAATGGCCAGTGTTTCCTGGGCGTGCCCACAAAAATGGTGGGTGCGCCCAGAAAAACGCTGGGTGTCCCAATGCGAACGCAGGCATGTCGAAGCCTGTACCAAATTCAGCCATGTCCTTCGTGAATAAAAGTCAGCCTAGACGGATTCAATGGATGGCGACCATCGAATGAGTTTTCGCCCATACGCTCGCATTCCTGTCAGGCGGCGTTTTGACCAGAGCAGAAAATGTACGCTGCTTATCGAGTGGACCTGAATCAGGCCCATTGTTCATGCATATTACAATGTGCCACCTCATTAGCTGCGAAGGTCTGGCCTAGTCACCGCCGAAGCAGAGTAGCCACATTCATTGAGGGCAGAATTACCTCATGCAACATGGCCGTATAGATGTTCCCTAGTTCCTGCCATAAATGCACTAGTGTGCATCATGAAGTAATGGGAGTTTCCATCTTGTCTGTTCAGTTCAGTTTAGTACTAAACGGACTGGATTTGATTGGACATTGTGTTATATAATTACTATTATAAGGAAATGTAACTAAATATTAGCCGCACATGCTGCAATAATGGCATTATTTAGTTGAAATTTACCGGTCAATCATCTTTTGCATGTGTACAGCTAATTCCAACCCTATTTTGCTCAGTCACACTGCATAACCCCCAAAAGAAATGGCCTTCTCCCCGGGACCTCATATCTTTGACCTAGTAGTTCACACCCATTTCACATCATGTACCCCCTAGCCCAATGTGTGGACACTCTGTACCCCCTAGTCCGTGAAATCAGCAAAGGAAAATTGTAGCGCACAAGAAAAAGATGTTGTAACCATAGCAACCCATCAAATATTTGCTTTCTTTTCCTAAATTCTGCTTAAGATTGATCGCAACTGATTGCCATGGGTTACAAAATTCACCTGCACCAGGTTTCTTTACTGTCCCCCTAAAAGTAATTGAAGGTACTTGTTTCCTAGCACGGTGCCCACGATTTTCATCTTATAGTATGCCATCGTTTTGATCGCATCGCATGCGATGCGATCAGACCCAATTTTTTAATTGTACAGGCACCCTGATGGGTGATTAATATGTTAAATGCACCCCCATTGTTAATGACACCCCCACTATGAATGCCAACCCGAAGCGTGGCGAGCGCAGCGAGCCCGCGAGGGGTGGTGGTACGGCGTCCACCGACCTTTTCATACCCCCACTATCCACGTCGACGTGGAGTTGATTTTAGATATTGTGGCGAGCGCAGCAAGCCACCGAGCCCGAAGCGTGGTGAGCCCCACGAGGGGACACGGATTACTTCACATGTATGCCATTGTAATGGCATGCGATGCGAAGCGATATTAAAATTGTACCGTTCGGGTCTTAAGACCCATCCCATCGCATACCTTAATAAGTGGTATGCTATGGCATACGATGGGCGCCGTGCTAGAAAACAAGTACCTAATTGAAAAACATTGGTATTTGAAACTTTAATTGCACATAGCTCCATTGAAATGAATGTTTGGTTGGGGAAATACCAATTAACTTTTTAGACTTTTGACCCCTAAGCTCTACAGGATTTTCATTGTCACCATTATACGAATCACAAAAATAAGTTGTTTTTCAAAGAAAAAAATAACACACTTTTGAATGGCGTATGGAGGACCTGTTTTCAGTCACTTCACTGGATGTCAAGGCTGAACCATTGATAATGATGACTATTTATTGAATGGCATTTTTATCATCTGCAGGTCTAACAAGGCATCTTGCAAAACATAATGCAGACAGATAAAGCGGAGAGATAAAAGGTGTGACAGAGAGAGAGCAATCTATCTACCTGAAATGTGAATGCAAGGTCAAAACAGATAGTGATTGGGTGGGTCTGTGACTCTGTTTGAGGACGTTAGTTTGAGGGCAAATAGTTTTAACTACTGGTATAAAAGTTGGCTGTCAGGTCACGATCAGGGAACAAAAGAATAGCAGAGAAACAAGAGGAGCGCCATGGAGAAAGTATTTTCACGTAGACCAAAAATAAATAATATATCACAAAGTCAACAGAATCTCAAATAATAGAAACAGCCCGTACCAGGCTTCACATTCAATGAGTAATAGAGATATGGAACGTTACTTAAAAATAAGAAGGTAAATATAGGCTTGCATCAGGATAAGAGGACATTTGCCTCAAGGTTGTTCGAAGGACCATCTAGGTTCCAGCTATTGATGTGGGAATATATCACCGTACGTGACTTTTCGCATTATTTTTTTTATTTAAGGACACTTAAAAAAAAAATAATAATAAAAAAATTTGAAGTGGAAATTATCAATTTTTTTTTTCATTTATTGAATTTTTTTTTTAACTTTTCTCCTTCATCTTCACAATTTTTTTGTGAGAATGAACAGAAATTGTGGCAGACACCCAAGAAAATTTCCATAGTTTTCTAAAAGTAAAATAATTTCTCAAGCAGGTTGTGGGGAATGGTGGTTTCTGGGCAAACCCCCTCCCCAAGTTTGCCTATAAGTAATGGTTTGCGGTAACCATTTAATAAATATACCACTAAGAGTTTTATTAAGGCAAATGTATGTTTTCAATTATGTTTTAATATCATTATCAGACATACTGTATATACTGGTATCAGAAAAGAAGAAGACAAAAAGTTCAGAACTCTGAGCTTTGCTCGCCGATACAAAAATAAATAGGTACAAAAATGAGAAGTTATGAGAAAATTATTCATTTTATTTACATAAAATATCTTTTATTATGGTGATTTAACTGTTGGTTGCGGAGTCAGTTAATTGATGCATGAGTTCAACAAATATTAAAACATTCCATTCTTCTATTGGCACAAATAAATTTCAGAGCCACTCCTACCCATGAAATAAAATTTGTCTGACGCTTTACAGCTGCTGCAAAAGTTATCACCAGAACGGTTTTGTGCAACCAAGTATACTAAATAATGCTTAGACCAGTGGTTCCCAAACTTTTTTGATTCATGGTACCCTAGGGTATGAGAATTTTTTCCATGACCCCCTTAGGCCAAAAGTTTCTTGTTCGGAAATTTAGAAAAATATTAAATTGTGTTTATATGTCATCTTTACGGTCAGCTTTGTATTATTCTCTTCTATTTTTCCACAAAAATTGGAAGTCCCAAAACTGGTTTTGTCTATTACTCTGACCAAAAATAATTTGATTTGATTCTGTTCCACCAATTCAGGGCACCCCTGCAGGTGTTTTAGGGCAAGGATAATTGGGCAGCACTGATATGTAGTTTAGTGTAATTAACTAAAGTCTACAAAAGAGTTTTGTACGTGGCAGGAAGCTTTGGTAGATCAGTATTGCTGCCCATGATTACTAGGTTCCTTTGAAGTTGCAGAGTGATTGTTGGCTGGTTGTTTACCCTTGCTCACCTATGCAATACAAACTCAGATAACTAATTTGTGTCCTATTAAGATGACTCGTTAACACATTTATCAGATCAAGCCCAGACACGGGCCTTTGTCTTTTGTGTAACTGACAAAAAGGAGTTCAAGTGGCGTTCTATATTAGTTTGTTCTCCATTGTGTTCCGCTCATACACGAGGAACGTACTGGCACATTGAGAGGGTAAATTCTCGCTCTCATTTCCGGATTCTGTGGTTTATGAAAAGTTAATGAACCAATGCCCTATAATGAGTGTTTCAAACAATATGTATTTCCCAGAAGAGTGAAATATTTAGAATGATAAGATAAGTAATGTTTATTTCTTATTTCATTGCTTAAGGATCGTTCTGAGACAACGCGGCAAGAGAAAACGTTCCAGTAACAATAGTCATATGATCTCCACACCGTGCTTGGACAGAAATGGTGACAAAGTGCATGTGAAGATATTTCACATGTATGTCCTACACGGTTTCTCTGCTCTCTTTGTAGATCATTTAGGTACACATAACATAAGTGTATGAGCTACCATTGTGTATCCCGGCCTGCATTACACTCTAAAGCTAGGACACCAGCACCAGCCCCCGACACTAATCAGCTGACTCCCACTTCCGTCATCTCAGGAGGTTTTTGGTCATGGCTAATACCATGCTAAACATTGCCAATTTGGTGGAGAAAAAAGGTCCATAACAGTCCGACTGTTTCCAAAACCACCACTGGAATTTGGTCAGGATGAAAAGCCACCCAAGCTGGGTTGTCCTATGTTTATAACTTCTGAAGATCTCAAAATAGTGATCTATGGATCATTGTTACTGAATTTGATATATTTATAAACACTGGGAGTGCTCTACTTTCTCTTCTGTACATTTGGTGTTTGTGAAACATACGGCAAATATAGACTTAAGGCCCCATACATAAGTGTGACTTGTCTGAAGGGCAAGACACATCCGATATCCCGTGAACTCTGTCTGCACCTCCCCTGTAGTCCTTCCATCCGATTTGGCACTCGATGTGCCATTTTTACATGCAATTTTTCACATTCATTTTTTTCGCATTTAAAACTAGCACCGAATTGCAAGGGGAGTTCAATTGAAATCGGATGCGATGAATTAGATGCAGCCGAGATTTGCAGGAACGACTGCGGTTCCGACTTAACGTATGTGCAGGACGTTCAATCTCTGTATCTGATGCGCATGGAGCCACGCATCGGATCGGATCCGATGTCAAACACATGCGACCTGGACACTTTTCACCCAATTTCTCTGGCTGATTCATCGGAATCGGGTGAAACTTCCCAAAATCGCATAAGTGTATGGCCAGCTTTAGTGTCCATTCTAGCAACTTTCAAAACCCGCGCAGTTCCTCCTGCTTGCCTGTGGTGTCTGCTGTGATGCTTCTAGCACAGTGTGGTCTGTATTTCAGCACTGATATGTAGACCACACGTGTTCGTAGCTTCACGGCATAGAGCAACCACCTAGGCTGGGAAGAGGAAGTGTGTGGGTTTTAAAAGATGCAGGGAGCTAGAATGAATACTACAGACTGTCTCTATAGACAACTACTGGGATTCATTCATTTATGAGGTACTTGAGACCGCGACCGCTCGCCACGCTTCGGGCACAGTGGCTCGCTGCGCTCGCCACACTATATAAAATCAACTCCATGCATAGTTGGATAGTAGGGGTATGAAAAAATGGGGTGCATTTAACATGGGAGCCCAGATAATACATAAGTACCATTTATCCTGGTACTACGGAGATGTCAAATCTCCTCTGACTTCTTAAACAGTTCTAGTTCTCAGCCAGCAGGTGACAGATTGTTATTCTGACAGTATCTTCTACTACTGCTGCTATGCTGAGGTTCTGTTCTGTTGTGGGGGGTTCTGCAGTATTATTTAGGCTGTGTATACAGCTGCATCCTACATTTCTTCTATGTGGATGTGTATTATGTTGATACATAAGAATCTATCTCATCACAATTACTACCAGGGGCTGACTAGAAAAATGTTAGCCTCGGGCAAGCAAACGGCACTGACATGACCAAAGGTGGTTTAGTCTACGACCATGTGGATTTCTCTGGAGCAGCTGTGCGATACAACCGACATCAGCGCAATACTTTTCCAGAGCGGTATGGGTTACATTACGGGTTCTCTATGCCAATCTCCACAGATATGTTCATGTAAGGCTAGCCTGGTTGCTCAAACACAGAGTACAGATGTAGCCATGCTTACCCATGCCACGATTCAAGGGTGGCACGATTAGTGTGCCCACTTGCATGCGACATACACACACCTCATTATAATCTATGGGTGATTGCCGGACGGGACTATTTTTAGCTCAAAGATGAAACCTGTCTATGGGCCAGATGTATCACGCTTCAGAAAGTGATAAAGTGGAGAGTGATAAGCATCCAGCCCCTAACTGTCTGTAACGTGGAAGTTAGGGGCTGATTGGTCGGTTGTTTATCCCTCTCCCCTTTATCACTTTTTAAAGCTTGCTACATCTGGCCCTGTATCTGTATTTTAAAGGTTTAAATACTTTTTTATTCAAACATCACAATTACTAAAGATGATACGATTTTATCTTGAGGGTAACACTAGTAAGGAAGTAGGATTATAGATGGGGTAGTATTAGTAGTAAGGACACATGACAGCAGGGTGGGGTAATAGTTTGGTGCACCATGCTCTTGTAGCGGTGTACTAGAATGGAATATGGGTGTCTACACACCTTAGTTGTCATTCACTTGATGTGGACTTGAACAGCCATTAAAAGCTATAATAAAAAAAAAACAATAAAAAAAAAAAAACAGCTCTCCCACATTGCTTGCAGTGCCTGATATACAATACAGAGAGTGGCCCAGAGATCACCTGATAATTCGTTGGGCATTCTTCTAGCCAGAATGCACAAAATATAGAATTATAGTTACCACTACACAAACTATACTGTATTATTGTTATTCTTTTTATTATATACTGTAGGGGTTATTCTAATTGCATGGGGGACCGATGTTTAGCATCTGCGCATGCGCATTTATGTGCAAGTGCAGATGCTGGGTGCGAGCGGGCACAGCGAATGTCCGCCGTCCCCCTCGCACCTAGCACTGGGCGTTTCCATGCAGCTACTAAAGATTATAATGTTTATCTTGAGGGTAATACTAGTAAGGAAGCAGGATCATGTCAGCGGATGTCAGCTGCCTGACCGTTTCCCACACAGGGCGCTTGCAAATGTAATACACCATAGAGTTGTCTTATATTTGCGAACGCTGAAGAAATCATTGGAGGGTCGGCGACCATGGAATGATTTCGCCCTTGCAGGATGAGAATGGATGTTTATGGTAAACTAGCGAGGGAAGGGGGCTTTGGCCGTGCGGGTGTCGTTAGAGAGAGTCACTGAGGCCTGGGGAGAGTCAGTGAGGCCTGGGTCTGGAGTTGGGCCCTCCCTGGGCTAAGTTCCATGCCACGGTGTCTCCTGGGGGCAGAGGCCCCATCTCCTGGGTGAGACAGGGGGGCCAAGACTGGGCCTGCAGGAAAGGGGAGCCACTGCTGGTGTCTCCTGAGGGCAGAGGCCCCCTCTCCTGCAGCCTCTCTCCTGGGGATGAGCCTGTGAGCTGGGGTTCATGATCCAGTCAGTGCTGGACAGAGGGGGGTGGGGGTACTGCTGGTGCCCTCGTACAGCTTCCCCTCACCTGTCTCTCGGATGATCGCCGGGAGCCTGGATGCCGGGTTGTGGGATGGATGGGGGTCCTCCTCAGCCCATGGCCTGCTCGGAGGCCACTTGCAGAATGTCTGTGTGGGGTCTCCGCTAGGCGGGACCACCGCTGCCTGGAGGATCCTTGCCCTCTCTCCTCTCCTCCCTCCTCCATGATGACAATCTTCCCGTGTTCCCGGCCACTCACAGCTCGCTCGTCTCGCCCGTCCAAAGTAATAACATAATAATCTTATTGGAATTAATTATTGAGGCAATGTACTAACAAGCACATTCAGGTACAAGCTCTGTTAGATAATTACATATATAGACAGTGGCATCACAAGCAAGCTCCTGTAACAGATTAAAAGCCAGATTAAAAGCCCCCCCCCCCCCCCCCCCCCGAAATATTCTGAAGAACCACAGTTTCCAGAATATTTCAATCTTTGGAACACATTCTGCCTTATGCTTGGTAAAATCTAAGTCAATTCGAGGGGCTGACCAAGTGGCCGATTCAGGTACGCATATACGCTTACTGATCAGCCGCTCAATGCATCAAACTAATGTCACAGCTGGCCAGGAATTTGAATTCGCCCAATTTGACTTCAGTACCTTTAGCAAGTGTATGGCTGTTGTGCACAACCAATACACACAGCCAGATTTGCCAATACATCTTCAGGAACAAACTAGAAGGCATTGGCTGTGTTATGAAGTAGAAAGTAAGGCTAAAACGTTATTTCTTGCTCATTACAAGAACACATTTATATGTTGGATGCACCTTTGAATAAACGGTATTTAAGTGTATTTATATTTATAAAAGCAGATTTCTCCTGCATGGAAACATGATGTGTAAAGATGAGTTCTATCGAGGTGTGACGAGTAACTCCTAACCATGAAATGACTTTAATGGCTTTTAAATAAATGGTATGTACTGTAATACATAGCGAAGAGGGAGCGGCCATGGAATGTTCCCCGAGGCTAAGCATCTTTCAGCGGAGATGCTGTGTATGAGAGAATAAATTGTGGAAAGGACCTGAGCAGTGTGCACAAACAACGGTTTTGTGTGAACTTGGCCTTTAAAAGTGGCGACATCAATCATGCAGGGAGACATTTAAATTTTAGATTACCTGTGGCGGTGATGGTAACATTTTCGGAATGAGAAGTCACCACAACAGAGATAAATAGCATGTTTTGCTCTAAAAGACACAGTACATGGCGGCCTCTGTTATTTATGGGACCGCTGAAGCGGAGTCTTAGCAAACCACGAGAGATATAAGTGGTTGGAAACAGGGTACTGTATTACAACCCCTCTAGCAGCCTAACCCTAACTGCCAGTTTCCACTGTAGCCTAACCCTAACCTCCTGCATCTCCACAGCCTAAACCTTCCACTAGACTAGAGCCTAACCCTACCTCCCCATTCTTACCTCTGGGATCCATTGGGATGTTTGGGATCCAGCTGTGGATCTTCTGACCATTAGAATCCTGACTGTCAGTATATTGGACCTTATTCAGGTCCATTTGTTCGAACCCTATCGTTTGCAAGGGGTCCAATGGTGTGAGTCTGCACATACGCAGACGCATTTATGCGCAGACCCCGTTGCGTGTGGCTACCCAAGTGTGCAGGTGGAGGGTGTGGAGGGGCGGGCCCGGGTCACTTGCATATGGGAACGCCCAGTGTTTCATGGGTGTCCCTATGGTCAAATGCCCCGATGACACGGGGGTGGCCAGCTGACATCACCGGATGTCAGCTGACCGCCCATTTCCTCCAAGCATATATAAGTGACTTTGCCATCATTCGATGGTCGCCAACCATCGAATGATGTGGGTGAATCCCCCTAGGCTGCAAATGGATGTTATTGTGCAACATCCATTCACAGGCCCTGCGGGGGAATCGCCCTTGTGAATGGTTGGCGTCAAGGCCCCCATTCGCAAGGCGGGGTTTGGTCAACTTGCAAGGCTGCAAATCAGTAGCCTTGTGAACCAACCAGAATAACCCCCATTGGCCGCATACCCTCATGAGCAAGATTACGATTTAATACACCCCACCACCACCACCACCACACACATACTACCCCCTACTGTATAACAAGTTCACTAGAAGTTCCCCTGCAAGTTTCTGCATCAGTAATTGGTGCAGTCCGTTATATTTACCGTAGCCTGACAGTTACGGTCATCAACCTATGAGTAAAATATACATAAAATATAGATACTACGCATGAGTATAGGTGATGACCTGTGTAATAGAAAAAGGTATACCACATATTCCAGAAGATAAAAAGCAGAATATTTGGAATTGAGGACACTTAGACACTAGGGCCCAGGGGATACGTGAGAACATTCTTTTCAACAGAAAAAGTCCCAGGATTTCTAACAGACTTATAAGCAAGGAAAAATGTTTCAAGTGAATCCTTCTAAATTTAGAAACAGATGAGAGGCGAGATTAGAGCGCACAGTGCCCAAGAGAGACCAATGCTAACTATAGACCGCTGGTCTCTATCGGTGCAATGTATTACAACGGCAGTGGACATTTGATGTTCAGTACAAGAGACTGTCCAAAATTAGCCAGATGAGAGATCCGTCCATCTAACCAACGAGAGGAGATACAATTATTGGGTTATACTTACCCCTAATTTATCAAATAAAATGCTTTATTCCAGTCTACTTCAAGAATCTGGGGCACACTATTTAATTATCTGAATTTTAACCCGTTAATTATAATTTCTTATCTCTACTGGCAATAAGACGTTATATACTGCGGCATGTATCTTAACACGCAAGCAGGGACAGGTTCTCAGATAGAAGCCCATCTCTGCTATGCGTAAAAGGAAAATTATGACATTAGCGCACATTTTATGGGGGTTGGGTCCTCCAGTGAGACCGCGCCCCTTTTTCACCTGTAGGAGACTTTGGCACACTGGTAATCACAGAGGCTGGTGACACCTCTTGCCTATGGGCTAGCCTAATTTTGAGAAGGCATTAGCTACTGAGGTGAATGTCCAGATTCTGGTGCTTGCCAATTTCAACAATAAAGCAGTCCTGTTTTGCAATTGAAAACGGGGACCGATGCACATTTTGCCAATAAAGGCTGTAGTTCCCTGTTGTCTGGGATACTTCATAAATTGCAGGTACTCCCTGAAAATGGGTGTATTCAGGGGATTTCTCACAAATATTCATTGATACATAGTCCCCTTTATCATCTAGTCAGAGTATTTAATCTTCATAGCCCTTGCAATGCAGTTCCAACTATCAACCAGCAGCAATTTTTTAAATATATATATATATATATATATATATATATATATATGTACATATCTATATCTACAGTATCTATCTATCTATCTACTCACCTCTATGAGCTGAAGTACCACCAGTGACCACTACTGTCCATTTGATGGACCAAATTACTCTGTTGTGCACTAAAAGATGTCATTATAGAAAGTGAAAGCAATTTTTGAGAGCGAGCTGTGACAGCAGAGATTGGAGGTAGGAGAAGATGTGGACTGGGGGTGGAGTGTTTGAGCTGTGATCGTTTTAGCCCACAAAGTGAAAGTCAAAACTTTCACAGCTTAAAGCGAAAGTACATTGCAGAAGCCGTCATTTTGACAGGCTTTTAACTAGTATAAATATATCTGTCCAATGGTAAGCCAGAAACAAAAGTCTATTAGTGTGGTTAAAATTGCAGGGAGACATGCAAATGAATGAATTACACCCTACCGTACCTGAATCTGGACAGCCCTTTGGTGATTGTTGGAACATGTGGCAAAAAGGTTTTTTAGTACATGTGGTCTCAGTTGAACTTAAGGAATTTCAGAATGGGCTAAACATGCAAAACAAAGCATTGACACATTCAAACTTAAATGAAATCCTGTAACCAATATCATGTAAAACTCACCACACCATAATTACAAGACCGAAATAGAGAACCGGAAAGAAGCGACACCCACTCGCATCCTTCTGCTCCAGGCCGCACTCTGCACAACCATTACATCTGGCATAAACCATTATGAAGAAGGGAAAGGCCCGTGGATAATTGGCCACAGATTTTACTTACTTCCCATCCTAGATTCGCCTCCTTTAATGTGGTCTTCTGTATCATGATATAAGGTCCTAATCTTTCCCCAATTTCAATTCTCTTCTTGGCCCAAATTCCCAGACCAGCTCCTGGTATCGACGATTCTCTCAGTTCAAAGTCTGGGGGGATTGGAATATCATCAGGAATGTAGACGGGGGCTTCGTAGGGTGACCCCTCCTTTGGGGTAAAGTCTTCGCTGGGTGAGGGAGGTCCTACAGGAATAGGTGACATAATACTGTCCTCTGTCTCTTCTTCTGCACTGTCACCGCCAAGTAGATCCGGGTCAGGCTCATACATATTATTTACAATGTCGCTGTCACCTGCCAAAAAGAAGACAGTTGAATTTAGGAAGTGGCAGACCACACAAATACTGTAGGTCATGTGATGTGATAAGAGAGAATGTGTAACCTCATGTACAGTATCCAGTGTAAACTCAAGACCCAAATACATGTTCATTCCTCATCCATATCAGAGGTGGAACTATTAATAATGCAGCTGGATGAGTGCACCGGGGCCCCTGGGGACTGTCACCTTCTTCCCGTCACCCACTGTTTTTTACTGTCACACTCTGCCTCCCCCCGGCACCCTCTATATTACTTTTATAATATGAAGCAGTTGGCTCCAACTTGCCTACTCCTCCAGACAGTGGCTGTAAGAGTTTACCCTAGATGAACCTTAAACTCTTATGCTAGAGACAGATATAGCGGACAATGTCGGGTACTTAAAATCTAGATACTTATATGTTAGTTGGGCGCCCACTAAGCTATTTGCTTAGTTTTACGTGTCCGCTCGCCACGCTTCGGGTGCGGTGGCTCACCACACTATATAAAATCAACTCCATGCCGACATGGATAGTGGGGGTATGAGCGTAGTAACTATAGTGGGCGCCCAACTAACATATTAGTACCAAAATGTACATTTTATACATTTTTTCAAGCACCTGGAGTGACTTCAAAGGATACTGTATATATATATATATATATATATATATATATATATATATATATATATATATATATATATATGTATACATACATACATACATACATACACACACACACATATATACACACACAATATTGTATATCCTATAATATTTATTAGAACAGTTTCATTTGTCAATGAATTTATCATCTATCAGCCACAAACGTCCATTTATTTAAAATAATAATAATAATAATGTAATTAATCTTTATTTAATTTGTAGAAATGCAAAGGTAAATTACAAGTCAACCGCACAAAGGATTATACAATGGATTGTAATAATGAGGTGCATTATTCCCTGAAATAACAGTGGATTTGAAAACTGAAGCTTCATTGTGTATTTTGAGTTGTAAATTCCATGGTTACCATAAAACGCTCTACAATTAGGAAATTAGCCTGATTATGTTAGCAAGATCCTAATTATTACACATGAATGAATATACTGTATTTAGTGATTCGAAGGCAAAGGAATATAAAATAAACAGAGACAATCGATTCTTTGAGTCTCTCCTCCCACAGTATATAGGCAACATTGGCAAAAAGGCTTACGATCAGTTTGCAGAGCATACTCGTCTATCATCCCAGAATTTATGGAAGTCTCCTGTTTTTTTGTGAAGTCCCCCACACACCTGGTAGAGTAGGAAGATCTCCCACATCTCCTCTACTTACTACTGAAGGAGGCAGGAGAGGGAGATAAACATCGGAATTGTAACGCCGTGGAGAGTGTTGGTTCCAAATGCCGCAAATCAGAAATGTGGACAAGGCTTAATGACAACTGCCTCCAAAGTGTCCTGCTGCCTCTCCTAAGCCAATTAACCTACCATTATGATTTTGGGAGGGGGTGGGGAGGAACCGGATATCTTGGAATTAACTTTTCACACCAGGGAGAATATACAAACTGTACATTTATAATGCCCTGGTCAGGAATTGAACCTGAACACCATGCGAGGGGACGCAGTACTTTTTCGGTGTTCATGTCAGCAGATTTTGACATAGACATCAAAAAAGTGAAAAAACTCACGTCGACTGTTTCCTGTATCGACCATTTTCAACACCAGGTTCATTGTGCCTTAAAATTAATTGGTGCTTTAAATTCTATACTGTTACCTTGCTGGAACTGAGCAGATGCCCCAAAATTGCAGGCAATTATATTTCAGCATTGGATTTTAATTTCTAAACACCCCCCCACCCCCACCCAGGCCACTGTGTGCTGACCATTGACACATTGTCTGCCTTGTACCCCGGGTTATTCTGCGTTTCAGCAAATTTGGCTTTCAGCTCTGGTAGAATCGATTGGCAGAATATCATACTTGCCGTCATTTGGTTTCACCTCTCTGGGAGAAGCCCAGAGAGGAGACTTTCAGCAGTGCTTCTGGGGTGGTTCCAGTGCTGGACATTTTCAAGCCCCGCCCCACCCTTAGAAATTTCGCTATTTGCGGGTGTAAGTAAAGGGGGTGGGATAAAATGCCATGATTTGCATAGTTTAGCCTTGCCCCCTCCGCATACACCCACGAATGCTTGTATTTAACTGTCTGAGTAGGAGGATGTCGGGGGAGAATGTGGGGGGTCCAAGAGGATCTGGGACCCATGCCCACCCTTTCGGGAGCCTCCCAACCTTTCCGTGAGGGTAGTCAAGTATTCTGAATATTTGAATATATGAATAATTCAGCCCACAAAATGGCAGCCTTCAGCGCAAGTAGTCATCCATCGCACTTTTAAAATTAACGCATATTGGCAAATGGGTCTGAATCAGGCAAAATATCTCAATGCACGTACCATAGCACTTGTGCAATTTGTAAATGTACCACTGCTTTCTGCACTCCACACACAGGCCTACAATCACTGCTAACCAGGCTTCAATTACCGTACGAGTGTTTCTAATCACTCTTTCATAACTTGTTGTGAGGCTCTGCCAAGAACATGGTTTTTTTATGAGTTTGGAAATCCTCGCTACACAATACCATGTTATTTTCTTGCATTGTAAACCTGAAATTCTTGACTCTGGTTATGCAGAGGTTTCAGAGTTAGGGATATGGGTTAATGACTGTACTAACGACTGTTCGGCTGCTTTTCAAAAAAGAAAAAGTTATATGTGAAAAAGTTTTGTAACAACGTCGGAGTCATTAACTCTGATCTCGCACAGAATAAATGAAAACAGCCTTGCCAATAACTGGCAGAAGCAAAACCAGTGAGTAGAATTAAAAGGAAAATTAATTAAACAAAAGGTTATTCAGAAACGCTTGACATGCTTTAATGGTTACTTAATAACATTGCTAAAAGTTTTGGATGTGCTGAAACTCAGGGCAGCTAATCAGCAATTAACTTTTGTCTGGTACAAGATTGACGATAAAAGCTGGGGTCTGATTGGTTGCCATAGTTTTCGGTACAGGTTTGCACCAATGGATAATGTTAGGAAGCATCGACCTATTCATTAAATTCACCCAATGTTGGATCTGCCTACCTGTGGTTGAAACTCCACCCACTACTTGTTATACCCTGCCCCTTTCTTTGCCATATTCCGTGGAACCGTTTTACTGATTTATACTAGAAAGTTAGCAAAAGCCTACACATGGTTAAGAATGAAGAAAACAAATGACTACATTTTTTTCCTTTAAAAACATTTTTTTTTCAACAAAATCCTTGAATAAGCAGTTTAAAAAAAAAAAGATTTGAAAATCAGCCATTTCAAAAAACTTTTTTTTTAAAGCTTGAGTAGTAAAAAAGACTTACAGTATGGACAGAAGAATGCTACAGTACAACCAATGTGTATAAAGCAGTCGATTTGATTATTACAAATCAAGCTAAAGCTGAACTGTAAACCACCCCCCCCCCCCCAAAAAAAAAAAGAAGAGAAAAAGAAGAGCAGCATAAACACTTATTTATGTATTTATTTACAGTTTCTTATATAGCGCAGCATATTTCGTTGAGCTTTACAATTGGATCACTAATACCCCTTTCGTTTTTTTTGTGGGGGGGGGGCATCAATTGGAGCAGACGTTGCCTGTTTCTTGTAGTGTGAATGGGACCCTTTTTGCATGACCGGGGTTACCTCTTCACCCTGCATAGCAATCCGGCTCTGACCCGGGATTAACCCTTCTTGGGTCGGATTTACGGGTTGCCGGACCTTGTTTTTTTTCAAAAGGTCCTTTCACACTGCACAGTGACCTGGGTCAGACCTTGGTTATTTGTGCGATGTGAAAGGGGAAAAAGGGGTCTATTTACTAAGATGGGAGTTATTTTTCAGATGGGATGTTGCTATGGGCAACCAATCAGAATATATCTCTTATTTATTTAGCAGCTACTCGAATATAGTAGATAAAATCTTAATGGTTGCTGCGGGCAACATCCCAGAATCTGATTGGTTGCTACGGGCAACATCCCATCAGAAATAGAACTCCCATCTTAGTAAATAAACACTTAAGAGGTTTACTAAAGCTTCTAAACATGAACCAGTTTCTATCATTTCTCTAATGCATCCTAAAAAAATGACAAACAATGATCTGGTTGCTAGGAGTAACATCACCTCTTTCATTTTTAGAAATGTTAGTAACTGCTCCCCTAGATGTATAAAGGAATACTACAAATGTCTATGTGGATAAACCCCGCTGATATAGAATACTGATGGTCTGCTGGCATAACCTCGTCAGTTAAGCAGGGGTGATTGTGATTCTGCAGGCATTGCTGCTCAACATTCGGAATGGAAGGCAACCAGCTCTCCCACAATGGAAGTAACTGAGGAAACGTAGGGACACAATTCTCTGTGCCCAGGCAGGAGGCAGCAGGACTGCACTCTCAGCGAACAGTAGTTTCCACTAGAAAAACAGGCGGAACAACTGCTCCATTGTGGGCCAAAAGTGAAATCGAAGGAACTCCCATGGTGCATATTAATGATTGACCTCTGATGTAATCCAAGATAGGATAACACCCAGCAAAAATTACAGCTTTGGCTTCCAAAAAGGACTTTTTTTCCCTCTCCCTGCCAAGTTGGAAAGTGGAACTTCCGAGGGACACAGATGCAGCAACAAATTCATTTAATGATGCACCCAGTCATTTACAGTAGGTCTTCTAGAATAGGCGTTCTGTACTTAGCCTGATCCGCAGCAGCTACATGGGCAGACACACCGCACAGTGCAGGGTTATTTGTCAGCAAACAAAACCAAACCTTGTATTCTCTTTTATGAAGCCTGTAGAAAGCAAGTCTATTGCAATGTATGGATGGTGTAATGGTTAGCATTACTGCCTCACAGCACTGAGGTCATGGGTTCAATACCCACCATGGCCCTAACTGTGCGGGGTTTGTATATTATCCCCGTACTTGCGTGGGTTTCCTCTGGGTACTCCAGTTTCCTCCTCCCACAATCCAAAAATATACTGGTAGGCTAATTGGCTCCCAACAAATTAACCCTAGAATGTCTGTGTGGGCATGGGAATATAGATTGTAAGCTCCACTGAGGCAGGGACAGATGTGAATGGTCAAATATTCTCTGTAAAGCGCTGCAGAATCTGTGTGCATTATATAAGAAACTGCTAATAAATAAATGGGTACTTGTTTCCTAGCACGGCCACAAAGATCTTGATCGTGGGCATCGTGAGGAAAAATCAGGGGCATCGCGGCCATCGCATGCACTAAAAAATCGGGTGCGATGGTACCGACGCGATGCCCGCGATTTTCCCATAGGGAACAATGTTAAATACCTCAATTTAGCCGCGATGCCCCCGATTTCCATAGGAATCAATGTTAAATGGCTCAATTTACCCAAATCATCATAGGGAACAATGGGAAATGGGCCAGAAAACCCAAAAAACACAGCTGAACACTGAAATGTCCCCCCAAAAGTAGTTGACGCCACCCCACGATCAACGCGAACCCGAAGCGTGGCGAGCGCAGCGAGCCCGCGAGGGGCGGCGGTACGCCTCCTCCGACCTTTTCATACCCCCACTATCCACGGCGCCGTGGAGTTGAGAATAGAATAGTGTGGCGAGCGTAGCGAGCCACCGAGCCCGAAGCGTGGCGAGCCCCGCGAGGGAACGCGGATACCTGTGAAGCCCGCGAAGGGACGCGTTTACCTGTGAAGGTATCTGCGTCCGCTCGCCACGCTTCGGGCTCAGCGGCTCGCTGCGCTCGCCACACTAATCTATTCTCAACTCCACGCCGACGTGGATAGTGGGGGTATGAAAAGGTCGGAGGACGTGTACCGCCGCCCCTCGCGGGCTCGCTGCGTTCGCCACGCTTCGGGTTGGCGTTGATCGTGGGGTGGCGTAAACTACTTTTGGGGGGACATTTCACTGTTCAGGGGTGTTTTTTGGCCCATTTACCATTGTTCCCTATGATGATTTGGGTCAATTGAGCCATTTAACATTGATTCCTATGGGAAATCGGGGGCATCGCGAGTAAATTGAGGCATTTAACATTGTTCCCTATGGGGAAATCGGGGGCATCGCGTCTGGACCATTTAAGCCTTTTTTAGCCGCATACGACGCGACCGACGCGATATTGACTTTTTTCAATGCATTTCAATGGGAAAATCGGGGGCATCGCGTCGGTCGCGTCGTATACCACTAAAAATGACACCCGATGCCCGGGATTGTGGCCGTGCTAGGAAACAAGTACCAATAAATGTACTTGGAGTTTTGGGGGAGAAAAATAACTCTCTGTGTAGGCATGGAGCGATTTAGCACAGAGCAATTTTCACATTATCGTACTACGGCAAAAATGCCTGATGTGTACTATGTACCTTAAGTGTTCTGCACCCAGGTATAACAAACCCAAATCAGGAATCACTACACCCAAATCAGTAATTATTACATCAAAATCAGGAATTATAAACCCAAATCTGGAATTATAAACCCAAATCTGGAATCACTACACCCAAATCAGTAATGATTACATCGAAATCAGGAATTACAAACCCAAATCAGGAATTCTAAAACTATCACTCCACCTCCAACTCTTTTTCCTGGGACAGGCTTTTTTTTTTTTTTAGAGATGTCTCTTGACATGAGGAGATTACCTAATTCCTGGCCAAAATTTTCATTTTCATGTTGAGAATTTCAGTGTAAAATAAGACCCATTTTTTTCCAACAAACGTTTTCTAAAATCTATATTTTTCCACAGATGCGGGCAGACGATTTTGGAAGAGAGCAGCCCACAGCAAATGATTGCAGTCAGTTTTGTGGAACATGCCTTAAGTGCTTCTGGTCAAAGTCTGCTTTTCCTCTACTCGAGTTGTGGGTTGTAAATTGTTGTCTAAAGCAATTACTGTATTAAAAAAGCAACAAATGTAACCGTTTCTGAGATGTAATGATAATACTGATCAGGCAGAACCTCTGCTACCCGGGGTATCAGTTACATCCTCTCTATTACATGTACAGGGAGCGCCTGCCCCTGCTGGTACACTGTGTGAGGTCGGTGGCACGACCGTTGTCCCTGAGATCTAGGGGTCAGCAGATATTATTTAACCTGTTGCATATAGGATATATATTGAAGGTGTGGCCGTTAGGTGCACATCACGGGTGTGTTTTAGCACCTGCGATGTATCACATCTGATTTCCCTTGAACTCTTCCTGCAGCTCCCCAAGAGTCCTTGAGATGTATCCAGGGGCATCTTAAAAGAGGAGTAGGCCCGTGAGCAGCCTCCTCTGGCTGGGCCCCCTCCTCTCTGCCAGGAGCAGAAGGGTCTGAGCGCTAGAGGGCTCAGACCCTACAATACATGCGCAAACCTCCAGAAAAATGGCACGGTGGCTCTGCGCTGTGGAGTCTGAGCACTATAGAACTCAGACTTCACTATGCAGATCAGCAGAAAAATGGCTGTGGTTTTTCCGTGCGCACTGCACCCATTATAGACACACCACTGGATGCATCACATGTAAAAATGGCACATCAAGTGCCAAATCAGATGTAAAAATTCCCTGGGAGCTGCCAGGGGAGTTCAAGGTAAATCAGGTTAGACTTTTACCTCAGACAAGCCGGACTAGCGTATGGCGTCCTTTAGACTATTCAAATCCACATTAGTAGATGACTATGTCAGTTTTTCTAGTGAATTCACAATGAATGTGATCGTAGCAAAAACAAACACAGGGACAGATGTATTAAGCCTGGTGAAGTAATAAAGCGGAAGGTGATAAAGCTCCTAATGGTCACTTTTCAAACACAGCCTGTAACTTGGCAATTAAGAGCCGATTGGCTGCTGCATGATCACCTTCCACTTTATCACTTTACCGGGCTTAATAAATCTGCTCCATAAATACATAACTGCACGTTGTACCAGTCGAGGTGAAATCTAATTGCGATTATTAGAAGGTCTACATCCTTAGCGCATGACAACCCTCGTGCAAAATACAGAAACTATTTAAGTACAGGTTTCTAAATCCAAATCCGCCCGCCAGAACCCATAAGACCTACAGATAGCTTCTAAGAGCTTATTTTACAAGTGCAAAATGAACAATCGCCTTAAGAAAAGTCCCTGTGCCGAAAGAAAAAAATATATATAGTTACTGTATCCCTACATTCAATACCTAAATAATATCTTTATAAGAAGAAATCTCTAGCATATAATTTATAGGGGGGTTTAAAAGACTAATAGCTGAGTGGTAAAAGTGAAATTAAAGATATTCCTTAATTAAGGGATTTCTCCTTGTGAAATGAGGATTGGGCAGCCTGTAACGATAATTTGGAGTATTCCTCAAAATGCATTTGCAGAGTACAGTACAAGCAGCAGGAAGGGTTTCCAAATAACTCAGCATTAAATACCAGTGTTAGATTACCAGTAAAAGACTATCGGGCCAGGCAGCAAAAATATTTTTCACAGAAGAGCCTATTAGACCGAATCCATCGTATGCGAGAAACACACAGGTTTCAATTGTAAGTCAGAAAGCCGGAACGCTTACATGCTGCTGTTGTTCCCAATACACTGTATGGCTATAATGCTGACTGGGCATTTTACTGATAATACCCATGAGAACTACAGTACAATATCATTTGCATTATAAAAAACAAATGTGGACAATATATTAGCCACTCCCATGATCTACCCAAACCACACCTAGATCAGTCAAAGCACACCCACATTCGCATTAACACTTTGAGTGCCAACGTTGCTGTGAGAAATGTGGCGCAAGGTTTAACAAAACTTCAATGAATTGACTTCAGATCATTTGCCGGCAATAACTAAAGTGATTCATGTTCCATATTTTTAGCGGAAATTTGACACAACTCTCACTGCAACGTTGGCACTCAATGGGTTAAGACAGCTTTAAGATTGTTCCAAATGCCCTGAAAGTCCAGCATCAGTTTATACCAATCTTAAATCGATCTACAATTGATCAGAATTGATTTTTACAAAAAATAATCTCATCGTATCAAGAGATTGCCAATAGGAAATATGGATGTTGTGACTCATCCACTGAATATCCAGTAATTACAATATTCAAATCTGCCCTTTTTCATTTAAATTATCCCATTACTTCTCTTCTTAAACTGTTCCCTTTTGTTTCAGTTTGAAGGATTGAAGGATAAAGGGACAGATGTATCAAACTTGGTGAAGTGGAGAGTGGTAACGCGCCAACCAAGATTGATTTAGGAGTTGATTGGCTGCTGCGTTATCCCCTTCTAGTTTATCACTTCTCCAGATTTAGTAAATCTACCTAGATAATCCCATATCTGACAACATTCACTATTGAAAAATCCAATAAAATTATGACACGTCCAAATTGAATATCACAACAATCTTAAAACACAAATTCAGGGTTGCAGAAGTAAATTGAGGAAATTCATATTTTTCATAATTTCCAAGTAGAAGATGGCTTTTTTCAATGAATTCCCTACAGTTTTCGTGGCATACCTTCATCATGTTGACTTCTCTAATGTCAACATTCAGAATGTTGACAGCTATTTTTTGGGGATACAGTATGCACAAATGCCATTGGGCATGGTTTTATGGCTATACTCATAGGTCCTTATACTAGCTTTATCTTGTATTAGATTACTTTTCTACCAGTGGGCCGCATTGTGCTGGGGGATAAAGGGCCCATCGATGGCATGGAGTGGTAGAGGCCCATGCATAGTGGTGTGGCCACCCTACAGAGGGGGTTTGGCCATTCAACACAGGCTTGTCTTACCATTAAAGCTTAATAATTACTACTAATAATAATAATACTGGCTACCAGCCAGTGAAATGATAGAACGCCATTGCAATAAATGTTAGCACTAGCGACTGCAAGCACTCGAATGGAGGAACACTTGAATTGCCCCGTTGGATACCATCTAGTGACTGCTGGCGCACAACACTCTTTAATTCCCCCATAGAGATGAGGAGCAGTGTTAGCCTTCTATTATATAAGATTTCATGATGTCATGCATGATAATTTACCATATTAATCCACTGTAGAAAATACACCTTAGTTCTGTGCAGCATAATGCAATATTTGCAGTGGTGGATCCAGGGGGTGGCAACACAGTCCAAATTTGAAATAGGGGAGCCACACCCACTGCCAGTGAGTGAGTTGAGAATGGCAGTTCATGAAAGTGAGTTTGGCTCTCCTATCTGAAATTTGACACACTCTGGTGTCTCCCCTGATTATATGTATAAATATGTTGCATAGTCTGGAACCTGATCTCTGGAGATGGAGGTGGGTCCAGGGGGGGGGGGGGGGGGGAGGGAGGGAATTGTTTACTCAGTACCCCTGTGTGCCACTCTCCCCTGCAAGTGGGAAACTTTGCAGTTTGTTGCTATATTTGTAAGCAAAAAAATATATAGTTATATATATTTATATACAAATATTTTTTTAAGAAAAGCACCTGCGATTCATTGTGACAGCTGCACAGATACAGCTATTTCATCCCTCAATAAGAACATCTCGCTGACCGCAGAACCAGCGTTCCCTTCCTGAATTTCATTGTCATTCAGTTCAGTGCATTCTCCCCCAGGGCTTCCAACAGGAGCGCTGACGTTTATTAACACAGCAGATTAATAGCACTGGGAAAAGACATTTTCACAAACATGATGAATATTAATAATAATCAATAACAACTTATATGTCCTAAATCGAGTTGCAGACATTGCCCTGAGGGGCGCAAAGGAAAAAGAGCGTAAGTGAAGAAAGGGATGAAATACTCAGAAGAAAACCATTGGAATAAAAGGTGCCGTTTTTGGTTTAGTTTTTAGGCCTTTACAAAGATCTATTAAAGGTTTCCTTATTTAAATGTTTGATAAAGAATTAGATAAAAGGATTTTAGAATTCAAATTAAGTCAATGATGGGTCCCGCTTCACCTTTTCCACACAGAAGGAATCCGTATTTTAAGAAAAGACAGATTTGAAGAAAAAGGATAATTTTTTTTAGGAATTGGTGCAAAGTTATAGAGCTCCCCTTTGGTGCTGATTCCCACCTGATCGCACGGCCAGCAGCCAGCATTCAGATCAGGCGCTGGATTCTAGAGTGAAATCCCACCTTGCAGAGGCGGATTAAGCATGGGGCGACAGGGGGCCCCCACACCGGCTACAATATCGACTTGGGCCGAGCAAAGGTATTCATAATAATGAACACTAGGAACTAGAGGTTCACGGCTCATTGCTTGGTGAGGTCTCCTGCTGAACATTCAAGGCCACAACATGGCCGCCTCCACTGTAAGCGGAGACCAATACACCATAAATAAGCAACATGATAGGCGATAATTAAAGCATAAAAGCTGCCTAGCAGCCTAAAAAAAATGACATTAGGAACGGAGAAAGTCCGTCTGCCCCACAAACTGGTCTGTATCCCTCAGAGCTTCATAGACGGTGCTAACACTCAGTTTTCAAAGTGTGATGTGAGGTGTTGTAAACACCACCTGGCTCGATTTAAAGTAAATGTTGTATACTGAATGGAATTATTTATATATAAGATCCCCATGGGACGTTGGGTATTTGTATTTCAGAGCTGCCGCATCCCCCCAACCCCCCCTATTTCCTTGCCGCTCACACAGAGCCTGGGGCCAGGCTGGTGAAATGACTTGCGATGCCACTGTAATTTTTATCAAGACTTGTTTTTGCTAAAAAGCCTCATTGTTCCACAGAAAGGCGATTTGGTCTTTTCTTCCTCTCCACTATCCCTTAGTTAATATACTACTTCCACTTGCCCTGAAGGGAGGAAAGGTATTCCACAGAGTGGTTCAAAACCTACTGATTTTTTTAAGCTCTAAATCACAGTAAAAATATTATGTGTACACCGATATTTAACCCTTACAATACTGGTGGAGTTTGTCTGCAAATTTTACAATGTATTTGTTTTACTACTACCGTTTGAGAAACTTGAACGCTTGAAGCAAATATATTTTTCAGATTAATAACCCTGATGAATTCCGAGATTATCTGCCATATAATGTTATTAAAACCTTCTGTTTTAAGGGTGAAAATACCAAGCATCTGTTAACGTTGTTTTATTTTTCTCCTAACCCATCTACTTCTGAGCTGGAGATATAAGCCGCAGTGTAACCATTACATTTGTCAAACATTCATTTAAAATTGAACATTGCAGGATATTTGCAAAAACTCAGGCATATTCATTGTTGCCTAAAGTTACAGAGGATAAGCGTAACATTGCAGATTCCATCTCCCCTTCAGAATATGGGATGATTGCACAGCTGTGAATTAGAAGGCCGGCGATTATCGATAGACTGTGCATGCATATGGCAATAAAATCCTGCTACTTTTTTAGTTGTTGGCTGTTTGCAAGGTGATTGACAGGAAGCCGGAGTTTGTGGGTGTAACCGGACATTTTTGGGGAGTGTCAGGGAAAATGCAGGCGTGCCCAGGTGTTTGAAGGGGAGTCATGTGATCACCGGCCCGATCAGCCTGTTTCTATCGCAGACGCCGAGTAATTCCTGGGCTACATACAGACTGCGCACATTGGAAAATCATTCAATGGTGAGCTGCTTGTGAAAGGATTTGCAGCTAATCGTCGATCCAGCTAATTTTCGCAAGCCGCGCTGAGCAATTGCCAGGCTTACACGGGGTGAGATTTCACTTTGGCTGGGTGGCGTATACTTGGTATCAAGGCTCTAAAAATTAGCAGAGCAGCAATCAAGTATGAATTAGGCAGTAATGAACAGTTATGGGTCAATGTAATTCAATAAATGTGTGAAAAGGGCATTTGTCTTGTGCCCAGTGGAAAAGTGGAGACCATGGGCCAGACGTATTGCGGCACTGAGAGGATTTTTTTTTATAAAAGGGGCAGTCATATACAAGACATGGCTTTTCCTTGTAAATGACTGCCAATTTTTTAAAAAAAAAACTCTGAGTTCGTCAGGCATCCCACACAGTCACCGGACTTGCATCTCTTTACATCCGACCCCATAAATTATTGGGTGTGGTATAGGGATCTGACAGTCGTGATCCCAACAGTCATTATCCCCATGTCAGGATCCCTACTGGCTGGACCCAGACAGCATGGCTTGCCCTCCACGCTGCGCCCGCCAGCATGGCTGCGCTCACAACTCTGCGCTCACCACGCTGCGGGCAGCGAGCCACCTATTCTATTCTCCCTCTATGGGTGTCGTGGACCCACACAAGGGAAAATAGCCGACTGTCGGGACCCCGTCCGGCACCCAAATTATTATTAGCCATCTCTAATTTAAGAGAGCCCCCATCCCTTTGCCAACACGGTCTAGAAGTGCCAGGCAATGCATTAGCATAACAAAAGTGGATTTAAAGGAGGGTTTGTAATAATCGTAACCAGTGGCGGCTCCGGGGGAGGGGTGGGGGGGGGGCAGTGCAGTTCAGAATTTAAATAGAGAAGAAACACCAACTGTCAGTGAGTCAGTTTGGAATGGCAGTTGGTGGTGGTGGGTGTGGCTCCCCTATTTGAATTTTGAGAGGGGGGGGGGGCTGCCAGAACTTCAGGCCCAGGCCCAGACAGAAAAGGACCCAGTCATATACAGTATGATCGCATAATGGAAAGGAAACAAAATAATGAAACTAAATAAAACACAACAAATTATCCGGTGCATGCGAATATATTCACATTGCTTTTTTATATCCTGGAAGGCGGAAAAGAGAGCGCTATTAATTGACTGTAAAAATCCGGAAATAAATAATTGCTCTGTTTGTCGTCAACAATGATTGGGCCTTTTCTAAATATTTTCCCACATAAATTAAAGGATTAGTCACATACACTAAATGTAACAAAACAAATATGAATAAGACAATGGGAGCTAAATATTTATTTTCCTAATACTTTTAACACTCCACATTTAGAACCCAATTCACACGTTCTAAGTAAACTGGAGATTAACAACTAAATGATATAAATTACCATGAAAGTCATATTGATAGAACATGACATTTACAACCACTGTCAGCTTAATTATAGGTAGTCGTGCCTTCTATTATAACATAGAACAGGGCTTTTACTATACTTCTACAGCTCACATACAATATGTCACTAATGATAACGCTTCACATTGGCTAATGCTATACAGCATGTGTTTTCTTCTTAATAACTAGGACAACATATTACTGACAGACCATGTCGGTGCTCTGGGAAAAATGTCACATGGCGGGAAGAGTCTATGGATCGCGTCTGTGTCCTGCTGACATCACAGTACAAACTGGGTTAGCTGACGATGTCACTATCCCAGATCATGACAAATACCTCAAAGAACTGTGCACCAGTGTACTCCACCTGTATATGATAGGAGAATTCCATAAATTAGTTGTTATTATTATTATTATGGTCATTAGTTTCTAATTCTCCTGACACAGAATGCAGCGTACCTGGAAAGTACATGGTTGGAAATATTTCCCGGAGTAATTGCCACCGGCACTGGCACTAAAATGTCAAACATACCACAAATGGCTGAATTTCTAATGATATTTATACCGGTAAGCATAAATGCACAGCTAGGATGTCCGTTCCTTGACCCAAAAAGATGGATACTTTAAAAATTGGCATGATAATATTGATTTATGTTGCGGAATGCACAAGTATTTTTTTGTTTGGCTAGATCATGGAACCACATGGAGAAATCAGCCACGGGTGTGGACTACCATCGGGGATGTGCTAGATTTGTGTAGGTGATGGTAAGGGGGGGGGGGGGGGGGGGGCAGTCTAGGCTTCACCACTTTCCCAGTCCTCACTGTCTCTCTTTGTAGGTGTGAGTGTGAGGCTGGGGTGGCATGCTCTCTTCCAGAAACTGGAAGTGTGACACTTGCTTGTGACATCATGGCCAAGTGCCACATTCCCAGTGCCACATGAGACACTGGTGCAACAGCCAGTAAGAAGCTTCTTCTGGTGACATAAACAAATAAATACAGGACTGACATTATATGACTTACGCAGTGTTTTAGTCCTCCCCTTACCAGTGACTATCTGACAAATGCTCTCTATCTGGACTGGGATAGGAACCAGGAGAGCTAGTGTTGTCACTGTTCAATGACCTAGTGGGGGGCTCTGACATAGGGAGGGGGGGAGGGTAAAGTATCCACTGTGTCCCCCCCCCCCCTTCCTGAATGTATCACAGGAGGAAACACCAATAGCTGCTGCAATCTTTCCTTCACTGCCGCCGGCCGCATCCCCCATCAGGCAGCATCGCAACGGGTCCCTGGGCTGCCACCATTCAGAGATAGTGGTAGCTTATTGTAGCCTACAGTGCGGTCAGGGGGTGTCAGCCTTGCAGGGACGGGCTCCTTTCAGTGCAGGGTGATTCATGCCTGTGATAGGATCGCATATTACAATGTGATCCTGGGTGGTAATATTCTACCCAGATCACAATTTATATGTAATCTGTAATAAATTTTATATAATAGGGGTATTGCAGGATGGAAGTGAGAAACCCTGGTCTACTAAAGGAGACTGACATCAATATATTAAATAGCTACTGTGGTCTGCCAACTGGCTACAATTCTAACAACCAGACTGAATTCATCTGAAACTCTACAGAAAGTCATGGTCTACTCGGAGTAGATTTTTAACTAGAGATGAGATAGATTCAGAGTTCCTGAGTCAGGTAGCTTTAGGTGAGAGCATATTAAGGTGATATAATATGTATATGTTATATAGCTAGAGGAGCTCTCTTTTAGATTCCTTTTAGAGGCTACTTAACCTATCAACACCTGAGTCCTACGAGACTTATCACCTTTATCTTGGCATTGAACTTCCATTGAAATATATACAGTTTTTTTGCCTTGAAACCCATGTGACAGACTACCATGAGGCATTTGCCATATATACTACCAAATAGCTCTATGAGACACATCACCTCATTGTAGATCATTGGATGTTTGAATAATCCGTCTAAAGGATCAGTTCGCATCATGTTTTTGATTACTCGTTGTTTGAACCCCTGATGAAGTCTCTATAAAGACGAAACGCATAGGTTTAGAACCATCGTCTTGAAAGGAATGAACCGATGTGAATCATGATATTTTAACTAATAATTTTTAATAACAATTTGTATCATTATCAGTTGTGTATATTTCCCTGTATTTTTCAAAACCATTGGTGAAAACCTATCAGGTAGTGGATAGCATTAGCGCTCTCTATAGGTTCCATTTCTACCCTTTTCTTATCTCCCACTAACAGGGGGGATCTATAGAGTAGCTGCTTGACTATTTGGGGTGCACTTGGGGTCACTCTTTGTTCTATATATATATATATATATATATATATATATATATATATACACACACACACACACACACACACACACACACACTAGTACTAATGAGTCATTTCATTTTTCTGATGGATAAATAGAACAGCAAAGTACACTGTTCACGTTTTAAATTACACATTACTCAAGCACATGTTCTCCATGGGCTGTGTATAGGGTTGTGAGAGGCAGTGGCAGAACTTGTGAGTGGTTGGCTCAGGTGCAAAAATATAATATAGGCCCCCCTCCTCCACCCAAACCCAAGTTCACAACATACAACACAGCAGTGGGGGACAGGGAGAGGCAGTGGGTGACAGGAAGAGGCAGAGGGTGAGAGGGAAAAGCAGAGGGTGACAGGGAAAAGCAGAGGGTGACAGGGAAAAGCAGAGGGTGACAGGGAAAAGCAGAGGGTGACAGGGAGAGGCAGAGGGAAGCAGAGTGTGACAGGAGAAAACAGTGGGTGACAGGGGCAGCAGTGGGCCCCTTAGTCCTCAGGGCCCCCGGTGCACAGTACCTGCTGCACTAATGGTCATTACACCTCTGGCGAAAGGTTTAGGAATTGGCGTGCTAGGGTATGTGTAGGTCACCATGTCAGTGGTTGCTAAAGAAAAGTGACAATTACACCAGAACCCACTGTTATGCAGGTATTGATTATTGGACTTATATATCTCTTTTCATCACTTTTATATTACAAAAGATTATGGGAGAAAGCAAGTAATGGAACTGTACTGTAGTGGTGCACACTGCAAGCAGACTTAACATTAAATAAATAAGATTAAATCCTGTAAAATAACTTGATACATTGAACCCTTAATACGTCTTATAAACAAGATTTAAAAAACCAACAACCTCGACCTCATTTATTGCATTGCGAGTCCCTATTTTTTAAGAGTGCAATTGGTGCCCAGGAGAAATATACAAGTCTATGGCTTAATGTATTCAGTTGCCGTATGTAAAATAAAACCCATTTTCACCCCTGATTAGACCCAGTTCAAACGCCACATTTCTTTTAAAACACATCTTTTCCAAGCGATACCCTGGAACTGCAGATACTGTAATGACAAGAGACAGACACATTCCCTCTAATAATTATAGCTTTGAAATGTAGGATACAGCACGGTACATGTTTCATGGTGAATACGGACATATCAAGTGATGCAACTCTATTCCACTTAAGATAAGCCTGGAACAATGTGACACACAGTTGCATTATGTTGCAAATTTAAAGAAATTCTTTGTAGGGTAAACTGGGTTAATAGCCAGCAGAGGTATCTGGGGAATGGCTCTTTCATGTGTAGTGTAACTGGATTCTGGACCCTTTGCACCGGGGGTCTGGCTGCAGAGGTTGGAATGCTTATTAAGAGCTGTTGGCTAAAAAAAATAAGAATTACAAAATGATATTAAAAAAAACACTACACCGAGGTATGCCATCTATAGCTTGGCCACTGTTGAGGAACTACAAGTCCCAGCAATACCTTTTAGCCATGGGGGGACCGTAGTACCATAGTGGAATACCAGCCAATATACAAGATTTCTCTATATAAAATGGGAATTTATTATACTTTTGTTCTGTTGATGAACAGATAACATTATTTACTAATCTTATTGATGGGTATTTGTATCATGGTTGGAACGGATGAGATCAGACAAGGTAGCTTATGTAATGGCCTGTGATCAGCCTTCTGTGCGGGAATTCCTGGGAGTATGCCTGTATTTTTAAATCCATGGAGTATGCCCATATTTTTAGATCGGTAATCATTTAAAATCGCAAAAACAGGTTGGTTTTACCTTGCAAACGGTTACCTCTTTAAAAATACAGGCATACTCGATGGAATTCCCACCACAGGTCATTCCATAAGCCCCCAGAGATCCTTTACCGGAAATATCATTATTGCACTTAAGCTGGTACGCACTCGTTCAATTCACATCCAATCCAACAAGTTGGTCAGACATTGGTATTGTATATATACGCTCACAAGACTGCTGTCATCCTATCTCAGTCATCACCAGACCAATATAGGACACCAAGTGTGTACGCTCCTGATACAGATGTGTCCAATTCATCTTTGAGGGGCAGCTGGTCTGCTAAAGATTGAAAGTGTGTATACTATGGATACATTTACTAAAGGTCAATTTTATTCCATTGAAATTGATCTAAAGGATAATAATCGATTAATATGGACATTAATCAACGTACCCCTATGTATTCTAAAGGGCTCTACTCTTCTTTTAGAAACCAACTGTCAGATTCAAGGATAGATTGACCCTGGCAAGTCATCATAAAGCTCCACTAAACCTGTAAGAATATGTTAACATGCTGTCCCCCTTAAGAGTAATTCATTACTGCTGTGCTCTGCACACTTCACCATTCCCATTTGTCCACATGGATGGTATAGTAAAAAGAAGTATAAAAAATGTAAAAAAAAAAAAATTAAAATAGGTCAACCATATATTGTGTTTACCTTTGCCACATTGACCATATGGTGTGATCGATTTACCTATTGAATAGATACCTGTAGTAATAAAGGATCATGGACCACTCCCTAACCTAAGAGCCAAGGCCTTCATCCCTTACCGTCATAGATTGTGTAGGATTATAAGAAGAATGCTGATCACCTATCTTGGAGCGAATAAAACAATATGTACATAGTTACATTTATTTCCACATACCGGGGGTCATCTACAGACAGGAAATATGGAATATGCCCCAACAACCAATCAGTCTGAGGCACATTACAACATAAAAAAAAGTTGTAATTGGTTCTCATAAGTTACTTTAAAGTTCTCTTTTATTAGTAGGTAACTCCCAGTAGCATATAAATCAGGGGTGGCCAAACTTGTCCTCGAGATCAACCAACGGTCCACATTTTTTAAATCACCTAGATGGTGCACGGCTGTAGTTATTACTGTCACATTTTCAAACCTGCTGCATTCATTCCTATTGAAGATCTATAGGTTACCTGAGACACATGAACTGTTGGTAGATCAGTTTTGGCCACCCCTGATCTATTTAATGGTACTTAAACTTTTAAGAACATTTTAATAGATTCCGATGGCTCTTAGGTGTGAAGGATTGGCTTTTGCATTCCAAATAATTTTGCCAAGGCTTGTTTTATCGCATAAACTTGGTACAGTTAGGAACAGAAAACCAATCCCATTCATGAATTCCTGTTATAGTATATATTTGCAATCTAATGAATTCTATTTTTTTTAAATCTCTGAACACATTGTAGCAACAGCCGTTCTAAAGCAATTTGCACCATTAGTGTACATAAGCGAAGCCTGCCTTCCATGTCCTGAAATCACCATGTCTGAAGCTTTGTTGCTCCAGTTTTGATCCAGCTGACATTAAGCCAATAACTGGCGCCGAAGATGTAAAAAAACAGCACTGAACTATTAACATTCAGAATGTAGTAGCCACGTTTTCCTCCCGAAGGCATGGAATGAAGGGAGAAATTACAGGACACAAATGTCCTGCTCCGCAAACAACAAGAGGTCACCGGTTCACATCTGGCTCAGGTTGGGAAGGAACAAATGCCATTAGTTTTTGGCAGCTCGTGGTGGCTTATTTGAAATAAGTTGGTGGTCTTCATTTAATCCCAAGAGGAGTGGAATCTGTGTTGTTAATGCTTCCAGTGGGTAATAATTGTGCTTATGGTAGGATGAATTACCTCAGATAGCAGGAACATAATGGACAGGAAAATGAATCTGCCCTTTAAAAGAGAACATAGTTTTCTAATAGAAATCTTCATGAGAACATCCGTAAAGGCAGATTACTAACTGATCTCCTGGAAGTTCAAGTCCATAAATCTGTCCTTTAATCACCTGACATTTAATTGCTGAGATAATGAGGACATCCAACTGGAAAGAATATTGAGGACAAGAAATGCATTTTGGAAAAAAGCAGCACAGTTTTCTATTATACTTTTAATTGACATTCTAAACATCCTGGATTAGGGATTGGCCGAAGTGGTACTACTGAACAAATCAGAATCATCCAGAAAACGCTGCCTAAATAATGTCCACACTGGAAAACAAGTAATTAATCAATACTGGGATATGGTAGAGACTTAAAAGCACCACTGAACAAGAATACAAATGAGTTTAAAGAAAACAGCTACAGTATAAACAATGCTCACAAATAGATAAATTGCAGGAAATTATTCAATATAAAGATATTAAAAGGTAATGTTTTCCTGTCGATAAAGCACAGACACCAACACCACAGATGGGAAAATGCAAAAAGTTAGGCCGCAGCATTGCCAAAACAAATGCTGCAGCTATTTACTGTAAGGACTCCACAAATAGGGTGAGCCTCTAAAAGGCACTGCCAGGAAGTGGTACAACAAGCCTGCTGACCAATAGTGTAAGCAATGTTGACGTCTAAGCCAGGCCATTTCTAGAGCTGGGTGTGCCATGTGATCACATGAGGTGCTGGGGCTATGGTCATTGACATCATCTCAAAAACTGTTGAAACGGTTTCGGTTTGGATTACAAAATTTATATGATAGTTGCCATTTTTACCCATTTTCAAAAAAATATTATTTCCAAGAATATCCAATACTCCTCATTTCGAACCCAAAACACGATGATGAAATAAAAACCACTTCACATACATATGTAATTTCTACATACTGTATGAAGAAAAGGAAGTTAATTAATTAATTAATAAATTAATTAGTGGGCCAATAAATTAATTGTGTCAGCTTATATTCTGAAGAATTACACTACTATACTGTTGATGGAAAAGTCTATATACTGTATTTTTTTTTTTTTTTAAACCATTTAAGTAAATCAACTCATAATATACACTTTAAAGGACCTAGAATATAAAGGGATTAATGGAGATCCAACATCTCTTGTATCTGGACAGATAAAACCACAACGCTTTGCTGCTACCATCATTTTCTACACAATGCCCATTACATCTCCTGCCCTCAGCCCTGAAAATAAAAACGTACATTTTGTATTTCTGCCCATTAGCATCTCCCAGATTATAGTTCTACAGCCAATAGGATGAAACAGAGAGACAGCATTAATATATTCAACTAACTATAATATAAACATCTCTTTATTAACAGCTCTTAGCAGACAGCTATATACATCATAGTGATTTCTGGATTCATTGACAACAGTGGATACAATGATCTGACATTCTGTGAGGGCCATCAGTTTTCCATGCTCCCTTCTAGTCGTCATGTATCAAACTGCTGGCAAAATGATATTATTTGTGATTATGGGAGGGAGATGTCACATTTTATCACTGTTGTGGTCAAAACTCAGTATACAGGGTGACTAGAAACATTCGCTGACATAAGCAGTGGTGGATCCAGTGGTGGGGCTGCAGTGCAGTCCACAATTCAAATAGATGAGCCACAAATAGCCACTTAGACATAAGGGGGGGGGGGGGTCCACGTCCCCCCATTGTCGTGATTTTGGCAGTCGGGATTGCGGCTTCGGAAATTTTGACCACCGGGATTCCATACCGAATCCGCAGGATGAATTGGTTTTTGTGGGGTCCATCTACCATGATAACATATCTTGAGGGAAGGTACAAAGAAATAAGGATTTAAATGGGTTGAGATTACCTGAAGGGTAAAAAAAGGGGGCAGACTAGATGGGCCAAATTGTTCTGATCTGCCGTCAAATTCTATGTTTCTAAGGTGAAGAAGTATCAAAAAATGGTCGGAGGATTGGTGATGGACTACATAAGAGATGTAAAGCCAGTTTGCCTGCCAAAGAAAACTTCTATGTTGTAGGTGGAAAACATGTATGTATATAGATGGGATATCGGCATTGCGATTTCCTCTAGTGATACAGTACTTGTGGCAATGTGGAATCACATTTGCTGGTGGAGGGTTCCTTTGTGTTGCCATGGCTGGGAATATGAGTGGTGGAACTTATGTCTGAAAGCAGGTGCTGCCTGGTCTAGATCAGAGTTAAGAATGCTGTTGTAGAGGGGGCTGTTAAATCGTGACCTGTGTGACTATTGGAGACAATGATGGCTGCATGAGGTAGGGTGAGACTGATGGTCAAGAGGTGGTGGTGGTGGTCAGGAAACAGGGTGAGTTGAAAAGTTACATATAGGGGTGATTCTGGTTTGCTCGCAGCTTACCAAGCACCAGAGATGCCACCCGCCACCGCCAATTCCCCTCAGTACCATGTGAGGAGATGTGTAATGAAGACACCTCTGAATGCCTCCGCTGCAGGAAAAATCATTCAATTGTCAGTGACCATCAAATGATTTATCCTCCCTTCACAAATGGAAGAAAGTGGAAAATGACTTATTTGTATGCAGCTGGCTGAAGAAGGGGCAGGCGACTGACATCTGCCCCCGACAGGCATCGTCTGCATAGCCATGGGAACACCCATAAAATGCTGGGTCGTTCCCATAGGCAACCCCTGTCTCTACCGTTATCCACCCCTGGTCCGCCCCAAACTTTGTGAATGGCTTGTGATGATGCAAGTCGCCAAAGCCATTCGCAAAGGAGGCCTGCACATGCATATAGTAGACCATGCGCAGAGCCCCAAACATTGGAACAGGGAAGAATTCCCTCCATTCCAATCAGATTGGAATGAGGGCCATAGAGTATAAGCAGAAGTAGGAGGTCCATAAGTAGTAGTAGTAGAAGTTGCAGGATTGTATATACCTGTATGGAGTGTTCAAATATTATCCATCAGGTTCACCAAGTGACAGAAGTCCCACACATTCTATGAGCCACCCCAGGTCCTCTAACATACAATATGGTCCATTACTAGATTATTGCATCTATTGCATTGTAGGTCTGGCCACATTCCCGATGGTCTGCAGTAGACGGCTTCGCACATTCTTCTCACTGATAATGTAATGGCTGCCTGCACAAGGTATTGTTCTGCAGCTGTGAACAAAGGTCTTTAAATAGATTTGCCACACCGCATTGGCAACAATTACAGGCTCGCAATCAAGTGCTTGACTTCACTAATCTCGTTCCTCCGCTCACTCACGAGTCACACTATATGGCTTCATCTATTTAGAAGGCCATAAAGTGGCCCGAAAAAAAAATTCATTAATTTTTATTAACAAGCAAAGCCATTTGTTCCCAGTGACAATATTTGACTTGTCGAAATTATTTTCACCTCTGCCATGAGGTGAGTGTTCTCCCCATACATCACCTGATTACTCTGAGTGGCCAGAGCCGTAGTCATTAGCCAGTGAATTAACGACAATCCACAGTGCTATTAATCACACTGACAAAAGTGTTAGCTCGCAGCCAGCCCGGGCACTGCTTGGGGACAAGAGAGGGGGGGTGATGGCTAACAGAGCCGTAGGCCGACAGTGGCAGAATCCATGACACAATCAACCCGTCGCTACACCTTTACCATGTGTATATAGCCCGAAAAAAAGACACAATAATAAAAACGGTGTAATGACAACTGTATTGGGTTCTGATTTGGGAAAAGTGGCATTTTGCATTGTGATTTAAAGCGGCAATTAAAAATAAAAAAAGACTTAGTTTTGCCTTTTAAGAACCGCTTCAAATCCTGCTGGAAAATATAAATCTGTCTCAAATCTGAAATGATTATATAATAGTTCAGTGTCGCTTTACTTGTTTTGATATGAAATACAAAAACTAACAACCTACTGATGTAATCTTTGATAGCCTTAAAAGGCCTGATAAGGAGTTGGGCGCTTATTGGTCATAGATTGCCTGCACGGTAATAAGTGCACATGTAGAGAATATATGCAAATTTGCTGCATACCATTCTCTGGGGTCTATGTAACTAATCCTTGGAGAGAGATAAAGTACTAGACAATCAGCTCCTAACTGCCCATACACAACCACTGGATCGATAAATAACCTTCTGAGTAATGCAGCATGCCTGTCAGTAGCAAGACACTGCAGCGATTTTAACTGCTTACGGGATGGCAATTGCAAGCGGTGACAAAATGGTTTTGAAACAAAGTGTGTTTGAATAGTCAGTCTCACATTAATACCCACAAACGCTCAATGACATTTATTTTGCGAACAAACCCACATGATGACCGCCGGAACCATTGCGGCAAATGAACAGTGGCAAAAAATCGTTCCACTGCACCGAATGTCAACATAGCATCCACATCTGTATTAGGCCGAATGCACAGTTACAGAGCACGCGCAGTGCAAATATATGCAAAGTGCATTCCACACACCTTCATCGCAGCATGAGGCTGAATTGCCTGCATTCTAATACACTTTTATCTTTATGTGGGAAGCAACTGCTGACCTGCATCCTTTATCACCTCCAGGAAACTGCAATTTAACTGCCATTAGCTGTATCCCTATTTTATTTCACTTCCAATTCGTTGAAAATATTAACATATATTCTTCTTACACTTTTTTCTTTGTTTTCTATACTGATGCAAATATGCCTGCTTCCAGTGTTCACCTATTCAGTATAGCTGCCATTGTTTGACTTTTTTCCCCCCAATTTTGATCTCCATTGATGTGGTTATTAGTGGAATGTTACTGGATATTGTGCAGGTTGATAAACATTCAACCCATCCACTCAAAATTATTTCAGTACTTGTTTAAACGAAGCGCAGAAAAAAATAAAGGCTGTATAAATGCATTTTAAAAGGATTATGAAAAAAAATATTTGCAGAAAATTTTTTGTAAAAAAAAAATTAATAAAATTAAATTACAAAATCATATTTTAGTGTAACCATCAGAGTGGTTCACTGTATGCTATGTATATTTATTTTTTACTCATTGAATCATCATTTTTAAAAATCACCCCATGTCAATATTCTTGATCAGAGCGGTTCACGATCTCAAACTGAAGACATAGCGGGGTTTTTTTTGTGTGTGTTTACTTTATTTTTGTTTATCGCAGTTTATAAAAAGATTCTAAAAAAAAATATTTACATTGCAGAATTTTTTTATTTTTTTTTAAACTAACTGAATACAATTTAATTCTAAATTCATATTTTAGTGCAGCTAGCAGAGTGGATCGCCGTCTCAAACTGAAGACATAGCTACAATTTTCTTGCAGTTTTCATTTTTTTTGCTTACGTCATTTATTTATTTTTAACAATTAAATAATTTTTTTATAACCTCATTTCAATATTCTAAATATTAGTAGAACTAAACAGAAATGTTTTTTTTTAATTAATAAGATTAAAAATAAATTTTAAAAAATATCCTCTTTTTATGTGTGCTTATTACAAATTAATGTAAAACGCATTTTTGCCAGAATCAACCCAAAAGGTACAGAAATAAAAAGAAATATGGAATTCCTATTTCCTAACAGCTTGACATTTAGGCTACTCTGAATAAACACTGTATGAAAATCAATGAGATATATTAGCTGTGGTGCATATCTTTCATCCATCTCTCGCTTTCCCATCCTGGAAAATATCGGTGATGAATTTGCAAATGGTCCTGGTATATGACAGACATTTTTTCCCCCTATTCATTATTTATTCTCCCACTGAGAAGGTCTATTAGAGACTACAATGACAAATGTGCGAAATAAAAGGCAAAGACAATATTTTAGCCCCACGGTGTAAATCTCCCTTTACACATTATTAATTTAAGAAATCCATTACTCCTCCTAGCTTGAAAAAGGAAGACAAGGGTGTATAAAAAAAGAAAATGATTTCTGGCCTCAGATTGGAGATTACAGTATTTTTATTTTACTTATGTATTCCTTGGCTAAAATGCGTTTGGATTTTTAGAACTGGAGTATTCCTATAAAAGTCTGTATGTTGGATTGTGTGGATCTATGCAACAGTTACGCCGTGTTTTGCGTCCTTTGCGTAATACGCGCCATCATTAACAGGGTGGTCTGGCGTCATGTGCGTTTGCCCTCTGACTAGCCTGCAGTTCTTTGTAGCTGCTCTCAGTGCGCACACTCACTAAGCTTGAACCAGGAGCAGACACCCCATTACCACAATTACGTAATTTCAGCTGCAAGTCGAAACGACTGGCTTACAGCTCTACATTGCCGATAGAGGATACTTACCAACTTTAGAGGAGAAGCCCAGAGAAAAGATGCATCTGGCTACTATGGGGGTGGGGCCAGGCCCATCATTTCATTAGGTTTAACACTGTGGCGCATTTATAATGGTCAGCAGGCACAAGGTGGACATGGACAAAAAGGTTGACATGCACTAGGTCAACATTGACAAGATGTCAATACAAGCAATAGGTCGACTTTTTCATGCTTTAGCATTATCATGTCCTACAATTGGGAACGGTAAAGTGTGTGGTAGCAGAGCGAGCCATGCGAGACACTAATTGGGGGCCCATGTTGGCACTGGAACAAAAAACGTGGAAATTTCATGTGTCAACATTTTCCATGTCGACCAATTGCTTGTTTTGACCTGTTCCATGCCAACCTTTTTTTCCATGTCAACCTTGTGCCTGTTGACCATTCATGGTGAACTTATTGACTGTCGACCTAGAGACTGTTGAATTCGGTTATCCCTCAACCCCAGCCCCAGCATTACGAGGTCACCTTGCACTGTATGTATATTTCCATGTTTGAGTCTTTTTAAACTTTGTGTCTCAGCATTTTCCTTTGCCCTCCCATCGCCGCCCCAACCGCTCTCAAGGCGATAATCTGAGGAAACCCAACTTGTATCATTAGGAAGGAAGAAGGAAAACAGATGGAAAGTACAAAGAATTGCAGCAAGTGCATTTCGAAACAATACAACAAGTGTAACAAATAACAGACTGCCACTGTGAAAATCTGTAGACAATAATCCCGTTAGACAAACACAACAACGATGGCTGGGACATAATTCTGTGAACCTGAGGGGAAAGGACTTTCCGACTCAGAGGCTAATCAGAGACAATCACTTTGCCCCCCTCTGCCCCTTGCTGCTTCTTGAAGAGAGGACAATTGGATGTTGAAAGTTACTGGTCTTGTGCACGTGATGCTTCTACAGCTCCCATGAAGAAATTGCAATCATCAAAGCAGATCTATTACCATGTCCTCTGGTGTGATTGTTGTGTTTAGCACTGTACTGAGTGCACCCAGAAGATGGGAAAATGGCATTAAATAAAAAACTAGACAATTCCAACATCAATTTAAAGTAGTTAAATTGGACTATAAGGACGATTTTGCATCTTCACTTTTTTTGCAGTGAAAAAAAATATATATTTTTTTTAATAAATCACTGCGGCTGCTGGAAGATATTCATCTCCCTGAGCAAAAACGACAGAAGAACCCGCACCCCTTTGCCAGCCAGTCCTGGTCTCACACCGTGACATTTGCACACTAAACTGGGATTCCTGACTGGGGCTTCCAGTTGCAGGATAAAACTTTTGAAAAAGTAGATAAAATCGACACAAATTAGTAAAAAATTGTAATTTTATTATGTGATTTTGTTTTGTAATAATAATAATAATAATAATAATAATAATAATAAATATCCCCCCTGTTCTGACACAAGTCTATCACCATTTCAGGATAGTCCCAAGCAACAGCTTCCACCAGCAATATTTGGCCATTTTCAATGCCAGCAGTAGCCAAAAATAAATGGGGTAAAACACCAATTTTTGATGGAGATAGGGCTGGAAAAAAGTCTTAAGGCCCCCATACATCGAGGCCATTTGGTCCGAATTCGGCCGATTGCATCAAACCAAATCGCCTCTCCCTGACATGCCGTTGGGTCCGATGTGCGGCCCCGTAAGTATCGGACCTGACCAGGTGGTCGGATTGGCAGGTCATCCGACCACCCGTTCCTCCAGGTGGCGAGGCGGGCAGTAAGCAGGGATGCATGCGATCCATCACAACAGATCGCATGCATCCCTGCCGCCGGGAAGGTCCCGGTGGCAGGGTATCGGGTGTCCGTACACTGCTGCGAGACGTCGCAGGCAGTGTATTGGCACCTTAAGGTATACTAGTAGGTGCTTAAGTAAGGGAGTTTAAAATAAAACTGGATGCATTTATGGACACAAAGGGAATGATATAGTTATTCGCTAGTCTAATAGACAATTAGATAGGTTGAACTAATGTCTTTTTTCAACCTAAATTACTATGAATAATTGTGGGTTATGTTTTCCATGGAATAGGCACCATGCATAACAGAAAGGAACCATGTGACCTGATAGCTTTAGGGCCTATTTATCAAAACAGTCTGATTGTAAAGATTTGGTAATTTGCCGCCACATAAAATAATGAAAAATGTGTGAGGGATAGACATGCGAAAGAACCCCCATGTTTTGGTTTTGGCAAAACCACCCTCAAAGAGTTTTGGTTCGGATTCAGATTGCAGCTAAAATCAAGTAATCTGGAACTTTTCTTGATCCTACAGTATTAACACTAATAACATGTGTGTCCAGTAAATTTAGACCCCACTCACCTGTTTGAGATGGCCCCTGAAACCATGAAGGAGGGACTTCAAACAATCCCCACCTACGATTATGGTTTTAAATCTAAATTCTGAATTTAGGGAATCTCCAAATCTGGATTCTGGTGGCCTCAGATGCCCTAAATTCAGTTGAGTGGAGCTTTCTACAAAACCAGAGCACAGATCCCTAGTGAGCCAGAAAACAATAGTGTTTGCCAATGTAATGCCCGGAGCATGCAAATGAATATCGGGCGCATATTTTTTCATTTATGGTGCACAGAGAAAACCCCTGATCTGCAATCCCCCTACATCAAACTGGAATGAGTGGGACATTTGATCACAGGAATCCGGCAGTATGGAGGAGATGAAGTCATTAGCATATATCATTGATCCATAGAGAAGCCATTTGGCCTGTAAGGAAGAAGGGACTCCCTGACCAGGCGGTGGTCTATATGATGATGAACAGGTTCATTATTCCTCGCCCTTGCACAGACATATGCTGCGCTAATTGAGAGCAAATTGCTCTGTTTCATAACAGTGGAGAATGAGAAGAGCTCAGCGAACAGGGGATAATTTGTCAGCGTTTAGAAGGTCATCAGGTCAATTTAAAAATAGCCGATTGTCTTTACCTGAGCGGAGCAGCTCCTGTAACCTGAGAGGGAGGATTCTAACTCGCTACGGTTATCTCCCGTGTAACAACGTACCATCTCCAAGAAACGACCCGTAGTTGGACAAAGAAGCCGAGTCACAGACAAAAAGGTTCTTTAAAAAAACTTTAACGGAACTACAAAAGCACTTGTATTCTATTTGTGTTGTCCATTTTTTAGGACTTCAAAAATGAATGAGATTTTCTCAGTTACTTTAGCATATAGATATATTTAGAAAAAGCTCGGTTTGGCTTTCAAGCTCAATTTGAATCTTTAAAAATTTTTTTTTTTTTTTTTACATGGAGCCATGATTGCAGTGTTAAAAATTAACCACTTTTGCTTCTTACTCAGCAACAGCAGAAGTGACCAGGGGCTGGATTGGGAACTGAAAGTGACCCTGTAAAATTGGCCAGACATGAGCAGCACCAAGAGGTATAACACACCGTAAGATGGAATAACCACACTGCATTGTCCCCATTCAATTTATGGGTGTGGTGGTCTGTCATGTGGGGCCTTGGCAAACTAAAAAGGCCTCCATAGTACTTCAGCCCACTGGGAGTTTTCACTGTTATCCCTACAGCCAATCTACCCCAGAAGTGTCGGAAATATTGGGGATGTATGCACTAATGAAGTTGAGCCAATACATTTTCAGTGGACTTGTCTCTGCTCTGAATCAACCGTACTTGCATGCACTTAGACCTAAAATACATGCACGGTGCTAATTCATGGTGCCCTTGCAGTACCTACAGAACAGTCTGGTGAAGGTATGTGGTCCTTGACTCGAAAATGTCTAGGTTGACCCCTAATGGTTAACAGTGACTAGATTGGCACTTAAGAATGGTTGAATTATCCTAGGTCGACAGTGACAGGTTGACACAAGCTTAAGGTTGAAAAGGTGATATTTTTCCATACTTTACTATCCAAGTGGGCATGCCTGAAGCAAGGTGAGCACATCGATCCATGCACTGGGGCGCGATATACTTATACGGTGTCCATGTCGACATAGGTTGACAGACACCAAAAGCAAACTATGAAAATCTCACGTCAACCTTTTTCATGTCAACCCTAAATCTTGTGTTGATCATTCTTAGGTGTTGGCCTAGTCACTGTCGACCATTATGGTTGACGCAGTGACTGTCGACCTAGACATTGACTATCATATATACCGTAACCCTGTTGAAAGTGCTTTTTGACCAATAACATTGCTCCGTTTCCCTCACACCTCCTAGTGTGTACAGTTAGAGGAGTTTATCTATCATATTAGATGGTAATGTGTCAGACATGGTACACTATAATGAGGTGGGGAATTGCAGTAATAAGAGTTGTACCTTCTCTGGGAACAGCATGCCTAGAACACACTATCAGAAACTAGTGTTCATTCTAGCACCCGCACCTTTCAAAACGTATGCAGTTTCTCTCCACTGCCTGGGGTGCCACTCTCTGCTGTGGTGCTTCTAGCACAGTCTGGTCTGTTTCTCAGCACTGATATATAGACCTAACTGTGTTAGAAGCACCACAGCAGAAATCGACCCCACAAAGCAGGAAAGAGGAACAGCACAGGTTTTGAAAGGTGCAGGGGGCTAGAATGAACACTATAAAACCTACATGCCAGCAATTCTATATAATAAATACCTTAACATCTAATCATTGAATCGAATCATGTTGTCCAAGAAAACCTCTACCCCTGATAGGATTCAGATTTCTTTTCGTTGAATTTACGATCTTCTCCAGAAATCAAGCCCAGCTAAAACTTACGCGTGGACGTGTTGCAGTAAAATGTATTAAATTGAAGTCAATGGTGTTGTGACATTCCAGGAATGATGAATTGAGAAGAGGAGAAGGATACCTGATAAGTTCCCCATCCTCCATTTCTAAAGGAAATAAAATCAAGTAGAACGGGTAACTCCAGAGGAATTTTAGACACAATTATCCATGACAAATGGATGCAAGTAGTTCTGGTGCGTACACATCCTATACAGGAAAATGCTTTCCTTAATTACCTAGTGAGCAGTGGATGCGGCCTTCTCCCTGAGGTAACAACCCAGCCACAGATAATCGCTATCTGAAAACATATCTGTTCGGTAGTGACATCATATCCTCTGCGGTGACATCTGCACTCACCACAAGCCTCACGCTTTCTATGAGAAGAACACACATAACACACTGTATTGCACTGATCCAATGAAAAGGCACTGTGTAACATTTACATTTACACATAGGGAGATTTATGAAAACTTGGAGAGAGATAAAGTACCAATCAGCCCATAACTGCCATTTTTAGTTGTGACAGTTAGGGGCCAACTGACTGGTACTTTATTTCTCCCTTCGCTTTTGCTAAATAGACTCTGTATATAATATAGGAGACTGCAGTCCCCTGTTGATGTAATATTACACTGCAGTGGAGTTTCCGCTTATCAAAAATGTCATGGTGACAAGTGATGGTTTTTACCTATGGGCTGCAGGACTGCAACCCCCCCAGGTAAAATCCATCACTGTGCTCCAGTGTAGGTGAAGCCAGATGCAGTCCGCGACTGGTAGTGACTGCCGGTCACCCAAGGCAGTCCAATTGAGATGTGTTCGCTCCCTTCGGGGCCGCCTCTTTAGCTTCTATGGGCTGCGATACTGCGTATGCGCCGGTCCCAGTACCGGTCATCTGCATTGAACAGGCAGCGGGACCATGGCAGGGGCAGTGGGAGAGCAGTGTGTGTGTGTGTGTGGGGCGTTGCCGGCATCGCGGCCAGCGGCAGCCTCCCGCATACAATAAGGTAGGAGGTGCCGCTATAACCAAGCCTTAATTGACATTGGGCCTGATTCAGCTTTGTTAGCAAGCAAAGAGGCACACAACTGGGCAAAACTATGCTGCACTGCAGACGGGGCAGATGTAACATGCGCAGAGAGAGTTAGATTTAGGTGAGGTGCATTCAAGCTAAAAGCTAAACTGCAGATTAAAATGAAGCAGTCATTACTTACCCTGCACAAAACAAAATAACTCCCCCAAATCTAACTCTGTGCACGTTACATCTGCCTCACCTGCAGTGCAGCATGATTTTTTTGCCCAGTTGTGTGCTTTTTTGCTTGGCCAACAAAGCTGAAATCGGGCCCTATGATAGGACTGGTCACTACGTAGGGGTCAAATTTTGAAAGATAGAATTTTTAATTTTTTTTATAATCTACATAAATAATAAGAGATTGACTGTAATGTTCTAGATTAGGTGGTTAAACTAAAAGTTGTGCTACAAACTGAGATAGAAAAGCACCGACACAGACGGGTGAGCACTGAGGTATGCTCTTCCTCTTCCAAGGCCCTGTGGTTGAGCTCTCTGTCATTCATTTCATGCTATTGCACTTATTCCATTTATCATGCGCTGTATAAAACAGATCACTGAACTTCGTCCTGAGAAGGACGTTCCCAGTGACTAAAAGATCAAGACAATGATATTTCAATTGTGTTGTTATCTTCCTTAGTGACAGGAAAGATTTTATACATACAGTATACTGTATATACACAGGGAATACTGATAAAAAAGTATATGAAACCCTTCCCAATCTGCGCCCTTCATACAAATGGTTTAATTCATTTGTTTGCAGAGCGTGGGGACCATAAGTGTACCACGTCCCCACACACGACACGCTATTCTATTCTCCCTCCACACCCTAATGAATGGTAGAGCATGAAATACCACCTGTCGGCACGTCGACTCAAATAAAAAACCCATGTCAACCTTTTGAATGGTGACCTAGACACTGTTGACCGCACATCCATGTCGACATTAAGCGTGTCAACCTATTTCAGGTGTCGACCTAGCCCATTTTGACCTTCAGTGGTTAACTCAACGTATGTCGACATTTCATGTGTCAACCTCATGACTGTATCCCGACAAATGTGTCCATTCTTGTCCTTATATGGGTAAGTGCAGAAAGCAACTGCTTGAACAGAACCGCGTATTCAGAGGTTTCGGTCATGTTGTTATACTTACTGTGCCATTTTTCATTGGAGTAGGCTTTATTATGTCAACATACAGTATTGAATAAAGTAATTAAGCTACTCCCTTTCTGATTGGCTCATCTTAATGGAAAATTGATAGAGAACAAGAGCTTTGGAACTAGACACAGGGAGATAACGTGTGTGGGGTATTTTTCTTGTAAAAACTTTATCTGGCCACGATAAACTGTTCTTCTATTTTTCCTGGGTCAACGAATAGTTAATATCATGACCTCACTGTCTGTCTAGTTTAACACATTCTCCTGATAGGAACCAGAAAGGGAGGGGCGAGTCTAGTTTGAGTTTATTTTGGCTAACATTTGAACACTTAATAAGGGGCACGTTTATTTATACATTTTCACAGAAGGCTATTTTAGATAAAAATCTAAGGTCAACCTTAAAAAGGAAAGTGGTAAAAAAAATGTGAGATTCTTCTTTATCTTAATATTATAACAGAGGCCCATTCGGTCCGACCATAGAGTTCAACTGTTCTAGTAGGAAACCTCACAATCTAGCGGTTGCCTGACCTAAGGCATAAGTAAAATGCAGTGAAAGAATTCAGCTAGCGGTTTTCCAACACAACTTTTTATTATGGTGTATTTATTAAAAACAAAGAAGCTCTGCTTGCTCACCTTACAGTAAACTGCAGGAGGCTCCAGATCTTTGGGGTAGTACCAGAAATGATGTGGATCTCCCACATAGTGAAGCGGGCAGGATTGTAGGAACCACAATTGTTAGAGCCGCGGGAAGGGGATGGGCTGAATTAATGGATTGTGCCAGTAAACTCCACCCCCTCACCGTAGACCTGCAAATCATAGGTGTTTCCATCTGTTGGGTCTGGACCTATTGACAAGACCGTTCGGCTCCGCAATGCAGCCAGTGATAGCCTTAACTGGACATTCTACTCAATAGCTTTAATTAAAAAAAAATAAGTATAATTTACAAACTAATTCCAGATTTCTCATTTTTCCATCTATTTCAATTTTTACTAATTTCTGTTGCTGTCCGTAACCCGCTCGGCTTTACACCTCCGAACGTACCTGCTTAGGGCTGGAGAGTCTCACTTTCGGAGTCTCTGGGGGCAATCTGCTGTCTCCAGAAGTGCTGGGCATGCTCACGGAGGCCACTCCGCCTTTTGGGCACCCACTGGGGCCTGACTTTAAGATCACAGATGATGGGAGGTATGTTTAAATAAACACTGTGACGTTTTCAGTACTCTTATCTATCAACTCCACATGGATGAGGCAGTTATGTTGGGTATGGGTCATAGGGTTGACTGTATGAAGGTCTACAGGGCTTAGGTCGACACACGAAGTAGGTCGACAAGGCTAAGGTCGACATGGTCAGAAAGTCGACAATGGGAAGGTCAACAGTCAAAAGGTCAACATGAGGGTTTTTTTTACTCCACAATAAACAGAAACTGATTAAGGACCCAGACAAGTTGGCCGAGGTTAGCTATGGGAGAGGAGGGTGTAGACCAGTTTGGAGGAATTATGTATTTTCTTTGTGTGATGTGCACAAAACTATGTTTTTTAAAAACAATAACAGAAGAAAACACTCCATTTGTGTTCGATTCATGTTACTTCTTTTAAAAGAACATAATATAATAAATGATACTTTAAATGCAGTCTCTGTAAGGGAATGTGTCTCTCAATGCCGAAATGACAGCGATCTTCTAGGTTCACTTAACCAACCGTGATGTAGCGGCGGCATCTAATCTCGAGATCTTCCAGATGACATATTGTACAATTACAGTGATTTGACAAATTCCATTATGGCTGATAAAATATTTAGCAAGCCCTAGTGATAACGTGTCATATATTTGCAATTTGTTTTACTAATGAGAAAGATACTTAATAAATAAGTAAAAAAATAAATATATATGAATTACATCCAGTTAGATTAGGTTTGCAAATGACTAGCTCAAGGCATGAATTTCTGTACAGACCGTGTTCTCGTGAAGAGACTGCTTGGTGACAGGTGCATCTATTATACAGTGTACTCATTAATCATAACCCAACCAGAAATTGCATTGTGTGTTTCTGTGTTTGGGATGAAAGGGGTGTCCGGTGCACTGTACCCTGTAAAAAGAATTTCCTGAATTGGGAGATAAAATGAAAGTTCACCCATGTCTGGCCGACAATGTTGTTTTAATGTAATACATTTTTTCTGTGGTTCCCACTAGAAGGCGCTGTGCTGAGTGTACAACACACCACATTCAGCATGGCAGCTCCTTATAAAAAGTCCATTATTTGGCTTTTTTATCTATATTAGTTTTACTGTATCTGTATTTTTTTCAACCTTTTCACTTATTTTATTATCACTGGAATGTATGAAAGGGCAATTGGATGACAATTTCCTAAATTCTCTGCAAAGCCCTTACAAATCACTTTATTTTATAATAATTTTACATTTGCCTTACATGTAATGGGAAATATGATCTGCTCAAATTTACTAAAATTTAATAATTGTAAAACAAAATAGCGGATGAAGCCCTGTGATAACAACATCTACAGATGGCGTTATACAGGCTCCCTCTCCTCATCTCACTACTCCTGCTCAGGCATGACTCCTGGCAGAAAAACTAGACCCTGGATTATACTTAGAATTAATATAACCCCTGCACTTACCTGCACCCAGAGACCAATGATCAGTGAGTGAACCATCAAACTGGCATTACATAGTAGGGAGGGTCCAGAGCTACCGTTAAGCTATTCAGTGCTAATTGCGTCATCGGGTCCCCCTTAGTCTGCCCACATGTGCTCGGAAGTAGGTGGCGGAGGAGGAATCTAGGACAATTGCCCACCTTTCCGGAGGGATGTGAGAACCATATAATGTTTGGGGGGAATGGCCAAACATTATAACTGATACTAACTGCCCATGCACCCACCGTACTGACTCATCTGTACATGCCTATATTCATGCAAATTATGCATATATACAGGGTTTACAAATGCAGCAGTTATATATTAACTGCAGTTATATTGGCAAGAAAAAAAATTAAGATTAACATAGTAAAAAACAACATTAATACAATGTGCGATTTTAAAGTCACACTGTGCCAATTTCAGAGTCCCGCACCTCATTTCCATGAAAGAAGAAAAAAATAAATAAATCACAGCATGGACCGATTCTGCCTTATGTATCTGAAAGCTGACACATGGGCCTAGCTGGCATTATTAAAGTCGAGGCTTTCAGTTGGAGTGCAGTGCTGTAAATTCCTAAGGCAAACAAAAGAGGGGACGGACAGCCCATGCTAGCAGAGAATGAGGAATGAACACTGTCAAATCTGGCAGACACTTCGCTTGCTAAAAATATTAGTGTTTGCCTAAAAGCTAAGAGTCCTGAAAAGTCCCTGCCAAAATATGAACTCTATTAAAAATGACAACGAGCATGCCACTGTTATGAGATACTGCAGGAAAACAGGAAGATTTCCTTCTCAAACACACAATTCTCCTTAAGATGTAAATCGCTGGAATAATCATTATCTTTTGTAATAAACAACATTAATCATTTGCTAATGGATGTCGCTGGTTATGGCACAGGGCCGGTTCTCTATTATACGTAACGGCTCTTTAGAAATACTGGGAGGAGATAATGATGAAATCATAGCTTTGATTATTTTAATAGTGTTTCCGAGAGGATAAAGCATAAATTAAAGCAGAGTTTTAATGTACTAGTCTACTTAAACACCTGTTCTCGTTAACAATATTCATGTCCCATGACTAGATATTGCAGTTAGGATGCTTGTGGTTGTTACCGAAGGGCAGTATACCGACATTGAAATCCTGACTGTCCAATGGCCCAACAGTCGGGATCCCAATCTACAGGGCATAATCTCCCCCATGGGAGTCCACGACCACCACAGACGGAGAATAGAACCTGTGGTGAGCCACCAAGCCCGCCAGGGTCTTTTTTGTGCCCGTAACCTTGTTGGAGTTCCGGCGGCCGGGATTCCGATATCGGTTTACCACACCCCAGCTAGGAAGGAATGGTAATGCCATGAGTTGCCATTGAAAAGCCCCAAAGCCACAAAATGGAAAGTTAACATTAATTATGGCCATTGGTAAGTTATCCATCGATGATCACCATTGATTGGTAACCTCTACGGTGTGAAACCATCAGCAAGGGAACCATTGATGCTTTCACTGACTGATGGTTCTTGCTTTACAATTCAGTAGGCTATAGGCAAATACGTGTTGCCCATAGCCTACTGGAGTGTCAGGAGTGGAGCTAAGCTCTGTGTCCTAAAACTTTAAAAAAAAAAATATTTGTTGCTTGTACATCAATGGTGGGAAACCATTTGGTTCTACTCCATCAATTGTAAAAGTATTCAACATCGGTCATAGATCTTCGATGACTAGTCTAACAAAGGAATGGCCATCCCTAGTTCACAATTAATTGAGTTTATAGAGCGAGTTTAGTGAGGAAAACAAAAATAAAAATGTTTGCATTAGGATTCATAGCCGACCGTGTGGCTAGCTGGGCAGCTGGTCATCATCTTGCCATCATGCTGAAGGACCTTTTTCTATGCAGAGACCTGGGCTGTAGTCTCATAAACCCCACTATTCACTGGGCCCCTTAGCAGCAGCAATGTCTTGGGCCGACCAGCTGAACTATGCATGAGTATATACACATAGGAGCTAACCAGTTGCTGCAAAGGTGAGGCTGAAGCACAGTAAAAATTCAAATGCTCCAACCGCCATCACTGCAGGCTGGGAGTCACTGGCAAGTCTCCCCTATTTGAATTTTTAACTGCACTGCCCCACCTCTGGATCCGCCACTGGAAAAAACTTCCTTCTTGTACTATTCTAATCATTAATACTACGGGGAGATGTGCCAAACCTTGTAAAAAGAGTACAAGTGGAGACATTGCCCATAGCAACCTAAAGCTTCAATTTATTTTGTAGAACATAAATGATAACTTGAAGATGACTGGTTATGGGCATTATCCACATTATCTCTTCAGAAGGGTTAATAAATCTTCCCTATACTGTATTTTAAAAAACTGATCACATTTGGACTCAACAAAGGTACTACTTTATGAAGGAATGTTGGTTGGTACCTTTCATGTACCAATACATAAAATACTAAATAGCATTTGGTTAATAGGTTAATACAGAACATTGAAAAATGTTAAATGTGCATTACTTTGTGGCAGGAGTACTTGGAGGAGCGAGGCGGGGTAAAATAATGGCTGATGGCCTGTTCGTTTTGAGATACCAGACGTATTGTCCTTTGAGTCGTCTGGCAATCTCTTCTGTCCCCGGGAATTATCTCATACACATGATGCAGATTTACGGAAGGGATCGGCAGGGACTTTGCATTCCTCTGCTAGGATGATACGAGCTTGTATCTAAATCTGTTCCATATGACCCACTTCACATGGCTGATGTCTGGCTCGAGCACTCAGCAAGGAATGGTTGGTTGTGACTTGAATGGTTAGGTGTCACGTTAATCGTCTGTGCCAATGAAGACCACAGAATTGCAAGTCTGCAATATATTTCAGATGGTATAATAATAAAAATAGACTTAGTTACTGGGCAAATATGTAGGTAATAAGTCCATACTTCACTAGCTGTATCTGGCAGAACCTGCACCTATGGTAGTTATACCCCTGTATAGAGCACATGACAGGGAAGGTGGCCCCTCAGCTCTGGGCCCCATAGAAGCTGCACTCCCTGCACCTATGGTAGCTACACCCTTGCCTACTATAAATGCCAGCGGTTAGCATACCGACGCCAGCATCCAAAAGAAGGGAATCCCAAAAGGGTTCAGTTAAGTAAGGGTTACACTACATTTTTTGTTCTGCCAGCCATAAGGCCAAAAATACAGGTTGACCAATCATAACCTACCCACTAATACAGCTGTGCACAGAAGGCTCATTATTCGATTTAAAACGATTGTATGCAAATGAGTAGGTTTGTGCATAAATTGTAGAAATAGAGATTTCATAGCTCTAATGAACGCTTGTACGCAGCACTACATAAAAGTCATCTGAAGGCCAGCAACGTGTGGACTTTTCCTAAATCCTGAGTCAATATTGTTGCTGGTTTTGGGTGATTAGGAGTCAGCGTTTAAAATAAATGAATATAGTTATTGAAATATTTATGGAGAATTCTACCATAAATCATGATTCTATCTACCATTATAATTGCACTTAGAGAAGGGTCTATCTTGAGCAGTGCATGATTATTAACTAGAATGAGTATCTGTTTATTAACATTAAATTAGCAGAAATGCTCACCTAATTACTGGGCATAATTAATTAGTACAGTCAGACTCATTACCCTGACGTACAATGAAGCTGTACTATTTCTTTTTCTTGACTCCTTTCAAAACAAAAAAAAGACAAACCAGATTCTGCTTGCAAATAGAACAATATTAATATTTGCCTGTAAGGGCTTTTGGGGGAAAAGGGTGCTAAATAAATTGTAGAGTTGTAGTGTTCATTCTAGCACCCTTCATCTTTGAAAACCCATGCAGTTCCTCTTCCCTGCCTGGGGTGTCTCTGTCTGCTGTGGTGTTTCTAGCACAGGTCTGGTTTGCATATCAGTGCTGATATACAGACCACACTGTGCTAGAAGCACTACAGCAGACAGGGACACCCCAGGCAGGGAGGAGGAACTGCATGGGTTTTCAAAGATGGTGGGTGCTAGAATGAACACTAGTTCATAGTTGTATAGTGCATATGATAATTTTTTTTTCTTTTACCATAGTATTGTTGAGAGGAGGGGCATGCAGAGGCGTAACTCTGGGAGGCAATGGAGTCATCTGCCACCGGGCTCCTGCTCCAAAGGGGGCACCTCTCCTACCCTGTGAGTTTGACTCCCCTTCCTAGCAGGACAATACATGTCTTTGGGCCAGATGTTTAAAGCTTCAAAAGTGATAAAATTCACAGTTTTTGGTGTCCGCATCGACAGCTGATGACGTGGACCCCTAATTAGTGTAATGCTGACAATGCTTCAGGCTCGGTGCTTCGCTATTTAGTGTTCATTCTAGCACCCGCCATATTTGAAAACCCATGCAGTTCGTCTTCCCTGCCTGGGGTGTCGCTGTCTGCTGTGGTGTTTCTAGCACATGTCTGGTTTGCATATCAGTGCTGATATACAGACCACACTGTACTAGAAGTTCTACAGCAGACAGCGACACCCCAGGCAGGGAAGAGGAACTGCATGGGTTTTCAAATATAGCGGGTGCTAGAATGAACACTACTATGCTTGGAACACTATTATATTCTCCCTCTATGTCAACATGGATTGTGAAGTAGCAACATGCCAGTTAAAAAAACTCATGAAAAGCTCATGTTAAGCTTTTTCATGTCAACAGTTTGACCCTATCGAAAAGGTAGACCTATTGACTGTATAGGCACTGTAGATCAGTCACCCGGAAACTGTAAGTTGTAGGAGGAAGAAAATGAATAGAGGAAGGGTGGCATGAAAAGTAGCACCAGGCACCACACCTCTGGTGGTATGTAACAGAACCTTTGCAAGCCCCTTGCAAAACGGTTACTCTGGGAATCACACAGTTCTACTTATGTCCCTGGTGAAACAGAAGGAATCTGTAAGCGTCAAATGAATTCAACTTAGACCCGATAACCCTGTCTGTCATAAAAACTGCTGTCACCTTCAGACCAAGCCTGGTCTATGAAACCATTATATAGGAGGTATGCACCTGAGGACACCAACACCTGGTAACAAAGTCAACAGTCACTTATACCCCTTTCAGACATACGCGAAAATCCTGGGTTTTTTCACATGAACGCGCCCAAACCCGGGACTAGCGTATGTCTGAAAGGGTATACCCGGGATTTCACTCCCGGATACTGAGCACCTGCAATTGACCAGGGTTTTTCCCGGTATTTAACTCCCGGGTATAATACCCGGCTTATGTCTCAATGGGTTTACCCGGGTTTTTCAGTTTTAAACATGTGATGTTGCTTTTTTTTTTTGCTGCCGGGGCGTGTCCCATTTTAATGATGAAACACTGAAATGCTTGAAAAGCCTGGCTTATGTGTGAAAGGTGTATACCCGGGTTTTTCCCGGATTTGAGGTGTAGTGGGTTGAAAATCCCGGGTAAACCTGGACAAAATCCCAGGTAGTATGTCTAAAAGGGGTATTACTGTAAGCAATACACCCTAACTCCTCTTCTGGTTTCCCACAACTTCTGTCCTGAGGTCCACACAGTTCATTTAATGAGCTCCTTGCAGCATTTACAGTTGCACTGGGTTAAACTCCATGGTTCAACACATGTCCACTCAACCTTTGGTACCTCTGCTGATGAGCCAACTGATACTATGGCTTCCAAGCTGAACACTTTACCAGCTTCATATGGACTCATGTAAAGCACTATCCAACCAACACGCTGGACCTAATTTGGTTTCTTTAGGAGCAATTCAAAGCCTTAGTCCACTTACCTAACCACAGTACACAGACCAATTGCAGGAAAGTATTTTATACAGCCTGCCTCTTTATAAACCTGTCCACTTGTACAGAGATCACCTAAATACTCTGCCCTGCTGCCCTTCCTTCCCTAATCTCCAACTACTCCTGTCCTGACCAAGTGGTCTCCTAGTACAACATCATGCTTATCTGCTCTCCTGCCAAACTGCACTATCCATACCTCACCACCCTACCACAACCTTGGCACGCCGGTCTCACGAGATCCCTGTAGGAAGCCGCACGTGCTGCTGTATGGAGGAAATCTAGTTTAAACTCTAATTTCCTCAACTGTAAATCCAAACTTCTTGACTTAACTCTGCCCTCAACTTAGTTAAATAAACTGACATCTCCATACTCATATCCTTGGAAATCCTCAAAGCCCACATTTGCTTTATTCAACTTCAAATGTGCCAACAACATTTAGTATGCACAATGAAGATCGAGTTGCTTTGCTCCTTTCATTGTCTCATTTCACATCCTATACGCTAGACCCGATCCTTTCTAAGGTGTGCTTACTCTAATTCCAGGTTCCATGCATGACCAAATTATTGGTGTCCCTCTCAAAATGGGTATTTTATTAGGGTATTTACCCTAATGCATATCATTAATAGGTTGTAGACCTATTGAAAGTCTAACCAGACAATTTAGCTCTATCATCCAGATACCACAGAAAACAATGGAACAGGAGTATATGTCATCACTACATCCTGACCTGTAGCCTTATAATTTCCCATCTTGATCAGCACAAACTTTCTAATGACTGGTCTGCCAATGACAAACTCTTACATCTGTAATCAACAAGGATGGCGGCTTTTATACAGCCTGAGACCTTATTTATAAATTAGATATTTGCACCTGGGCTCACCATCCACAAGTTCCACCACTGAAGTCACCTTATTGTAACACCACCCACAAGTTCCACCACTGAAGTCACCTTATTATAACACCACCCACAAGTTCCACCACAGAAGTCACCTTATTATAACACCACCCACAAGTTCCACCACCGAAGTCACCTTATTATAACACCACCCACAAGTTCCACCACAGAAGTCACCTTATTATAACACCACCCACAAGTTCCACCACTGAAGTCACCTTATTATAACACAATCCACAACCATTATGACTACTCCTCAAGATAATCAAGACCAGTACCCAATACTGGTCTTGAGTATTTTAAAAATACAAAGGTGACTTGTAATATCTCAAATCGGTGGTGAGAGGGGGGTACTTATTTCTCGGGCAATGGTCTGACAGAGGGGCCAGTGGGGCCCCCATTACCTAGCAGCAGCTCCTCACAACCTAGCAAATGCTGCTGTGTGCTGGGCTTTAGTGTGTCCAGAGAGGGGCTTTGAAGTGCTATTTTTTTCTTAGGGTGCATGGCCACGCCTCCCGTGATTAGGCCACACCCTCTTTAAGTACCTGGACACAGCCAGGCTCTCAACTGCCCTTTCTATAAAGTACAGTGGAATTACTTATATTTTTCAAGTTCTTCCTCCGTTAGCCACATTTATTACATTAGCCCTCACTTAGCAGAGATATTATTTGCTGGAATGTTACCTATATTACCATAATAAGAAAATCATATAAAATGTATCTGAAGACATCAGTGGGTGGTCTTTATGTCAGGTCTACACCAGCAATGTCTGACTTTAATCCCTTCACTAATACCCCAACCTGATTCGTTTTGCTGGCAATAGATAAGTTGTGTCCTTGGGTCCCGCACACACATAGCCTGAAAGCAACCTCTCAATCTCTTGCCATCAAATCTTATAGCTAAACAATAGGCGGCCTTGTTTGGTCACCGTTTTCTTTAGAGAGGCTTAAGGACATTTTTGTCATTTTTGAACAGCTAATATCTTGCAAAAGTTGTCTAATCTCTTTATGTTTTAATCTTTATTTTTGAAAACTCATGGTGCTGATGATTACTGCTAGACTACGCTCCCTTAGTCTAATTAGGCAAAGATTACCTCCGGGACGAGGATAATATTCTCATTTCATGCATTTTATGCAGACATCACACCTTCTGTGAAATTAAAGTGGAATTAACCCCCCCCCCCCCCCCCAAAAAAAAAATATTAGAACATTTTCAAAATCCCAAGCTTTCCTGTTGAACAGTGAAGTATAATCGCTTGCGGACATCTATAAACTGTGAACTGCCGATAATCTTTCTGAAAATACCAGGATGCAAACAGGTAAAGGAATAAATAAAACAAACAAACATTTATCATTTATCACGGACGATAGAGAAGTTTATTATTATTTTTTTCACCCAAAACATTGGCACATGGGAGAGATTTGCACGGAAATGTGACAGAATTCCGTCAACGATCTCCGAATAAATTGCTAAGTAAACAGAGCTGCTGACTGAGGAAAGGAAAAACATATGCAAACGGGAGTAATAGTGATTACCATTAATTTATTATTATTATTAATAAATATATTAATGTAGCCTGTAGCTCCACTTTACGATATAGCTCGTTACATGGAGGTGATCTGCAGTTATATAAAACACGTTTCTGCTGAATTTAAAGGACCTCTCTAATATCACCTGAGCCTTGTTGGTTTTCAATTTCGCATTATACATACACACATACACACACAGACAAACAAACACACGTAATATATTCATATTATTTGTCTGTTGTTTACTTTTTATTTACTGGCGCCAGACTTCCAGTATTATGTGCACACACACATATTGGGGGAAGTTTAGATGGGAGTTCTAGTTCACATGGGATGTTGCGATTGGCAACCAATCATAAAATACTTCTTATTTACTTAGCACCCTCTAGAAGATAATAGGATCTGATTGGTTGCCCATAGCAACATCCAATGTTTAACAGAACTCCCATGTAAAATTCACCCATTGTGTCCTGATCTCTGGAGCTGTGTGGATGTCTATGTTATGGTGTCTTGACAAAGGCCGGTGATTGTCCAAAACTTCGACTATCTTTAAATATGAAATGGATTGACCATCACTAAAGTTTGGCAAGAACCCTTATTGGGTCTTTGGATATATAGATATACTGTATATACAGCTGTAGTAAAGCGGCAAGTCTCCGAGTACCGCTTTACTATAGCTGTATCTATTGGAAGGGAATTTGCCTTCATAAGAGGGCGACAGAGCAAGTATCGTGTGCAAGCCTAAGTCCCGAGTGACAGATCTTCCATCTATGTGAATATATATATATATATATATACACACACACACATACATACATAGTATATATACACACATAACTTTGTAGGAAAGGAGCACTCCCAATATTCATCAACCACTTGCTGGGGTGCCCATGAACTCAGGTTCCAATATTTCCATATGGACCAATAATATCCAGAAGGTAGTAAAGAGGGCACTCACCAGACTTTCTCCAAATGTCCTTTAAAAAGCAAGACTTTAATAATTCATCTTTAAAAGATCAGTCGACGTTTCGGGTCCACATCTGACCCTTTGTCAAGACACAGCAACCATAGGTATCACAAACACTACATCTCTTCCTCTCTCACACATGCACAAACACAGAGGCAATGACAAGGTAGCAGACTAGGTTTCAAAGCATTTTGTTCATGCGGGCCTACTAGAAAATATATATATATATATTTAGGGCAGTACGGATGGTGTAATGGTTAGCATTAAGGTCATGGGTTGGATTCCCACCATGCTCTAACTATGCGGAGTTTGTATATTCTCCCCGTACTTGCGTGGGTTTCCTCTGGGTACTCCGGTTTCCTCCCACAATACAAAAATATACAGGTAGGCTAATTAGCTTCCAACAAAAATGAACCCTAGAATGTCTGTGTGTGCGTGTACATGTGGTAGGGAATATAGATTGTAAGCTCCACTGGGCCAGGGACTGATGTGACTGTTCATCTATTCTCTGTAAGGCGCTGCAGAATATGTGTGCGCTATATAAGAAACTGTTAATAAATAAATATATATATATATATATATATGTCTAGTGTCTGTGTGTAAACAAAACACTGCCATCTGCTGGCAGCGAGTGAAACTACATCTCTTTCACACATACAGGAACACAGAAGCAAGCACACATACAGAAACACAGAAGCAACACACATACAGGAACACAGAAGCAAGCACACATACAGGAACACAAAGAGACTAGCTTCCAAAGTTTTTTTTCAAGCAGGCTCAGCTAGTTATATACGTATACAGTATATGTGTATATGTATACATACACACACACACACACACACACACACACACACACGCAAATACACATGTGCACTGAGAAAAGCAACTTAAATGTGGAAGTAACCCAGAAGCCCATAAGGTGATGAAGTAGTTAAGTTGGAAGAGTTTCATGGGGAAGACTGTGGCAGCTTCTGTTTCCTCTGGCCCCGCTCTCGTATCCTCTTTCATGGCCTTTATATCCTGCAACAAGATACTTATCCATTTTTGTGATCATTTATTGTGTGAAACAGGTGACAAGAAAGCAGAAAATAATTCACGATCAATTGTCCTCTGCCCGTTTTACCTGATTATAATGAAGTGTGATGACACTGGAGCCACGAGTGCTTAAAGTGCCTGTTAGGGACAAATAGCCTGCACACCACTATATACTGTATAGTGTCACATACTGTACCGCAGGGTGTTACCATACAGTAATTGTCCATAAATTCCAATCACAATCCTAGGTAAAGGATGAATGTCCCGGGAACTGTTCCTGGTTATCAATCAAGTAACAAATTACTGTAACAGAAATCTCCCAGCTGTCCTCAAATAACGAACTGTTTGGCTTATCCTAACAGTGAGGACTGTTGGGAGGGGGGGTCTCTCACTGCGGGGGGGGGGGGGGGGGGGGGATTTTATGTGCTATACAAGAACATACAACAATGTTGAGTCATCTATTGAATGGTTTACAGGTCTCGATTTCCCCACCTTTTAATAAAGTTGTTACCAAGTCATCTAGTCTGTACAGCTTCATAAGAGTTTGAAATGTCATATCATATATCATCATCATTGTCATATGGATGGCTAACCCCAATAGTAGCCAGAAGACTGACCGCAGCATCCCACTGACCAGAAGCCCTACAGAGACTGGTTATGTATACTAACCCTCCATACCCGCTTGCCTAAACCCCCAAAACATCACTCTGCCATCAAATTACCCCCCCCCCCCCCATTAGGCAGAGCCAGGGCTATTGGTAGCAGACTGTAAATCTGTTCGGTTAGAATTACTGTGCCAGGCCAATGTGGAGGTTGAACTAGTTCCACCTTACCATTACAGGCGGAAAAACTACTGTAGGTTCCCTTCTGCCCCCCCAACACACACACTTTAACCACCTCCAACCTAACCCCCACCTCCCCAAAAGGCGCTAATGCTAAAAATAAAATAAAAAAATAAATAAAAAAACTGTCAAACTTTAGATCGGGACTCCTGGTCGGCATCTCCAGTGATGTTGGGAATCTGGCTGGTATTTTCACCACCGTAATCCCACATCAGCTAAAAGGCATCCCCTAGAGAGCCATTGTCTATGTCTCTACCCTGTATTGCCCTTATCTTTCCAATGCCTCTAACAGTCTAACGGACATGTTACAATGTTGTTGCAATACAACATCTTTAGTATTTGGCATGGTGTCAAACAAAACAAATATCATATGTATATAGCCACAATTTCCGGCGCCAGACAACAATGCACTACACCATGTACTGTAGTACTGTAGCTGGTAATCTGTAGAGGAGAACGGTTTGAAACCCAGCAGTTTTACTATTACACGCAGGTGAGATGGAGGCATCCAAATTTATTTTTCTGTTGAATACCGGGTTCCAGATTAACACATATAGATAGACAGTGTTGACGCATGAAAAAGTCGACATGATTTTTTCAGGGTTTTTGGTGTCAGCGTAGACACCTGAGCACACGGATCCAAAATGAGTGTATTGTCTACACTTGCTATTGCTCCGGGCCAGGTGTCTCACTCCACTGCTGCTGCGCTTGGCGCACTTTATTGCTCCCAGTCGGATGTGCATGTTGACCTTTTGGAGTTGACCTATTGACTGTTTAATCCGAAAACGAAATGCCAGACCTCTCCCCAATTGGGAGATGGGGGGCTCAGCGGACTCATGCCATCTAAAAGGTAGCGTCATTTGATGAAGGTGGCCTTACTGGGACAGCAATGATGACTTGGTTCTTTTGTACACATGAATTGGGCCTTAGATGCATTGATTTTTCTATAACAAAGAAAGGTATTTACAAACAATAGTTAAAAGTCTGTCAAAATGACGGCTACTGCAATGTATTTGGGTTTTGAGCTGTGACAGATTTTAGCCCACAAACTCTCCACCCCACCCCCAGTCCCTATTTGCTCCTACATCCAATCTCTGTCTTCATAGATCCCTCTCTCAATATCCAGCAAGTTGGAAACAGACCAGTGTCCCTGCAAATATTGCTTTCACTTAGTGTTATGACATTTTTTAGCACAAAAAGGAGTTATTTAGTCAGTTCAACGACATCTAGTGGCCAGTGGCGGTACTTGACCTCATAAAGGGGAGGAGTAATTGATAGACAGATAGCTGTTGCATCTTGGACATCTCTATGGGACAGTTACATAGATGGAACAACACAATGGAGACAGAAGGGGGAAAAATTAAATAGAGGAGTATTTAGTAACAACTCACACACAAGTCAATTAAATGAAAAACATAAAATCATCTGAATGCAAAAATTCCTTTACTTCTTAATTCTTTCATTTCCCTGCACACTATCCATGAGACAATGTACTAGGAACACGTGATTAGACAGCCACAGTCAATGTGGTCTCTCTTAATTACTAGTCCCTCCTTCCCTTTATCAACACATCCATCCACACGAGGCTGAAGTTTCAATTAATTACATCTCTTAGCGCAACCAAGAGAGGAGCCCCAGCCCCATAATCACCAGCTAGCATCTAAATTAACTGTGTACTAGCCACAGCCTCTAAACACGAGGCTACCAAACAGGTTATTACGCTCGCTAATCTGTAATATTGTGGGGGCGGAGAAGAGCGCTGTGTTACCTGATCTCACTATTACCATCAGGTGAACTCTTTCCTCAAATCAGGGACTGAATAAAGATGCACACTGACTATTCAACTGGATTGCTATAAATACCTTCTCATTTTGCATGACTTATTAAGGACGAATATAATGTTGTAAATTTTGGTTGGTAAATGACTCAAGTAGGCTCCAATGCAACACTGCCCCTAGTGGTTAAATGGTGGTTAGTGTCCTACAAAACTATCCTTTATTGGAAGAGCAGCAATCACAATTGGATCCAGCTGTGAACCACGCAGGTCCTGCTGTACATGCAGGTGCCCCTACAGGGATTTGAGCCCGGAGGCGGGCGTCTGCATTGACTCTCAGAGTTACGCCCCTTCTGCTCTACCGGAATGCACAGTAGGCTCCCAAATTTCAGTGGTTCCCCTTGACCAGTCTCTCGAATTCATCCAATTGATAAGCCAATTCATGCCATGAACAGTGTGGGAATACAGTGAACCAGATGGAGATTTTAAAATAAGGTAGGAGTTTACGTGGATCTATCTCATCTATGAAGTTTATATAAAACTTTTCTGGGTTGTGGGATAGGGCATGCCCATCTTAATGTATGGGCACGCTTGGCAGCTGCACAGGGCCACTCAATTCTAGGGGCCTCAGAGAAGGAGGCAGGTAATGGTCATTCTCTATCTGCCCTACCAGCCTGCAGGAAGACTGTCAGCATTCTAATTGGTGAGTGGCTGGAGCGATCCACCAATCCCAGACCAGTACATCTGCCGGTCCTGGCAGACCATCAGCGGAGCAGCAATAGACCTGGCAATGGCAGCGGTCCTGTTAGAGGTGAGAAAGGAGGGCATTTAACTTTTTTGGGGCGAGGGTGCACACATTATAGTTATGCTACTGGATTGGAACTAGGATCAGATACTGGGGGTGTAGAATTTGTGGGCTTAGAACTGTCACAGCTCAAAGTGAAAGTAAAAACTGTCACAGCTCAAAGTAAAAGCCCATCAAAACGGCAGAAGCTGCCGTTTTGATGGGCTTTTAACTAGTAAACTAATATTTTGCTAAAATATAAAAAAATAAACTAGAAGGAACGGACATACTGTACCTTGTACCTGTGAGGACACAGAATATGTGTAATATACAATACAAAGCTTATATTACCTCCTGGCTAGCACTTATGTGTGCAAAACCCTTAATGGTAAAGAATAATGGGAGCCCACTGCCAAAATTAGTGAGAAGTCAGGCCAGGCTGGCATCATAGTGCAAAGGTACACGTGCAACTCACTATCGGAACTGGTATGTGGTTGGAGTTTCTCATAGGAAAATAAAGGTTTATATGGGGACGTGCGCTAATTCACCAAGGTAATAAAACAGCAATTAAACACAGGCTCAGACAGTTACAATTATCAATAGACCTATTTTTAGCACAGAACTGGCTACTGATCCACTTGTTTGCAATGATAACTTTGTAGATTACCCATCATCCGCAGAGACAACACAAGTAATGGTGCCCACACACGCACCGATTTCTGTGCTATGCGTTTTTGGCTGTACAATGGTTCTTTACAATTTTTCTGCCAGAATTAAGCATGACCCGATGTGATGGTTATTTTGCTGTCTGCGATGCGATGCTGTGCGATTTAAGCACATTTTTTCACTGGCTTTTTCTGACCTTTATTTTGTTCGAGTTCACATGTTTCAAACCTGCAATAAAGTTGTTGATATCAATTTGTATGTAATTATTTCCAAAAAAAAAAAAAAAACCATCGTATAGCATCGGCTCGTATGCCTGTATAATGCTGAGCCCGATGCTATGCGATAATGTCCTAAAAAGTACCTGCTGCACATACTTTTTTGGACATCTAAAATCGGCCCCCGGGAACGCGCATAGCACAGCATCGCGTCGCACACGCTGCGCTAATACAACACGATAATCGTACGCGCGATGCGTTTTGTACTTTAAAAGTACAAAACGCATTCTTAAATCGATGCGTGTGTGGGCTGCATAAGTGTTACATTTACTCATTGGACCAATAATTCTATATCCAGCAAGTAGGGTCCTGAACATCACTACTAGCCAGCATAAAGTCATAAAGAAAGGTCGAAGGTTATAGAAAGTGTTTTATGATAGAAATGTGGTCAATGTGTTATTTGGGTTTTAAAATGAAAAAATAATTTGTTCTGAATTCTGGAATTGTAAAGGGTTTTTCAAATTTTTGGTGTCAATGTCAGTGTGATTTCCCAACATTTAAAAACATTGATGGTCAAAATACCGACAATAATTGGCAGACAGTCAGAAAATCGACATGTTCAAAACACCGACATTCATTATGCCTTGATGGTCAAAATGCTGACATAGTCCAAATGCAGACATTTAAAATGTCAACATGTCATCTTTTTTAGTGTTTATGTCCACATGGACCACTGTGTACGTGTACTGCTGCGTTCGCCATGCTTCGGGCACTATTGAGATCTTACTCTATACACAGTAGAATCGTGATGTGAGAACAAAATGTAAAAAAAAAAAAAATGAAAACCCCATGTCGACGTTTTATCATGTCAGCATTTGGACCGTGACGGCAGTTGGACCATATCAGCCGGTCATGCTGAATGTGTCAGTATTGTGACTATATGCCAATGTGGTATTTTGACCGTCAGTAATATTGTTCATTCTAGCACCCACTATATTGAAAATCCATGCAGTTCCTGTTCCCTGCCTGGGGTGTCGCTGTCTGCTGTGGTGTTTCTAGCACAGGTCTGGTTTACAAACCAGTGCTGATATACAGACCACACTGTGCTAGAAGCACTACAGCAGACAGCGACACCCAGTGGCGGATTCAGGAGGGGGCACCCGGGCACGTGCCCCCCCTGTCATTCATTTTGTAGATGAGGACCAGAGCTTTCCAACGAGCCCAGCCCCGTGTCTCTAGCCCCCCGGGAACCGGAGATATCGCCTGGCAAAGCTGTAACATTTTTTTCCCATTGAATAATATGGGACCCGTCAATTCCGACCCCCACCCAGTTCCAACGGCTGCCAGTTCCCCCCCTGGCATCACAGGAGCTTGTGGTTGATGTCATTCAATTCCAAATCGCTGGGCCTTCAATATGAGACCAGGATGGTCCATATCGGTCTATCGGTTTCAGAGATATAGCGTGTAAATTGATTTTTTTTCTTTTTGAAATGTAATTTCATGGCTGTTCATGTTCTTTGAGGGCAGATTACTCTGGAACCAAACGTTCCAGTTTCACTGTACCAAAATCATTCAAAGCCCACTCAAAAGTTCTTCAATATGATACTTGTCTCATGTAAATGGGTCAGTTAGTTCCGAAGATATAGCAGGGTTGCCGACTTTCTTATTCTCCTCTCCGGGAGATCACTAAGGGTGACATCACTAAGCCCCGCCCCATGCTGGTAAACCAGCGAATTCAGGGATCTCCGTTAAGGGGGTGGGGCTAAAATGACGCGATTGTAATTTTAACTCTGCCCTCTCCTCTGGGACCCAAGGATTGCGGCATTTTAATGCCGCGATCCGGGGGTCAGCGGTTGTCCCTGCTGAATCCAGGAGGGTTGCCCACTCTTCCGGGGGGCCGGGAGGGGGACCCGATTTTCGGGAGACTCCCGGAAATTCCGGGAGGGTCGGCAACCCTGAGATATAGCCGGTTAAATGAGATAACTGGTTAAAGGGGGGGGAGGGGTGGTTTTCTCTCCCCCTCACACCAGAAAATGCAGGGACTAGGCTGGTGTAAAAGGGGCCAACCTGGGAATGCATTTTCTGGTGTGAAATGGGTATTATTTCAAATAGCTGGGACCTGCAGTGCTCGGAATACAGCCAGGCTCTGCCACTGTCAGTGGCTATCACTTCTGCCTGGTGGCGGCTGTCCCCCATTTACCACGAGCATGTATTCCCCGTTGGCAATGAGCATGTAATCCCACATGGCAACAAGCATGGAACCTCTGGCAATGAGCATGGAACCCTTGGCAATGAGCATGTAGATAAGCAGCACTTACTGTATGTAGCATAATTTTTAATAGGCATTATGGTGTTTGGCATAATACATAATGGACATCATGCCGTGTAACTTAACGTGCAATGGACATTATGGTGTAAATCAGGCATGTCCAACGTTGGCCCTCCAGATGTTGTGAAACTACACATCCCAGCATGCTTTGCCACAGTTTTGCTATTAGAGAATGCTAAAACTATTGCAAAGCATGCTGGGATGTGTAGTTTCACAACATCTGGAGGGCCAACGTTGGACATGCCTGGTGTAAATGTTTAATGCGCGCCTTTGGTGGACAATGTCCCTGTTTATGAAGCGTATTGTGAATTTTGTCTTAATCCGTGTGGCATTATGTGAATTTTGCCTCAATCCGTGTGGCATTATGTGAATTTTGGCTCAATCCGTGTGTTATTATGTGAATTTTGGCTCAATCCGTGTGTTATTATGTGAATTTTGGCTCAATCCGTGTGTTATGTGAATTTTGGCTCAATCCGTGTGTTATTATGTGAATTTTGGCTCAATTCTTGTGGCATTATGTGAATTTTGGCTCAATTCGTGTGGCATTATGTGAATTTTGGCTCAATCCCTGTGGCATTATGTAAATTTTGGCTCATTCCATTTGGCATCATGTGTAAGGGGCAAGTATAATGGGGTCTAGTATTTTGTTGCATAATGTGTAGAAGTTGTATATGGTGTTGTACACTACACTCAAGGACATGCCCCCTGTTGAGTGGCCACACCCCCTTTTCCAGAGCCGGCCTTCGGCGCGCGCACAACTACATCCTTCACTTTTGTTGCCATGGTGGGCCTGCGTACTTTAAATGCCAGGGCCTATTTTTAATCCCATTGCCACCCTCTTAGCATGTGCACTGGCACCACTAACACTGGCCCTCCCCCACCTAAACCCTCTTTTATCATGGTGCCCCCCCCTGTCATTTTATCCTGGATCCGCCCCTGGCGACACCCCAGGCAGGGAACAGGAACTGCATGGGTTTTCAAAGATAGCGGGTGCTAGAATGAACACTAAGTAAATTGACTGCATCCCAAGGTCAACATCTCCTGGGTCAAGTATAAAAAAGTTTAGAAAATACAGAGAAAAAAAAAAAAATGTAAAAAACTCATGCCGACTTTACCATGTGTCTACAGGAGGTGGTATAACAGAGGAGGTGGCCCACCCGCAGTCTGCACTTGGGCAGTAGCCTCTTGCATGGTCTCCAGAAACATGGCGCTTATAATGTTTCAGAAACTAAATTTCTATACTGCGCATGCGCGGCAGCCATTTTGGCAGCGGCTGCAGCACCGCAGTCGCAGATCTTCATACTCATTGAAAAAAAAAATACCAAGGTGCGTCGACTATTGTCATGTCAACCTTTTGCCAGTGTAGACCCTTTAGTCTATGTCGATCAAATGGTGTATTGCAACTCATTCTAATTTTGCTTTCAGCACCCTTTAATTCCATTATGTCACATGGAGCGACTGGCACTATTACAGAACACATATTTCCGATGTTTTTGAATGCAAACAGCGGTGATTATCCGCGGCACCCTATAGAATAGCCCTTTATTCCAGAACATGGCTGTACCGGGCAGTTGGAATACGACGGCAGGGGAATAACCTAAGGATAGGGTTAGCCTGCCTGATCAATGTGTAATCACAGAACTCCTCCTGGTTCTTACAAGTCTTTAAGCAAAGATCAGCCACTCAAATTCTAATTCCTTTTGCTAATTAAGCAGGCTGTTAATTGCTCTTGGGGTCGCTAATGCCATGTCATTATGCATTTTAACAGGCTGCTTGACATCAATAGGGATGAAATCTCTATACAAAACACAAAAGTGCGGTTAGTCTGTAATGAATTAGGTTAATACTATCTCCTAACTGCTAGCAGCTTCGGAAAAATAGGGACTTCATTATAATTTCATCATCCTTCCCGGATAGAAGGGGAAAAAAGCAAGTTACAAATGTTCTACACTAACTATAGCAGCATAGCCGGGTACTTATACAAGGGGCACCTCAATGGATTTCAGCTAGTCAATAGCAGTTAATTGTTTGCCAAAACACAATAGCTTGGAAGGCTTGTTAAACACTGCCTGATTGTTAGTTTAAATTAGGCAGATCATGTCAAGAAGCCTATTTATTATGCTTTAGGGTCGAGCTAAATGGAGTAATGTGGTGACATGAGACCGTGGCACTTGCATAAAATCAGCGCTGATTTATGGCATTGTCTCCAGAATAAATAGCTTGCAAAGTAAATCGAAGAGGGGAAGCGAGGTACAGAGGCCGCAGACCCAAAGGGTTCTTTCCGGTGAGTGTTTAGCCAGCACGGATGGGATAGATTTACTAAAACTACTGAAAAAGGAATTGCTGCCCGAGCAGGGTCGGATTAACGGCCTTATGGTCTTGGAGCTTAAAAAGTTTCCGACCTGTCCTGATTTTCGGCCCAGCAGTGATCCATGGCCTGTGCAGTAGTGAATAGACACCACCCGCATGCGCACAGCATCTATTCCCGGAGACAAAGGGGCTATGCCCCCACAGCTCGAAAACAGGGGTGTGGCCTCACACGAGCACCGTGAGCATATGCCATGCCCCCTAGCTTCAGGTACACGCCTTTTTGCGCGCCTGGGGATCCGACTATTTTTCACATGTTGTAAGGTATGTTCAATGACCTATTACATACCTCCCAACTTTTAAAACTTTGTGGGTTGGTATTCTCGTTCACATCCTGCCTTGCACTTCTGGAAAATGGGTGGAGCCTCACAAAATGGGGCGTGGTTTCAAAACAATGCTGCAGTTGTGATCCGCTCCCTAACTATTTGTCGCTACGGAGGTGGCAGGTCAGCACTCTGAGCTGCTGGCCATGCCCCCAGTCCCTCTGTCTGCATAAATAGAGGCTGCATACACAAAGGGACAAGAGTTCTCCTCCCCCTATGCACCACGGGACGGGACACACACTACTGCCAGTGAGTGGGACAGTGGGGCTAAATATATAAAAGTACAACATTTGCATCTTAAAAAAAAATAAAATACTTTTAGACAAAAACAACAAGGAGACACCAAAAAGAAATGTTAGGGTTAAATGCAAGAACCATCCGTTTCTTTTGGATGATATGAGAAGGTACTAAAAAAAAAAAAAAAAAACACCATGTGGCACCAGCTGAAGAGTTTGTTTTCTTTCCACACAATTATTTTTTTCTAAATAAATTCCAGTGAGGAACTGGTGAGTGAGCGGTCTTGTCTGGCTGTCACCGACTACACTCTCACACGGGTGGGTCTGGGGGACATATACCAATTTGCACAAGAGAAGCGTAAAACTGGGACCTTGGTTAAACAAACCAGTGGCTCCTTCTGTCGTCTTGGAGAAGAACCTTCTGTTAACTTTGACATTGACATAGATTTGAACGTCAGACTTGCTTAGCAGTAGTTAAATAAAGCTTGGTAAAAAACACAGGAGACCGGAAACTTTATGCAATATACATACACTGTATGTGTATTAAATTATAGGATATCAATATATATTTTATTCAAAATAAAATACAATGTTTTTATTATTCATTAACTGTCAGTTCTTTACATGGAAGTGACAAAGGTTTAGGGACTTAAGAAAACATATGCCCATTAGGTTCATACTAATATGTAACTCATCTCTCCAGATATTCTTAGAGTTATGTACTGTAGTGGGAGGAGCAGCATCCCCAGCAGCACAGAGTACATCAGGAGATTCATGATGAATTAGGGAGGACAAGGCTGCATGTGACAGGCCAGTGACATGATGTGAGGGGGGAATGGAGGCAGCAGGAAGCCACAGACTGAGCGTTCTATAGTGGGTGGAACAGGGTCCTCCATCAGCACAGAGTATATCAGGAGGTGGATGAGGTGTCAGTGAGGACAGGGCTGCATGTGAGAGGGGCAGTGACATGATGTGAGGAGGGATCATACTGAGTGGCTTCCTGCTACCCCTATTACCCTTCTCAATAACATGATCACAAAAATGAACAGGTTATTGCCCCCCTCCCCCCAACTTCACACACACACACACACACACACACACACACACACTCACACACTCACACACTCACTCACCACACAACATCCTCTGATACTCATTCAGACAAAAAATGAGATGCAGTAAGCAGAGACGTCATTACCCCTTCTGACACTGAGGGCCTTATTCTGGTCCACACGCAAAGCTCCGAATTTCGCAGTGTTGTGCATTGACCAAACACCGCCTGCCGCCCGCAGTGCCAACCACTTCCCCCTCACACCCCGCGATCCCCCACACGGCTGTGAATGGGTGATTTGCATAATCATGTCAACTGTGGGCGTTCCCACGGGCTGTGCCGTCCCATGCACCCCTGCCACACTGCTAGGTGCGAGCGGGATGGCAAAACGTACTTTGCTGTGCCCGCTCACACCCTGCGTCTGCACATGCACAGAGGCAAAACATCAATCTCCCATACAAACGCATGGGTGACCAAAGTAATCAGAATCCCCCCCCCCCCCCCTACCCTCTCCCCAGTGCGTGTGTAGCCCCTTCCAACAAAATTGGGGTTTGGTCTCATTATGGCTCCTCCCCCATTTCCATTGCTTTGACGGTCTAGGGAAACTGTAGCTCAGGGAAAAGGGGAAGGGGATGGAGGCCAAGGGCACAGGACTAATTGGCTATGAGGTAAGAAGGTTATCTCCAATCAACATATGAATGAATAATTATAATATATAATATTGTTGTGGAGGTGCTCCCAGGGAGTAAGGTAAGCACAATTGAAAAAGGGTTGATATTCAAGGGAGAATATCAGAAAAGAAACTCCTGGGTGGGGCACAACCTTCTATAGTGTTGTATATACAGTATCAGTCTAAAATATCAACTTTATTAATACTAAAATTGATCCTTTAGGTGGATCAAATGACGAACATAAGACGAGAACATACAGATAACATGAATAGTAGTATACAAATGAGAAAAATCGTGAAAATATAGTGTAATAGTCTGAAGAGAGGGGGGCTAAATTGCCTCTATATTGTGTATCACAGGAATATCAATATCTTTCTGTGAAAAAATTGTTTCAGACAAAGCACGTCTTCACTTGACCAACAAATGGTTTACATATCAAAACATCAAGATAAATATAGTATATTATCAAGAAGGCTCACTGTCGAACAGCACACGTTTATCTAGCAATTATATTCAAACTCAGATTGGACTGCAAGATCAGAGAAAGTATGGAGAAGTGGTGAAGTCGGTCTAGGGAAAGCCAAACTCCCCCCTCCCCCCCCCCCCCCCCCCCCCGGACACTACTGTGCTGCACTGCAGGCTCCTACAATGTGACTGGTGCTATGTGCTGCATGTAATGTTATAGTAAGCCCCCTGAACCCCCCTTATGACACCACTGGCAGTAAGCAGCCTTGGGCACTAGTAAAACAGGTCTTAACTTAAGATACTACCAGAGATCACCCAGTGTTCCCAATTGGCTTCTATTTAGTGTCTGATAAAAGGACAGATGTCATGAATAATTACTGTATGGACCCAGAATGGTATATTATGATGCATGAATGAAATAAAATTGAAGGAAAACGTTATCTGCTCAACGTCAAATCTTAGTAACTGCACTGACAGCCGCTGTCTCTTCCTAGTAGACCTCACCAGCATAGCCACAGCAGCTTTACGCTGCCGTACTTTGGAACACGGATGTTCCGTGATCCCCACTAATCCACTAAGGTCCGTGCAATTCCATCATGCTGCGTTTTATCTTCAGACACCGGCTTTGGCAGTCTTCACATTTCCAAGACGAAATGTACGTTTTTTTTTTTCTTTCCTCCGCCTAAATAATGGTTTAATAAGATATAATGCGGTCCAGGTTTGGGAATCTGCATCTCTAATGTGAGGAGTGGTCTTTGATTCCGAACATTTGTTTCATTTCTTAAAAGGTTCTTTTCATAGTTCATTAATCACATGGCAGGGATGGTGTGTTTAATCCCAGACTGCAACTTTAAATAAAAATAACTCCTCGACTCTAGATGGCTTGTGCTAAAAGTCTTCTCTTGGCAGTTACGTCGCTCCATCTATTAGTATAGGGCTCAGGCAGCATAAACACAACTCAAGTGGCTGAAGGATGGAGAGGATCATTAAAAGAAGTAAAAAATTAAACAACTTGACCGAGATGCTGCAACAATTCAGCCTTTCACTACACTTGCCTGCAAAGAAATGGCCACGGAAACAAATTGCACATCCTTTATTGATTAATCCCGATGTATCGGACCGCGCTGAATACGGCCAAGTGCTCTTTAACTTGGATCGAATTTTAAATAGGTTAATGTATTATTCAGTTCTTCTTGGCGATAAAGTCAGCACAGAATATAAACAGATCATTACTGGCCAGTGTTAAACAGCTTGTGTCACCGAATGTCTAGAATGTTATAAATAAGGATAATAGTACAGAATAACCTTTTAAATAATTGCAGGCCATAGGCAAGTTCACACAGGAAAAATTTATGGGTGCAACAATGGATGAAGAAAGTAGAATTCCAAAATAGCGATGGCCATCGGTTGGTTTACCCATCAATAATCACTAACTATTGATGGGTAAACCCGATGGTGTGAAACTATCTGCAAGGGACCCATCAATGGTTCAACTCACTGCTGGCTTTACAATTCAGTAGGCTGTGGGCCAATGGGAGCTTAAGGATGGGGCTTCACAGGAGTGTTGGGGTGGAGCTAAATTCAGTGTCCTGGCACTTTGTAAAAAACCACACACACACACACACAGAGGCAAGAGACTAACAATATCACATGGGCCCTTATTCTGGTTGGTGCGGTAATATCCGCGTGCGTTCGTGCCGCCGATGTTTTGTGTCTGCGCATGTGCAGAGGCGTCTCTGCGCATGTGCGAGCGGGGTGTATGGCCAAATCCCGCATGAAATGTGAACACTCCGAACAGGGGGTGGAGAGGGGCGTGAAGGGCTATTTGGGCTCATTACCATATGCATACGCCCCGCGTTTCATGGGCGTTCCCATGCAAACGCTGGGCGTACGTATGGTAATGCGGCCGTGACGCACGTGTAGGGGGCAGACATATGACATCGCCGGATGTCAGCTGCCCGCCCAGGTCCCTGCTTTTGCACTGAAAAATGTCCGTGTGGTCTGAGACCATCGAATGATGGGGGAGGTTCCCTGAGATGGAGGAGGCGTATTCCGTGAAAAATACACGTGCGGTCCGTTCGGCCAGCTTCTTACCGCGTACGGACGGAGTTGGCGATCCGTATGGAAGGCGGGGTTTCGCACGCACGGTCCTGGCCGCATAATCGGATCCGGCCGCACCGATCAGAATAAGGGCCCATGGTTAGCACAATTATAGAATCGGGGGAGCTGAGAGTGTATGGGGTGGATACTAATAACTCAGGGCCATTCCTATTGGAGAAGTAGGGCAAGATGCTGATAAAGATAATATACCCTTTTGAAATGCATGTCCACAGGTTTGGTCACAGACCCTCATTACTTGGGCCCCGTGTCTGTCTTAACAGCCCTTCACAGAATGCATCACCAGCTTGCAGTTCCCTAGGTAACTTATATGCGCTCTGTAGATTGTCATAAGAGATATACTGTAAGTAGCCATTTCAGCTTTTAAACCCATCCTTGCAACTGGTGAAGTTGTGTATTGTGGACATATTATTCACAAATTTTTTATTTAAAAAAAAAATTCTGGTCTTTAAAACAAAAATAAATTAAAAAAAGAAAATACAAAAAGTAAACAAAAAGTCTCTGCCAGGCCTTTAGTTAACGCATCCGCTAAACACAATGATCACAAAGGTCTCCTACAGAGGACACGGCTACTATTGATTTTTGCAGTATGCCGTGATTTAGTGATGAGAGAGTCTTTATGATAGACATAAAGCAAAGACAACGTGACAAATAGTCGGGGAAGAGCAAAGGTGTATGAAAGACGTACCATCGGTCATCTCTAGCCCTTTATCCAAGTAAACACACCTAATGTTCCAGTGGAAAAGGAGCAGTTGATGTTCATCTAAGACTTCCTCGCTGAAAGGTTCTGCTGACAGGTACAGTATAATGACTTCACATTTCGGAATGTATGTCTCCTGTCTCATCATATACATCATACTAACGGCCGCACAGTCATGCAATCTGCATTGAATAGCTTACAGATCCAAAATGAACAAAGTGCCGCATAAAAATGCAATCCAATCTCAACTTTTGCTGGTACCGTCTTCGTATAAAATTTGGCATCTTTTGCACTTGTTCAAACAATTTCCACCTTCAGATGACTTTAAGTCATTAACAAGCAAAACTAGCTGATGTGCCCAGTTTCAACTGGGCAGAGGTATCCTGGGCGGTATATTTGACCCATTTTCACCCTATTATACCCCTTTCACACCAGAAAATGCAGGGACTTATCTGGGAATATAGTCCAGAATTCAATCAGGGACATTCCCGGGTTGGCCCCTTTCACATCAGCCTAGTCCCTGCATTTTCTGATGTGAAGGATGAGAGACAGCGCCTTTGTGCAGCAGCGGGTCCGGGCAGCGGCAACTGGGAGCTTGTAGCGCTATTTGCCGGGTGGAGGGGTGAATTTGAAAACGCTGTTTGGCTGAAAGCGTCCAGCCAGTCTTAAAAATGTTTTCAAATTCAGAAGCGCTTCCCACCCGCCGCCCGGCAAATAGCACTGCAAATTCCCAGCCGCCGCTGCCCGCATCCCTGCTGCCCACCACCCCGGTGCCCGAGTCAGTAGCTTTCACACCAGTCAGTAACCCGGGCTGGTTGCAGGGTTGAAATCCCAGCAAATTTGGCTGGTGTGAAAGGAGTCTGGGACGCTTCAAAAGAGGAGGAGGCCCATGTGCAGCCTCCTCCGGCTGCGCCCCCTCTTAGAGCGGTCAAACTCTATTGCTTATGCGCAGACCTTTGTAAAAATGGACAGCACACCCTTTTTCTGCGATTTCTAGAAAACTGTTGCCTTCATCGCAGGACTCAGGAGGGCAAGTATTAATAAATGGGTGCAGTGCGCTCTGTGTGGGCCCCCCTGGAACTCAGGGCCCCATGCAAACTGTGCACATTGCACTCATTTTAAATACGCCACTGAAGGAGTCATTTTTGAGAATCCCTGCATAATGGGTGGTTTCCAGACCACCCAGCAGGTCACATGCTACAGTTCACCCACCAAGTGCACAGAGAGAATTCAACGGTCACATTTTCCAGAGCACAATGGTGATAAACTATAAATAGCAAATGGTCGTTTTGCATTATATTTATGAAACGAAGCAACCAATGACAACAACAATATTTTTTGCATATCTATGCACCAAGACCTTTAATTTAGTATATGATGTGGCTCAGACAACAGCATCATAGAAATATTGCGTAGGCAGTGGGGAGATCGTGGCGGCCGATGATATATGCATTTTTCTGCACTAACAGAAAATGCTAGGGTGCTGCCTACAAGCACTGGCCAGCTGTCAATCATCTTGTGAACAGCAAGCGATGGCTTCGTTCGCAAGGGGACTTTGCACATGTGCACAGTGTACCATGCTTGATCTATCGATATTCAATAGGGCTGTGAATTGCAGGACTGAATCAGGCCCATAATTATTATGCTGGATGCTAAAACTTCCTGGAATAACTCCTGATACTTGAAATTAGATTTGTGGCTGAAATCACCTGTTAAAAACCCATGTACACCATTGCTATCAATTTACAGATATGAAGAGCGGATGTTCCCAAGTAATGTACTTAACCATGGTAACAAATTGTGTACACCACTCAGTGTTTCCTTGGTTGCAAAGATTGTTCAAAAGTCTGTTCTTTGCAACTATATATATTAGCTGCCTGCAATAGTTGGTTTCTGGGATTTTGATAGGTGATTTCAGGCAGAAGTAATTTTCAACATGTCAGTGAGGTCATGGAACACTGTCTCACATCTGTCCTTTGTAATGTGAAATAACCACCAAATCATGACCACTAGTCGTGCTTTGCTTTACCACTGTTGCTCGTTGTCTTATTTATGGAACATCCTGTTCAAGCCAAATAATATGAAACAACTTTACAGACTGCATCTCCATAAAGATGATGATGGGGATGATTGCCCATAGGCCGACACATTTGATAATTAACAATATTTGGTCATTTTTAACAACCTGAACTTTATTTAAAACACACACACACACAGTGTCATGACGGCATTGTCCATGGACTACCTTGACAAGACTTGGCAGCACTTAAGATTATACTTCGGGTACAAGTTACATTTTTATGATCAAATTTCATGCTTCAGTTGCCACAAAATGTTGCGGTAAATGTGAAATGTAAGGCTTTGCGTATGTGCCATATTAGAGAAAGAATGCCTTCTCAATAGTATTTTGTGGTCATGTTACATATGACCTATGCAAAGAGTATAATGAACGGGAGCGCAGTGGACACATTGACTCAGAGGCGAAAGGGTAGAATTACATGAAAGTTATTCAAGCCTCTCCGGAGATAGTATGGGTTAAATACTTTTTGGCTTGTTTATTAAGTTTCTTACTGCTGACCTCGCCAGGAACCTCATATCAAATCAAATGAAAGACTGTTTCTTGATTAGTTATCACAAGGCTGTCAAGCTAAAGTTTTGGAAGGTTGGGGGCCCATGCCCAAACCACTCCCTCCTGATTTACATTGTTCTTCAGTGGTGCACTTTATATTTGCATGGATTTTATTTGTGTTTGACAAGAGAAACTATTGGTCCACTACCCCCATTTGGGGAACTCACTGAAGTACCCCCATATAAGGGCGGGGCTACAACTACTTGTAGCCAATCACAGCATAGGAATGTTATCAGCGGAAAAGAGAATTTCAGCTTAGCCAGCTACTGTGTGTCAATGGTTAAGCTTCTTGACAGTTATGTGGAGGGGAAGCGGTCATCTATTAGAATGAACTTAGGTCTACAGTCATTAGGTTGACCCCACTAGGTCGACTGGCAGGAAGGTCGACCTGACTTAAGGTCGACATGGGCCAAGGTTGACATGACTTAAGGTCGAATTTGTTTTTTGAGCCGACATGTGCCGACAGGCGGTATTTCATGCCCTACCATCCACTAGGGCGTGGTGGGAGAATAAAATAGTGTGCCCGAAGCATTGCGAGCGAAGCGAGGGTCCGATTCTCATTGCCAACTGTGTCCATGTCGACTGTGTCGACATTCGGATAAAAAAACAGTGAAAAACCCATGTCGACCTTATGATCAGTCGACCTTCCTCATGTCGACCTTTATGCAAATTTGACCTTAAGTCATGTCGACATTGGCCCATGTCGACCTTAAGCCAGGTCGACCTTCCTGCCAGTCGGCCTAGTGGGGTCGATCTAATGACTGTAGACCTAAGTTCATTCTGACAGATGTACCGCTTCCATGTGGAGCTACCACTTTGAGGCGGATAAAGGCCCTCATTCTGGTGGACATTTGCAAGTCAACTTAATGCTGCACGCCAATTTTCCCCACACGTATGCATAAAAAAACATTTGCAGCTTGCGTGCGAGGCAGAAATCATTTTATGGTCGCAGACCATCGATAGATTTCTCAAGTCAGTCTCTGCTGACTCAGATACTCTGGTGACCTTGTACGGGAAGAGGGCGGACAGCTAACATCCGGTAACGTCAGCCGTCCGCCCCCAGCACCTGCATCACAGGCGAATTAACTTTAGAACGCCCAGTGTTTTCATGGGAACGCCCATGAAATGCTGGTCATTCTCAAGGGGCACGACCTCTGTCCGTTGGCCCATGCCCATCCACCTGTAACTGCTCCATGCGAACGGCCTGGCGAATAATCAATTGGCCAAGCCCATCCGCACACAAAGGCTGCACATTTGCATAAATGTTTATGTGCATACGCACAAACAAAACATGGCTCCCCTGTATGAACGCACATGCGAGCGATACGACCAGAATGAGGGCCAAAGGGCGAACCTCTAGGTAATTTATTGCAAAGGGCTGGAATACTCTGTTGCGCTATATGAAATACTTATTTTCAGCTTGTTAAATAAACTATATGCAAATAAATACAACAAACATTAAAATACTATATCCTTCAACCATTCAACTATTTGAACATTAATCCAAGGGAGTGGCCATGTTAATGAGCCCAATTAAGTTTATACTTGGGGGATACCACACACGACATCTTTCCTCGTCACCAGTGCTGTAGGTCAACAGTGAAAAAGTAGACATGCCAAAAGTCAATATGATCAACTGTCTGCCTAAGCAAATGGTCGTTATGTAAATGGCCGACACATAAAAAGGCCGAAATGAGTTTTAGGATGTCAATTTTTATCTCGTAGAACAGCCCCCTCCCGTTAGGTTTCTGCTTACCCTGCTTCGCCGAGATCACGGTTCCCAATTGTAGTCCACTTGGATGGTTACATTTGAAAAAGTTCAAAACAAGTGGTCAACTATACGATGCTATATCAAACTTTTAACCATGTCGACCCAATGTATGTTGACAAATAGTGGTCAACCTATGGACTGTCAATGTAGACACTAGTGACCCAATGACCGCTCAGATCTGTAGAAATCCAAATCCACTGGAAGTCTGTGGATCCGCACTGAACAAAAACCCGGCCTGATCACCTGAGGAGATCTGATCCGAGCAAAGTCCCAATTTGGATTTGCTCTCAGTTTGGATTTTAAATCTGAATTTTGAGTTTTGGATTGCAAAATCTGTTTTATTTATATCCATTTTTTAACCAATAATTAAGGATTTATTTTTTATCAACTTTTTACCGAACCAAAAACCAAATCAGAACCCTTAAAGATGATTTTGCCAAAATAATATCACAATTGTGGCCCTAGGGCCCCTTGTCACCCTTAATGGATTTACATAGTAAATAAACTTCTTTCCAGAACCAGCTTGTTCATAATCAGTATAAATGCAAAAATAGACTGTGATTCACGGCCAGCATAAAGGCGGTAGATATAGAACTCAACAAAAATCAAAAAAGTTATAAGGAAAACGTGTCTTTATTTAGATCCTACAGAGTGTCCCTGGTAATCTGGTTCCGATTCCAACTACCACATGTGGAGGAAATTTACATTAGCTTTTAAAAAAATTTAATATTTAGATAGCTAGGCATACCTGCAGGGGTAGGAAAGGCCTTAGATATGACAGGAAAAGCATTTAAACCGATTATAGAAAGGTATTCTTCTACAAAACGTACCACAAAGGGAACATTGACAATATTTAAGAAATGCAATCCATCTGTGAGCAGTGATTGGGAACATCAGAGGTGAGCGTAGGATTGAAGATACTCATGTAGAGGGTTTGGTATCTATCTGTCTATTGCCCCATACACAATAGAGGAAATGGTAAAAGAGATCGCTCAGAAATGGGGTTCTGAGCGATATCTTTCATAATATTGTCTAGTGTGTACTCTTAATGACCTGCTTGTTTAGCGGGTCCCGGTGTGTACGTACAATATCGGCCGCCTACTAGTGTGTATGGGGCTTATGTATCTCTGGGAAACTCCTCCCAAAAATCCTGCATGACAAAGAAAACCTCAAATATTACTTAGCCCCACCCCCTCCCGACAAAAGGCCACGATTTAAGGGTCTATCGTAAAAGAAGGGATTAAAATGACAATTCTATTTAAATCTGGTCATATTGGCTCTGCTTGTTCCCCAGTGACCCATAAATTGCGGCAAATTAGAAGGGGGTGCGATTTGCACACGCAATCCCCTCCATGGGTGCTAGTGTATATATCTATTTAAGCCAGAACCCCAAAAAGAACTGTACCAACGGAGATATAATTTTTTCTTTTACCTGACTCAAAAGAGCTTAAGGCAACCTACGTGATAATCTGCATCAAGGATGTCCTCTAATGAGATCCATACCTACTCGCATGCAGGTTTAATATAAAGGATATGGTTTATATAAAGTATGTTAACGTGTATTTTATTTTCTGTGCATATAAATTCTACTGAAAGACTTTTCTGTTCTCTGGAGATTATAATCAGGCCGTGATATCACTCCCCGTGATGTTACACTCAATACATCACACACATTTATAGTATATAATAGACAGCTCTGTCTCTCCCAATCCGCTACCTCTTTTCTGTAGCCCAAATCAAGGGGTAAGTTCATATAACACTGTCAATAAAGTTCTACAATTCCTGAAATCTTTTTTTTTTTTCTGTGGTATAATTATAACCTCAATGCAGCCTTCAGTTCCAGCTGATTCTATATTACTTTTATGTGTACGTCAAGGAGCAGATTAATTATTTTAACTTAATATCATTTTTATATTGTAGGTTAGAAAGAAAAGTTTTCTTTTCTTTCTTTAAAATAAATAAAAAAGGTACATAATTGACTGATCCTTTTGTCAAATTGGGAATTTATCTTTCCCAATTGACCCAAATTAATTAATGGTCCTGATTAGGGTGGCAAATCCTGGTATCTGGATCAACGGGATCCCAGGATTTGGCCCCAAAATGTCTGGGATTTCGGGATTAGACTGCTCATGTGCAGTCTAATGCCGGGCAGCGTCTGAGCACTCCCTCAGACGCTGCACAGTGCAACTTGGTCATAGGTCATGCTGAGCAGACCGCACCTCCACCACCAGATAACTCCGCCTCCCGACCAGTACTCTCGGTGACACACAACATCTACCGACTATCTCCCGATGACTGCTCCTAGAGGCCGAAACTCCCACCGACTGCCTCCTCCTGGTGGCTCCGCCACAATGTTGTCATCTACCCCGCTCCCACATGTAAATAAATGTGGGGGATGGGGGATCCCGGGATTGAGCATTTCTCCATAGGACTGATTCATTGGCCAAACTGCCTCCGCCATTCCGGGGTAAAACACAAAAAAAAACATGTTTTTCTTCTATTGGAAACAAATTTACCTTTGTTAATATTAATCATTTTTGCAGGTTTTATTCATAGGCAGAACTTCATCAAAATTCATTAGTAGCAGAAGTAACACCCGCCTTTAGTAAAAATAAGTATTTTATGTCCCATAGACTGAGATATGGGGAGATTTATCAAGGCTTGGCAAAAGATAAATTAGCTATCACTCGGGCATAAACCAACTCTTTATGGGCCCCATAGCAACATATTGAAAGGGCCTCTATCCTAATAGTTCCAGAGAAACACCTTACCAGAGAAGTTTTTAATATTATGCCCCATATTAGTGCCCTAATTCATTTTATGCCCCATAGTAGTGCCCTTATTCATTTTATGCCCCATAGTAGTGCCCTAATTCATTTTATGCCTCATAGTAGTGCCCTAATTAATTGTATGCCCCATAGTAGTGCCCTAATTCATTTTATGCCCAATAGTAGTGCCCCAATTCATTTTATGAATCATAGTTTCTTAGTTACATCTCGTCACATTGTAGGGCTGCCAGTTTGCATTGTCCCCAGTTCATAGAATGCCCCATTATACCACCCCCTGTTCATACTGTGCCACCTTATAGTGCCTTCCAGTTCAAATTATACCTTGCGACAGTGCCACCATTCCTATTATGCCACACTATAATGGCTTATTTCATATTACGCCACACAACAGTGCCCTGGTTCTTATTATGTAACATTATAGTGTCCTTCACATTAAAATAGGCAGATTATGATGAATTGCAGCTCCCTCCAGTTCATATTTTGCCACATTACAATGCCCTGTAGTTCAAATTATGCTACAAAAGAGTACCCCCAATCATGATAACATCCATTTCACATTTCCGCTCACTGAAAATGTGATGTCAAACAATTCAGGCTGGATCAGGCAAATCTGTGATATTGTTACTTTTGCAACTTGATTTCTTCCCCTAATAATCTGGGCCCAACAGCAATGGCACTTGTTGCACCCAACTCTAGTAATTCCCATGCCACCAATGAGCGCACAACTTCAATTTTTTTCAAATACAGTCTGTACAATGGCAGGAGCTGATTGGTGAATACTTTTTCTCTCAAATATCTCTCCCAGAGTTCCCAATGGTAAAAAAGCAATGGTAACATTCAGACATCCTATAATACTAGGTGGGTTTCATACATACACCGAGCTCCTCACAAGTGACTGCTTGAGCAAAATTAGGACCAGATCTACTGACGTGATAGGACATGTCAGCACATTTTATGTATCAAACGGACACTGCACTCTAAATAGAAAACAGAAAAGGATTTCTATTCTTCTTACTGCCGAGTAGAACAAGTGAGCAGGATAGAAAATGTACTGCTTGGAGTTACAGTATGTCTTCTGATGACACGTGGGCCACTGGATGACACTGTGTGATCCCAGCAAGCAGCAAGGCAGTTCTCACTCCTAAATGGAGGAGAAGACTGTGAAAGACCACGGTGCACCCGCAATGGGTCGTATTCTGTAATACGAATTACATCAGCAGAACACTAATGACAAGGGGCAATTTCATCTTGGATTGCTAATGTGAGCATTCGCAGTGGACTGTGATTAGAAAGCCCCTGCCCAAACCTAAAGAAAACCCACCCTGTGTAAATCCATACGCCATCTCCGAACCATTAAAATATTTGTGAGTAGCGGTGACCTTTCCACTAATCTGTGACTGAGTGGTCAGGGCTTATGTCACAAACTCCTCAAAACACCTGGGTACACCAGCGTATTTCCAACCACTTGCAGAAAACAGGTTACCACCCCTACATGCCATCTTCCTGTGGGTCAAGATTCGGTTGCTTTTCGTTTATGCATCTATATCAGGGCTGGGCAACACCGGCCCTCCAGATGCTGAAACTGATGCAAGGCATTCTAGGATGTGTAGTTCATCAACATCTGGAGGGCCGGTGTTGCCCAGTCCTGATCTATATGTATTTTCTGTCGCTATTCAGGCTTGTACATATGGTACGCATGTGCAGTCATTCAATTGTTGCTGATAGCCATTCAATGTCTGGCTGCAGGCTGGGAAGAGAATTTTGCATTCTGATTGGTGAATGCTGCATGAATACAGTATCTCCGATACTCTACTGCCTCCCAAGAAGCTCAGGAAGTAGATGCTCACAGCCCAACCTGCCCCTGCTCACAGGCCCCTAGAATTGGGGGCAGCTGCCCATTAAGACCATACATTAAGGGGTTGCAAACCTTAATTTCTAAGTAACGACTTTTAACGTGAAGCAAACACAATAATCTTTTGTCTTCTCCAATCTAAATGAAAGAATCTTTTGAGAACACATACTTTGTGTATTGTATACCTTTAAAGCTCCAGTACATTATAAATGATGGTAGCAGAATAACTGCTGAGACTTGTGGTTCCACAACAGCTGGAGAGACATTGGTTGCATACCTCTACTCTTAGGCCACAAATGTCAAGTCTAAACAGAATAGTAATGATCAGTATTTGCTTTTATGCTAATGTCCCATGTAGCCCATAGCCCTCATTAATCCCTTTGCCTCTGAACATAAGCCATCTGGTTCTGGGTATTTAAAAACAGAGTTCATTTTTCAACAGTGCCTTTTGTCCCATGCTGGCTGCTTCTTGCCAAAGGTTTCATTACACTTATTTAATAAGCAAACGGCTGAGCCAAAGAGAGGCGGGCTACCCAAACCCAAGCAAGCCCACCACTAGTGTGTACTGACGGGAAGTCCCCATCTCAGTATTCTCTGCCTGTTTTGTAGTTTTCTTGTCTTTTCAATTAAGAAGAATTAGTTATATGACCTGAGAATGTAATGAGTGGTGTGTTCACATATTGTGCTGAGTAAATTGATGCAACTGAAGCCACCATACAGAATTCCCTTTCTAAAGGAGGCAGCGTCCTTTGTGATGTCACAAAAATTACACCCTGTCACTTATCAGGTTTATTCCAGTATTAACAACACTGGTAGTTACCTAGAAATTCAATTAGTTCATAAATAACAGCTCTACTAATAATAGCAGTCATTTGTGGTTTCTGCATCTTCCTGCTGCCTTCAGTCCCCTCCTCACAACATATTATTGCCCCTGTCACATGCAGCCCTATCCTTACTTACCCATAATAACACCCAACTTTGGCCTTCAGGGAGTTGGAACCTGCCACTTTCAAAAAAGAGGCAAGGCCTCAGGATGGGTGAGCATGGCCTCAGGTAGAGGGGCAGGGCTTAAGACCACCAGTTGGACAGCCGCCGGCTCCCCTCCCAGAATGGTTAGATGCCGAGAACTTTCAACTATATAAAGATCATCAAAACCAAAAAGTCCACAAAAGGTGAAAATATCCTTCCTAGAAAAAAACCTGCTGACTGAGTAACTTACCAAACATTCACAAAAAGTTAATCAAAAATAATCCCCCGAATGTAGAATGTAAGTGATGCTAAGTTTACTAGAACATCCTGACCATGCTCGAACAAATTTTTGGATCCAAACTCCAAGGTCAAGTATTCCACAAAACCGTCTGCAGCATTTCCCATGCGCCTGCAGAGACCGGCTTCACCGCATCTTCAAGAGAAGTCTGGCTGTCAACTTTCATATTTCTTCATCGGGGCAATTGAAGTAAAAGTGATGTGAATTTATTCACCCGTCCATTTACATTGGATCCGGCACAAACATCTCCTTTACCAGCCTGTTTACCTCTCCTCTGTACAGCCTGATTTACTCGGTTCTGCATTTTCTCCAGAGGAAAGTCATTAATTGCAGCACTTTATTCAACAGAAACTTTATAGAGGAAAAAACACCCGCGTATGTCCCAACACAACATTTTGGCAAGCTAACAAATATGTTACAGCTGAATACCTTCAGCCCCGCAGGACGGTGAAGTTTTCTGTTCCAGAGTGACATTCGTATACAATTTGTTTTTATTTTTTTATTAATGACATAATATTAATAAAGTAATCTACACATTTGAGGACCTAAGAAGCTTAATGTGAAGGCAGCCAATCAACTGGTTCCGTGAGCAACGCTGGGGTATATTTAGGATTTTGGTGAATAGAAAAAGATTTCTACCATCACGTATCGCAGGGATAGAACACCTATATACAAAATTTAAGATGGGGTCCACACCTAAATATAGATCTATACATGGATTGGGTGACGTGATCTGTATGCACAATGCCCAATGAGTTGAACGGTGAACCACTGGCTTGGGCAGCAAGTGGTACAGGTGGTCAGTGGATCGCCCATACATACATTGCGATACACCGATATATCAGCCGCGCTTTACCGCCGATGTGATATATCTGTGAATGCCGACATATTGATGACACAAACTGGCCGATGGACCAGCAAATATAATCGGCGGTTCAGGGAAACGGCCAATATGTGCCAGTGTGTATCCAGTTTTACATAAGAACTAAGATGGGGGCAGCTGATTTATGGCAGTAATAAGAGATTTCTAGATCCAAATGACCACTGGGGGGGGGGGGGGGGTTATTTACTAAGAATTGGAGAGTTATAAAGTGGAGAGAGAGATAAATTAACAAGGGAACAAAATACAAGATACACAGAAGCGATATTTGAAATGATTGTTTGTAATATCCTCATTGAGTAGGTAGCTCAATAGGGTTAATGATGCATCATTAACGATGTCCTCTGAATTCCTGTATGCACAGACAACGTAAACAAGTAGCAAATGGAAGCTCCATTTGAAGATGCAGGACCAGGTGTATCAAGTTCCAAAAGTGATAAAGTAGAGAGTGATAACCAACCAGTAACAGTGAAGTTAGGAGCAGATTGGTTGGTGGTTTATCACGCTCTATTTTATCACTTTATCATTTTATCACATCTCACCCTAAAGTGAAAAGTAAGGACGTTACCCATAGCAACTAAGCAGATTTCTAGCCATCATTTCTCCTTTTGATCCTAGAAAATAAAGGAATCTCATTCGTTGCTATGAGCAACATCCCCACTTTTCATTTCTAGAACCCAGGGCCGGCGCTACCCGCTCAGCAGAGGATGCAAAGCAGGTAGGCGCCGGGCAGGAGAGGCGCCACTGTCCCTGCTCTGCATCCCCTGCTGTCTCTGACTCTCTGAGGCTGCCGGCTGCTGCTGCGCCTATCACACTGCAGGGCACGCAGCAGCGCCGGAGGCACAGAGTTCCCTCCAGGCTCCTATAGTATACAGGGCAGCAGTACGTACTAAAAGGGGCGGGGCTACACGGATGGAGGGGGCGGGGCTACACGGAGGGGCGGGGCTATGATGGAGCAAGACTGAAGAGAGACACAGGAAAGAACCTTTAGTAAATGTAAGGTCTTTATCAAGATAAGAACACAAATAATAACCATTCTCAAGGCTGCCAATATGTTTGGTATGTAATATATTTATCATTTTATTTTGGTTTTTATTAAATTAAAATGTGACACTTTTTGTGTAACTGCATTTTTTCACAAATGAGTTTAATAGTTACAGTATGCTAAAAGGACAATTGTAAATGTAGCATTTGCATTTCCTGATTTAAGACGGTGATATTAATGGAGTTGTGGCCTGGACAATAAAAAGGTTTTCATGCTTCCGGTACAAACTTCTGCCATTCACAATAAATGCAGGACACGGTGGACACCCCTTTCTGTTCCGCTATCTTTGTTTGTTGTGAGGCGGCCGTCTATCCAACCCCTTGTTGGGGTAAGCAGCACTTAGCGCTCGGGGATTGCTGAGGTCTGTCTACGTTTATTTATATTTGGTTTATATTCCAGCTATATAAGACCACAAGTCAAAGTCAAGCAGCAGTGACATTAGGGAGGCCTGGAAACAGAAAGCCCATTCATAGTGGTATATAAAGTATAGGGTTATGGCTCCAATTGAATAGCTTGCACACATTAAGTACTAATGCAATCATTAGAGTATACAGAATAAAAGAGGGGACTGTTATATCGCTTTGGCACGGTACAGCTAGCAAAGATCAGAAGAGATTTTCATGTGTTAAAATACCCATTAACTCCCAATAAGTGACAAAGGACAGTGGGTCTCCTCTGCAGAATTCAAGATTAAGATAGGGCTACAGCCCGATACGTTTATCAACAAATGGAGGAAAACTATTATTTCAATTGTAGTGATATTTGCAGCAACAAAAGGAAAAGGGAACAGTAAAAATAAATAAACACAAATCAGTAAAAAGTGACAAGTAGTCAGCGATTCATAAATCATAAATCTCATTGTTAAAAACAATAAATAAATAAAATACAGGGTACACTTAGCTATGCCCCCAATCATCAGCATTACATCACTATAGTCTGCACGATAGGAAGGGACTGAAAAACTTCTGGAAAGTTCAGTATGGTGACTGTAGTACAGTAAATATTTTTATACACACACATATATATATATATATATATATATTATATACTGTATAAATAATCACAAAAACACTAAACAAACAAAACAAACTGAATGTACAGTAAAGTTTCATTTTGATTTGCCACACAGTAAAGAAGAGAAAAAAAAACTACAAAAGACATCAGTGTGTGCCAATATTTCCGACTGCCGCGGCCACATTGAAACCATGTGGATTGATTCGATTTTGAATCTGCATTATTGTTGAATCCGCGGCCGTTTTCCACAATCTGCAGCCATTCCGACTGTTGGAATGTTTCCGGCAGTTAGAAGACCGAAGACTGACTGTCGAATCGATAACAGCGTTCACACCGATTGTCAGCCGATGTGTCCATCCAGTTGTGATATTGGTCACTGTCAGCCTGTGAAGCCAGTGTACGGGCAGTCTGAAGACCGCCCGTACACAGATGTAGTGCATGCAGATGTATGGGTCATACATGGCTGACATAATAGATCTGTGAAGAACGCTGTTCAGGCAAATTGGGAGTACGCCCCAGGCAACACACCCATGAAAACATTGCAGCTTAATAAACCCTATTCCATATGCAGTAGCAGCACCCATAGTGATAGTGCTTCCAAGAGGCAGAACTCTGGGAGGCAATGGAGTCATCTGCCGCCGGGTTCCTGCTCTCAAGGGGGCACCTCTCATCCCCTGCGAGTTTAAATCCATTAATTAAAGGCCATCAAAATTGTTTCTGTGGCTGAGTACTGAAATATATATGTGTTACCAGGGGCGGATTTAGGGATGAGGGCGCCCCTAGGCACAACAATAATGTTTACTTAGTAGGACAGTTTACAGGGGCAGTATCTGCATGTCCTATCCATTTACACTCTATTTAAGATGGAATATAGTACAGTACAGTGGATATTTTGCAGTTATTGGTACATTTTGGGCTGACAGTACTATCACAGGCATCCAAGTGCCGCCCCCAAACATGTGCCGCCCCTAGGCACGTGCCTCACGTGCCTAATGGGAAATTCGGCTCTGTGTGTTACCTCACTCTCCTCTCTCTCTCTCTGTCTCTCTCTCTGTGTCTCTCTCCCAACATAACAAAGGGGGGCACCAATATACATCTTGCCTCCGGGCAGCTGGAACAAACTTACGCCACTGGTGCTTCCTGTTGAGCCTAAACGTTTGCTGTCAATATGGACAGGGGAGGTGCAAAAGAAGAAAAAGGGCCCTGCTCATGACTGGTAACAGAGAGGGCCAAACAGACAGAGATGCCACTATTTTCTGTTACATTTAACATATAATAAAAAAGAAAATAATCTGAAATTCATTTATGATGTAACTTTAAACCAATTGCTCAGAGATGTATTTAGTTGTTCCGGTTTCTATGCATATTACCTAGATGTACATCTCAAGAAGAGCATTTATCACCTTATTAATGAGCACAAGGCTTCATGTATTCTCCGACAATGAATGGCAGCTGTATATAATAGACTCTGTATTTTTTCTCTCCGCTCTTTATCTGCAATTGCGTTGGCGGACTGCTCATTTGCAACTCATTTCCCAGTACTCTGGGGTGAGAGCTCACTGAAGACCACTCATATTTTTTTTTTTTTTTTATAATTTTTTTTTTATTTAAACGACAATAACCGGCACTTCCTATACACGGATCGTAAGGAGGCCTACCCCTACATCTGACAAGCACAGCGAGCGATTGCACACAAAAAGGATAACAGCAAGACATCGCTATAGACAGAAAGACAATGCACCATTTCATCCCAGCATGCTATCCATTTCACTTCCAGATGACTATACCAGAGATGTTTCTCTAACAGCTAATGGACAATTTGCACATTGATAAAATATCAGACGTCAGCAGCAACCAAACAGCACTAACAAACAGTAATGTGGGCCTGACAGAGAAGAACTGCGAGACCTATGCTAAGAAGGGCACATTAGAGGTAGTTATATACCGGAGGACATGTAGTTATATCTGATACTTCAATTGTTCCATCCTGTTAACATATTATTAAATGTATCGCTTTATCTCATTTCCAGCATTGAGGGAGATGGCGGGGGGAGTCATAGGTCTGCTCCTTCATAAAACACGCACAAGGTTGGACACAATTGCAGCTCTTTTACGGTAATAACTTGGCTCAGATACAGGGGGGGGGGGGATAAAACTTTTATTTGCTCAGCGTAACTTCTATCACTATGGCGTAGTTTATTGAATCAAATAAAGAACAGAGGTCTCCAAGTCGGACAATTTTGTACTTTTTTGTGATCATTACTATAAATCAGGTTTTTAGGTTAGGGAGACAACATAGAATTTTATTTTGGGGCCCCTAACGTGCTGAGTTCAGTCCCCTTGTGGGCAGCTGGAGTTACCTGCCTGATGACAGAGATCAGAGGCAGAACTTCCACAAGGCAACCTAAGTGCCTGCCTAGGGATCAGCAGATCCAAAGGGGCCCCATAAAAATATCTTGGCCATCTAAAATGTTCCTAGAAAAGCATTGTGTGAGTACCACATGAGGTCATTACATCATATGGACCGGCCCACATTCCCAAAGTCCCTTTGATGGTCTTTGATGGGGTAAAAAATATTTGTACAAATTTGTTTCATCCACTGTATAGGGGCAGTCAGTTTACTGTCAAATGTAACACCGGTGCGAAGCCTACTTCCACCAAAACATCTAGAACTAGATTCAGATTTATACGCAATATCGATGTTCACGCAGTTGAGCATTTAGTCAATGCCGCCTGCAATCAACAGCAAAAATATAGGGCTATGGATTGTTGGACGGAGGAGGGCCCCAATCCGTTATCTTGCCTAGGGCAACATGAGTGTGGCTAGTAGTAGGGTCCAAAAGGTGATGGTGGTGGTGGCGGGGGAGGGGTTTGAAAAATGAAATGGGATCTTAGGGGCGGGGGCAAGAGGTGAGGAACATATGAGGTTGGATGAGAAAAGAGGGTGTAGGACTCACCATAGTTGAGGAGCATTATCTTCATCTTGCCACTGCCCATGGATACCGGCTGCACTGTGCCCTGCAGCCCAGATTGACTGGTGCCTCTTAAATGTTGGATGGTAGGGGTGAGCAGTCCTTTTATCCCACCCACCCCTCTCTTTGAACCTATGATAGCAATGGTATTCTCCTTTTATACTGTGGCTTCAGTGGCGCCAGACAGCCCCTCTAGGAACACTAGGTCCCTTGTTACTAGACTGCTGGGAATTTTGTATTTTATTCTGATTAAAAAAAAACACATCTACGGGCAGAAGTGCATTACTGGCACATTCAGACCCCGGGGCATGTGACACTTGTACATCTGTGTACGACAGAGTCCGTGTAAGGAGGTTACTGATGTGTGAAGCAGAGTAACGTTGTACATCATCTGCGACTTTGTACCGGTGTTAAACCGATTCCTGCGCGGGCACCGTAGCACCCTAGCGTCTCTCTCTAGTATACTGGGAGGTGTTTGCTGATGTATCAGAGACGTAAAATGTGATTAGAAAAATTAAATTAGGATGACAATTAAAAGGGCAATGAGTTTACGAGCAAAACAAGGCTATTAAACTAATTTATCTTTTACATTTTTGGTCAGAAACACGATCATTAGCCCCGGATTTTATAACCAAATGGTGAATTAATTAACCCCTAGATGTCCCTGCCCACTTGCCCGTAGCCACTTCACATGCACCCCCCCCCCCCCCCCCCCCCCCACAACCAGCCGATGCCGCTGTTCAAAGCAGGTGGTCAGATGAAGCATAGAATTACGGCACCATGTCCCCCACACCCTGCCCCACGTGTTAGGGGTAGGACTATGTTGACACATGGTCAAGCCTACTGTTGCCTCACTTTATAGTGAAACTTCCATATGCCACACCCTGCAACATTAGCTGAACCCCCCCCCCCCGCGCACTTTTCTGAACTAGCTGCCTGGCCATCGATGATTGGTCACCTATTGGGGGAAATCAGGGAAATTCATTTGAACACCCCCAGAATTGCTGATCCTCCCCAGGGGCCTTATTCTGGTCCTCAGAGGCAAATTCCTTCTCAAATGGACAAGACCATGTGCACTGCGGGGGGGGGGGGGGACAATGTAACATGGGCAGGTAGAATTAGATTTGGGTGATCTATTTTGTTTCTGTGCAGGGAAAATACTGACTGCTTTATTTCTACACTGCAATATAGATCTCACTTTGAAGAAAAACCATACCCAAATCTAATTATATCTGCACATGTTACATCTGTCCCACCTGCAGTTCACATGGTTTTGTCCATTTGAGAAGGGATTTGCCTCTGAGAGTGAACCAGAATAAGGCACCATTTCTGGTGAGAATTCAGCCACCAATTTAGAAAGATCTATAAATTGTGGCAATATGTTGCTGATTTTTTTTGTGGGCCATTACTTGATAAAACAAATGTTGTGCTACAATATTGGGCTGTGACCCAAATGTTATCAAGTGTGTACTAAGGGAATTGTGCTACACAACACAAATCGTGTGATTTATACAACTGAATATGGTCTGGATGCACTAAGCTTCAAAAGTGATAAAATGGAGAGAGATAAACAACCACCCAATCAGCTCCTGTCTAACATGTTTTAAACACAGTCTGTGACATGGGCAAGTAGGAGCTGATTGGCTGGCTGTTTATCACTTTCCATTTTATCACTTTTGAAGCTTAGTGCATCTGGCCCCAAGTGTTTTTTTTTTTTTTAAACTTTTGTATAAAAAAGGATCATCCTCCCAGTATTACAGTAGTATTGAGCAGAACAAGCAGCCTTTCACCTGTGTGGACGTCTCTCACCTGCTCTTGAGTTTGTTAGGAAAGAATTGATCTTGCTGTAGTCATTTGTCTTTTTCCCTGTCATAAATAACAACGGTACATTCCGGCATATTCCCATAGCTGTCAGGGAACCTGCAGAGATAACCGGGTGGGCAACAGTAAATCCAGAATAGAAGAGGTCCTGCGATGCTTCAATGCTATAGAATTTGCCAGCAAATAGAATACACTAAGACAAATAAGGCAAACTATTTATTTTAAATGAAAATGACAAGATTTCAAAAACTGTAATATTTTGCTGTAATAAAACAATATATGGTTGTCCTTACCAACCATATTCCAATATTCTAGGATGCAGTAGAGAAATGATAGACATTCATTTGATTGGTTGCTATGGGCAACATCACCTCTTTTTTCATATTTAGAACATAAGGGGCCAGATGTATCAAGCTTCAAAAAGTGATCAAGTGGCGAGTAATAAACAGGCAGCCAATCAGCTCCTACCTGTCATGTTACAGGCTGGGTTTGAAAAATGACAATTAAGAGCTGATTGTTGATTATCACCACTTTATCAATTTTTGAAGCTTGATACATCTGGCCCTTAGTAAATTAACCCCTAAGAGTGAAGCTGGTAGAGTTACTACAAATGGTCCCAATTTTATCCTGATTTGCGAATCCCAACAAGGGTCTGCTGACTTCTACTTACCCTTCAGCCAGTTTCGGAAGTATAATAGGTGCAGTGTGCGCACACGGGCTGCCCGAGAGTATCCGGGGGGCCCAAATCGCATATGCTGCAGCCATTTTTTAAAGACGTACTATCCAGAGTAAAGCGGCAGAGGCAGCAGCCCTGCAGAAATCACCAGTAAAATGTCTGCTGCGCCATTTTTCCGGGGATCTGCGCATACGCAGTAGGGTCTGTGCGCTCTAGTTCTCAGGCCATGCTACTCCCGGCAGATGTTGCCGATAGCAACCATATTCTAATGGTCTCAAAAAACACAAGATTCTGGAGGGATAGTGCAGGGTTCAGTATGAGAGGTTTATTCCAGTACAACTGCCATTTCCTAGGCTGAGAAGCCAATCACGGAGCCAGACCCGATGATAGTGATATGATAATGTTCCACATTGAGAGGGATCCAGGAGGGCATCTTACTATGGACCCAGGAGTGTGGGAAACACCCTGAAGTCCTGAAGTTTCCCAAACATTCTAGGCAAGCATGCTTTAATATGTACCTCTTGTGGCGGGAGGAAGCCATTTTGTGGAACAACCCAATATTCTACCTATCAGTTCACTATCAACCATTAACATCCCTGAGAAACCTACTACACCATGTGACACTGAGGCCGTTTGTTCCTAATGAACAAGAAGGCCAAATATGCGGTCAGCGCCCAACATGGCTACCTCCATGCTCTGCAGAGGGCACCAAGTTTCCTCTGACCATTCTGGTGGAAAAATGTTCCACTGCTATTAATAGGGCAGAAACATAACCGATGGGAATTATTTTTTCCACAGAAAAAGTGGCAACCTCATTATAAACGACATCTGTCGGACTTCCCTGCCTATTTGTTTGGATCTTGAGCTTTTGAGCACAGAATATCCTCCATATCTGCTAAGATCTCCCTTTTGTCCAGAAATACACCATTTACAAGGTCTCAGCCTCTCTCATCTGACAGAATATTGATCCCCCAGAGAGCAAAGTCCAGAATACCTTTAGCCCAATCTGTTCTCGAGCTGACACAATCCCATCATTTGTCATCTTCCCCTGTCCCGCCGTATTTGTTTAGGTCACTAGGTATTTGTTTTATCTGTCACTTTCCAATCATTGTTGTATTCTTAGCCTAATGTCGGGTTTATTGGGTGAACAGGCTTCTCGGTCGCTAATAAAAGAAGGATTAGGATGTCGGTGGAAGGAAGTAGGGGGGGAGGTTTACGGGAGTTAGGTCAGTTGTTTTCAATGTCCTCTTTCACATAGAAGCATCACCAAGAACAGATAACGTAGGGTGAAGGAGTGAGTAAATGAACATTTACAGGGCGAATGAATGCTTTCAAAAAAGTTTAATGCCTTAAAGCAGGGGGGGGGGGGACCTCAGGCCCGGGGGCCATATGCGGCCCCCATAGGCAGGCTGAGTGGCCAGCCCACCCGTCTGGTGGCTTTGCCGGGAGTCAAGTACAGGGGAATTCTCGTGAGAGGTCGGTAGTTCTCGTGAGATTCTTCTTACTCAACAGCAGCCGGAGACTGTCAGTCCTATTCAGCGGCAGCCGCCGGAGAGTGGGACGGCTGCAGCAGGACAATTTGTGAGATACATTTTTACATATGGCCCGAAGGATTTTTTTCCCCCATACAAACGACCCTTGGCACAAAAAAGGTTCCCCACCCCTGCCTTAAAGAAAGCTTTACTCATTTTATGGTTAAGGTCCCATTGCACATTGGGACTTGGGTGTTCATTGGCTGTTGACTCTTTTTGCCATTTCTTTTATTTTATTATGTTTTACAACCAACTTTAACCCTTTGCAGTCCAAATTTTTTTTAGCAATTAAATTTGGTTTAAATTGATTGTACATTTTTAATTGTTTTTATTTTAAAATGGTCTGCATTGAAAGCTGAATGATGTTAATGTTCTTATTTTAAACTTGCTCACAATTGGATCTGCTACTAGTGCTAGGGCTGTTGAGCCTGACTAGACATTGGACCTGAAAAGGTTAATAGCTATCACATAACATACTGACAAATGTCCTCCTCTCAGCTCAGCACAACACAACACATGACAACAACTCAGTCTTAAGTGACCTGATTGTCTCATTGCCAAAACAAGATGATACCTGATTGGCTCTTTAAACACTCTTGCTCATTGGCGACATTCAAATAAAGGAAAACGGCTTCATATAAATTAGCCGGGTGACAGCCGGTAACATAGGCATCACTTCTGACCTTGTTAAATTGGCTTCACTATACAAAGCAATATCTAATTTTGCTTGCTTCCGGGCTTGTTAAATAGTGAGAAGCTGTATCTCCAGCGAAAACATCGATTTCTACCACATTTAGGGGCCGATTTATTAAACCTGGTGAAGTCATAAAGTGGAAGGTGATAACGAATCAGCCCATCAGCCCCTAACTGTCAAGTTAAAGCCTGGGTTTGAAAAATGACATTTGAATGCTGATGGGCTGGTTAGTTATCACCTTCCACTTTATCACTTCATCAGGCTTAAGTTAATGCATCTGCCCCTTAACCCTTTGAGCGGTAACATCTCTGTGAGAGATTGAGAGATGTTCGACAATACCGACAAGAAATGCCTCACATTTGTTATATAAATTCAAATAAAAAGTTTAAAAAATGATTATATTTCCTACATAAGGTAACATTACAAGTCATTATGATGAATTAAAATGTTTGCTTCCCAATTTTCACACATATTTTGACAAGTTCACTTAACATTCAAAGTCAAGCCCCCCCCCCACTATTACAGGGGTTCCCAAACTTGGTCCTCAGGACCCCACACAGTTCATGTTTTGCAGGTGCACATGTGCACTCATTACTCATTGACACATTTTAAAAGATCCACCGGTGGTGCTTATTATTTCACTTGTGATTCTGTGAGGAAACCTGCAATACATGCCCTGTGTGGGGTCCTGAGAACCGATTTTGAGAACCTGTGCACCTTCTCAGAAGGGAAAAGTGGCAGCCGATCCCCCTTGAACCCCCGGTAAATGAGTGGTCCATATGTTTCAGAGAATAAATCACAAACATTTATACGAACTGGCGCCTTCAAACAGATCTCTATATGCACAAAGCAATTGTATCTGCTAGTTATTATATGGTATATGTAGTATCACAATCACTGACACCAACCATGGCACTTCGGGGTAAATTTACTAAGCTTCCAAAAAGAAATAAAATAAGTGATGTTGCCCATAGCAACCAATCAGAATCTGCCTGTCATTTCTCTATTGAATCCTAGAACAGTGGTTCCCAACCTCGTTCCTCAAGTGCCCCAAACATTTCACATTTTCCAGGTCACTTAGCAGGTGCACAGGTGTACTCATTACTCACCGACACATTTCTCAGTTCACCCCACAGGTGCACTCATTACTCACTGACATTTTCCAGGTCAACCGCTAGGTGCACAGGTGTACTTCTTACTCACTGACACATTTACCAGGTCACCCTGCAGTACAGCACTGGTGTACTCCTTACTCAGTGACATTTCCCAGGTCACCCAGCAGCTGCACAGGTGCACTCATTATTCACTGATACATTTCTAAGTTCACCCCAAAAATGCACAGGTGCACTCATTACTCACCAACTCATTTCCCAGGTCACCCAGCAGCTGCACAGGTGCAGTCATTGCTCGCTGACACAATTTTCCAGTGCAGAGTCAGTTACTAGTGTCATAATGTGACGGCATACCATTACTGTATATTATACCAGTTAGTAGGCATCACCTGACCGGGGTACAGTCACAAAACCACACAGCTGTCTCCAATACTACTGTACAAATCTAAATAGTGGCCATCATAACTACTGAAATCACGTGTAATCAGTATGTTCTGGAAACGTGTATGTTATAAGGAGTAACCTAATCCACAGCAAATATAAAGGCTCAGCCTGTGGCCTTGTTCTTCTCTACAGTGGTAGAACATCACAGTAACGTAACAATACAACAATAGCACTACTGTTCCTAGGGGACTGTTAATGTCACCAGTGGCAGTGTTTCTGTCATGCTAATAATACTGGATGTCTTAACACAAATATTACTATATGCTTTTTTTAAAACAAATATCCACATTTGATCTACTATTGTTCTCTCTTTACTGATAGTATAATCTATTAACCTTTATTTTTAAGTATTGATAATACAATCAAAATAAACAATATATAATATATTTAGAACCAGAATATTTACCAAAATGACTAAAGTATCAAAATGTATTTTAGATACTAGTTAAAAGCACGTTGAAATGACGGCTCCTGCAATGTACGTTCACTTTGAGCTGTGACAGTTTTAACTTTTACTTTGAGCTGTGGCCGTTTTTAGCACACAAACTCTCTACCCCACCCACAGTCCCTATCTCCTCCTACTTCCAATCTCTGTCTTCACAGCTCCCTCCCTCCATGGCCTTTATTCAGATCTGATCGCAGTACAAATTTGTTTGGCAAATGGGCAAAACCATGTGCACTGCAGGTGGGGCAGATGTAACATGTTCAGAGAGAGTTAGATTTGGGTGAGTTATTTTGTTTCTGTGCAGGATAAATACTGGCTGCATTATTTTTACACTGCAATTTAGATTTCAGTTTCAACACACCCCACCCAAATTTAACTCTCTCTGCACTTGTTACATCTGCCCCACCTGCAGTGCAAATGGTTTTGCCCATTTTCCAAACAAATTTGTACTGCGATCAGATCTGAATTTGCTCTGTGGAGTGACCTTGAGTCGTCACTGGCTATGCTTCAGGTCATGTTAATATATTGTCAGCCTTGTCGCCATCATACAACACATTTTGTAATTTCTTAGTAAATACCCCATATAATTGACATCAAGGACGGTGTAATGATTCTCTGCATCCTGTGCAACACTTTAACCTACTGCCCACCCCAGGATCCCTGTGCCCTAGACAGCTGCCTAACGCTAACTAATGGTAGAGCAGCCCTAAGTGACAATCACTGGAGTACAGTATATGGGGTTAGGAAACAAATATCCGACATCTGATTATATGCATATTATAATGTAATTATTTATATTTTAGGATTGGATTATAATAGACTTTAATTTGCCGCTAATCGAAGTGTGTGTGTTGGATACATCCAACCACTTGCAATAAATGGATGCTGCAATCTAGCATATGCATTTAAAAGATTCCGCATTCTCGTTCCGCATATGGCAAGGACAGGAATACAAATAATTGTACACTGTTACCGCACCTCTTTTTGTGTGTAACACTTCCACTTGTTAACATGCAGGCCTAATAAGCAATTGCATTTAAGTGGGTTCTTACAAAGGAATCCCGGCTTCCCATTTTTCAGGATTCCTCCACAAACTACATCCAATTGTCCTCTGCCCAAGTTTTCAAAAAAGAGCATTTTTTTTTTTAAATGTAAAAAGCTTCCCTTCTCTGTCTTTCTCTTCATCACCATTGTGGCCTAAAAAAATGTGGGTCTCTCAGGGAATTTTTAATCCCTTTAAATGACACTATGAATACAACTTTTTTTTTCCCCCCATCGCTGGTATTCCTTTTATATAAATAAAAAAATACATTTCCCAACTCCATAAGCTCGGATCCCTGCGATGGACTTTTATTAAGTCCTTTCTATTTATTTCCAACCCAGATAAGATCTTAATCACAGCTCTCAAATTATCCGTATTGACATTTATCAACTCCAGTCATCTTTTCTATAGGCCTCGCCGCCTGACGAGGCTGCTTTTCTTTCACCCCTTCTGTTCAATGGAAGTTAATTTCAAGTACATGATTTATCTTGCTGGGCTAACAGCACTGAGGCCGGCCACCTTTTCAAAGGGCTGGCCGGGGAGTGAATTATGGCAGAGTTGTCCGGTGATTGCGTTCAACAGGGTAGGAGAAAGGGCGAGCAGTGTGATGTCCCGATGCGGCGCTGAGCCCTTTTCAGTGCACGGAGAAAAAAAAGATTAGGCCTCTGACCGCGGGGCTGACAGGCAAGCCTTATATCAGCAGACAAAGGCCTGAATACCTGAAAGGATCAGAACTGCGTGTTCTCCGAGCTATGAGGTTGTTTACTACCCCATGCGCTGACCATTTTCCTCTATTTGCATATCACTCTGACGGGACTGAAGGTCTTAATTCCGACAAATCGGAGTTATTTGGTTACGGAACGCATTGATACGACCTTTGAACTTCCCTCATTGACGTTAGAAGGGGCTAACCCTGTATCTGGGGGTCATAAGACAACACATATATGGAACGGTGCAAAAAGGAAAATGAAATAAGCAATAAGACCCAGAGCAACCAATTGGACATTTGCTCTCATCTTTCTACAGAAGAGAAAAATAAAAGCTAGGTTCTGGTTGGTTGATTGAGGAGACACCGCCCATTTTCCCAGAATATATTTATGACATGGAACCAATAAATCAGCAGTCTCTACTTCTATTGTATGGCAGTTTATGAAAGTCAATGAAACATCTCATTTTTCTATTTGTTTAGGAAACATTAGTCGGATACCTACAACATTACACTTGTGTTTAGGCCTTTTCCAGCTCGGATTCCCTCACAGCCAGAACCAAAGACGTGATACTAAATGGTGGGAGCATCCAGTCAGTCACTAAGCCTTTATCTGTTAGCTATGTGCATACTTGGCATTAGCATCTGCTATTTACTGGCTGACAATACAGCTGGTGCCATCTGTGCGAGGAGAGAAGGAAACTTTCACAGAGCTCAGTCTTGCGGTATCACATCCTGCGTTACACAGCTGGCAGACATGTATCTGTTATAGCCCATACTTATGTACATACTGCCCCCTCTGTAATAGGTCTCCCAACTGCCCCCTTACCCATGTAATAGATCTTCCAACTGTCCCCACCTCTGTAATAGGTCTCCCAACTGCCCCCTTACCTCTGTAATAGGTCTCCCAACTGCCCCCTTACCTATGTCATAGGTCTCCCAACTACCTATGTAAATAGGTCTCCCAACTGCCCCCCTACCTCTGTAATAGGTCTCCCAACTGCCCCCTTACCCATGTAATAGATCTTCCAACTGTCCCCACCTCTGTAATAGGTCTCCCAACTGCCCCCTTACCTATGTAATAGGTCTTCCAACTGCCCCCTTACCTCTGTAATAGGTCTCCCAACTGCACCCCCCCTACCTATGTAATAGGTCTCCCAACTGCCCCCCCCCCTACCTCTGTAATAGGTCTCCCAACTGCACCCCCCACCTCTGTAATAGGTCTCCCAACTGCTGCCCTTATCTCTGTTATAGGTGTCCTTACTGCCCCTGTATGTCTGTGATAGGTCTCCCAACTGCCTCTTGTATCTGTAACATGGCTGACAATCAGTGGTATGTAGCCACCATTGCTCATTGCTTCCAACTGCTCCCTTATACCTGCAATTTATTTCCCAACTGCCTCTTTACACTGTAATTTAGTTCCAACTGCCCCCCCCCCCCCCAATGCCTGTAATGACTCACAAATGCCCCCTAATCTGTAATACCACCACCAATCAGTGGTGTGGAGCCACTACTGCTCTGATCTGCACCTGAATATATGTGCAATGTGGCTCCAATCCAGTGGCATGGAGCCCCTATTGCTAATTTAGGTCTGTAATATATCTCACAACTGCCCCTTTACGTTTCTGAAGTCTGCCAACTAACCCCTTGTTCCTGTATTAGGTCTCTCATCTGCCCCTTTATCTCGAAGATGTTTACCAACTGCTCACTTACACCTTGCACATATGCCTGTATACAATTCATAATTAGGCCAAACCGTAAAGCAATGGGCCTAAAGGTGTCCATACACGGTACAATTTAACAGGCGCAATAGGATGCGTGCTCCCGTGCACATCACATCGCACAGAACAAAAGTAGGTGCTGCACAAACTTTTTGTACTAGATTGCATCTCATTGCACTGCAAAACATATGCAATGTGATCTAGTCCAAATTGTATACAATAATTGTACAGTGTATGGGCACTTTAACTCAGACTTCACTGCTAAGAATGAGAATCTGCAGCTGACTGCGAGGAGAAAGCTGCCGCTCCAGACAGAAAAGAAAATGCCCATTGATAAATTGTAAGGGAATTGCTTATGGATCGTTTATTGCTTTCCACTCGCAAATCTATACGCAGTTCCTAAACCATTGAGGAGTTTTTGTCATCTGAGCAATTGTTAGTAGGTCTGAGGCTTACACTAATCTGCAACTGAGACAGGGTGCAAGTGTCCAGCAGTGACCCTCCTCAAAAATGCCTGGGCACCCCAGCATTTTTCCAACCCCTCCCAGAAAACAGCATGTTCCCACCCCCAAATGTCAGCTTCCTGTCAGTCAATCTGAGGCTCCTTTGTATTTAAAATCCATATGTATTTTCTGTAGCGAATTTCCCTTGCACATGCGTTATGTGTACGGGATGCCTGCAGTGTCATTCCATAATCGCTTGATTTGCAAACTCTCTAATAAGCGGTCACGTCTGGGTTAGGCGCTATATACCATATATACTTGAGTATAAGCCTACTTTTTCAGAACATTTTTTTTGCTGAAAAAGCCCCCCTCTGCTTATATTCTAGTGAGGGTCCCCACTTGAGTCACGTTTTCCCAGTTTTTTGTTGTAAAATTAGGTGCCTCGCCTTATATTCGGGTCGACTTATACACTGTAATTCACCAATATTTTTATGTTTATCGGAATGCTTAGTACACCTCCTCCCTTGTTTCCATATTCCAATTTTGGTTTATCAAGTATGTTTACTAATTATTCCCCATCAAAGAAAACATGGTTAATGTCCCATACACACTCATCGATTTAGGGTAATTTTCGATTTGATTTTGCTAATAAAAGCAAAATCGAATCAACAACGATTTTAAAATGACCCTGAATCAAAGAGTGTTAATAGAAATTAAGAAATAGACTACTTCTGCTTTTGGCGGCCATCAATATCGAATCGTCTGTATGCCCCTTAAAGCAGATTAACCAAAACCTTCAACCATTGCCCTTCCACATTGATGATGCCAAACAAGCCGCACTAAACCGGTCCCAGTGGCGTGCACATATTAGAGCAGGGCTGGGCAACACTGGCCCTCCAGATGTTAATGAACTACACATCCCAGGATGCTTTGCATTAGTTTTGCTATGTGGCCATGCTGAAACTGATGCAAGGCATGCTGGGATGTGTAGTTCATCAACATCTGGAGGGCCGGTGTTGCACCAGCCCTGTATTAGAGATTCCCTGCTTTTGTTAGTAACAGTGACAGCAAGCTTACCCTAATGGCAATAAGGACAATTAAGTCTAAGTTTGTGGTCAGAAACCAATCATTCACTTGGCAGCCTAAATCATGTGATAACACAATGTAGTGCCCCAGTTCACACCATGCCTCAATGAAGTGCCCCAGATCATTATGCCACACAGTGCCCCTAGTTCCTGTTATGCCACATTGTAGTGCCCCAACTCACACCATGGATCAGTGCAATGCCTCATAACATGATGCCACACAGTGCCCCTAATGCATGTTATGCCACAGTGTAGTGCCCCAACTCACACCATGGATCAGTGCAATGCCTCATAACATGATTCCACACAGTGCCCCTAATGCATGTTATGCCACAGTGCAGTGCCCCAACTCACACCATGGATCAGTGCAATGCCTCATAACATGATGCCACACAGTGCCCCTAGTGCATGTTATGCCACAGTGTAGTGACCGAGGTTCACATTTTGAAACCGCTTTAAGTAAGTGGAGCAAAATATGGAGTGTCCCAAGAATGCTCCAAGTGATGGCAATTGTGAATGCCATAAGTGAGGGGTGGGCACTTATGCAGGGATAGTGGCCATTCCAGGCACCCCGCTAGCCACAGGCACATGTGAAGGGGCAGCAATGGTGTAGCTCACTAAGCCCTGCGTGACAGCACACCGCTAGTTACAGCCCAGGCCGAGTGTATGCGAAACAGCTCCCACATAAGGTGGAGTAGAGGCATCCCTTGGAAGTAGGCCTCTTAATCTGCTGTGCCTCAGAACAATGGTGCCATTTGATGCCATATGTTATCCCCATGCCAATGACTTAACTTATAATGTCAGCTTTGGCAAATAAAATGAAATAAAATGAAAGACCAGTGGAAAGCCAGAACCATCAAATTGGGCAACAAAAGTGTGCAGAAATAGAACGCTTCTCAGGTTTCCACTTCAGACAAGCACACAGTCCTGCATTCCGTCTACAAGGCTACTGCAAGATAGGTAACACGGGTTAACAAGCAGCATTTATTATCTTTAAACGGAGTATTAGAACCCATATAAGAAAGAAACCGCCTGTACTGGAAGCCAAGTAGCTGGCATTTCTAAGCAACTGTCAACTCCGTTAATTCCAACAATCTATACCATTCATTACCCAACTCCGCGGTCTTTTAAAACCCATTTACCACCTCTTTAATCGCCATCTATATAACATTTAATGATGCTTAAAGTTTGACGCGTGATTGGCGGACATAAGGCATACGTATTGCAACTGTAAGGTAACAGTATGAATGGCGCTCTTATAAAAAGGACATGTGATTAGCCATGTCAATACCCTAACCTCGGAGTCCCGTAATGAGCTCAGGATGGTTTAGACACTAATTAGCACTCTGCTTTTTAGGCGAGATAAGAATGTAATTACTGGCAAGACTGCAAGTGGAATCACCAAAGTTACCTAAGGAATCTCCGCTTAATCTATTCAACGAATGTAATACAAATCACTATCACATGGGAAGGATTTCATGGATATAGCCTATACGTTTGCATATGGATTACATTTGCACTTCAATTATTTCCCTTCCTTCCCTGATTAATCCTATTTAAAATATTCCTGTTTTTTTTTTTTTTTTTTAATTAGGTTGTTTCGGAGGCCATTCAGCAACCAAGTCGACATTTCCATTAGGACCTATGTAACGTATCGAGCCATTAATTAATAGGATTGTATCTGTTTATCACAGATACATAACAAGCACTTAGATACTCGCTAGTCCATCTGACAATAGGCCAATCACAGATAATTGGTGACAGGTCGATGTGGGACCCTGCCCATTACTGCACCTGTATTGGTACATGTGTAAAAGTAATTTAGGACAGAAATTTTAATAGGTTCCAATTATCAAGAAAAAAAAAGCTCCATCATCATTTGAAAGTTTATAACAGACAAAGGCAGTAGTGTTTTTGACCCTCCACCTTTTAAAACCCATGCAGTTCCTCTTTCTTTTCTAATTGGTCATTCTCTGCTGTGGTGCTTCTTACGCAATCCGAGCTGTATTACAGCAAAGAGATACAGACTAAACTGTGCTAGAGTGACAAACCAGGCAGGAAATAGGAACTGCAAAGATTTTGAAAGGTGCAGGATGCTAGAATGCACATGCTGCATCCTCAAACTCTGCCTCTGCAAAATGCACCCCCATATATTAGATACAGGATGCGGTCAAAATCCCGGCGTCGGAATTCCGATGGTCGAAATACCAACGCCGGCATCCCGACCATCGCAATGCCTGCACTTTCACCTTCTATGGGTGTCCACGACACCTATAGAGGGAGAATAAATTGTGTGTCGAGCATAGCGAGGCACCTGGCCCGCTGCGTGGCGAGTGCAGCGAGCCCACAAGGGGGAGGGGGGATCCACGCCCCCCCCTTTGTCGGGATTCCGGCGTCGGTATTTCGTACTGATTCCTTAGACACGCTTGATTTTATTTTGTGTCTTATAAGAAGCCAGTAAGTATTCTCATTTTAACTACGGTCATATTTAGGCACCCTTAATACAAAGTGTAATACTTAACAAAAGCTTAATAACAAAAGTTTAAACTTTTAGGCCAGATAATCCTAGTTGAAGCTATGGGAAAGATCTAACGGTTGGTAATATTAGATCTCGCAAAAAGAGCATTAGATTCACATGATAGAGCTTAGAGTATCCATTGCAGCAGCCGCCAATAATGGGCCGGGATGCAGTTAATATCCCGGCGGTCGGGATCCCGGCGTTCAGAATCCCGACGCCGGAATCCCGACCGCCGAAATGCCGACACATTCTCCCTCCTGGGGTGTCCACGACACCCCTGGAGGGAGAATAAATTAGTGTGCCGAGCGTAGCGAGGCACCGGGCCCGCTGCGTGGCGAGCGCAGCGAGCCCGCAAGGGGGGGCGATCCACGTCCCCCCCTTGTCAGCATTTTGGCTGTCGGGATTCCGGCGTCGGGATTCTGAACGCCGGGATCCCGACCGCCGGGATTCAATACTGAATCCAATGGGCCAGTAACTAGAAATTAGCCATACTGGGCATTTGTAATGTATACAGCCAGAGGCGTAGCTAGTGACTTGTAAGACCCATAGCATAGTGCTCCCTGCACTTACATCCTTGCATACAACCAATCAAAATAATAGACACATTTTGTTAATCAACTTCATGGTCATGTCACAGTATACAAAGGTGACTGTATATCTTCAGTGCTGGAAATGCTACACAAGACTAGCGGATGCTCAACAGGACTTGCTCCATGACTGATAAGGACTCAAAAAGACTTCTCAAGACCAGGTGTGACCAACCTCTGTCTCTCCTGCATGCCTTGCCACAGTTTTAGCATGGTAGAGCATGCTGGGACTTAGTCGGTTTTCAACAGCTGGAGAGTCACAGGTTGGCCAGGCCTGTCTAGGCCCTATCATCTAGATTACTGCCACACAAACACTAGGGACAATGTCCTCAGAAGCCTGTCCTTGGACCGTTGGAGTAGACCAGAGAACCCAAAGCAAGCACAGGGTTAACAACATTTAAATTATAGAAGAAACCCAGAAACATCCACCACTTCTACAAACCAGTAACGTCCTCCCAAAGTATGGTATAACTGAACACCTCCCCTCCGCCTCTGCTAACAAACTGATAATTAAGCACCCGTCTTAAGAAGAAGGGTTCTCTACTGGCCTGTAGAGGCTGTGTTGGACCTGATGGATCGGAGAATCAGAGGGAGAGCAGGCAATAATGGTTCAGCTATTTTATTTGGGATGTAGTAAAGAGTCCTGGCGGTCACAATGCCCACTGGCCCAGATGGGCACAAGGGGTATGAGGGAGATTCTGACTATCTGGACCCTGACTGTCAGCATATTGTACCATTATATTGATGTAGCAAAACCCAACTGAAAGAATTTTTTTTTTAAGCAATTTGCTAAATTACATTGCACCTTTATGTTTTTGCCTCCTATAATATAGTAATAATAACCATAACAGAGGTCTTAAATATTATGAAATGTTTGTGAGATCCCTAATCCCAAAGTAACCAGCTGAGTGGGGGTTTAAGATTAAAAAAAAAAAAAAGTTAACAGTAACGTTACTTAATTGTTCTCTAAACTGCAATCGGGGCGTGTATTTAAAAATAAACAAGCACAGCTCACCCAAGCTTTTGTTGAATGACTTTTTCCCTCGAATATATTCTTAGCATTAAAATAGCAACATTGAAACCAATGAGTGTTAATTAAGCCTTCACTGAAATAGCAGGAGATCTATAAAAACATTTGTCCGCTAGGATTGTCTGAGACGATATCTTTCACCAACAGTCCTCAGACCCAGAGCTACAGTGTCGCATTACCACGCAAGAGCGCTCTTGTTACTATATTTTACTCTGTGTAAGTTAAACAAACGTAAACATTGTTGTCTCCAGATATCATTGTCAAAAAGAGAAGGAAACAGAGGATATCACTTGAGACAGAATGGGTGTGATGGAAAAAAGTTTCCAAATTAGCGTACAGTGAAAAAAAAAACCCCCAGAGAAGCGCCATCCTGCAGATTACCGCATTGCTGAGTGACGCGGGGTGTCTAATGGTTTCTCTAACCTGCCATTAGCCAGAAGAAGAAGAGGAAAAAAAATCTAAATAAACCTTTTATAAGAAAAAAAAAAAAAAAAAAGTTACGCGACACAATGTTGGTTGTGTGGTTATACCCCTTTGTGCTTTTTTTGTGCTATTTTTGGAATAGGAGATAATTACTTTTATAGAAATTTATAGAATGGTTTTGGCTCAGTATCAACACAGTGCCAGCGGCACTAGAAGGCTGGTTCCAAAATACACTTCAAGTAACCTAAATTTGGCAATGCCATTATGAAATCATACAGGCACACTATCAACCTTCTTTTACCTGTCGGCAGTGGCGTAAGTTTGTCCCAGTTGCCCGGAGGCAAGATAAATATTGGTGCCCCCCAACACACCATCTTATATAAATATGTATGTTATGGATATTATGTTTAGAATAAAGAGAGTGTGACATCTATGGTCCTGCTAAGAGGAGGAGTCAGCCACAGAAGCAATATCAACGGCTTTCAATTAACTGATTCAAACTCACAGGGGAGGAGAGGTGTCTCCTTGGGAGCAGGAGCCCGGCGGCAGATGACTCCATTGCCTCCCAGAGTTCTGCCTGTCGGCCTTGACCATATTGAACATATGGGGGTCAAACTACTGGGGTGTAGATCATTGGTTGAAAGTCAAAAGGTCAACATGCTGTAGGTTGAAATGTAAAAAGGTAACAATGGGAAAGGGTGACCTGAGTTTTCCATGTTTTTGGGGTCTGTGTGGAGAATACTGTATCACTTTACTCGCCAACCTTTGGGCACAGTGCCCCGCTGCACTTGGTACACTATTATATTCTCTGTTTATGCCCACTGGGATGGTGATCAAGTCAGGTTTACAAAAAAAAATATTAATTTGGACCTTTTTCCAGTCAACAAATAGTGGTCAACCTAATGACAGTCAACCTTTTTACTGTTGACGTCCGCATGCCACCTATTCCCCATCTAGCTAGATACGGTCTATCCGGTGTCTGGGGCCCACTGATTTTCACAGGGTATTGGCGGTGCAACAGCAGCCGCCAATAGGAAGTGCTGCCATTCATTACCTGCCCCTAAATCCCTTTCCAAATTCACAGAACATCTGGTAAGTTTGCTGACCCATCATACCAGAATAACAATGTATTTGTGCTTTGAATAAAGGTTTGTCAAAGGTATACATATTAGGCCGACACATGAAATAGGTCGGCATGGCTAAGGTTGATAGGGTTGGAAGTTCGACACAAAGCATTAGGTCGACAATGGATAGGAAGCCAGTCAAAAGGTCAACAGGGGTTTTTCACTTTTTTTGTGCCGACAGGCGGTATTTCATGCCCCACCATCCACTATGGTGTGACGGGAGAAAAGAATAGTGTGCCGAGCGTATTGAGGCACCGTACCTGAAGCATGACGAGCTTAGCGTGCCGTTCAAGGGGACCCAGGACACTTTGACAGTGTCCATGTCGACCATGTTAACATTCGGGGGGGGGGCCGTGATAAAACTTATGACGACCTAGCCATTGTCGACCGAATGCTTGTGTCGACCTTAGCCATGGCGACCAATATCATGTGTTGAACTACGCCATGTCGACCCAATGACCCCTACCCTTGTCAAGTGCACTCCTCCTCAGGAACCAGCAGTCACACAGAACATGCATGTTAGATTCTGTTCCATGTGAACGTGATCATCTTCTTTGCAGCTTGGCATGTGCATTATATGTGTGTGGGATATATATATCCCTAAAGCTTTGGAGTCCGTGACCTGGCCATGCTGGGACTTGTAGTCCCAAAGGTTGCAAGAAAGCCGCATATAGCTTAATGTATCCTTGCAGGATACCAAATATTTTCCTTGAAATGATCACAGAGAATAAAACCACATTCCAGTTATTGTGGTAAATGAGAATAGCTTGTAATATAAACTTATAGGAGAGCGGTCATCTCAGGAAAGAACTTTGTGGCTCAGAACGTCCTCCCAGCCCTACGAGGGATTATTATATTAAAGGCAATGGTACAAGGAAGGAGGTTCCACTGTTAATATTAGATACAGATGTGGTGTTAGTCAAATTAGGGGCGATCTGTCTGTGAGTTGGATCAAGCTGCAAGACAGCGGTGTTTAGGAATAAATGAGATTTTATTACAAACCAGAAAAGGACTTTAACCCATTAGCTAGAAGTTGTCCCTATCACATCCTGTGTGGCCCTATATCAGTACTCTGCTATACAGAATAGAGAGGGAACATTATGTGCAGAGTGTAACTATAACTGCTGGAGGGGGTGCCGTGGAATTAATCTTTTGGGTTAATTCGGTTACGGTTGAGCGCTAGGTGGGTGTCCGGTTTCCTTTTTGTAGTTATGGTTCTATTGTGACCAGACTTTATGACCACGCACAAGTCTCATCAGAAATGTGCTGATGGGGCCCAGACATCCCTAGTGGCACCTCTGCATTTAAGTACAGTGCCATCTGGGGTATGGAAAGCCAGCAGCCACATGTCTGGGACACAATGTGCCGAGGACGTCAGATCATATGTTCTTTACATACCCACCTAGTAAATAAAATGAATGTAAGTTGGCATAACCATGTGGTATTCCCCAGCACCGGCAGACGGATCACAGAGGTCAATGGTTAACTAGGTCAAGAAACCATTAAAATAAATTCTTAAAATGAATGGCTTTCTTCTGCATCAATTATAACCAAATATGAAGTAAAAAAAAAAAAAAAGAATCTCATGGAAAGAAATGGGTTGACAAGAAATCCTTAGGTGCCCAAGTTCAGCCACTAGATATCCATCCGTGTTCCCCATTAAATTAAAAACAAAATCAAATCAAATGTAGATCCACTGATTATTAAATATATATATATGGGACCTTATTCTGGTTGACTCGCAAAGCTGCAAGTCAACCAAATGACGCCCGCACACCCCACTTTGCACGCTGAGTTCCCCCGCACGCATGCAAATTAATGTTTAGCATAAACATCCTTTCATAGCTTGCGTGTGGGGAGGAAATAATAATTCGATGGTCGCCGACCATCGAATGATTTCTACAGCGCTCGCAGACCTAAGACACCTCTTTGGTGTCTTAGGTCTGCGGGCGGCGCCGGGTGCCCTGTGCGAGAAGCAGGCTTGTAGCTGACATCAGCTTCCCGCCCTCCGCACCCACATCATTGGGTAATCGCCATGGGAACTCCCATGAAAAGCTGGGTGTTCCCATGGGCGCAGCTTGTCACCGCCACCCCACGGCCCCCCGCCCACACTACTAGGTGCGAATGAGACGGTAAACAAGCACTTTGCCGCGCCCGCTCCAAGCGACTGCACCTTCTATCTGCGCCCAATATGGCTGCATCTCCTGGTACACTTGTAGATGGGATGGGAAATTCATGGACCTGACAATTATGGTGGGACCCTACTTTGAGCAATAGGATGCTGAAAACGTCCATGTTTGTGCAATTGGCCAATGGTTTTTCTACTGCTCATGAGTGAGTGGCACTGCGCAATGGCTGAGATGGTCTTGCGATTTTGGATTCATCGAGGATTTGGATTGACTGTTTGCGGGAGGTAACGGGGTGTGGTGACTCTAAAGCAAGCGCGTCACAACCTTTTCGGAGCGTGTCTGAGTGGCTGAATCTTCTTACTTAGTGGTTTGGGCCCTTACGTCTTACTTCTGATAGACATAGGACTGCTCAGAGTTCCAATGCTGCATCTTTGTACATAAACAACGGATCTAAAAGGTTGACCGTGGGCATTTCCTGCAATTCCCAGAGGCTTTTCCATTTGCATATTTCTAAGATGTTCTGCCTACAAAGATGCAGCAGCGATGGGCACTGAATGAATCAGTCACCTTCACAGGACCTTGCAATCTTTGCTACTCTATGGTAGTCATCAGGGATGGGGCTACCTAAAAGGCAGGTGGGGCTACCGGTTGGTAGATGGATCATTAACCATTTCCGTTTTTTCCCTAGGCAATATCCTCATTGATACCGAGAGAACACTACTGCACAGCAATAGTGGAGAAAGGAGAGAATTTGACACAGTCCTGCTCCGATTGTTTCACTGACACTCTATTTTCACTTAATTAAATTAATCTGGTAAACAGGTGTAAGTCCATTCTAAACACTGTTTCAACTAAAAAGCAGAGATTTGTACAAGAGAGCTGTAAACTCCTGTTAAGTGGCAACCTTATGTACAGTAGGATGCAGAAAATCCTGTTTAGCACTTGGCAAAATGTGCTATGCCCTGCATTTAATCTCCTTTCTAATCCTTTATGTTAAATCCCGGAATATCTGAAATGAGTGGGAGCACAGTATTAAAATTACAAGTCTAATACACGTAACATAAATGTGATAAATTGTAATAGCTAGGCATACTGTACGATTTGCAATGCAATACCTTTAAAAAAATATATATATATATTTTTTTGTTGAACTTTAATATTAAACAGTCAAATCCAGCTGGCTACATTCTTAATTCGATTCGAGAATACTCACAATCCAGCATTTAATTTCAAGGACGTTTTGTACGCAAGCCAATGTATTCAGGGCATAACTAAGAAATAGCTAGTATTATGTTCTACTATCGGGAAACAAAACAGAATTAAAAATTAAAACAAAAATAAAAAAAAACAAAGGATAAAGGAAGAAGAAGAAAAAAAAATCTGGTTTTCTTTTTTGACAAGAGGCTATTAATATCAACTCAAGTTCTCAGTTACTTGCACAGAGTTTCAGAAGGGTTCTCTTGCCTGTTGTAAAGCTGTCCACATTTTGATAGTTAAAAAAAAAAAAAACTACTGTCAAAATAAAAAGTTTCATTTTGCCAGTTCTGAAGTGTAACAGAGCATTTACATGGGTCGTTTAGGGCAATATCTCACTAACGTTACTGAGATTTTATAGTTTGTTTATCCTACGTATGACACAGTTAGGCAATTAAATATATAATCTGGCCGGGGTTATTGCTGTACGATGGAACGTATAGTTTTATTGCTCGCATGCAGAGCCCATATTGTAAATCATCGGAAGAATACGGAGAGGGGGAGAAAAAAATTTCAAGACGTAGTGGATGTGTTTAACGGTATACTCATAGAAGGTCGATGTGGTTTATGTCGAGACATGAAATAGGTTGACATGGCTAAGGCCGACATGGTTCGACACAAGCATTAGTGTGTTGAGCGCAGCGAGCCATGCAAGGGGACCCGGTACCCTGTGACTGTGTCCATGTTGCAGCAAGGCACCGCGGTCAAATCATGGCGAGTGCAGTGAGCAATGTGAGGGGACATGATACACTAATATGGTGTCCATGTCAACCTACGTCGACATATACACACAAAAACCTGAACAACTCATGTCGACATTTTCGATGTCGACCTTTTGCCCAAGTCGACCATTTGCCTGTCTACCAATAGTGGTCAACCTATTGATTGTTGACCTTATGCTTGTCGACGTAATGATCCAAACCCAGGTTTAACATGCATATCTTATAGGCTGGGGGTTTATGTACTAAGACATAGAAAGAGATAAAGTGGAGAGCTTAAAAAAAAAAAAAAAAAGAAGAAGACAGGAGCTTGTTGCCGATCCATAGGATCGGCTATGATCCGTGCACATGCGCAGTCTTTGATGATTGCCCAATTTGAGAATTCAACCCCGAATCAGGCCCTAAGTACTGCAGTTATATAGAACTTTCCGTGTGACATTACCAGGGATGGCGGAGCCTTGTCTTCACCATTGCAAGACAAGACAACCTAGCAGCGAACAGACAGCATATTGGCCTAGAACGTGGTGTTCATCATGCATCTATCTCCCGCTGCAGCTCCGCAATCCAATGTTCGGACCATTCATAAGGAGGCACTGGACCTCATATGTTCCTGTATGTCTCTGGTGCAACAAGCTATTCAGTGCAGATAAGCCCCTTATAGAAATGGAGGAGAATTTAATTCAGTCCTTGAGTGACAGCGGGAAGATTTATCCCCTTGCGAGACAATGCGGCTCTTTGGGCTTTAATCTCGTTCAGACAATGGGCTGCTTCTGAGACCTCATCTTGTGCTTTTCCCACGATTTACGCTGATTACCAGGGGCTGCCCTACATGGCAGCTACTATCTCTTATTTCATAGGGTTTGTGACCACTCCTGCACTTGGCAGCAGGAGGAGAAGTCCAAGTTGCATCTGCTTTGGTAAACGTCTCTGACGTGGCAGGTGAGAGGTTAATCGCTGCTCCAGCCCTGGCCGCATCAGAGGCAGAACTCTGGGAGGCAATGGAGTCATCTGCCGCCGGGCTCCTGCTCTCAAGGGGGCACCTCTCCACCACTGCCAGTTTAAATCCATTAATTGAAAGCCATCAAAATTGCTTCTGTGGCTGAGTTCTGAAATATATATGTGTTCTCCCTCTTTTTCTGTATATACATACAGCATATAATATATATTTCATAACAGACTATATATATTTTGAATAACATTGCGTGTGTGTAGGGGGGGGGGGGGGGGGGGGGCACCAATATTCATCTTGCCTCCGGGCAACTGGGACGAACTTCCGCCACTGGGCCGCATACTGGTGTTGGGGAATCTGTACCTAGAATAGGATTCTCTCTCTTTCCCTATGACAGCTGCCCTATCTGTGGCAAACACGCCAACACCTGCATGGAATTTCTATTAGTGGCCATGTAACTAGATGGACAGGTAAACCAGTTTTGAAGCTCTGGATCCCTGCATTGAAATACCTTAGGTTGGCATGGTCAAGAGGCCGAGATAAGCAATAAGTTGACAAGAAAAGGTCAACATGAAAAAAAATCGACATGAGTCAAAAGGTCGACACAAGCAATAAGTCCCCATAGAAAAGGTTACGTTTTTAACTTTTTTTTTTGGTGTCTATGCCGACATAGGTTGACATGGACATTGTATTAATGTACCCTGTCCCCAAGTGTAACTGTATGTCCACTTGGCCTGTCGACCAATAGTGGTCAACCTATTGACTGTGGACCCAATGTCCCAGCCATACCCCTCGGAATCAGGCTCCAGGCAGTGAGCGGTCGGTGCTGTGTGGTCCTGCATATGCACAGCAGTCATTTCCATGGATTGTTCCAGGGGAACCTTCCGAAACTAACTTATATGAGGAGTAGCCCAGAGACTACAACGGTCTATGGCCATCATCAGATGGCGGTTCCAGTGGTGGTCAGTCTGCGGAATGCTTGGCGTTTCCGTCTTCAATGGAGGGATTACAGCAGGTGTTGGGGAGGCCTCCCGAGTTCCCTCCTGCATACATTCAGGGAATACCAAATATTTGTGGCTAACCCACGAAACTGGTGTTTTCGTGGAAATAGCCTCAATAAATTTCAGTGATCAATGGGCCCCTCCGGAAGTTGTCTTTTTTTGCAGTTGCGCTATGTTGAGTTTAAGATAGTGTGGGATGGCGTTTTGAAGGTTTTCAGACTGGGTATGGATCATTAGGTTGACCAAACTAAGGTTGACTTACATTAGGTCAACCATTGAAGGTCGACAGGCCTTAGGTCGACACTGACAAAAGGTTAACATAGCTAAGGTCGACAGGGCCAACGCAAGCATTATTTCGACATTGGGAAGGTCGACAGCCAAAAGGTCGACGTGATTTAAAAAAAAATGTCCTGAATGTCGACATATCATAATGGACGCCATATCGATGAACCAGTGCCTCACTACGCTCGGCGCACTATTATTTTCTCCCTCAACGCTCTAGTGCAGGCCTGGCCAACCTGTGGCTCTCCAGATGTTGTGAAACTACAAATCCCAGCATGCCAGTTTTAACACTCATAGCAAAACTGTGGCAAGGCATAATGGGATTTGTAGTTTGACATCTGGAGAGCCACAGGTTGGCCAGGCCTGCTCTAGTGGATGGTAGGGCATGAAATATCACCAGTCGTCACATGTTGGCTCAAAAAAAATGTCGACCTTTTGGTTGTTGTTTTTCCCAATGTCGACCTAATGCTTGGGTCAACATTTTGACCCTGTCGACCTAATGTATGTCGATCTTAACAGTATCAACCTAACGACTGTTTCCCTTGGAACTGATGTTTGTGTACAGGAACCGGCATCACGTTGGGATAAAATACTCATTTACATGCAGAGTTGTTCCATAGTCCATATATAATGAAACACATCAGCTGCATTGCTCCTTGTTCTATCCATCTCGCAGTGCTGGGTATTGGGAAGAGCCCAATGTGCTATATACAGAGATTTGTCACATTCACACTTATGCAGTGGCGTAAGTTTGTCCCAGTTGCCCGGAGGCAAGATGAATATTGGTGCCCCCCCCCCCCCCCCACACACACACAACGTTATTCAAAATATATATAGTCTGTTATGAAATATATATTATATACTGTATGTATATACAGAAAGAGAGGGAGAACACATATATATTTCAGAACTCAGCCACAGAAGCAATTTTGATGGCTTTCAATTAATGGATTTAAACTGGAAGTGGTGGTGAGGTGCCCCCTTGAGAGCAGGAGCCCGGCGGCAGATGACTCCATTGCCTCCCAGAGTTCTGCCTCTGCACTTATGGTCAAAGGAACATAACTGGGGGATAATGGGCCAGAGCGTTTGCATATAGAGTAAGTTTAGCGAGAGTCGATCTGTGCCACTGCAAGCTATACAGAGGGGTGCATACATGGAAATATTCCTGTTTCCCAATGGATCTTTGCACCAGGGATCAAAACTATGTGAAAATTGGGACTACTTGCAGGTAAGCAAAGAAAAACGGACAAGAACATTGAACAGGACAGGAGAGGAAGGGTGACAGTAGAGCAGGGCCGGGCAACACCGGCCCTCCAGATGTTAATGAACTACACATCCCAGCATGCCTTGCATCAGTTTCAGCATGGCCAAATAGCAAAACTAATGCAAAGCATCCTGGGATGTGTAGTTCATTAACATCTGGAGGGCCGGTGTTGCCCAGCCCTGCAGTAGAGGGATTGGGGACAGAAACTAAAATGTGTCAAATCCTGTACAAATAGAGATCACACTAGGGAATTGTTATATTTTTCAGGTAAACCTAGAATTAAGTAATGGAAAGGTTTTTGTTTCTATCATCATCAGTAGTTGAGTCGTGAGCCAAAACTGGCTTTATGGATTTCAAGTGAGAAATGCGAATTGGGAGTATTATCTGGTTGCTTTTTAGAAAGGGAAACGTCTACAAATAGGGGTCTTGTTTTTCAGTATGGTCACCCAACTTCTGTAGTCAGTGGTATCACAGGAAGGAAGTTGATGTGATTATTGGACGCTAATACGATACTATGGGGCAGATGTATTAAGTCTGGTGAAGTAATGAAGTGGTGAGAAGGTGGAAGGGGATAAGTAACGCACCAGCCAATCAGTCAATTTGCAGGCTGGGTTTGAAACAATGACAGTTGGGAGCTGATTATCTGATGCATGCTCACCTTCTACTTTATCACTTCACCGGGCTTTGCTCCAAGGTTTGAAATACTCAACATTTCAGACTCAATGGGCCAAGATGCAACAAGTTTCAGTGAAGTGGAGAGTGATAAACCACCAGCCAATTGGCTCCTACAGTCATTTTTCAAAACCAGCCTGTAACATGTCAGTTAGGAGCTAATAGAATCAAACTTGCCTACCCTTATGGAAGCTGTGTTAGACTCCCCATATTTTGAGTAGTCCCCCACAGCCCAGGAAGGAGCTCTCCCTAGTAAAGAATGGGGGATAAATTTACATCAAACTCTGCAGCTGTGTGAAAGGGGAGGGGCTAAACGATGTGAATTGTGTCCTTTATCCACATCCCCTACCAATAGACAGGTGAATTGTGGGCAATTCTCTGTCTTGGGGGGAGGGCCTAATGACCAGTCTGGACGCACACCATGAGGTAGCCTGCGGCGTCTCCCATCTGAGCTTCTCCCAGAAAAAAAGATAGGCAACTGAAAAAAAAGTAGGGCCAGATTAAGCCTTGGGGGTGCCCAGGGCACTTAAGACAGGGGTCCCCGGTGGAAGGTGGGGGGGTTTATATTAGATTATGCATACCTTCAAACATGATGGTTCCTGCATTACTTACAGCTCTCTCCACCCTTCTAACTCTCCTCTGGTCGGAAATTTTTGCCAGTAGCTCATGACACCCAGGCTGCCTGGTTCTGCTGCTGCATAAGAGGGAAAGCTAGCGATGGCCCCCTGATAAAGGGGTTCTACTGAATGCCCTGTGCCCCGCTTAATCTGGCTATGAATAAAATGAGTCAATGACTGTTTATTCTACTTATTGACTGAATTTAGGGCAGAAAAAAAATTGGTAAGGGCTTCGCCGCAATATACAACCCAAAGGGAAGAGCACGCCCCCATCCATACATCACACACCCTATCGAACGACATCTGAACCATCACAATCGGTGTTGTCATTGCAGAGTAGCTGCTCACTCAAAAAAACTGCTTAGCCGATTAAATATATAGATAGATCTATATACGAGGATGACAGCTCTACAATCAGCACTGTGTACACAGCAAACAGATTTAGTTTTTACAATGCCTTCTGAATGTCTCTTGTGTTGCTTTGACTCTCTTCCAAAGACTTTTCACACATAAATTCTCCCTGATAACACAGATTAAATCAAATCAGAATTTCTTTTTCAATTCCCTAATAACTTCACCCAGTTCTAGTAACGTGTCTGTTAGTGGCACCCAACCAGTTCATGTCAGAGCAAACAATCTGCTTAATACCAGTTGAAAGACGGATGTATTGTAAGAGGTTTCAATACCTCACAGGTGCGTTGCACTAATCCTTCCCCGAGCAGAGGTGCTGCTTACCTGGGACTCCCATATTCCTGTTGGCTACAGTTTGGAATCCTTGTACATACTCACAAACAGGATTCCACTTTATCATCGGGCCTCTTAGTGGATCATAGACTGATCCACATATGAATATAGCCTTATATTTGGAGATTTGGAGAGCAGTGATGTCATGGGTCACATGACTCCTCATGAGCTTAGCCCATTGTGGAATAAATACTGGTCAGTATCAGCAGTGGCCTACCTACCTTTAAAGTTACCTGGTTCAGTAAAAGGGGCATGGCCTCGTGTGGTAGGGGCGGAGCCTCATGGATAAAGGCATGGCCTTGCTGCCCAAACGCCTGTGTTTTCGTCACTCGTGACTCCCGGGCACAGGCCATGCCACCTGCACCCACCTGGTGACACCACTGAGGGATAGGAGGAGATTCATTAAACCTTCTAAAAGGAGTGGGGGTGTGCAGAAGTTGCCCATAGCAACTAATCTGCTTCTAGCAAGCTTTTATCAAGCACATTCTACAAAACGATAGGTAAATGCTGACTGTTCTGTGATGGAATGTTACAGGTTAATAATATTAATAGGGATCATAGTTGCTGACCTTTCTGCCCACTCTTTCAGGAGGAGTCTATTTGGTTGGGTATGGGTCATTGGGTCAATACAATACCATTAAGGTCAACATACATTAGGTCGACCATTGAAGGTTGATAGGTCTTAGGTTGACGCAGACAAAAAAAAAATCAACATGCCTAAGGTCGACACAAGCATTAGGTCGACGGTAAAAAGGTCAACATGGGTTTTGCACGTTTTTTTGTCCTGAATGTTGATATAGTTGACATGGACACTGTATCGTTGCACAGGATCCCCTCAAATGGCTCACTGCGCTTGCACACGGTTATATTCTCCCTCCACAACCTAGTGGATGGTAGGGCATGAAATACCGCCTGTCGGCACAAAAAAAAAAAAAAGGTGAAAACCCCATGTCGACATTTTGACTGTCGACCTTCCCAAGGTCGACCTACTGCTTGTGTTGACTTTTGACCCTGATGACCTTTTGACCGTGTCAACCTAAGGCCTGTCGACCTTGTGACTGTGACCCATCAGGTCTGCGCATGGAGACATAGCCGAGTAGGAAATCTCTCTACGTGGGGGGTCGTGTGACACGTCATCATGGCTCCACTCCCGCCAAAGATGCCATTAACACAGCATAACATACGGTTGTTATGACGTGTGTGTGTGTGTGTGTGTGCGGAGGGGGAGTGCGAGGGACTTACCCACCATCCCAGGAAGCCGGGAGTGTCACTGAAGGGTAAGCAAGTATGGATATAGTGTGAATGTAAAGCTCACCTGGAACCCCGGAACAGTGCACACAGCTCCCTATATTTACAGAGAATGATGGAAGACCTATCGTTAAATAGTGACCTCAAAGAGGGATGACGCAGACATCAAGTGCGGAGGGGATAGGGGAATGATCGGCCCGGTGTTTCTCTTGGACTGGCCATGCGCTTATTTTAAAAGTACAGGAGGCAAATTTCAAGGAGAAAAAGCCACACCTCATGTACCAACATGACCGTCATTAGGCACACATTGAACTAGAAATGGCCCGGCATTGTTATACGTGGGTCCTACTGGCGTGGTTCCGGTTAGCACACATTTACAGAACACATAAATATTAATGGATGAAGCAGCAATCTATTTGCTATTGTGCGCGCTCAGACAAGTCACTTAAGGATAACTTGGCATATACAGCTTCTCCCACAACAGAACCATAGCTAAATGCTATGCACTGGTATTGCAGAGGAGATTGGCTGAAGGTTAGCCATGTGTGTGACATTAGTGACATCATGGGTCACGTTTGTACATGAGGTCATGGGGACGTTAGTGACTGGTAATATTGGTCTACTCTAAGGTTCTTATTCTGCTCCATTCGCACAGACCAGAATATTTGCAGTGGCTCCGATGGTGGGCGTATGCGCAGGGTCATTTCTGCGCTTGTGCATACGCCGGCTGAGTGTGGCCAACGCGAACAGGGTGTTCGCTGGGCACACACACCCAAGTGTGGGGACAGGGGGCGTGAAGCGAAGGGCCGCCCTTTTGCATATGAGAACACCCAGCATTTCATGGGCCTTCGCATGCAAATACCCGATGACGCGGTTGCAGGGGCAGCCAGCTGACAAAGACTGGATGTCAGCTGCCCGCCCACTTCCCCCCCCGTGTGTCCACACACATATGTAAGTGACTTCCGAGTCACTTTTATATTTGTGCACCTTTGCCATCATTCGATGGGGCTATAAAAAATACTTGTGAGTAGAAGTAGAGCTTAGCCGACCACATTGGGCTTGTTAGAGCCTGATGCGATATATAGGAACCCTACGGTGAGTCAGACTCAGTCGCTCTAACAAGCCCCACGCCCTTCTGTGCAACTTCCCCTCGGAGCAGGCCAGGACCATTACTGGCGGCAGGATCAGATGTGATATATCGTAAGGGTTCTTTTGCATTCCTGAAGTCCAAACATTCGGAATCCTGGGCTGTTTTCTTTCCGTTTGACTGTAACTCGACAGCCAGAATTCAATGTTCCAGCTGTCGGGTGTCGGAAACTCTGCAGATTGTGCCGCCATATTCCACCGGTGGAAATAGCAGTCACAATTGAATACCCCCCAGAATCTGCGTGTCGACCTTTTGAGCATGTCATCGACCTATTGCATGTTGACCAAGAGCAGTTGACCTACCACTTATGGCATAGAGGTAGAGTATGAATGCAATATCTCAGCTGCTATCGATTCCCTTTGCCACCTGCATATGTAAAAATGTTGGATCCGCGCTAGAACATTACATCCGTCTGCCTATAAACATTAACAGCTTAAAACCCATTAAGTTATTTACGAACACGTATTGACTGTAATAATATACAGTCTCATTATTGGACAAGATTACCTCTAAAGCACAGGTGTCTCCGGTTACATCATCCTCCTAGTAGCCACAAGGGTTTTTTCATTTTTTTTTTGTGTGCATTAAAAATGGCCCAAACGTCCTCCAAATTGCCTCCATTAAAATTTAAGTAATTATGCCCTAATAAAGTATTTTAATGTTATTTTCAACATGTTAAATAGTTGGTCAAACGCCAGAGGGAACCAATAATACTAATAGTTCAGTTGAAAAACTTTGTCCTTGAAAAAACTTTGCCCGAGGGTGTAGTATTACATTCCGGCTATTATGTAGAGAAAACACACCTTTTTTTTTTTTCGTTTTTTATTCCAAGTATCCTTAACTTTTCCAAGCCCGCGGGTAAAACAGCAAAAGTCAAATCATTCAGGAAACGGCTATCCTTTTACTGACAATAGTTGGCAGGAAGATCTGTCTCGCTTGTGCCATTGAATTCTGCAGCCGTCATTATTTTAAACTAGTGTTCCCCCCCTCCTTAAAACAAGAGCAGCAATGATTTGCACAGTTAAAACTTTCACAGGTGGAAAAAATATTGGGCGGATTCACAGATGGACGCAATAGTAAGAAGATGACAACTGCCATCTTCTCTTATCCATTACTGCATTTGAGGACGCAGCATTGGATCAACTGTGTGAACATCGGACAGATTAAAAACCCTTGGGTGACACAAGATGTCCACCAAAATTACACTCCTGGGATCAAAGAAGTGGTGGACGAGTAGCTTCGACGCAAACTAATGACAGGGCCGACATGCCCTCATTTTCTGGAGTCTCCTGTTGCCACCATACCATAATATATTATTATTATATTATATATATATATATATATATATATATATATATATATATATATATATATATATATATATATATATATATATATATATATTCAAATCTACTCACACATAGAGCCAAACTTTATGGCCTTGGTCACAATCAGCCTGAAATGTGTTACTTTTTGTTAGAAGCAAGTTCACATACCAGTATGTATGGAGATTGTGTGTGGAAACTGAGAACATACAAACTCCACACCATGGTTAACTGAGCCAGTAAACATGGATGGTCATCAAGTATCTGCCATCAATGGTGCCATCTGTCATGGCTTGATGAGCATCACAGTGCAGGCAGCAGTTGTAATAAAAGTGGGAGGATGGACATATGAGGACATCAATGTCAAAACCATTGACCATCGGTGGCTGATCATCGGTACCCACGACCCAGTGAAGAAATTCAGCAAAGCTAACGGTGGCACCATTACGCCTGCCCAAGTTTGCACTATTTCTAGACTTTATTTCCCAGAAGACATGAAATGACTAATAATGTGAACACCTGATCGGTCTACCAAGGCCGAAACCTAAAAAGTAAATAAAAGAACAATTCTAGTTAAACCGATATTTAGGCTTTTTTGCTGTCAAATACTTAACTTTACAGTTAATAAAATCCCCAGTCCTCACATTACTGTACAGTCTCCCACACATTGTCATGCCCCGCCATTGTACACTGACATGATTGATGAAGGGTGGCAAATTATTTACGCTGTCATCATTAATGTTCCTGGAACAGAAGAGGGTTGTATTACGATGGCTAGCCGGCTTTTCACTGCATCCGATTAACTCTTTCACTTCAAGTTTATATTTTACCCATCTAGGGAATGGATTTAGTGGTCTGGTGCCACTGTGCCATAACCCATAGCAACCTGATATGTGTGTTTTTGTATTTGCACTGCAACTCTCAGGGCATAGTTGTTTGCTTGCAGCCTTGCACATTTGCAGCATGCCAGTAATTTACTTTGACTGTGACCAGTTTTAATTGTTCCACAGATGGATATGTCTGCAAGTGGTTCTAGGAGACACACGGGTTTGGGACCCACTCCCCTTTCATTTGTCACAAAAACCCGAAACATGAAAAATCAGTTATGGATATCGGGGCTCCTCAATGCTCACCAGGCCCTAGGACAGAAACCAGATCTAGGACCGATGTCACAGATCCTACAATCCAAAACATTTAATATTCACTTAATATACATAGTCCTATATTTGGCAGAAAAACAGATAGCTACTAATTGAAATAAATGTATATTTATTTAATGGAAGGATGGGGCCAAAGGAAGGACGGCCAAGATCAACTCAATCTGCAATGCCCAATCAAAACCTACATTGCAGGCAGATACTGCTCAAGGTGCACCACCAGTATAACAAGTGTATTCACCCAACCTACTAACGTAGTTACCCACCCATTTGTGTAACGATATAGCCCCCCGTTAGGGTGGAACAGCCAACTTCCAGGTTTAGACCTGGTTTAAACCACCTCTTTTCATAGGTCACTCTTTACAACCTACAGACACAAATATCAAAGAGGCTCATTAATATATATCCAGTACTAAGGTCAATGATTTCTAGCAACCCTATAGGCTGCTGGTCAGCGACACAACTCATGCTTATATGGCGTTGATTATGGTGCACTGTAATATTAATGACTGAGACTATACTTTATAACTGCTGAAGTGCAGGGGCAAATTTATGGCGTGGTTAGGTTGACAGCCATTGAGGATGTTCCTATGGATTAGAACTCCTATCACGTACCTAGTTGATAGAGAAGCGCTACAAGTTATGTAATTAATCCATGACCAATTCATCTGCAAAAAAGTAGCCTGTTTCACCCTTGGTATTTGTCCCTAAACATTACAAGTCTAAACCTAACCCAGCACAAATCAGAATGAACCAACCTTCCTCTACCCATCTCCGTTGAAAGACCATTCATTCCGCAAACAACCAGCTGACAAATACAATGCGGAATCGCGTTCTACAAAATGGTAACCACATTTTTGGGATGGTGCCAGCGAAACGCGTTTCACGTCAATAGCTCCAAGTATGTGACTCAAGAAATATTAAATGGTGCTGAAATGATCGATTATAAAGAAACAATACTAGTTAAACAATATAGATATTTTATTTAAGAGCTGGGTAATTTCCAGGGCAACTGAAGGGTACAAATGCCCATGTGGACCTACCATTAGGTAAGTCCTATATATTTGCACAGTTTTATCTCTATGCCAGCACAAGCTACTTGACTTTTGGTCACCCTCCTGTCTCGTGTAAATCTGCCAGGAGCCCCCGCTTGTCAGTAGTCTACAGAATCTGACAGCTCTTACGTTTCCAGCTCATTTTGTAATGAGTCTGTACATCACTGCTGATTAACGTAATAAAGAATTCATGAAGCAAATGATTGTAACATGAAGACACCTTGAAGAGGAGAGAGATCAACCAGAATATGTTAAGGAAAGGTCCTGGCTTTTTAACCTTACTTTAATTGTATAAAGAAAGAGACACAGGGAACGTGTGTCGCTTATTTACTGTCCTGGAGGACGAGGGAGACTTGACAAGGACACAATGGTGTTCTGAACGGCCAAAGAAAATTTTGGTTTTAAAAAAAAACCCATCAAAACAGTCTATAAAAATAATAGGCAGAATTTGATTGGTTGCTATGAACGACTTCTCACTGGTCTACTTCACTACTCTCTCTACTGCTTGACACATCAATCCCAAAATCTGCACTGTGACCTCCATAGCAAGATCACCATTGCACTTAAATTCTCAACTCATAATGATGCTCTGAGTAACTAACCTGTTAGTAAAAACAAAAAATGTTAAGTGCCCATTACAGTAGGTTTCATCCCCTTCTATTGAGCACCATTAAACCGCTCATCCACTAGATTTGCATTTAGTGTATTTGGGGGGCTATTCTGATCCAATCAGTCCCTGATGTATTTTGACCATCAAATGATTTCACCCCGTAAGCTTATGCAAAACATTCACTCACAATGCGCTGTGAAGGTACACTAAGTGACAGGTGGCATTAGATGGCTCGCTAAGCAGCGAATTTACATTGCTTAGCAAGCCAACTAGAATAACTCCATTGGCCCAGCAAAAGCACATAGCATACATATATCTCTAACCTCATCTCCATTCATACACCCTCCCGCCCTCTACGGTCAGCTGACGACTGTCGTCTCTCCTCCACCCTGATCACTGCTTCCCATGCTAGAGTACAGGACTTTGCCCGTGCTGCACCCCTTCAGTGGAACGCACTCCCTCGCTCCATTAGACTCTCCCCGACCTTGCAAAGCTTCAAACGGGCACTGAAAACTCACCTATTCATCAAAGCGTACCCTTCCACTGCATAAACCAGCTGGTTCTCCGACCCCTTGCCTGTTTCCTGTTTACATCCTGCTATCTAACCACCACCCCCTCGCTTGCACCTCTTGTAATCTGTCTGTCTCCCCTTCCTACTAGATTGTAAGCTCCTCCGAGTAGGGCCCTCTTCCCTCCTGTTGTCAAAGCCCACTTCTCTTCACATTTCACTCACAGCTCTCCTTTACAACACTCAGTGACCATCTTCATACTCATCTCCATCATTGGCCTCAAGCCTCTAGTTGTATGTTGATTGGGTCCTCACTACTTACATTTAAGCTGTAATGTGTATTGAACTGTGGTGCTCTTTAATTGTACTGTATTTTTGTTATTTATTCAATGTTATGCCAAGTTTTTGTCTCCCTGTATTGTTCCTTTGTACGGCGCTGCGAAACACTTGTGGCGCCTTATAAATAAAATTATAATAATAATAATAATAATACATGTCTCAGTAGGAAAGAGACTTTGGATTTCACCCTTCAATTACACACACCATCAAGGAGGTGCTATCATACTGGGACAGTGGTGTAAAAAAAACACCACCGCAGACCAAGTGCCGATGGGTGGCAAGGCAATGAAGTGGTGGTACTTGGTCTCTGCAGATTCCATGTGTTCTGGATGTCTGCATGGACTCTACTTTAAAATGGCACATCAAAAATGTCTGCTGCCTTGGATGAGACAGACGCTAGAAATCTTACTGGACCTATAGGGTCTGTTAGAGGAGAACAGCAGTCACAGCTCTGCCCAGAAGAGCGGATTCCAGGAGCACTGGCATGCTGCGACCATGAATCCTCCTGGCAATGGGCAAGAAACCCCTAGCAATGAACATGTAACTACTGGCAAAAGACAATAACACCTTGGCAACGAGCAGGTTTATTAGATTATAATTAATGTTGCGGAGGTGATGCAGCAGAATCTTTTGGGGCAGAGGTGCAGAATTTATACCTACGCCACTAGAATAGTTCAAAACAGAAAGAATAATTAAGTGCTGATGCACACTCCATACTAATTATAATAAGCTTTGCGATCTAATATTGAGCAAGTTATTGAGGTTCTTGGTATATTTCTTGGCCAAGAAATTCTAGCACACCAACCAGCATCTAGGTGACCTGGTCTGGCAGGTCCGAATACTAGCTTTGAATCTGTGGAGTGGCACCCCAAAAATGCAGTCTAAAGCCAGTCACCACAGGACAGTGCATGTCCCAAACAGGCATTCATTCCACTCTACTCATTAGAATATTGCTTTCCCTTCCCCAAGTTACAGCCAGGTGGAATTATTTCCTTGGAACCCACATCCTTCCCTTAATATCACCCCGGAACAGAAGCAATGTGTAGTATCTTCAAAGCACCCGCAGGACTGGTGTAGACCTTCAGAACGTGCCAAAAAATCTACTGGAGATAAAGTGGCAACATTTGATAAATGCAGGTGGTATCGTTACTCACCCAATGTTAGGGGGTTATGGCTGCAACCGAACCTTACACTTAATAAATTAAAATGAAACTAAAATTCACTTCTAACTATATCGTATTCACTTTTTGGAACTGAAGCAGACAAGCGCGTTTTTGTATTTTTAATCTCTTATCGGATAAATGTGTGTTCCAGAGGTTCCTATGGTGTACCCTGAAGACTCTGCCTGTAACCGAGCGCTCTTAAAAGCTCGAAAAATGTTCAAACTGCTGTTAGAAGGATCAGATGTAAAAGGAGAGACGGTGACTTGGCGAGATACATGTGCCCTACCTGCTTAGACCCGCAGATAGAGAATAATTACCCACCTTTCATAGGTAACTTGAACTTACAATTACTCATTAACAATATAGGAGGAGTGCTTGATATTCAGCTCAAATAAGAAAAAGGTAGACTGGTATACAATGGGAAAATGAAGGGTGAGAACTCATTGCAGGTTGAATAAGGAGGTAATACTTTCCAAGATTGTCCAGATAGCCTATCTTGGGTTGGACAGATAACGCTTTAAGTGCCGTTCTCCTGCCGCACTACAGAAAGTGCATGTAAATCCTAGCTGAATAGGATCCTGAAACCAAATGCCGAAATCTCATATGAGATCTACAGATATTAAGTCTACCCATCTGAAACATGCAAGTGGCCAAAGAGGTTCATTTATTAGAGTCCGGCATAGTAAAAGCTTATAAGCACAACAACATTAATATGCAGAACTTGGATCAACAGCCATTGTAATATATACTGCAAAAAAAAAAAAAAAAAAAAAATGAAATGTAAATAAAAAAAACAATGTTCAAATTTGTCATTAGAAATTACACGACATTCGATAAAGTTCCTTTACAGTCTTTAGATTAGGAAATATTATATTGTAATATATATATTAAATTATTTAAATATATGTTATTACCCTTTTTAAATAGTAGTAAAGTATTCTGTATTTGGCACAAAATTCTGTACAGCGGCCTGCTGGATGCTCATTCATACACATCCAGGGAAAATGGGCAGAAAGACACATGAAAAGCTTTGGCCATGTTGCTTCTTTACCAACATTGCACCGTTATCGCATGCTGGCTTCAGGGAAGCAGGATGTGGCATCATCTAAAATTTTGCAATGTTAGATTTTATACAACCGTGGCAAAAACCAGCCCTTCCATTCTAAATCCGTGCCCCCACGGGGCGATTTGGTCAGGCCATTTTGATTAGATAGTCAAAATTGCCTAGAAGGTTCGCTGGAATGTGCACACTGCGGGCAAGGGTTGTGCGAGGGTGGTGTTGCTTTTGCCTTGCAGAATAGACTGTGCAGGCAAGTCAAGTTTTACTTGACACTGCACAGTGTATGGGAAACGGTCATTAGGTATTAAGGTCTACATACATTTTGTTGACAGACCTTAGTTCAACACCTGAAATAAGTTGACATGGTGAGACGGTGTCCTTGTCGACGGTGTCAAAATCCAGTGAAAACTCATGTCGACCTTTTGACTATTGGCTATCAAGTCTACCTATTTCAGGTGTCGTCCTAAGCCCTGTCGACCTTCAGTGGTTGATTCAATGCATTTCAACCTAAATAGGGTCAAACTAGTGTCCATATCTAGAGATAATTTGCAAAGGGGCCTTTTGAGATTTTGACCCCTATTAAGAGATCATTTGCGAGGGGGGTCCCAAGATTTAGACTGCCTAGGGGTCTCCAACAGGGTTTAACCTGGCACTGCTTCACTGACTCCCCTTACAAATCCACGCTCACTTACAAAGCCCGCTCCTATTCCTGTGCCATTTAAATCTCTGGCCACATCTCCCGTCACTCTCCCGCCTGCCCTTTTCACGCCACAAACGCCTGCCACTTCTCCAACTGATCACAATAAATACACTGCTGTGTAGCAGTTGCAGATTGGTTGTGTTTTTGCTGCAATATGCAACATGGTTCATCTGTCGCCAATCAGCAGCCTGGAAACTGTTCTCTGCAGATATAAAGTCATGGCTGAAAAGCAGAGAAATAAATGGTGAACAAGTTACTGGAGAGCCTTTCCAGGCTAATGAAAGCAACCTGAAGGTGGAACAGCATTTTATTCTCATTGTTAGAACACGTTTTACCTTACCTGAGTGACATTTCAGTTAATGAGTGTTTAATAGTTTGCAGCTGTATGAAAATTAATGCAACTCTGAACATTCAATAACAAAAGCACCATTGTATAGATCAGTAAATTCTGCATTTATGCGATGGTCACTTTACCTCTTTTACACTTTTTGAACATGTCTTTTTTCTAACACAAGTTGAGTCCCTGGTAATGAAAGGTGCCTAAAAAGGTAGCATTTTATGACATTTGAAGTATTTTCGCTACAGTCGCTTGTTAATGTACATTGGACTTCAAAGTGTTATTATTGGCTAATAAAGTAACACTTGGAGTTTGACCGAGAAGGTCGTGCTCTCACCTCTAATGACTTTAATGTGTGAGAGCAGTTGATTAAGTACCAAGATCTGGCCAACTATAATTTTGATGCTACATTTATAAAAAATAAAAAAATACAATACAATACAAGTTAATGCTCTATTTATGGTGAATATAAAGCTAATTAACCCCTTATAGAACAGTGTCATATAAGGATTAGCTTAGAAAATGATATCTGATGTATAACATATTTCATTCTTTGGTGAAATCGTGTGTTAAGACACATGTACAGTATCCATCTTTTTTTTCTGAGTTGTATTCCTAACAATCATTATCTACTTCACAAAATTTCATATGCATCAAAAAACGTCTTGTCCCTGTTACATACTGCCCTGTCCTTACTAACATATTATTAATCTCCTGATATACTCTGTGCTGCTGGGGACCCTGCTCCTCCCACTATATAACCCTCAGTTTGTGGCTTCCTGCTGTCTCCATTCCCATTCTCACATCATGTCACTTCACCTGTCACGTGCAGCCCTGTTCTCACTGACACATCACTGATCTCCTGGTATACTCTGTGCTGCTGGCAGACCTTGCTCCTCCCACTTTATTAACAATCACTCTGAGTTCAACTGACGCTGCATTCGCCTCCTCATCATGACGCCGACTCGTCCCACATGCAGCCCATTCCTCACTAACACAACACTCATCTCCTGATATATTCTGTGCTGCTGGGAGACCCTGATCCTCCCACTATATAACCCTCAGTCTGTGGCTTCCTGCTGCCTCCATTCCCATCCTCATATCATGTCACTTCCCCTGTCACGTGCAGCCCTGTTCTCACTGACACATCACTGATCTCCTGGTATACTCTGTGCTGCTGCTAGACCTTGCTCCTCCCACTTTATAATGATCACTCTGATTTCAACTGATGCTGCATTCGCCTCCTCATAATGTCGCCGACTCGTCCCACATGCAGCCCTTTCCTCACTAACAGAACACTCGTCTCCTGATATATTCTGTGCTGCTGGGGACCCTGCTCCACCCACTGTATAACTCTTAGGCTGTGACTTCCTGCTACCTTCATTCCCTCCTCACATCATCCCTCCTCACATCATGCCACTACTCGAGGTCGGTCCTCATGGTCCTACTCACAACACTGCAGAATTGACTAAATTATGAATGCCCAGTCACCTGCTTAAATACACTGTGCTGCTGTAAGCATTGCGATTGGCCCATCCTGCACATTTTAAGACTAGGTACATTCAGATCAGCTGGAGATAAAAATGGATAACAGTTACTGTAACTCTAATCCAAAACACCTTCAAAAACCCACAGAGTGTTTGTATAACAAGCCTGGCTCTCCTTTGGATAATTACATTTGTAGTTAAGTGCTAGTAATAGGCAGGGATTGGGTTACCAAAATGTACACACAGAATAACCAGCCCAAAAATGACAGATTAGATAGATTATTATTACAGCCGTTCTAAAACACAAATATGGTGACGCTTTGGGCAAATCGCCAGATTATCGCAGGACAGTTCAGTGAAGCCCGCATTGATTCTGGGCAGCCAGCAAGTCCGTAGACAGGATGGGGAGCGATTTTTATATCATAAGCTTTCACGTATCCAAATATTTTTAGGCTTCAACACAGGCCCCACAATTTATATATTTCCATCCATACATCCATTCACAGGTAGGCTACATTTTATGGCCTATACTAACACCCTTCTCTTTTTCAGCTTCCCTATAAAAAGGACACAGAGTTTGGTCTTGAGTATGACATTCTAAAGGAACCGCTATAAATGTGTTAATCATGTCTAGTTTCAGGTTTTATGATTTAAACTTTGGTCAGACGGATAAACCGGAGGCAGAATTCTCACATGGTCAGGAGTCTGTTGGAATTTTTTCTAATGAACTTTAAAAAAGGGAGTAATTGTTTTGTGAAGGTATCTGTCGTTTCGGACCATAGGAAAGACCTAGATCCATCTCCTTACTATCGCCATTTATTCTAAGGGACACAAAATATGTTATGTACAGGTACACAAATTCTAAATAATTGGGTATTTAACACCCCCATCCCACATACTAAATAAAATTATTGTTTAAAAAATAAATATAAATAACGTGATGCCACCTAGTGCAATTAGAGGCAGAGCACTGTGCCTAGATAGTCTATTGGAGCACCACTAAACTTCCAACTGGTGTTTGTAGCACATGTACAACAAATATACAGGATCGGTGACAGGGAGTTGGATCATAACTGTAGTGGGTGCAGTGGCAGAGGCTTAGGGGGAAGGGTGGGGGGTGTCTGCTCCCTACACCAGGAGTGGCCAAACCAGTCCTCAAGGCCACCAATGGATCTGTAGAATGTATCAGTTAGGAATAAATGCAGTACAGATTTGGAAATGTGACAGTTAGTAATGACTGCACCTATGCACCAGCTAGGTAGTGTGGGGAATGTGACAGTTAGTAATGACTGCATCTGTGCACCAGCTAGGGGGTCTTGAAAATGTGGACTGTTGGTAGATCTCAAAAGGACCAGGTTGGCCACCCCTGCTGTAGGGTATACAGAATGAACAGCTTACAGACAACTCTCCATGATACAAGCTCATTGGATAGTGTACCCAGGATCCCTTTGTAGTAGCCTTGCAGTAGATTGCATGCAGAGTACAAGGGAAAGGGGAAAAGCAGAATCATTCTCTATTGTTTTTCCCGTGTACTATACTTAATTCCAGTAGTGCTTTGCCTCCTTCTCCTCTCCAGTGACAGTGTCTGCTTACATAATGATCACCCTGCATCTTCCAAGGGGATGCAGTCAAAATCCCGACGGTCAAAATCCCGAATGGGTCAAAATACCGACAAGGACAAAATCCCGACATTTAAAATCCCGACAGGGTCAAACTCCAGACATATAGAATGTACAGGTGAAACAGTCTACATGACATTCGGTCGACAGTTGCGAGGTCGACATGGGTTTTTTCACAGGTTTTTTTAACCGACATGTGCTGACAGGCGGTATTTCATGCCCTACCATCCACTACGGTGTGGTGGGAGAATAAAATAGTGTGCCGAGCGCAGCGAGGCACCGCGAGCGATGCAAGGGGCTGCGGTTCACTTGCAACTGTGTCCATGTCGACATTCGGGTAAAAAAACTGAAAAAACCCATGTTGACCTCGCACCTGTCGACCAAAAGTCATGTAGACTGTTTCACCTGTACATTTTATATGTCGGGATTTTGACCCTGTCGGGATTTTAAATGTCGGGATTTTGACCCTGTCGGGATTTTAAATGTCGGGATTTTGACCCCGTCAGGATTTTAAATGTCGGGATTTTGTCCATGTCGGGATTTTGTCCATGTCGGTATTTTGACCGTCTGTATTTTGACCCTGTCGGGATTTCATACCGAATCCCTTCCAAGAGCCATGCAGTACCTCTTTCCTGCCTGGGGTTTGACTCTCTACAGTGTGGTCTGTATTTCAGCACTGAGATGAAAACCTGACCTGTGCTAGAAGCACTACAGCAGAGAGTGACACCATAGACAGGGAAGAGGAACACTTACCTCATTGAGCACTGCTGTGCCCTCATACTTCCTGACGATCCCAGCAACAAGAAGTTGCCCTTTCCCATGTACACATTACTCCTTGTCAGTGATTTTCCCTAATAGCAATGACTAGGACTCTTGGATATTAAGGTTTGCGTCTGGTTTTTGAAGAACGTAGCTTGGGCCAAGTAAATACGGACCTAGAGCTTAATACAGAATACATCATCCTAGACATACTTCAGACATACGCCAACCTGTAAACAGGGCCGGTGTAAGGCTTCTCAGCACCCTAGGCAAAACTTCAACCTACCCCCCCCCCCCCCCCCCCCCCCCCAAAAAAAAAAAAAAAATCACGTGGTCCTCCCGGGAAGGTGGGGAAGTCCCCTGCTTTCCTTGGAGGCCCTCTGCACCCTCCCCTTTGCCACCCACAACAGAGTACAAGGAAGAGAGGGCAGCAATGTAGGGAAGTATGCCTCAATGGAAAGTATGGAGGTGAGGTCATAGAAGTTTATCAGTCGCCCCTGCATTAAGTACAACATCCTTGACTTTTTGATCTGTAGACTTGGTGGCGCCCCCCCAGGTCCCAGCGCCCTAGGCAGATGCCTAAAGCTGCCTAATGGTAGAGCCAGCCCTGCCTGTAAACCTACCAAACATTAAGCAGATATTTAGTCTAAAACAGGGATGGGGAACCTTCAGCCCTCCAGCTGTTGTTGAACTACACATCCCAGCATGCCCTGCAACAGTTGTAGCATGGCCACATAGCAAAACTGTAACAAGGCATGCTGGGATGTGTAGTTTCACAACAGCTGGAGGGCCGAAGGTTCCCTATCCCTGGTCTAAAACAATTGTTATTCTTTGTTCAGAGCACAATTCGGGTTGACTGGAAGTTGATCTGGATGGGGAAATATGGTTATCTGATGACCGTATACCATAAGTGAGTTGGACACCAGTTAAGTACCCAAACTTTTCATCATACTGTAATTTAGCCCAATGAATACATGGTCCAGCCAAACTAGATAAAGCAAATAGGTTACTTCATCTAAAAAGTTTTCTGTTTTTTTTTTAAAACATCAACAAAGCACAACAAATATCATATACATTCAATCTCCCGCCGCTATTCCTAACGGGGGAAAGAGTCTTTCCCGACAGCATTGAACAGGGATCTTGGCAGAGCGGGCCTGACTTTAGAAGCAGTCGGGCCCATTCTGCCGAGAACGGCTCGTCGATCCACGGCCGCCCCTTTTTAGCATTCAGCAGGCGGGACATTGAATACTGCCTGCTGATTCTTCGTTGAACCAGCTGAGAACGGGACAGGGTCACGGCTGTCGGGCCAGCCCGACAGTCCGGACCCAGGATTGAATATCCCCTATTGTCCATAGTTCTTGCATTAGCAAGAATACATGTTGGCATAATGTCAAACAGACATCAGGGGCCAAATGTAATTGGGTGTAAGAATAGGACAGTTAGAGATTTTGGGAGAGTTTTCCCATTTTTTTAAAGCAGCAATCAGTTACATGGCAAAATCAACTTTTTTTCAATATGTAAAGGATTGCCGCTTTAAAAAAACTCTCCCAAACTCTCCCACTTTCTGATCCTCACACCCTATTACATTTGGCCCCCCATCTTTGGCTAGACAACCTGAGCTTATTTTTTACTTTTTGAGGGAGGGTCTGGAGGGAAAGGATTTAACGTAACCACCCATCCAACTCCTGTAATTTCTTAAACCTAGCCTGTAACATAGATGCCGATTGGCTGGTACCTTATCTCCATCCACTTTCTCTCCTTCCTAGGCTTAGTAAATAGACCCCAATATCTCCATCCATGGCTTACATCTCCCCAATGTTCTGTAGATAGCCAAAATGCAGAAACTAAAAACATTAATACAAGGAGAACAGAGAAAAAAAAAATCCTCAGACTCGGATATCTAACTTCATAGATGAAGTTAAAAAAAAAAAAAATGATATATAAAAATAAATGTGATTCTTCCACTTTTTTTATAGGAGAGGCAGCAATAAAAAGTCCGCCGGTGGTCTGGATTCATGCAACCAAGATATGTTTTGAATTTAAATAATGGGAAGAAAAAAAATCCTAATATATTTCTGCTCCTGTAAAGTTTAACTTGTAAATGATTATTGACCCACTTGGTTACTCCAAGAGATCATGTGTGTGTTGCCAGTCACCTAACATGATTACATTGGGTTCCCATAAATCCTGTAATTACAGTAGGTCTCTGTTTTCTTTATGAATTGAGTGTAAAATTTGCCAGATCTCAGACGTGAATTAAATCTCTGCATTCTCTTTCGTTGCATTGCTTAAGTATTTTCCAAGAGTAAACTCAACTTTTTTTATTTTTATTATTTTCTTCGGCAATAATTAAGGACACAGTCTAGCCAAGATATTCCGGGCCCCCCTTCCCAGGACGTTAATGTTGATACTTTTCTCTTTTAATTTAAATCACTGTTTTATGACTCATTATATGTTTTCAAAAATATCAAAGTGAGTTTTCACATCCGAAACAGAAATAAAACAGACCTGGCGTGTTCGAGTTCCCAGCAAAAAGTTGACAAAAAAAAAAATTAGATACAATTTAAAATAATTTTGTAGTATTGATTTATTTTTTTCCACTTAAAATTAAGATGTACGTTTCTTTTGCATTTGACCTTAATCACAATGAAACATTGTCCTCAGTGGGCTTGCACAGGCCGTTCTTGGGGATGCTAAATCCAACTAGGCTCAATAATAATAATAGACCACTAAAATCTTGCTAGAACCATCAGCCTTATTCCGTTTCTCTTTGAACTGGCTTGGTCTACAAGGACTGGGAAGCAATTTAAAACTATTGGTAATCGTAAAAAGAGAGAAGAAAAATTCCTTATAAAGGCTGCAAACAGAGACAACCCAGGTAGCATGGATGTAGAACGTGAAGAAGCTTCACTGACTCACTATTTTCAATTAGAGTGCATTTACTCTCAAAATGGCCCATCTAGAATCCCACTGAATTTGTATTTTGAAGCTTTCTAATATTGTTTATTGAATTTATACATTGAAAAATATGTTGATTTGCTGAAAGACAAGCATACCAACTTCCATTCCCATAGTAGGACAAAGCTATCCAGATCAGAGTCCCTCATATAAGGACTGTTTATCCAAATTTAGAACAGTGAGGAGTGGCCTAGTGTTTCTTTAAAGAATCTCACATAGGGCCTTATTCTAGTTCACTCTTTCTGACAAATTCCTTCTTAGATGGACAAAACCATGTGCACTGCAGGGGGGCAGATGTAAAATTAAAATTGAGAATTAGATTTGGGTGAGTTATTTAGTTTCTGTGCCGGGTAAATACTGACTGCTTTATTTTTACACAGCAATATAGATCTCACTTTGAAGTAAAACACCACCCAAATCTAATTCTCTCTTCACAAGTAACATCTGCCCCACCTGCAGTGCACATGGTTTTGTCCATCTAAGAAGGTTTTTGTCAGAAAGAGTGAACTAGAATAAGGCCCTAATACTTTGAAAGAATTAAAAGTTACCCCTTAGTAACCAGATAAGATGCGATGTCATTATCCCCTGGGCAAGTCACAGTGGTAGGATAAACATTCCAGCTGCATATTCACATGAGCGAATAGGCCAGAGGTTCATCACCAGCAGCAGTACTCAGACTTTAATTCTACTAAACATCTAGATCACACTTGACCTTCTGTTGTTATTAAATTAATGTTACGACATCAACCTATTTTTTTATTCAATGGGTTCTTATGGATTTGGGCGCCTCAAATTTGAGAGGTAAAATACATTGAGCTCATTTATGGGGTGGATCATCTAAAACTGGGGTAGCCAACCCTAGTCCTCGAGAGCTACCAACAGTGCATGTTTTGCAGGTCTCCTCACAGTATCACAAGTGAGCTAATTAGCTCCATCTGTGTATCTTTTAAAATGTGTCAGTGATTAATGAGTGCAGCTGTGCAGCAGCTAGGTTGTCTGGAAAATGTGCACTGTTGGTAGCTCTCGAGGGCTAGGGTTGGCTACCACTGATCTAAAAGGACGTCCAAAGAATACTATTTTCCATCATAGCCTTTGACTAAGTCCGCTTACGTCAAATATGGTGGAAGCGTATTTGATGTCCGCTTCCTGTATAAAGGGATGGACTTGGAAAACATGAATTTTGTGGCTCTAGATTGGATTGTTAATAAAAATGTAGAAGAAAAAGTAAAATGTGACCAGACTTTCACAGATAAGACATAATAAATGTAGGGATAGGAGAACTGGTAGCAGTTCCTTTACAAACATTATTTAGGTATTTTGAGAACTAGGGATGCAGAGAAACTTAGAAAATCACAGAAATGGTGGCAGGACCAAATCAAAAACTCTAGGGTCAATGTCAACTCTATGGTCAACGTGGTCAAGACCAGTACCATTAGCAGCCAATAATGAAGTAATGCCGAGAAAAAAAAAAGAAGCACAACCCTTTCCTCCACCACGTAACTGACCTAAGGGTGAAAGGGCAGCACAAATTACTTAATGAAAAACATTTTACTTGGGAAGAATCTTTTGGCCTAGTCGTGAAGTCATGAACAAAATGCTGATACTCTGGGCATATTGATGCAAGAAAGATTGGAAACCACTGCAGTGTGCCATGTACAGTATTTGGTCAACCTTTAGGTGGTGCTAAGTCAGAACCGCCCCTTGACCAAATGAGTTTTCTACATAGTTTTACAGCTGGGGAAAAACTTTTCAGTAATGTGCAATGATCTGGTACAGAGATTAAATCTGTCAGGATTGCAATTATGAAGTGGATCTCAGATAATCATTTTGTTGCCAATCATGGTTGCCCCATTTCCTTTGATATATTAAATTATAGAGGAAACTTGCACTAAAAGTGCTGAGAAACATATCACATAATCACCTATAAGAGAGGTAGAGGAGCTGCATAGAAATAGAAATGTGGATCCTTAGGTTGACAGTCATTAAGACGACCACTATTGGTCGACAGGAAGTTGACATGTAAATAGTCAACACAGTGAAAGGTCGACACGTTTTTTCTTTTTTTTTGTTGTGGTCAAAATTGCTAGACGTGGATTAGAGTAATGTAGCCCCGTTACCATGCTTAAAATCTCACTCTATGCCAACCGGGACCGTGAAGTAAGAGCAAGTTGTAAACCTTGTGTCAACCTTTTTCCTGTGTTGACCATTGGCATGTCGACCTTTTGCTTGTGTTGACCTATAAGCAGGTCAACCATTTTTATGTATCAAGTTTATAGCACACGGAGCTCATTCCGAGCCATTGGTGGCAGACAGACAAGTGCCAATAAAATGATTAAAGACTGTATTGGGGCTTATACAAATGTGACAGTGTGGGAAAGTTACTCAGGGGCATATTTATTTATCTTGGTGAGTGATAAAGTGGCTGGTACATTATCATTGGCCAATAAGCCCCCAACTGTCATTTTTCAAATCCAACCTGTAATGGTTATGGGTCAACTCAATGAAGGTCAACATACATTGGGTCGACCACTGAAGGTCAACAGGGGCACGCTTGACACAAGCATTAGGTTGACATAAATTTTTTGTTCCAAATGTTGACAGTGTCAACATGGACACCGTCAAAGTGCACCGCGTCCCCTCATATGGCTCGCCGTGCTTTCGGCACACTATTTTTTTCTTCCACCATGCCGTAGTGGATGGTAGGGTATGAAATACTGCCTGTTGGCACATGTCGGCTCAAAAGAAGTGTGAAATAATTATTTGTACCTTTTGATTGTCCTTCTTATTGCTGACCTAATGCTTGTGTCGACCATCCGGGCCTTAGCAATGTCAATCTGTTTCAGGTGTCGACCTAATGAACGTATTTCGTAAACTGAAATTGCTAAACTTGTGCCAAGATGTCATTGCTCTGGGGTTAGTAGTGCAGCTACCCCTACAGCAAGAACTACAAACAAATAAAATAATTAAAGTTTCAAATAATATATATACTTAAGGAAATATAAAATAATTGCTAAAACCACCAAAAATCCTGCAAGTCTGTTCCTATGGTTCCTGGCTTATCCAGGCTTTCCCAACATCTGACCTTGAGAGGTGCTTGCCAAAGGTCATCTATGATCTCTTAAAAGGAAACTTTTCTAGGAAAAAGTCAACTTGTGCTAAAGCATAATATAGGAAAGTTATATATTTATATAGGATTACAGTATGGATGGTGTAATGGTCAGCATTACTGCCTCACAGCACTGAGGTCATAGGTTCGATTCCCACCACGGCCCTAACTGTGTGGAGTTTGTATATTCTCCCTGTGGTTACATGGGTTTCCTCTGGGTACTCCTGTTTCCTCCCACAATCCAAAAATATACTGGTAGGTTACTCGGCTCCCTACAAATTAACCCTAGAATGTCTGTGTGTGCATGTATATGTGGTAGCGAATATAGAGTGTAAGCTCCACTGGGGCAGGGACTGATGTGAATGTTCAAATATTCGCTGTAAAGCGCTGCGGAATATGTGTGCACTGTATAAGAAACTGGTAATAAATAAATAGTGGTTTAAGGGTCAGTCTTTACCCCTTTAGAAACAGATAGATTTAACTATGGGCCTGATTCTAGTTTGATCGGTCCCCAACATATTTGCACTGTGGACCAAAGTTTTGCCTCTGCGCATACGTTTAATAACAGTCATCGAGGTGTTTGCCCAGTGTGGGGGCGGATGGAGGTGTGCAAAGGGCGTGCACATAGGGCGCCCTCCTGGGCATTCTCACAAAAACAGTGGGTACGCCCAAGAAAATGTTGGGCATCCTCATGCGATGGCAAGCTACGAAGCAAATTTATGCTGCTTAACAGGTCATCCAGAATCAGGCCCTATGTAAGAAGTAATTGTCCTCAGGGCTACCGTATAGACTCGCAGAAGGAAGACACTTTGGGGTTTATTCTGGTTTATTCACCCGGATGTAAATTTGCATCCTTTTGAGTGAACCAGATCCCGCCTTGTGAATGGTGCTACGCCGGCCCACCATTCGCAAGGTGCGTACCTTTTTTTTTTTACATAAACATCCATTAGCATGCCCCTGGGATCCTCCCACATCTTTCGAAAGATGTAGAAGGTTCTTGCATATGTAAGATTGCCCTGAGCAACTTTCATCCGTGATGCCAACTGCCCGCCTACCACATGTCCGTCACTGCTGCATTAGCATGAGAACACCCAGCATTCTCATGGGAAAGCCCATGAAATGCTGGGCGTTCCCATATACTAACGGGCCAACCCGGCCCCCCCACCCTCAGCCCACAAAGATATAGTGAACAGTTTGTTTGCTGTGGGTGCACATACCCAGTACATTCACATGCTCAGAAATACCCAGTACATTCACATGCTCAGAAATGCGCAAAGTAAAAACATTGGCCTCGTGTGAACGCACATGGCCAAGTGAACGGTCCAGAATAAGGTCCTTTATCCGAACAACAGACCACATAGCCCCCCCATCCTTTGAGACCCCTCCTGACACCATTTGTACCCCATCACTCAGTAGGTTTGTCTAGGGGCAAAAGCAAGACCTGAATACACCATTTAGAAATTGCTCCATCCACATGTTATTGCAATTTAATATTTTCACACACACAGATGCACCATTATCTGGGAACTTGACACTTCGAGGATAATTATATAATATTTAAAGAGCTTCTTATTTTTAAATGAGAGCATTGAGGCGGGATGATCGGCATGAATGCTGCTGGTCTTCTGCATTTTCCGCATAGATATGTTTACATGTCACCAAAAGGATTAACAATGGGTGGGGGGGAAAGGGTTCAATTCTTGTGTAATAAATACAGGGAACACTTTGCTTAGGTGACCCCTCTAGGAGCCGCATGTAAAGTATTAAATACAGAAATTTGAGAATATTGTTAACACGCTAGTGCAATGATAGCCAACTACGGTCCTCGTCGAGAGCTACCAACAGTTCACATTTTCCAGACAACCTAGCTGCTGCTCAGGTGCACTCATTACTAGCTGAAACATTTTCACAGATCCACAGGTGGAACTAATTACTTTACTTGTGATTCTGCGAGGAGACCTGCAAAACATTAACTGTTGGTAGCTCTCGAGGACTGGAGTTGGCTAACCCAGCGCTAGTGTATTCATTGCTATTATTAGAATTACCTGAAGCAAAAAGCTTGCAGACCCAGTTTACCGATTATCGAGTCTTTGGGCCGAATTCAGACACCGCTCCATTGAGTTTCCTCTCCGCGCCTCTGTGCACAGCTGCGAATACGTTCGCAGCCGTGCACACGGGGAAAAAAATTAAATTCACCATCGAACGACTTCCCCCCCAGCTTGCAGCGCTGAGTAAAGGTGGCCATACACATGCAGATTTATCTTCAGATCTGGCTGGTTAGAACAAAATCCTGGTTATGGATGAGAGCAAATATGACAGTTGACCATTTGTTTGGAAATGCTGGAAAACTTACAAACTGTCACTCATCCATAACCATGTTTTTGTTCCAACCAGTCAGATCTGAAGATAAATCTTATGGGCACCTTTAGTCTAGACTCACCTTGGTGCTGCTAAGGCCATGGGGAGCAGGAGGCCCGTGCTAATGTCAGCAGACCTCTTTCCTAACAGTTGGGGAACATCTGCATTTTCTGAGAAACGCCCAGAAAATGCCGGCTTTATGCCCCGAACGCCCAGCACCTGTCACCTTGCGAACGACCAGCAAAGGCTAGTCTTAACATTGTCCGTCCGTAAGGGGACCCCACACATGCACACCGCGTACCGTGCACATGGGCGGTTTTCCGATAATCGGAAGGGCTGGGAGCCCTGCATATGGATCTCAATTGTGCCCTTTGTCCAAGCTTTGAAGAGAGGTAAAGTGGATGGGGATAAAGTACCAGCCAATCATCTCCTGCCATTTTTCAAACAAAGCCTGTAATGTGGCAGTTAGGAGCTGATTGGCTGTTACTTTATCTCTCCAAGGCTTAGTACATAGACCCTTTGGGGCTTTTAATAGACACAAAAAAACAGCTACAGTATAATAATTGCAGTGGTGCCAATACTTTTTGGGGATGGGAAAAATAAAAGGAATTGATTTACACACAATTGATTGATTGTGCGGTTTTCTTTCACCCAACCAGAAATCATTAGTAAAAAACAATACTTCCACAAACAGAATGGTTGGGAGCAACGATCATAAATCCAAATGAGTTTATCGCTATAGCCTGGAAAGAACAAACATTTTAACAATTTTCTAATTAATTTAATAGAATATTGGCCACACAACAAATATATTTTGGGATGTGAAAAAGAGTGACCTTGGATGTCAGCAGAAATATATGTATTTGGAATGTTCTATAATCCCACCTCCAGTATTGTTACAAGAAACTATTTTTCATATTTATTTTTATTACTGTTCCTTGTGACGTTACACTACGTACATAGAGGGATTGGCTATGGATGTGATGAGGCCGGCCCACATGAAGTCATCCATCGATGAAACGCATTGGGTGTGAGTAGGAGATCAAGGCTTGGTATGGGGCTAGGACTCCCAGGAGGAGAGCTGGTTGGACCAAAGCCACCAAAACCTGTTACAGCAGTAGCATAGTGACCTGCTTTTGATCTTTGAGGATCAAACACAATTTTAATCCCATTTCAGTGAGAATGTCAACATACTTTATCCAGTTGTGCCCCCCTCTCCTACTGATTGTACCCTGCTCCCAGGACCACGTCATGAGCACCACTTTACCATTGAAGAAGTCGATCAAAATAGGCAGAAAAACTCTGAAGAATGAGAGTCCTTAAATGCCAGTAGAAATGGTTCATCTTATACACATGTACCGACTCTGGACTGATGGGCCAAATTTGAAGATTAATTAATAAATTAATAAAAATTTGAACTTCCCCTTTTCAACAGGAACAGCTGTTGGAGAACCCATACTCCAGGAGTAGATTTACTAGAACTTCTAAAAAAACACAAGTAGTGGACTTGTCCCAGGGCCTGATTAATAATGGGGCGAATAAAGCTCCAGCTACAGGCTTCCACATAAAAATAGGCCCACCATCATGGCAAGATGGGGATGACCTAACTGGCCACACAGTCAACCATAAAGTGTAAAAATTGTATTACTATTTTCTCATAAAATCCTGTAAATATATATATTTTTTTTACGTATAGAGGGAGACTGTGGGTCTGATAGTGTAGGTGGGGTATATGCCTATAGTACTGTCTGTAGCCCAACTATAACAACCAACAGCCTCAAAAACTGTGTCTAAATTGAACAGCTTCAAATCCAAAATAACAACAAAAACAAACAATGTAGCCACAATTTGACTTTCAAACCAATGAATCCGAATGACCTTAGCTTTAAAAGAAAAACATTTTAATTAATGCCCCAAACTAGAAGACCCACCAGAAAACACATGGCAAGTATGATCTGGATGCCTTTTATTCCTGCCCTGAGGCTTCGAATCTAAACAGGCGCTGTTAATATTTTACTGATGCTAAAGTTTTTTTTATGTCTACCTTAGTTTCACCATACGAGTGGTGGTGTTTGATCATTTTATACAAGTTTCTTAGAGACACATTGAGTAATATATTTATTTATAATAAGAATGTAGTGGGTCCTAAATGTTTCAGCTCTGGTGGTTTTATTCCTGGGTGTCGAGAGAGTCTCAGTCGTCGTACCTTGTACAAATCCCATTAATGATAATTGGAGGCTACACGAAGAGTGCTGTAGGCTCTCTCTTTAGAATTTAGAATTAGCCCCGTGACACTTAATATCAAAATGATTTGCTTCAAATAACATTGTGCGAACTGGGTTAAACTGATTTTTAACATTTTTCCAGTAGGCTGCATTGTAGTTAATGAAATTAAACACACCATTCATAGCAGTCTCGGGGGGGAATAATGCAACTGGAACCAGAGCTTGGTTGATTTTTTTATTAAAATAAATAAATAAATAGACAGCAAGATTAATTAATTACACACAGAATTGGGGAGATAGATTAAAAAAATATAATTTTTACAGACACAAAAAATAATATTTCCTCTCGTATCCTTTTTTACATTCACGCTGCGTACGAAAATCGACAAAATGTTTCTTGTCAGTGATCACTATATTGGTGCGAATTACTTGTACTAAAAAAAAGAGGTTTCTGGGAAACTTCATCAAGTTGATGCCAAGAGGCATTAAAAAAAAAAAAAAAAAAGCTGGGATGAGATATTTAGAGACTTAAAGCATAAGGGGGGTTATTTAGGTTGATTCGCAAGGCTGCGAATTCGCAGCCTTGCGAGTCCACCAAACCGCGCCAGGCGAATGACCCCCCCCCTCAAAGTGCGGCTTCGCCCGAACAGCTGCGAATGTATGTTTTGCATAAACATCCATTCGCATGGCTCGGGTAACCGCCCACATCTTTCGATGGTCACCGACCATCGAATGATGTTTAGCGTGCACGCATATATAAGTGACTTTTCAGTCATACGGCCGGGCAGCTGACATCCGGCGATGTCAGACACCCGCGTCACTGCCTCATTTCCATGAGAACGCCCAGCATTCTCATGGGAACACCCATGGAACGCTGGGCGTTCCCATATGGTAATGGGGCAGCCCGGCGCCCCCCGCCCATCTCCGCCCCCCCCCCCCCCCACGCCGGCATGGGTGCGTGCACCCGGCGACCCGAAAGGTTGCCGTGGGTGCACGCATCATATGCCTGCACATGCGCAGATACCCGTCTGCGCATGCGCAGATGGGCAACATCGGAACTGCGTGCGAATGCACGCAGATCTGAATAAGGCCTAAGGATTCAAGGATGTTCAAATTCAGTGATTTAGAGTTCAAATGCATTAGACTTTAAGGGCACAATTAAGAAACAAAACTAAAAAAAAAATAACTACCATTAAAAAAAAAAAAAAAAAGGTTCATGAAAAAAAGTTGCAAGACATAGATATTTTGGGGCATATCATTAATTTAGTGGCAACTACAAAACAATACCACCGAAAGATTTACAAATGTAATCAAACAGAGATTGTGTAGATAACAATGAGAGAATATCCAGATACTGTATGGCAGTGTGGGACCATAATTCCTGGTAGTAAGGAGGTTCAATAATTAATGAAAGGAGCTGACCACAATTAGTTATTAATTACTTTCCTATTAGTGTTGGTCAATGTTGAAATCCTTCATAGGGTGCTTAACCGGGATTGTTACTAAATCCCGGCATCATTGGGGGGAAAATGTACTAAGCTTTTGAGAGTTATAAAGATAAATTACCTACCAATCAGCCCCTAATTGTCATTTTTCAAACAGTCTGTAACCTGGCAGTTTGGAGCTGATTGGCTGGTACTTTAGTCTCTGTCCAAGGTTTAATACATAGGACCCTAAATCCTTATTGATGAAGTACATCTTGCCAACAATTCCATTATTGTAGTTAATGAAATTAAACACACCATTCATAGCAGTCTCTGGGGGAATAATGCAACTGGAACCAGAGCTTGGTGATATCCAGGCTTCAGCCCAGGTGACTTAATTAGTACCTGAGCTAATTTGATTCACCCACCTGTGCTGAAGTCTGGATATCACTAAAACCTGCACTGTTGGTGTGCCTTGAGGACTGTGGTTGGGAAAGCCTGCTGTAGAAGATAGTAGACAGGATCTGATTGGTTGCCCATAGCAACATCACATGTGAAGTAGAATTCCCATCTTAATAATTCACCCCCCCCCCCTGTGTCAAGTGACAAAAGAGGGTTGGTACTTTTTCTCTCTCTACTCTATGATAAACCACCCCCTATATATTCCATCACTGCATAATGGCTCTTAAGATAGAGGCCTACAACATAGTCCCCTGAGTTAGGCTCTGTCTTTCCCTCCGACATGCAAAATCATTTGTTCAAGGATTTCTGGAGTGTTAGCTCCATGGCCCTGTTTGTTAAGAGATCACAACACTAGTCCCCCAATTACATTTGCATGTGGCACTCCAAGCCGGGGGTGCGGATGCACACACCTGTGACAGCCACTTAATGTAATGCTGCTACTTACCTCCATGTGACCACCGACAGCTGAACAATTAATTAGAGCAATATTACCATCTATGTGTATGGCAAAATAACTCAGTCCTTTATTGTAAGGTCCAGTCGTCCTTTAAGTGAATATTGGCGCTAGCACTGGTTAGATTGGCTGATAGGAGTTGGCTGATAGGAGTAGATTGATTTTATTTCTCTTGTGACTCAAAGTGGGAGGAAAAAAACAAAGAAAGACCGAAAGATCAGTGATGCAACTCAGTCCACTCGCCACAATCCCTAAAGAGCAGATCAAACAGTTCTGTACTACAATGCTTACTGTGCAGGTTTATATCAACAACGCTCAGCCAAGCAATAGAAATGATGTAATATGCTACACCAGACACATGGGTATATTATATATCCACCTTAGCCTACTGCCCTTGCCAATCCTTGACCTGGGGAGAAAAATTGGACCGGTCATTCCCAGACTTGGATTGCAAGTGGCGCCTTGCAAAGTGGTAGGATATATTAGGCAGCTAATCAACAGTCATCTTCTTAAGTTGATATTTTGGAAGGGAATGGGCAGAGTAAGAATTAGCGTGACTATGACCATGGCTGGTTGACCGCGTCAGATAATCTCCTGAAAGGGATGTCTGGTGGGGTGTTCCCGGTACACAGCGGTTAGTACCTACTAAGACTAGGCCAAAATGGAACAACCAGTGAAACCAGAAACCGGGTCATGGGGATTGAAGTCTGGCCAATCTGATCCTATCCCACAGAAGAGCTATGATACAAAGGTTTGAGAACACACAGTGCATCGCTGCTTGCTGTGTAGACTCGGACCAACCAGGTGACCCCTATCTACCACAGAAGCATCTAGACTGGGCACATGAGTCTCAGAACCGGCCATGGAGCAACAGGGAAGGTGGCCTGGTCTGATGACTCACGTGTCCATCACTATGCCCACCTGCATCATACATTACCAATAAAACAACAAAAAAAGTGGCAGAGCTCAAGAAGGTCTAGAGATATTATACCCACAACATCTGACACATACTCACGCACATATATACACCCCCTGCTAAATTATTGGGCTTTTTTTGTTTGCACAGAAAATGAATCACTTTAAGACACAAACGAACATAAAACAGACAGTTCCAGGTTTTCTTCTGTTTCTTTTGTCTTGGTAATAAATCAGCGTTCTCGGTGCTGAAAGTGTTTGACCAAACAAATTATGGATGTTTATATACAGAGATCTTTGGTCTTCCAGTGCTGGTATACAGAGAACCTGCTGCAGAACGTGGAATTTCTCCACCATCAGCCTCATAGTAGTTACATCCCAGGTTTAAAATTACACTGAGCGACAGCTTAGAATTACTCTGCGGCCTCTGTTGTGAAATGTAATCTGTTACATCACATGTGGACATTTTACATATTCCACGTAGGCCCAGGTTAATAATATAAAGCTATATATATATATATATATATATATATATATATATATATATATATATATATATATATATATATATATATATATATATATATATATATATATATATATATAGATAGATAGATAGATGTGTGTGTGTGGTTCCCTGTAATAGTTGTATAAGGAATTAGAGTGTGTGTGTGTGTGTGTGTGTGTGTGTGTGTGTGTGTGTGTGTGTGTGTGTGTGTGTGTGTGTGTGGGGGGGGGGGGGGTTCCCTGTAATAGTTGTATAAGGAATTAGAGAGTGTGTGTGTGTGTGTGTGTGTGTGTGTCAGAAGTGGTATGTATGAAAGAATTTCACACTGCTTACACTGTAGGGTCAACATAAGCCGTTGTGAATTCAACAAACACATTAGAATAGATCTTGCTACTCTAATACGAGCAGAGCCATTTAACCCCTTGAGTGCCCGGAGCACCTAGAAATACTCATTCATTTTACAGAGAGCAGATTGTGAGAACAAGAGCTGACGTTAGGAGAGTATGCTTGGAGTTTTAGTTCCACTTGGGTGGCACATGTGGTTTATCCTACCTACATGACAATGGGTAGAGGACTCTGAGATGGGGTCAACCGACATCCAATGCACAAACATTACACTTGTTAGATTATTTACTACTCAAATGTCGCAGGTATAAAACCCTTCAGACCACAGAAGCCAGAAAATTAACTTTCATGGATATCAAAAAATTGATCCCCCCCCCCCCCCCCCCAATATCCTCTTGCCTGCTAAATAAAAAAGGATAGAACCATCCAGGGTGCCAACGAATTGCAGTACAGGCCAAAACCCAAGATCTCATCCCTACATGACATGACCTCAGGGGATATATCTTACATGGAGTACACATTACAGGCCTAGAATTAGACGAAAGTGTTAAAGCTTGCAAAGCATGCTGGGAGATGTAGTTCACCCAAATAGCGCACAGTAAGAGTTCCACACTTGGTTCAAAGAAGTCTATTTATTTATTTTTATTCTTCCCATGCAAAATATGGTTTTGGGCCCCGACCACTACACCTATACTTAAATGCTAAGACCACCCAGGACATTGACGCATAATGACAATGTTTAAGATACTTTGTTAAAACACAATTTACTTTAGCCAAAATTCAATTAAAATCAAACTGCAGTAAAATGATAGGAGCAGACTACTCTTCCCCCTTTGAGGCTAATTACACATCTGGTTGATTACTTAACAGACATACTTAGTATCATCTAATTGCTTGAGTGAATATAAAGACTGTTAATAACATTCATTGCAGACATTTGGGACATGGGAAAGTATTAGTTAGGGCTCTAAACAGACCCCAAA